>NC_057401.1:12186004-12786004 GCF_019320065.1 Cervus canadensis
TTTCTCTAAAATTGAAGCTCAGTGAACTGAGTAAGTCCTATCTGTCTTGGTCTTACTAAACACATTACAATGACTCAATTATGAAAAGCAAATAGGATCCTTCATCGTGTCCTTCTGCAGGTTTCCCCAGTGCCGCCCGAGCTCGGGTGACGGTTTTATACCTCACCTGCCAACCCTGAGTGGCTGCCACCAGTCTCCTCTGAGACAGATGGGAAAGGACATTTGTGAGGCGCCTATTAATTGTGTTCTTTAACTGTCCTCTGAAGAAAGCTAAACACAATAGGACTTGTGTACCCTGGCCACTTTATCTACAGAAAATATAAATAGATTAGCTCTGATTTCATTTTGTAAAACATTACACAGAGATTCCTTACGTCATCAGGAAAGATATAGACTTCCTTAGGGAAAAATATACAATGCAATTCTAACACTTGACTGGAAAGCAGGATTTTAAAAAAACTTCTTACTTGCCTTCTGAAGTGCATGTTTTAGAAATAAGTTACTAATTTCACTACTCAGTTTTCAGAGGGGACACTTGTATTTATGGAGTGAAAATGCTGCTTCCTTTGCATGTTTCTGAAGAAGCATCTTTCTTTGCGTTATAAAGTTGTGTTTCTTTATGTATTAAAAACCATCACAGATTCTTAACATGAGGCTGCTGATTTGGTGTGGTGTTTAACTGCACATGCATTAAAAGTTTCTAACAATGCATTCTAGAAACATGAAATCTATTCTTTCAAGAATTACACCTAACATGATGCACTAAAATGTCCTTTAAAATATTAGTGGAAGGAATTTCTCCAGCTCAAGTATTCAATATTTTCTCAACATAATTCAAATATACAAACCTGATACCAAAACAGTGATCATATATTATTCTCTAAAGCTCAAAAGGCTATCAAGATTAACAGCACTGTCTAATAGCAGTAATCTGCAGCCCAAATGTTGTGAAAAATCTCCATGTGATGTGACAAAGTATTTTAATTTCAAACAGACACTAGCTTTTTATAAGCTCTTCCTGACAGTTTTCTTACAGTGAGAGAGTTATTTTTACAAAGTCCAACTGGTTTTTTTTTCCCCCAGTTGACTTCATGAACCCCCCTGTGCCCAGGGCATACCTTCCACTCACATGCAATATGAATGTGTCTTTAAAAAATCCTCTCAACATGTTTACTTCTATCAGCTACAAATGAGATTTGCTGAGGTGCCACCTACTGGACACAACACCATTAGCATCAGTGCACTTCACTTGATTTCCTTTTTTCAGCTTTTAAAACTCTTGATTCTGAGTTAATGCAGATGAAGTGAATGTATGCTTCAAATGAAGGTGATCTAACAGAAATCACAGAGTCTGTCCCATCAAGGGTGCCCCTAGGTGATGATGTCTTGAATGCTCCGATGGAA
Source organism: Cervus canadensis (assembly GCF_019320065.1). Classification (NCBI taxonomy): domain Eukaryota; kingdom Metazoa; phylum Chordata; class Mammalia; order Artiodactyla; family Cervidae; genus Cervus; species Cervus canadensis. The sequence goes on from NC_057401.1 coordinate 12,187,409, forward strand.
GTACTGGCTTCTTACCTATCATCACGGCTGCTCATCATGCTCGATCAGGCACAAGGGAGGCAACCAAAGGTCATGACAGACCTGTGAGAGACGATGCTTTCTTGAGACCAGGATGAGACTGACTGCCTCCCACCCAAGCTGATGATCCACCCAGAGCTCCTAGCACCGACTACACAGAATACTGATGCTCAGCTTTTTACAAATGCTATCATGTCAGCGAGGTGTGCACCCAGCAGACACAGATATTCTGATTTCACAGTTTGTTACTAAGGGCTTCCCAGGTGGCGCAGTGATAAAAGACCCTCCTGCCAAGGTGGGAGAAGCAAAAGACGTGGGTTCAATCCCTGGGTCAGGAAGAGCCCCTGGAGAAAGAAATGGCAAACTGCTTCGGTTTTCTTGCCTGGAAAATTCCATGGACAGAGGAGCCCGGGCTACAGTCCACGGGGCTGCAAAGAGTCGGACATGACTGAGCAATTAAGCACATGCTATACATGAGATGGGGGAAAGTGCCAGGCAAATGCCACTTTCTGTTCAGGTAAAGCTGTCCCTGGAGACTCACCTCTCCTTCCTCTTAAGCCATGTGAGCCTGGGGTGTGTTCAACATTTCTCTCCTGAATTGCCCTAAGCTAAAGAAAGAGGGCAAGGATCTTCTCAGACTCCACTGGTCACAATGCACTTCCAAGGAAAACAGTGAAGAAATATACTGTGCGGTTTTGACTTTGTCTCCCCTCCTATCAGATATGCACCTAACATCCCTTCCTTCACTACCAAGTACTGCTGCCCATGGAATTCTTTTCTGTTTAAAGCTGTCAGTAATGAAAATCCCAGGCTCAGAATTACAGCCACCCATTTCTTCTCAATGGGTGAACTTATTTATCTAATGCCATTCATTGAGCACTTTTATAGAGCTGACAGGTCCTTATCGCCTGCTTTGCCCATTTGGGTAATTTGTACACAGAAATACAAATGCTGCTAGACTCAGAGACATTTCCTTCAGAAGCAGTAGCCTGGAGGAAATTCCTTCCTATACCTGTCTTTCCCTTAGGGAGGAGCTAGGGCCCAGGAAGCACTAGAATGGCAGCTGAGCCACTGAAACCCATTCCAGGTCCTCCCACTTAACCCTTGATTGCCCCTGGGAAAGTCATTTAATAAATTGCTTTATTTGATTTGTCTCAGTTGCCCATTTTTACCCTCCAATATTTCATTCTGAAAGTTTTCAAGCCTACACAAAAGTTGAAAGAATACAACATTCCTCATAGTCTCCAATTTGATTCACCAATTGTAAACAGTTCCCCTAATGTTTCTTGCTATCCATATTTGTGAAAATACAATGCTGTCAAAAACTGTTCTTATTCTCAACTTAATAAGAAAATCGAAAGATGAAAAACCCCACAAGAATGTGGTAAGTGGTCCTTAACTATATACTGAGCAAGACTTCCCAAGAACAATTTTATCAGGAATTAGACTTCTTGAAAAACTTAGGACTACAAAAGAGTTGTCATTAACATTTTTCAGGAAATGCTTCAATAAGGATGGTCAGCCTAAGGTGAAGCCCAGAATCATCCCACCCCAAAGCAGGAAGCCACCTTTTAGAGACATTAAACCATTCCTTTTAGAGACATGAAAACTGAGACCTAGGGAGACTGCTTCTTATCACCTACCACCCCCTATACATTATAAATAATAGACTCACAAGAGAAGTGGGAATGTGAGAAGGAAGATGAGAGAAGCAGGGAGACGGGATGGAGGGAGTAAGAGGAGGAAGCCAGGTGTGGTCAAGGCCAGCAGCTCCCCCAAACCACTGTTATTCATCTGCAGCAGCACCGCCCTCCCAGGGTGCTGGAGGGGGAGCTTCTATTCCCAAACGCCCAGAATTCCCCTTTCCTCTTCAGCCTCACACCCCCTCCTTCAAAGGTCTGACCCTGCATCACACATTCCAGGCATTTCTATTTTTCCTCTTAGTTTCACCATGCTGTTACTGTCTCTCTTAACAACATCACTAAATATAGGTACTCTGGGAGCTTCCCTGGGGACTTCCCTGGTGGCTCAGATGGTAAAGAATCTGCCTGCAATGCAGGAGACCAGGGTTCAACCCCTAAGTCAGGAAGATCCCCTGGAGAAGGGAATGGCAACCCACTCCAGTATTCTTCCCTGGAGAATTCCATGAATAGAAGAGCCTGGAGGGCTACAGTTCATGACAGCTGGACATAATTGAACAACAAACAAAAGACAAATGGGAACAAAGATTCAACCAGTGCCAATGAAGCTTCAAAGATGTTTCACAGGCCAACCACCTCTCTAAGCCAACACAGGCAGGGGCCTCCGGAGGATGAACAGGGAAAGTTTTATGTTTGCTGAATCAGGTTTCTGGGTTCGGTGTCAGAGGTGGAATTTCCTTGTTATTCTGGCCTTCTCGAAAAGTTCATATGCTTTTGTTTCTTAAAATTATCTGTGGCTACTTTCAGAATCCCTGAATCAATAAGATTCAGTAGTAGAATATTAATTTTCAGAAATACATCTTCTATTGATTGTTTCTTGGCATCCTTCCTGGTCCAGTGTGGCTCCACGGTCAGCTCAGTACCACTGGCTATGCCATAAAGATGCTTATTGATGGTGCACTAACGCAGAAGTTCATACCATTACCCCGCTGACCCTCTCTGATCTTTTATTCTGCTGTTTGCACTTCTCTGACTCCAGACTCAAAACAGACCTAGACTTGGAAATGTTTACGGTCGTCCATGAATTGCTTCATTTGTAAAATTAGAGCACTCCTGAACGCCTTCATAAAATACTTTGAGCAGCTTTGATAAATTACAGCTCATGTACACAATTACAGTATCGATCTCTAAAGTCACCAGGTTTTCTGTCAGTCCCTGTTGCATTCACAGCTATCTTTTTAATATCTGTTCTCCTTTCTTAGAAAAATGTCCGAAAACCTGACAGGTATCATCATTTAAGCAGTATGCAATGCCGTCATCAGTCGAGAGGAACAAAACAGGTCTTTCTATTCCTTTTAGCATAACCTTTTGCCTCCTTTACAAACTACTGTGCTAGGACCAAAGCGAAAGTGGTTCAGTCATGCCGGACCCTTCGCAACCCCATGGACTGTAGTCTGCCAGGCTTCTCTGTCCAGTGGAACTCTCCAGGCAAGAATACTGGAGTGGGTTGTCATTTCCTTCTCCAGGGAATCTTCCCAACCCAGGAAATCTTCCCAACACAGGAATCAAACAGGTCTCCTGCCTTGCAGGCAGATTCTTTACCATCTGAGTCACCAGGGAAGCTAGGGTCACTAGGACTAAATACGAAACTAAATCAAGATGCTGACCAGATTATCCTTTCCTGACATGACTGACTAGTAAGATGCTTAAGGTAACAGATGTTAACTGACTCAGAAAGTCCTGTATGTTCTATGAAGACACCAGAAATATGCTGAGGCTTTTTCCAAGCTCTGACATGCATCCAACTTACTTGAATGAACACCAGAAAAAATGACAAAAGAGAGGGGTACAGAAGGACAAAGCACCAGTTTTGAACATTTTCTGAAACAAAGTTTCTTCAGTTAAAGTTCAAACATGTTTAGATGAGTCTGTGATTTGAGTCTTCATTTTTTTACTTTGAAAACAGGACCCACATACCAATGGGTCATGTTTTTTTAAATTTTTCACTCTCATCCTAAAATGATATCATTAAAAAGAAAAAATAAGTGTTGATACAGAGAAATTTATGATTAAGCTGTGTGCGGCCATAAACCACTGACTCCGATGCAGCTGAGCTGGGAACCCTCAGCAGCAGAGGCAAGGGACAGCAGAGCATCCCTGCCCCCTCTCTCCGAGCATTCAGGGACCATCTGGCAAGGAGCCCGGGGTAGGGAAGAGAGAAACCAACGTGAGCCACCTCTGCCCAAGTCCTGCACCCTCACGCATGCGTGCTCAGTCACTTCCGCCGTGTCCGACTCACTGCGACCCCGCGGACTGTAGCCTGCTGGGCTGCTCTGTCCATGGGATTCTGCAGGCAAGAATACTGGAGAGCGCTGCCATGCTCTCCTCCAGAGGATCTTCCCAACCCATGGATAGAACCCGAGTTTCCTGCGGCTCTTGCATTGCAGGCGGATTCTTTGCTGCTGAGCCACCAGAGAAGCCCTGCCTGGTCCTCCTCTATTCCAGAAAATCATCACTGAAGAAGCTCCCAGTGACGTTTATCAGGAAAAGACACTCAAAGTTCCGAGGGAATGGACACAAGGCTGTTCTGCGGAGTAACAGCAGCATCCCCATAACTTCCGCTTTCACAGCAACGTCTTTCCGGGGACTCAGTGAAAACCTTCGCATCCCATTTTGCATCTTCTCTTCAAGTTCAGTTACACATCTGAAAATTAAGATCTTGGCACACAGCCAGAAATACTACATTCATGGTCATCAAAGAACTGTGTAGGTCTTGAGGGTGAATGTCAGAAAGCATTACAGAGCAGAGGAGAAAGTACCTCTTCTGAATTCACTGGCCAGTAGACACAATACTTGGAGGAGGGCATGAAAACCCACTCTAGTAATCTCATGGGCAGAGGAGCCTGGAGGGCTCCAGTCCATAGGGTCGCACAGAGTCAGACATGACTGAAGCCACTCAGCTCACAAGAAGACTCAATACCAGGAACTTCAAGGGAGAAGATAGGTAGCCAGACACACCATTTGTGGTGACAACTGATGCTTAGGTATATCATCCCATTCACAAGGTTTTGGCCATGTTAACTGGCTATTTACTTGTTCAAACTATTTCCTTTTGTTCCTGGGTACAAAGCTACAATATATCTCCCAGCCTCTCATGCACTTGGGTGTGGCCATAAGACCAAGTTCCAGACAATGGGTGAAGGTGTAGATGTGCGCCGTTCTTTCAGATTTGTCCACGAAGGGACGTCCCTGGTGGTCCAGTGGTTAAGAATCTACCTTGCAATGCAGGGGATGCAGGTTTGATTCCCGGTTGGGGAACTAAGATCCCATAGGTACTGCAACTTCTGAGCCCACGTACCACAGCCAGAGAGTCCACATGCCACGACAAAAGATCCTGCATGGTGCAATGAAGACTGCATGACACAACTAAGACCCAACGCAGCTAAATAAATACTTGTTTTTAAAAAAGAGTTGTCCATGAACACTTCCCATACAAGTCCTGCCCTTATATGATTTACAATCTGGGTGTCAACAGGCTTCCCTGGTGGCTCAGATGGTAAGGAATCTGCCTGCAATGAGGGAAAGCTGGCTTTGATCCCTGGGTCAGAAGATCCTCTGGAGGAGGGCATGGCAACCCACTCCAGTATTCCTGCCTGGAGAATCCCAGTCCGCGGGGTCGCAATGGGTCGGACACCACTGAGTGACTAAGGACATCTGGGTGTCAACACCCAAGGTGATCTTGGAAAGGACATAAAGGTGGCAGGACGTCTGTCAGCCTGAATGATCTCGCGGAGCAGAGCGTATCTCTGCCAAATGGCCTGCAGGCAAGGAAGAAAAACTACTGTTTGTAGAAATGAACAATAATAATAGTAAATAAACTTCCAAGTCATTTCTTCTATACGACGTGATACATCCCATGCCACTCTGATTAAACGCCGGGAGAAAACTTACCTCACCAACAACTACAAATCATCCTACAACTAAAAAGAATTGTGGGCAAGCATTCACACAGCAGGTGTCACATAGGTCAAAGCTGGAGGGCTTTTCAACTTGTTTGAGAGTTGACCAAGGGACTGCTCGGGTAATTTATACGATGATGTAGCCGTGTGATGAAATGCCATGCCACCATTAAAAGGGACACAGTAGAGATGTATGCGCTAATATGAGAGATCTTCATATTATTAATAAATCAAAAAGCAAGTCTCCAACAGTATGTACAGTGTTTTAATTGCTTTATTTATAGAGATATACACAAAAAATTTTTTTTTCTGCAACAAGTAACAAGAAACAATTACCAATGGGTTATTTTTGGGGAAAAGGACAAGAAGGAGAAGTGAATTTATATCATTTTAAGATTGTGTCTGTATTAGTTTTATAAAAATGTCAGCAGGGATAGCAACACACTGGGTTACTTTTCTTTTTCATGCATTCTTGTATTAACAAAAGGTTACCATTAAAATGTCAATCAGGGCATTGAAGGAAGGATTTTATCAATAAAATGGAATGAGCTCTCTTCCTTCCTGCAAGGCAGATTATCCCCCAAATGAGGACACTGAGAGGAGGCTGCTGATCAATAGCCCAGCAAAACCACACAGCTGTGAATTTGCACTGATGCCATGAATGACCGTAAGGCTTTCCTATTTGTTTATTTGGGACTTAGGGCTCCCTATTTGTTTACTAGGAAAGTGACATGTGCAACGGCATTTCCGATTAGTGATCACTAGGAAAGGCCTCAAGAGCCAGCCCCATGTAAATTCTCTCCCAAATGCGTTCATACGCTTTTCCTCTGAGTCTAGTGATATTCGTCCAAATGGCACATTCTGTGGGGCAGGAAAAGCACTCAAACTCTGGAGAAATGCGCCAGGAGAGAAAAACACAGGATGAAGGGGGCATTAGCTGGTGCACAAGCAGTGTCTGGTGGGTCTGGAGTTAGGAATGTTCTCTCCTAGCCCTGGGGAAATTCTGGGTGTTTTTAAAAAATTTCTTCAGAAGAGGAGGCTATCTTCAACCCATACATTTCCCAATAAAGTACAAAAATGCAGCTTTATGACCCTGGGCTCGTCTCTTTTGCCTGGGTTGGATTTTTGTAGCAGCAGAGAAAAGGCTGACCCAGGACACAGGTTCCACATCTAACATAAAGTAGGTGATCGCTGAGCTGTTTGATATTTCGTTTACATCAACTGAATGCAGTTCCACCGGAACAGAGAAGCTCTGGCAGAGAGAATGCATGGTTAAATATTCTGAGATAAATGGGTTATGCTATGGTCTCAGGTACCACGACCAAATGTAGGGCAGAGACAATGCTATTAGTCTAAGTGAGGATCCCAGAGCAACTTGTGTGTGCTAGCCCTGACCTAGGACAATGAGGGAACACAAAGACACAGGCTTCCGAGAGTCCAAAGTTCATAGGGGAGACGGGTGAGTGAAAAAAATTACAACCAGCCAAACATTCCTACACAATACATATTTTTAAAAATATCTGAACACTCCTGAATTTGATTTCAACTCTGCATTATCTTCCTCTTTATAGTATTCTGTACCAGGAAACATAATTAATTTGATTTGGGGCTGTATATTCAACATTACGTCAAACTGAGTTGCTCAAAAACAAACTGAGCTTCGCAAGCCAGAGGGTCTGCCAAGAACTAGGAGAACAGGGCCCAGCATCTAGCGTTTCAGTTCCTGCGTCATGCCAGCAGCACTTCCCACCAGCTCTTCTGAGCCCTCCTTGGAAAAATTACTAACAGAAAACCCCAGGCTACATTTCGAAGCAATGCTCCTCAACAACAAAATTACTGGACAAAACACGGCTGAGTAATTGGATTCCTGTCTCTGGCTTAGCAAGGTGGAGACAGTTGATGAGCCTAGTGTAAGGATGTATCTGATATTCCCACTTCATGACTGTCTGCAGTTGAAAAAGGACTTGACACAGAAGAAAGGGCAAGGGGAGGCAGGGCTGAAAAGACCAGGGTGATGCACTAAACATCACCCTTGGGGCTCCAGTCAACTGTTCTGTTCTAGTCTAGCCTCAAGGCAGAGGGCGGGACATGCTGCCATCTAGAGGCAGTTAGGGGTATTGGCTTTGGTAGCCACGCAGCCAATACAAAAGCGTGGAGGATGCTGGAAGTGGAGGACCTCACAGTCTTAAGGAAGCAGCTGCCCGAGGGATGTACTTGTCCAGGGACAGCTCCTCTGCTTGTGTGAGGAGGGGGTGTACAAGGAGGAAATGCCCAGCCAGACAGAGCCGCTTCAGCTCCACAATTCTCTAGAGAGTAAGAACGGAAACTCCTGTGACAGGGAAAGTGGGCACAAGGGGTTAGAAGAATTAGAGAGAAGGGATCACCTGCATAAAAGATGCATCAGACATGGCACCTGGGACAAAGGGCTGGCACCTCCTGAGACACAGAAACATTTAGAGTTCCAGTGCCAGGGCTAAGATCTACAGGTAAGGGGAAAGAGCAGAAAGAAAGCCAGAGGGAGACCTTAAAATCCAGCAGGTAATCAGCTCAAGACTGGCTTCTTGGAAAGAAACAAGATGTGAGCGATGAGAAACACACGTGTGCTGTCATAAATTACTGGGATGCACAGAAAAAAAAAAATCTACACTTAGAGAAACGATGTTAAGATTGGTTGTATGTTATACATGATTTCTGTCCCAACCTTCTAAGAACATTTTCTAAAATTCCTATGGGAACCTACCAGCTTACGATGGAAATATAAATTTACTTTTTAAAATGTAATAAAACAGAATTTATCAAATCCCGAATTTCCTAAATGATTGGCTGGATCCAAGATTCCTGAGATAGAAAGCTAAATAAAGTTCTACGTGGTCAAAGATGTGGTTGTGCCTGTCCTGGTGGCAGGTTCCCAATCTCTCCCTCTTAATGAAGAGCTTTCTGTGCTGACAGGTTCAGGGCATGGTTACACTTCAGATGAGAGTTTGACGCATCCTTCAGCCATGTGGGACAGGTTATAAGCTTAGGACTTCAGTGAGAACTGTTGCCACCAACAACTTCAGTGGCATCTAGTTAATTTCACACCAAATTCAGATTTGCTTCAAACGCCAGACGAGTGGGGACCATTCAGTCCTGTTCAAGCTTCTCCCTGCTCTGACAGGACAAGGAATCCAAGGGTTGTCAGGCTTGATGGATGAAGAAAATCATTCCTGTGCACTGTCAGTGCCCATCTCCTTGTGAGCACATGCTATTCATCAGCACAGGAGGTGGAGGATGTTCTGAATAACGTGCCAGCAAACTGTTAGGGTCGTTAACACTTCACTTCTTTCTGGGCTCCCGTGACACTGCCATAAAAAAAAATTTCTACAGCAGAGGATATCTCAAGAGCTAGTGTGGCGGCTGGTGCAGCTTTCACATCTGCAAGTGATAAGCAAGCCTGGTCACTCCTCTCATGAACAAAGAAGGAGCCCCTGAGACTGACTAAGGAGGCTAATCTCCACGTGGAGAGGGGGTCCTGGATCTGATGCTGCCAATTCCCCATCTCTGAAAACATCCCCAGCCCTTGGAGACCCACTATCAGCAAGGTCCAGGTTCTCAGGCTAGTACGGGCAGGAAGCAGTGAGTCCGCTCCAGGGGGCAGAGAGGTCCAGGGTTAAGTGTTACACAACTCCAGGAGAACAACCCACATTAAAGCCGGGGTGAGCGGTGCCTTGACATTGAGCAGTGCACAGCCCAGGAGGCTGAACACAGAACCCTGACAAAAGAAGAAATGACAATCCGAAGCGCCTGTGATTTTATAAAAGTCGCAGATGTTTAATAACTTCAAAAGGGATGACTTTTTCCCTTCCCCTCACTAGTTCTCAAAGAAAGTGAGGAAGTTATTTCTCACTGATAGAAAAATGTGAAAGTGAGAGGCAGTCTTTTAAATGTAACTGAAGATACATTTAACTTCAAAAGTTATGAGGTTCCCCTACCAGCCCCACTGGATATTAAAAACAGCATGAAATTATAGAAATTAGATTATACATACTATAAATACAGAAAGACAAATCAAAGGAACAAAATAGAGTCAAGGAATAGACCCAAAATACACTTGGGAATTTAGTATATGCTAAAAGTGGTATTAGACATTGCAGGAAGGAGAAGCTGTTTGGTAATAGTGTTGGAATAACAGTCTAGCCACTTAGGAAAAAGAATAATAAACTGAACTGTTCTTTTACTACTTAACAAAAATAAGCTCCAAGTAGACTAGAGGTTTAAATATTAAAAACTAACCCATAAAGAGAGAAGAAAATATGAAATAATATTGCTAGAATCTGAGAAGAAGAAAAATCTTTCTAAGCATGACACAAAATCCAGGAGCCACTCAAAATTAATAGGCAAGCATCTGTCAAAATTAAGCAAGAAAATGAAGGATAAGGAGGAGAAGACACAACTAATAAACAATATTAAGAACAGGAAAGGAGTCAAAGCTGCAGATGCCACACAGAATGAACATAATTTTCAAATTTAGATTAGTAAACAAGGTCATGCAAAATTACAAAATACCAAACTGCCTCAAGAAGAAATAAATAATCTGAATATTCTGGTAAACATTAAACAATTAGGTCAAGAATATCACCACAAAGAAATTATCAGATGCAGATGACTTTATAGGCAAAACTCAGAAGAGCCAAGAAGGAGATCCATCCATTCCTATAGATACTCTTTCAGAGATGAGAAAAGGAAGGAACTTTCCCTGTGGTGGTAAAATCATTGTTTAGCAAATACTCCTTCCTTCACACTCCCTACCTCCCTGATGCTGGATTTAACCATCCAGTTTTCACCAGTGGTCAGAAGTGATGCTGGCTCAGTTCCAAGCCTGACCCTTAAGAAATAGTCAGTGTTCCTGCTTTCCCTTATAGGATTTCCCAATCTCCACCATCGGACAACCACACCCCAGGTAAGTGCTGCTCTTCACCCTGGGCCCCAGCGTAAGATACAGAGAGTAGAGAACTCAGACCTCCAGTCTGGATGGAAGCCAAGCCAATTCACAGATCCATGCCCCAGGGCAGCCACCCCAAGCCAACCCGCAGATACACAGCAAGAGACAAATACTACTGAAGACTGCGGTGGGGAACTCTGCTTTAACATGCAGCATTAAGGGATGACTGAAACATTCCTATTCATTTTGTTGAACCACCATAACTTAACAAAGGCCATACAGAAGAGAGAAGCTATGAGCTACTACCATTTATAAACACAGAAGGTAAAATTCTAACAAAAATGCTAGTAAGCTGGATGCAAGAATGTACTTTTTTTTCATGTTATTTGCTGTGACAATGTATTTTTTTTTTTAATGTAACATCAAAAAGCACCACCAAAAAGCTGGGAAAACTGGACAGATACATGTCAAAGAATGAACACTCCCTAATACCATGCACAAAAATAAACTCAAAATGAATTAAAGACCTAAATATAAGGCCAGCCACTATAAAATTCTTAGAGGAAAACACAGGCAGGACATTCTTTGACATAAATTACAGCAAGATCTTTTTTGATCCACCTCCTAGAGTAATGAAAACAAAAAACAAACAAACAAACAAAAACAAATGGGATCAAATTAAACTGAAAAGCTTTTGCACCACAAAGGAGCCCCTAAGCAAAACAAAAAGGCAACCCTCAGAATGGAAAAAAACACTTGCAGAATGAAGCAACTGGCAAGGGATTAATCTCCAAAATACACAAACAGCTCATGCAGCTCAATATTAAAAAAAAAACAAAAAAAAACCCCAATCCAAAAAAAAAGGGGGGGGGGTGGAATATCTAAAGAAGACATACAGATGGCCAAAAAGCACATGAGAAGATGCTCAACATCACTAATTATAAAAGAAATGAAAACAAAAACTATAAAAAGGTATCACCTCACACTGGTCAGTATGTCCACCATCAAAAAGTCTACAAACCAAAAATGCTGAAGAGGGTGTGGAGAAAAGGGAACCCTCCGACAGTCAGTGGGAATGTAACTTGGTATAGCCATTACAGAGAAGAGTGTGGAAACTCCTTAAAAAGCTAAAAACAGAACTACCATATGACCTAACAATCTACGCTTGGGTATATACCCAGAGAAAACCATAATTCAAAAGATACATGCACCCAGGGTTCACTACTGCACTGTTTACAACAGCCAAGTCAAGGAAGCAACCTAAATGTCCTTCCGCAGAGGACTAGATAAGGAAGATGTGCTACATGTGTACAATGGAACCTGACTCAGCCTAAGAAAGAAAAAAATAATGTCATTTGCAGCAACATGGGATGCACCTAGAGACTGTCCTTCTAAGTAAGTCAAACACAGAAAGAGAAATACCATATGACATTGCCTACATGTGACTAAAACAAGGGTGCGATCAAACTTTCAAAACAGAAGTATAGTCATGGATATATAGAAAACAAACTTAGGGTTTCCAGGGGATAAGAGGGGGAGGGATAAACTTGGAGACTGGGATTGACATATATACACAATTACATATAAAATAGATAACTAGTAAGGACCTACTGCCCTAGAGAAGGAAATGGCAACCCACTCCAGTGTTCTCGCCTGGGAAATCCCATGGACAGAGGAGCCTAGAGGGCTACAGTCTATAGGGTCGCAAAGAGTGGGACACGACTAAGCAGCTGAACAAGGACCTACCGCATAGCATAGGGAACTCTACTCATTACTCTGCAATGAGCTGCGTGGGAAAAGAATTAAAAAACAATAGTGGGGATGTATATAAATACAAAACGGATATACTTTGCTGTACACCTGAAACTAACACAACATTGTAAATCAACTATACTCAAGACCCAGAGGAATCGGGTGGAGAGGGAGGTGGGAGGGGGGATCGGGATGGGGAATACGTGTAAATCTATTGCTGATTCATGTCAATGTATGACAAAACCCACTGAAAAAAAAAATTTATAAATAATAAAACAAAACACCAACACCAAATATAGAAAAAGGATTTTTCTATAAAAATGCAAAAAGAAATTTTTCACCACCTGATGTAGAGCTCCCCCTTCAAAAAAAAAACAAACAGTATTCATTATATTTAACATGAAATGTTCAAAATTTTCTCTCTGTGCTTAAGGACAATATGAATGCATGGTATCATAATTTCTATTCAACATAATCCTAGAAGCCATGGTAAATAAAGAAAGGTTTTTTTAAAAGTAAAGTTAAAAAGATTGGAAAAGGAAGAAATAAAGCTGCATTTATTTCAAGATCATCACTGTCTATATTTTCTACAAAAAATTCCCATCCCTCAAATCTAAAGAAGAGAAAGAATCAGTAAGAATTAACTAGGCTGATGAATTTAAAAATATACAAAACCTAATTCAATTTCCAGACATTAGCAAATAGGTACACATGTTTACTTTATTAAGAATAAATCTAAAAAGGATATACAAATTGTTTCAGGAAAAAAATAATAAAGTTATTTAAAAACGTTAAGAAGTCCTAAGTAAATGGAGCAATATACTATGGTCTAGAATAGTAAAACCCCATAAAAATGTCAATTTCCCAAACTCATATCTAGATTTAACATAATTCTGGTTAAAATCTCAATCAGCTTTCAGAATGTCACAAGTGATTTTACAGAAAAGATAAACAAGCCTGAAATAGCCAACAATCAAAGAACAAGAATGGCATATGGGAGCTCTCTTGTCCACTTATTAATAAGACATCTTGTGAAGTTACAGTAATTAATAAAGTATGATACTGGCACGGGAATAGCGAAATTGGTCAATTCCAGGATTGAGAGCCCAGAAAGAGAGAAACACACAAAGAATGCCTAATACTCAGCCTCTGATATGTGTTATGTTCTTTAACCTAATGACAATGATGTCAGCATTAACCATTCCCATTCTACAACCTCAACAAGGTTCAAAACTCCTTAGCCAAGAAATGTCAGTACTAAAATAATTCAGTCCTAAGTTTCCCAAACCCAAACGTGCCAGTCCTTTTCATCATCTGCTATGTTTAGAAAAACAGTTTGCAAATAAAGCAAGACAAAGGGCCCATGTGCTAAGGATGATGGGAGCCCCACAAATACTGAACAAAATTCTTGGCAGAAAAATGGGCAGCACACAGCAGCTGCCAGCAGAATTAGGCCGTGATCGTGGGAAGAGGGGTTAAGAAAAAACGCTCTGCCCTTCCGAGCACATCACACTGGAGCCAGACCGTGAGTCCACTTAATTGAGAAAGGTATATTGCAAGTCCTAGAGAATTAAGGCCATGGCACTGAAAGACCTGGGCTGATTTATGTGGGTCACAATTGGGGGAAAAAGAGACACACACACACTCAAATGAAAAGACAGCACTCACTCTCAACTGGGAAAAAAAACAACTCAAAACTCTACAAGAAACTACAGAGAGCAAAACTCTGTCTTTAGGTAGTTATGGCCCCTAAATCATCAGGCAGAGGCATATATTTAGCACTCTACATATATAAGAAGTGGTTAGGATTTAAAATTAATTAACAGAAATGCTATTTTTAAAGAACTATAACAGAGGGTAAATTAGGAACACCATGTCCCATAAAGTTTGTTTGTGATGAGCCATAATTCTCTGGTTGGGCTCTCAAAAACTTATTTGGTTACTCCTACTGAAATTCCTATTAAAATGTTTTATGCTCTCAGCTCACTTAAAAGCTTGATATTTCTAGGAGTTTGTTTATGCCTAACTTCCATGAATACAGAGGGAATCATGCTTTAAATAAAAATGAAACACACAAAAAAAATGGCATTTTAAAGGATGAAAATCAAATTAAAATCTAAATTGCAAATCATCTAACATGTATAAGAAAGCTAAATTAGAACTCCAAGAAGTACTGAAAGCAAATATATTTTTAAGGATCATAAACAAAACTATAATATTAATTGCAATAAGAAGGCTTATTTAAAGGAAAAGCCCCCAAAGTAAGGATTTCATAAGCAATGTTTCTAATTTATATGATTCACATGCTAACATTTGTTTCTGTCTTTTACACAGCTAACCAATTAAAGCATATTTCTTAAGAATTAATTTTATTTGCCAGCAATTATTTGTTATCTTAGCTATAATTCTGCAGCTTTTCAAGTAACAAATAAATGAATGTCTTACATCTGGAGGAGAAAACACAAAAAGTGATGGTATAATATTTGAATACATACAATTACTGGTATGTAACATTCTAATTAACATAATTAGCTTTGAAGCAGTTCACACAATAACTGTCAACATTTGTGTCAATTTAGTAGCAGTTAATGACATGTGTCACAAAGAACTGCTACTCCTTTCATTTATAAGTGAAATGTAAAAAACCTTTCCAAAAAAGAAAAGGCAACCTCAATGAATACTCAAAACTCTTTAATCAATAAAGCGCCACCCTGGCAGGCTTAGAGGGCAGACCTTGTAGTTTATTCCAAGAATCTACAAACTGGAATATGGGTACTTCAGGGGGAACACAATATAATCAAATGGGGTTTAGGAAAAAAATTAGAGTACCCGTTTCTGTTTTCTATGTCTCTTCTTTTTTGTTGGTTTTAGTCCATAAGTTGGCAATCAGGCTGACACTCAGCTGATATGCACCAGTGCTGGTGGCTAAAATACTTCCTTGAAAGTGTAAGTGTTAGATGCTCAGTGGTGACCAATTCTTTGCGACCCCATGGACTGTAGCCCATCAGGCTCCTCTGTGCATGGGATTCTCCAAGCAAAAATACTGGAGTGGGTAGCCATTCCCTCCTCCAGGGGATTTTCCTAACCCAAGGATCAAACCCAGGTCTCCTGCACTGCAGGCAGATTATTTACTATATGAGCCACCAAGCAAGCCCCAAAATACTTCCTTACAGGATGCCAAATAGCCATTGCCTCAAGCACTCCAAGTACATCCCACCTCTCCCATCACCTACCCCAAGACTCCCTGGACCTCTCCATGATGTGGCAGCTACATGATTAACACCTGAGAAAGGGAGCTGCCTCCAGGCCCCTGCTGAAACCTACAGTAAATGTTCTAATGATTTCCCAGTGAAGACTCACAGGTCTGGTAAATTATTTTTTAGTACCTCTTCTACCTACATGTAATTCATTTTAAAACATAGTCACACATTAGGGGATGCATACTCAAAATGTTTTATTGATGGTGTGAGCCAGCAAAAATATTAGAGGCCCAGCAGGCATCCTCTGACTTTGTTACATGTGGACAAACAATAGCAAAATTTGGCAATGGCAAATAAATTATTGCAACATTAGTCATATTTTCTGTAAAGCAGTTAGTACCCTAAAGGTCCAAACATACAGGCACATTGCTACACGGGACATAAAATGTCAACCCAAAAGGATGCAAACTGTATACCTGATATAAAAAGATGACTCATGAATTTTTTGTATAATCCAATGAGAAAAATGAAAGGGAAGTTTCTTTTACTGGATGCTTTCTTTTTTATTATTTAGTGACATCATTCCTAAAAGAATACTTCACGTTGAAAACACACTATCCTTTCCCTACAACTTTACATTTCAAACAAGCTTCGTGCCTTTCAAATTATCCTGCATAAAACATAGTAGACCTGCAGTTATCTGAAAACAATCAGAGAAACTTATCTTTATGAGTCCAGCTTCATCAACTCCTTCAACCATAAACTGCAGATATGTATTCAATAAAACTCAAATTTCCTGGTTTAGTAAATACATCAGTTTTCTACTCTTGGACAAGATGGCAACATTGTTGTTCAGTTGGCAACTGAAAACAGTTAACACTGTTTTTCTATTCCTGTGTGTTCCAAGGACCTTAACATGTACCATCTCACTTGATTCTAGCAACAACCACATCTTAAGATAGGTATCACTAATATTCCTTTTTTTCAGAGGCACAGAAAAGTTGCGTTCCATGGTCAAGATGGTACAGTCCAGATGCCAGCCCAGGCAGCCTGGCTTCTGAAGTCCACGCTCTTAAACATGACTCTAAACTGCCTACAGTAATTAAGTTCTAAATCAAGTGCATGTAAAAACTGATCACAATTTAGATAAAGGCCACCGAAGTGCACAGTCTCTTTGGGCAAGGGGAAAGGGCTGACCCAAGGTCTATTGCATCCATAAAATTCTCCAGTTTCAGGATTTATTTTCAGAAGCAAGGCTCTCAAAGGTCAATTAAAATGTAGAGTGGTCCTTTGGGCAAAACCTAATATAAATACATGATATTTTACCTAGTGTCATTTTTAATAGCCCATCGAATGAAATATTTTAGGCTTACATCTTTATCAGCTATAGATCATTTTCCTGGGCTCTTTAGGCAATCAGACCATTTGGAGATGAGGAGGGAAGTGGGAGAAGGCAAGCAGAGAGACCCCTACAGTTTCAAGTGATAAATGCTTTGGTTTGGACATCCACAATTCAAAGGGGAATTAATGTGAGGATGTGGAGAGACATCAGGGAAGGCTCCCTGGAAGAGGAAGTGCATATGGTAAGGTACAGACAGGTATTGGCCTGGCAGAAAGAAGGGAGGTGCATAGAGAGGTGTTTTCTTTATAGAGTAAGGAAGGGCATGAGATGAGGAATCTAATACCTTTGGGGAATGAGTGATAGGTAGTTGACGGCTGCCCTAGTTATCTTGCCAAACTTTAGAAGCACTTGAAGATGAGAAATCCCCTGACCCTCCATCAAGTGAATCTCTCAAGGGGATGGATGTTCCAGCAAATGGGGAAAGTGTAGAAGTTTCTTAATGGTTTTTTGATCAGAGCTATGTACAAAGGGAGAAAAAATGATATGATTGGTTCATATTATTTACAGACTAAAACATCACTGCTTGTGTATAGGAACAAAAAAGAAAATAAAAAGCAAATGAATTACACTTAAACTAAGAAAGAAACATACTTAACTGAGCACCTATATGTGTTAAGCAGGAGGTATAGATAATAAAAGAAAAGCAAATAGATGTAATGAAGAGATTTCACAGGAGTTCTAGAAGCATATATATGTACCAAAAATTTCCTATACACACTAAATTTTTATACACATACTAAAAATTTCCTATTAAAGAAATATTTTGTTAATATATTAAAGAGGAAAGAACACAGGTAAAAGAAAGAAGAAACAGAAGTTAGGGATCTAAGGAAGCCAAATTGCAGAAGCACTAGGGCTTAGAATGACAATCAGTCCTACTATGAGGTCAGGATTACCAAAACTGAAGCTAGAGCTTTTTTGTCTTTTCAGAGGTTTGTAGAAATGCTCTCTGCTACCCAGAATCCATTCTTTCTTCAGTTGAAGTATAGGCTGATTGCAATGTTGTATCAATCTCCGCTGTGCAGCAAAATGACTCAGTTATATACACACACACATTCTTTTTTATATTCGTTTCCATTATGATCTATCATGGGGTATTGAATACAGTTCCCTGTGCTAGCCACAGTAGGACCTGGTTGTTTATCCATTCTAAATGTAATAGCTTGCATCTATCAACACCAAACTCCCAGTTTATTCCTCTCCCAGCCTCCTTAGCAACTATAGGTCTGTCCTCTGTGTCTATGAATCTGTTTCTGTTTTGTAGATAGGTTCACTTGAGCCATATTTTAGATTACACATGCAGGTGACATCATATGGCATTTGTCTTTCTCTGTCTGACTTACTTCACTTAGTATGATGATCTCTGCTGTTGTTGTTCAGTCACTAAGTCATGTCCGACTCTTTGCAACCCCACGGACTGCAACATGCCAGGCTTCCCTGTCCTTTACTGTTCCCCAGAGTTTGCTCAAATTCATGTTCAATGAATAGTCAAGTTCAATGCCATCCAACCATCTCATCCTCTGTCCCTCTCTTCTCCTCCAGTCCTCAATCCTCCCCAGCATCAGGGTCTTTTCGAATGAGTCAGCTCTTCATATCAGGTGGCCAAAGCGTTGGGGTTTCATCTTCAGCCTCAGTCCTTCCAGTGAATATTCAGGACTGATTTCCTTTAGGATGGACTGGTTTTGATCTTGTTGCAGTGTAAGCTTGATTAGGTAACATTAGCTTAGTTTTGTTTTTATTTCTATTGCCTTGGGAGGCCGACCTAAGAAAACACTGGTATATTTTATATTAGAGAATGTTTTGCCTATGCACTCTTCTAGGTTTTTATGGTGTCATGTCTTATGCTTACAGTTTTAAGCCATTTTGAGTTTATTTTTGTGCATGGTGTGAAGTGTGTTCTAACTGCACTGATTTAATGTGATTGTCCAACTTCCCCATCATCATTTGTTGAAGAGACCATCTTTTTCTCACTGTATATTATTGCCTCCATTGTCATAGATAAATTGACCATGGACAGAGGAGCCTGGCAGGCCACAGTCCATGGGGTCGCAAAGAGTCACACA
This sequence comes from Cervus canadensis, assembly GCF_019320065.1. Classification (NCBI taxonomy): domain Eukaryota; kingdom Metazoa; phylum Chordata; class Mammalia; order Artiodactyla; family Cervidae; genus Cervus; species Cervus canadensis. The sequence goes on from NC_057401.1 coordinate 12,206,364, forward strand.
CGACTGAGCGACTAACACTACTAATCGACCATAGGTGTGTGGGTTTCTTTCTGGGCTGTCTACTCTGTTCCATTGATTCATATGCCTGATTTTGTACCAGTACCACACTGTTTTGATAACTGTAGCTTTGTAGTATTGTTTGATGTCTTGGAGAGTTTTATCTCCTGTTTCCCCTCACCCCCCAGATTGCTCTGGCAAATATGGATCTCTTTTTTTTAAATTAATTTCTTTTAATTGGAGGCTAATTACTTTACAATATGATAGTGGTTTTTGCCATACACTGACATGAATCAGTCATGGGTGTACATGTGTTCCCCATCCTGAACCCCCCCCTCACTTCCCTCCCCATCCCATCCATCCCTCAAGGTCATCCCAGTGCACCAGCCCTGAGCACCCTATCTCACACATTGAACCTGGACTGGCGATCTATTTCACATATGGTAACGTACATGTTTCAATGCTATTCTCTCAGATCATCTCACCCTTGCAAATATGGATCTCTTAGGGCTCCATGTAAATTTTTGGATTATTTGTTCTAGTTCTGTGAAAAATGTCATGGGTAATTTGATTGGGATCACATTAAATCTATGGGTTGCTTTGGGTAGTACTGCTATTTTAACAACATTTATTCTTCCAACCCAAGAGCATGGGATATCTTTCCATTTCATTGAATCCTGTTTTATTTCCTTTATTAATGTTTTATAGTTCTCAGTATGTCAGTATTTCAGTTTCTTGGTCAGGTTTGTTCCTAGTTTGTTTTTTTTTTTTCAGCTCAATTTATTGGCACCTGTTCTTTAGGTGTTTTCTTTAAATGGAGGTTGATCTGCCCTGAACAATAAAATAATGTATTTATTATATCATAAATAGCTAAGCTGGACCTGTCATGTGGCTCTACTCTTAAAAATGAAATCCCCAATAGTATGTCAAATCACAAAGAAAAAAATCTCATAATCCCTTAAGCTATTATTAACATCCAGTCAATGAATCTACCAAATACAAAGACTACTTCCTTAGGACTAAAGTGCTTGAAGGTAACAGCTTTTCCACCCAAGAAACTTCCTAAGGAAAAAGGCATCACTTGATGGGATCTTTGAAGGCTCCCCAGCTACTTCATGCAGACATTTTTCTCACTAAAAGATGGTGCAAATCCTGGTGATCTCCTACAGTTCAGATTAAATTAGAAATCCTTCTATCACAGATATCCATGAGTTTCCAGGTTTTCATGTGGTCCTTTGCCTCCCTACCCATGCTAGAAACATCACATTAAGAAGAAACTGCCCATGTTAAAAATCACTGTCCATGTCACATTGTTCACTCTATCTACACTCCTCACCCCATTCTACTATGTACATAGTTCCACTATGCCTTGAAGCTTGCCCAACCAAAACCTTCCAGAACCTGCAGCCTATATTATTCCTAAAAGCCTAGGAATACACTGCAAACTCTCCAGCCTGTAATCATCTTCTACTTTGTTCTCTAATTTCTCAGAAGCCTCATTTCAACTATATTAGAAGCTGCTTAAAACTCAAGACCATGTGTGACATCTTTCTACATGGGTTTTAATACCAGCTGTATACTCAAGACTCCACTAATAATCAATTAACTGATTAATGAGCATAATAAAGAATACACCGATTCAGAATCCAGTACCACAGATTGATACTGTGGGTGCTAATAATCTAGGAATAAGTATAATTACCAATACTGCTAATTCTTAACTAACCAGCCAAGTATTACAGAAAAATAAAGAAGGAAAGATACTGAAGTATGTTAGATTTTCCAAAGCCACAATAACCAGGACCTTCCTAAGAAGTCCATGAATTAAAATAATAATTTTTCACTTCTCCCAAGAAAGGAAATGTTACATCCCAATACCGTCCCTCCCCCAAAGCACTGTCTAATTACTATGAGTTTCTTGGTTTCTAATGGTAGAATTCATTCAACACACTAAGATAGCAAAAAGTTAACTGCTGTAATTTTACCACAGGGGCAAAAGGACAGCAGAAAAGTCAAGGCAAGGGGTCCACCAGAGAGGTACCTGTCCACCAGTGTACCAAGGGACACTTCTAAGATGGCAGCTATGAATACTTCACCACCTTTACCTTCACCATCATCTCCCCAGACACACAACCCAATCAAATTCTTGACAGCCCAACCATTCAACTAGTCTGGGCTTCAAGAAGCAGAACAGGAGCATCAGTTCAGTTCAGTCCAGTCACTCAGTCATGTCCAACTCTTCATGACCCCATTGACTGCAGCACGCCAGGCCTCCCTGTCCATCACCAATTCCCGGAGTCTACCCAAACTCATGTCCATTGAGTCGGTGATGCCATCCAACCATCTCCTCCTCTCATCCCCTTCTCCTCCTGCCTTCAATCTTTCCCAGCATCAGAAACTATCAAAAGTTGAATTAAGAACTCCTTATGGGAGCTTCCTGGTCGCTCAATGGTTAGGATTCTGGGCTTTCACTGCCATGGCCTGGGTTCATTTCTGGTCAGGGAACTAAGATCCTGCAAGCCATGTGGTGCATCCAAAAAAAAAAAAAAAAAACAGAGAGAAGACCTCCTCAACATTTCTTAAAAAACTACCATTATCTAAGTACTAAACAGTACATACCAGGAACTACCCTTGGTGCTAAAGATACGTAAGGATAAGAAAGCTGGGCTGCCAGCACTCTCCATTCTCTGGATCATCTCATCATGCGTAATAGGCAGGTTGGTCAAGTACTGAAATAGGTATAGCAGTTGGGAAAGTGGGCAGTAAGCAAAGCCTGTGATCTCTCTCTCTCCCTCTTTCACACACACAAGGTATTGCTGTTATCAATCTGCTTTGCTCCCCTCTATGATGGTCAGCAATTAATATATTGAGACCATGCATTTCCATGCTGTAAATCCCATAGAATATTTATTGGTGCCATCCATCTCACGGACTCTCAAACACCTTTGATAAGAAGCCCACACTTGACCAGTCTGTTCAGGCACACCCAAGCAGAAAGCCGCTCCAACAGGCATTCTGTCCTTCCCAGGAAGTAATACATAAAGGAATGAAGTTTTTTTTAACCTCTGCAAAATGTAAAGAAGAGCAAACTGGGGCTGAAAGTTTTAAGTGACTACTTCTGACTGTAATTCAATTTCAGAAAAAACTCTTCCCCCACCAAATAATTAGTAGCTCTTCATTCATTCATTCACTGAATCACAATACACTTCACCTGTTTCCTGCTAATTACTCTCATGGCACCCAGGCATGTTTAGAGTAAGGATGCACATTTAGAGTATCTTTTCACAGAAGCAAGAGTTGGATTACAGCAAGGATTTTACAGTTCATTTTTAAGCCGATCTTTGATTAACAGACTCCTGATAAACCAGTTACTCTGTGGATAGGCCCAGGTGAGCCCACAATGAGATTTATCTTCATGGATTAGGCCTGACCTATAAGAACCTGCTCAGGGGTCCCTACTGCTATTTCAGCCCCAAGTTACAAAAATTCATCCCTTTACTATCAATAGAGCCTAGCTCAGAGGGCAATAACTAGGAGATGTATTACTCCCGGAATACAAGCACTCCTGAGACTTTGATTACAATGTCCACAGCTGAAGGCACTATTTCACAATTGAGATTACTATTTTCCAGATGAAAAAAACTCTGAGCTGTGGAATAATGCCTTCAGCTACGTACATTGTAATCACACTCAGCAGTTCTTGTATCCCAAGAGCAATACAGGTTACCAGTAGTTAGGCTGGTGAGCTGATTTAGGGAATGGAAGGAAGAAGTTGGAGGAGAAAACATAGATAACCCTAATTTCATATTTGCTTTATCTGGGGGACTTTGGCGTAAGAGTTCATCATGTACAAAAACTATATCAACTTCACTAAAAAGAAAAAAATACATTTAAAAAAGTAATTATTTTTCACCTAACAAACCAGCAAACTTGGTTTTTTGGGAAGTTCAGAGTGGGTTTTTTTTTGGGAAATATTGACTGCTGGCCAGAATATAAAGAGATGTAATGTCTCAGTCAGTTGCTATAATGTCTATGCTCAGTCGTGTCCGACTTTGCAACCCCATGGACTGTAGCCCACCATGCTCCTTTGTCCATGAGATTTTTCAGGCAAAAAACTGTAGTGGGTTGCCATTTCCTCTTCCAGGGGATCTTTCCGACCCAGGGATCGAACCCACATCACCTGCTTGGCAGGTGTATTCCTTACCACTGAGCCCCCTGGGAAGCCGTATATCGATTTCTCAATATACGGAAGCACAAAGTTGTACGGTATTCCTAGGAACAATTTAGCAAGAGTATGGAAAACCTATATCATGTTCATATCCTCTGCCACATTAATCCCCTCCAAGAATCTACCCTGACAAAACAACCAGAGGTGAACAAAGACTTATTAAAAGCCTGCTTATTACCATTATTTTCAATGGGTAAAACTTGGAAATAACCTAAAGGGGGAAATAGTATAATAAATTGTGAGAAATCCATACACTGGAATATTATGCAGCCTTTAAATTGAGTCATAATGGCTAAGGAGAAATGCTAATTCACGTTGTATTCTACACCTTTTGTTAAGCAATTTATCCAAGGGCATTCAAATAGTTCCTACATCAATATTTAACAGACACTCTCTCAGAGTTAACTAATTGGACTTCAGCTCAGGTTTTTGTTTTTGAGTTATAAGGCCAATGAAGTATTGATATAATATTAAATGACTGCAAATAAAGTCTGTACCCTAAATAAATGCTGACATTATGTCGGTACATTCTGCATGAATTTAAAAGGAAAAATGCACTTTTGCATACGTTTAGTGAATTTTCCCTGACTCTTCATAATGCACTTTTGCAAATGGAAAAGATGAATATTCATTAAGGCTTTCTGAATATATTACAGTTTAAATAGTTTGGTTTTAATATTTATAATACATCATGAAACATAATTTTTCCATTACAAGAAATGGATATAGTGTCAAAAGAGGGCCACTGAAGAAACATAAAATTATACTACTTAACCTAATATTAAAAATTGAAAAACAATATTTGAAAGTACTTCCACCCCTCAAAACAGTTAACTGTTCTTCAAAAAAAGAAAAAAAACTTTCAGTTTGTGGGGTTGGTGAATTTAGAGTGAAAATGAGGAAGAAAGAAACTACAAGCTGGTCTGTAGTGTCCTGTGCTAACTTGCTTCAGTCATGTCCAACTCTTTGAAACCCAATGGCTGTTGCCTGCCCATCTCCTCTGTTCATGGGATTCTCCAGGCAAGAATACTGGAGCAGGTTGCCGTGTCTTTTTCCAGGGGATCTCCCTAACCCAGGGATCGAACCCACATCTCTTCTGTCTCTTGCACTGGCGGGTGGGTTCTTAACCACTAGCATCCACAGGCATGCAAAAAGCTAAGGACCAAAAGGTGAAACTCCTATTCAAAGTAAAGGATCTGATTTCCTCCCTTCTGAGAATGCCACTTCAGCTAAGTCCAACTGACAACCCCCAAGAAATATTTTTTTCTACCAACCCCAGGAATGCTGGCATTAGCACTTCTTGAGTCACAGATGCTGTGCATAGCAGCACACAAGAATTTGCTCATTTATTTCTCATTATAAACTTATGAGGCAACTAGATCCACTAACCCTACCTCACAGATGAAGACACTGAGGCTCATACAGCCAATAAGTGGTAGAAACTGGAGTTGATCTCTAAAACACTCCGCTTCCCCCCCCTCATTCTCATTGCCCAACTGAATAATTATAGTTTAATTCCTGAACAGAGTTTCCAAAATTAACTACTCTCTGGCTTGAGGAATATCTTCTTGATTAGGTTAAACAATATAAACCTAAAAGGTAAAATACAGATTAAAAACAAAAAATAAACAAGAGTCTGTTCTAGGGCACTTAAAAGGTAAAGAAAGGAAATATATTTACTTTTACATTCAACAAGCCTTCACTGAGCACCTATTATGTGCCAAGGACTGTTCTAGGCCCCAGGGAAACACTAGGTAAAACAGAAAAAAGTAGCTGTCCTCAAGAATTTTTCATCAGAATAATAGGAGATATATAATAAGCAAATTATGTGGTGTATTGGAAGGAGATAAAGCTATTGAGAAAAGTGGGGTGTGTGGCATGCAGTGAGGAAAAGATTTTCAAACAGAATGGTCAAGGAAGCACTCAATAAGAAAAAATATGACAGGGATGCTCACAAAAATCAAAACAGATGAGCCACATGATTCAAATCCAAAAGAAAACTGTTGAAAATACTGGAAACTAATCTTCACTGTGTTTCTGCCATCCATCTACCACTCCAAACAACAAAAGAAGTGATTATTTCTTATGATGGTTACATATACCATTTCTAAACTTTAATCACCAAGGCTTACAACCTTATTTTCCTATGGACAAAATTACCCCGGGTCCTGCTTTGCCTCCTGAAATTTCCATCTTTCTTACCAGAAAGCAGCATCAGTACAAATCCCCTGCTTTTGACGACTATGACTTCTTTGATAAACTACCCATGTGTGTGGGGACGGACAGAAAGATGGAGGAAGCAAATGGGGAAATGAGTTTTCCCCTCTTCAGATTAATGTATACGAGGTATACATCTGACACTTCATCAGCGCTCCCGGCTGGTGCCCCAGCAGGCGGACACTGGCTGAGCGTGTATTCTGCCAGCTACCAGGCTGCCTAGGATGAATTGGCAATGTGCCATTTATCAGAAATGCCCAAAGTGTCTGGGAGAAGGAACACAACTACATTTAGCATTGCCAAGGAAAACTAGATACTTCCGGCTAGGAATTAATCTCCTCCTTGAGAAGGTAGTTAGCATTACCTTGAAGCTTGCCTATGGCATTTAAATCACACTAGGTCATGCATTTACTGAAACTCCTACCGCCCCAACCACGGCCTTCATTTATATCTTACTAACACATGACTGCCTCTCAGACTGAGGGTCTAACTTTCTCCACATGTTCTATTGTTGTGTTGAACATAAAACTGTGATATCAAGTGTAATCCTGTCATTTAGACATAAACCACATTGATTCTGATTTTACCAACTTTTCCACACTTGAACATATGTGTCGCCTCAACTTTCCTCTTCAAAGAATCAACAAAATACTTAAACCAATGTGACTGCATGACTACTCACAAGCAAGTTAAGGGAACTTCCTTGAATATGGACTGTGATAATTTCTTCATTTTGTCACCGTATTTTGTCAGCAGCTGATATGGAACTTTCAATAGCGCACCTGTATACTTCAGTTGTGTCTGACCCTCTACAACTCTATGGACTGCAGCCCTCCGGGCTCCTCTGTCCGTGGAATTCTCCAGGCAAGAACACTGGAGTGGGTTGCCATGCCCTACTCCAGGGGATCTTCCCAACCCAGGGATTGAACGCATGTCCCTTATGTCTCCTACATTGGCAGGCGTGTTCTTTACAACTGAATGGGATTTGGTCCATTACATAGACTTTGAGGCTAATCACAATTATAAGATGCACTAGACAGCAAAACCAAAAATACTTCAGATAGATGGTCTTAATTAGACACCCATTATAGCATACAGGATCACATCATCACTCTAGCCTTGCAACTAAAGGAATCTGTCACTTCCCACCAATGATTATCCCTTCCATCAATATTATTTACTGAATGTCTCCTATATGCAAGGTGTTGTGCTAGGAACAGTGAGGAGCAGAATGTCAGATCAGACAGGAATTCTGCCCTCAAGGAACGTGCAATCTAGCAGGGGGATATCAGGCATAAACACAAAGAACTAAAACAAAGGTGGGCCTTGATAAACGCTAAGAGTCAGAAGGAAGGTCAACTTACAGGTCTAAGATGGGGGCAAAGGGGCTTATCGCGGCCAGGAGAGAGGATGAGAATGAAGCATGTTCTACTGGTGACTCAGACAGTAAAAACGCCTCTTGCAATGCAGGAGACTTGGTTTCAACCCCAGGGAATGGCTACCCAGGCCAGAATTCTTGCCTGGAGAATTCTAAGGACAGAGGAGCCTGGCGGGCTACATACAGTCCGTGGGGTTGCAAAGAGTCGGACACGAATGAGCAACTAACAACTCTCATATTCTACTGTGCAATGCACTTCCAGTAACATAAGGCTTATTTTTTTTTTTTTTTCATAAGGCTTATTTTGAAGACAAGAAAAAGGGAGCTAGAAAGGAAAAAGAAAAAGGTCCAATAGATATACATTAATACTCCTTCAGCATCATTCTCTACCAAGTCTGTTAGGTATAATCGGCATAATTTAGATATAATCCAATCCAAGAAACATAGACTAACCTGAATGACTTTGCAACGGGCACAAAAAGACAGGCAAAGTCATGAAAGCATACTGAGTCACATACTGAAATAAGTGACACGGCAGAGAGACCTGAGCATGCTGCTGGACAACAAGGAAATCAAGGCGGGGCTCTGCCGGGCAGCTCTCCTCCGGCTGCTCCTGCTCATGATGCGCCAGAAGGTGGGGGACAGAGGACATGGGCAAACAGCCTGCAAGTGGTTTTCCTTAGACAACAATCAGGAAGCAAGGAAACCTCTGAAGAAAAGATATGATGAGGTTGACATTTTAAACCTTCACTGTCCAGTAGTAAATGGTTAGTCACCATCTGGCTTTGGTGCCACACATGATTTTTACTCTGGCTAATATTTGAGGCTTGCTTGGTGCCAGGTACTATTTTAAGTTTGCTTTTTATGGTATTTTAGCGTTTTTCTCTAGTCTTGCTCCTAAGCCCTATAAATACTTGCAGGGTAAATAAGCTGATAAGGGACTCTCTGATAAGAATGCTATTCTCCTTGGTTTTGTATCTTATTTCCAAATATCTTAGGTCACCTGACATGTGTTTTATCAATGAATCAATCAGTTTCTATCCTGAGTACATAACTACCAGTATTAGACACATTACTTTGTGGCAGTGTTGTTTTAATTAGGACGATTACTTGGCAATAAACATACATATCTATTTACATGTAAGAATAATATTGTAGTGGCCCCCAAAGCACTTCTGTTTAAAAAAAAATAAAATCACTGATTGTGAGGAATTTTCTTCTTTCCTTAAAAAGTAAATGCTTACAGTAAAATAAGCTTTTAATAAAATTTCTCAAGAAGGAAAAGTAACTTTGAACTTGGGGATGGGATGGGAAAAATGCTAAAATGCATCATTTAACTGAACTTTATTTAAAAATAAGTCCCCAAATTTTCCTGAGAAGATACATTTTGATTTAAAGATCATAGTCAATTTTGAAGTCATAAAATATCCTCAAAGAAACTTTTCAGGGATAATTATCCAGTATGTTCTGAATCTTTGTGATTCTGAAACTAGAAACAGTGAATTTCAATGCTGAATTCCAGAGACTGTTTAATAGGTTGTTTCGTCTTGCAGTTTGCCAATGAGCTAATAAAATCTAAGAAACTTAGCAACATGCTTAAATGTATATAGCTACCTAACGACAAAAGCAGGATTAGAGGTTAGACCTAAATCAGATCTCTCTACATTACTGAATGATTTCCAAATATCTCACATAATTTATTATCAATGTATAAAATTATAAGGCACTGACATATCATTTGCATCACCATCAGTAAAAGATATTTCAAAATCTATTCCTATACCATAAAACCCCAGCACTAATGCAAAAGCAACCTGTATAGACCTCTAGGCTGTGCTAAAGGTTAAAGTTGAAAAGTAATGGTACCACTGGAAAACAAAATTCTAGTAAGCATCATGGTTAAAAATAAAAGTCTATATTACTTTTTTTTTAAAAGGAGTGTAGGAGCCCATGCTGCTAACAAATGCATAAATATTTATGCCATGTGCTAACCTGTAGGTGTAGAGAATGTGCTGGAGCTGAAAATAATAACCATTTTCAATGATTCTAGAAGAGAAGGATCCAGGCAAGAATCACCAACGAATATGGAATCCAAAGGAAATTTTCGATGAGAAGAAACATGCTTGGATGGCCTCAAAGTGTCCCCCTGCCAAAGGCTTATTAACTGTAAGAGAAAAGTTCTAACTATGTGGAGAAACTGGCCAATGCCTTGTCTGGGTGAAAAAAACTAACATCATAATGATGGGCAGATGGACATACCATCACCTGCCCATGGCATGACCTGAAAGGATACAACATCACCAATGTCACATTCTGGGCTGGAATGCAAAACCCAAAGCTCACTGTAAGGAAATATCAGACACACCAGACATTGTAATATGAGGAATATTCCTTTAAGAAATGGGGTGGGGATGTCACATAGTCTTCAAAACTGTCAGTGTCATAAAAGGCAGACAAACACTGGGGAGAGTTTCCAGATTAAAGGATAATTCAGTACAGTACATGACCCCAGACTGGATCCTCTACTGAAGGAGGGAAAATACTGTATAGGGACAATTGATAAAAATGAAATACAGATGGCAGAGCAGATAAAAGACTTCTTTCATGCATAAAGTTAATGAAGTTACCTGTGATAACAAAAGGCCATGATATATATAACCTACTCTCAAAGAGTTCAAAACAGTTTATGTGAGTGTGTATACATATTCACGGGGAGAGAAAACAAACAGTAGAGCAAATAGGCAAGAGTTAATACTTAAACCCAAGCAAAGGATCGGCTGGCACTGTATTTGTCTTATTCTTGCAACTTTCCTGTAAGTTTGAAATTATTTTCAAATAAGTTTTTTTTTTTTTTTTTTAAAAAGCTTAGAACCATTTTCATTTCTTTCAAGGGAAAAGTTCAGACAGAGTTAAGTTTACAAAATATTCCAACTTAGGTTGAGGGGGAGGATCTGGTAAAAACCAGCACGCCGGAAATCAAAAATTTCAGTGTTAAATCTGTGCTTAATATTAAATATAGGTTTAAGTTCATATCTAGAACAATAAACTCAATAAATTTAGACGTCCCTACTTTGGTGGTGAGACGGAGCAAACCTAACCAACCGCAGACAGAGCCCGGGGACACTCACCAGGCTGGCGGTGAGCGAGGGCGCCGACTGGCCCAGGGCCTGGCTGCGCATGCGCACGAGGTTGGACGTCTCCGCAGAGGTTGCCCAGGCTTGCCCCGCAGCCGGGTTTGGAAGGAGATACCTGCCTGTCAGGGATAAAAAGAAGGCAGTATGAGAAGTGGGCAGAAAGGCAGTGCTTCTGTAGAAATCCTTATATACCATTTCAGCCGTACATTACAATTATACTGCACAGCAGCCGGAAGCAGATTGTTTCAAGTCGGGAGATCCAGTTTTAAGTTTAGACCCGAAGTCACCACATAAACCCAGGTAAGTCTCTTCATCTCCGCAATTTGTAGGGCAAGACGAAGGGTCTTGTTACTATGTGGAGGAGTTGAGAATATATATATATAAACACACACATACAAAGCCTCAGCATTGTAGAAATAAACATGTGCATTGAGAAATGTACTTTTAAAACATCTAATATGGAAAGTGAGATAGGAGTGCACTAGAAAAGTGTCTACGAAGATCATGACGGACAGAAGGAGGAGCTGGGAGCCTTTCAAGGTGAAATGGGGCTGGTGCCCTTTTCTCCCAGCTTCTCTGTCTCTGAAGCTACTGGTGCTCATCCAGCTGTGTCCACAGGACAGATGATGGTACCTATTTGCATAAAGCAGGCCATTAATGTCATTGTAGGCTCACTGAGCAATCTACATCAGCCTTAAACTCGCATATATATGTGTATGTCTTTAAAAGTGAAACAGCTAAACCAACTCACATTGTATTACTTCTTCAGTACACAGATTAGACAAGTTATCAACACATAAGATATACACCTTCATGTTAGGATGGGCATGAATATTCATATAGTAATGAAGCTCAGTAGAAATAGAGACCCTGTTTGATATTTTGCTGTAGCACAGTAATTGGTCATAGCAGGTACTCATTAAATATTTGTTGAATGATGAAAGAACAAGTGGGCACTTCTTTCCCAAAAACACATGAAGACAATGAAAAGACAGTAACCAATCCATAGATTTTCCTCTACAGGCCGCATGTGTGGGGCCTCCAGCTTCATCCCTCCCAGATTCGTGAGGACTGTGGCCTGTGTGCCTGGTGACCCTGCAGCAGAAGGGACATTGTGCCCAGTTTCTCCCCAGCAGGTGTGTTCCTTATAAAAGAAACCCCATATCTTTCCTTAGGCACGCACTTCACAAGCACCCACTGGTTAATAACTATTGATATATAATAACAATTGAAATATGTATTAATATATTGAAATATATTAACTATTGAAATAAATTGAAATATATTAACATATTAAATGGGCTTCTCAGGTGGTACAGTGGTGAAGAATCCACCTGCCAACGCAGGAGACACAGGAGACGCAGGTTTGATCCCTGGGTCAGGAAGATCCTCTACAGGAGGAAATGGCAACCCACTCCAGTATTCTTTCCTGAAAAATTCCAGGGACAGAGGATCTTGGTGGGCTTCAACCCATGGGGTCGCAAAGAGTAGGTCACAACTGAGCATGCATGCACATACCATATTAAATGTGAAAATTCATATTTTATGGCAAGACGATAGTCTTTTACATACAAAAATGCTGACTGCCCATTCTGACCCCCCAGACTAATTCCATCACTTATTCATGACCTTCTCCAAGCCTCAGGTTCCTCAGCTGTAAAACAGGGGTAAACAGGGTGGTGCTAAAATCAAAAAAAGAAAATACATCATATAATGAACATTCAATAAATATAAACTTAAAAAAATAAACACAAAGAGCTATGCAACACATGAGCGATGGCAAGGTGAGCAAGAAATAAAATTTTGTTAAGCCACTGGAACAAATAATTAAATTAGGAAGCATTTACATAATGTTTATTATCCTGTCATAGGTTAGATTTTAGATGTTGTTATTCCTAGTCTCATCCTAGGAATCATATGAATGTTACAAATTGGAGGGTCTGATAGCACAACACATGGGATATTTTATTCCTGCCTGGACCCCCATTAGTGTTAATAGGGAAAAGAGGACAACAGATGGATTTAAGGCAGTCATTAGAAGGCATCAACATTGTGCCATAGTTGGTAGTGATTACATCAAACTTTATACAAATTTTCTTTCTGATGACTACCAAGAGCCTCTGAAAAGTGTGTTGCTGCTGTATTCATGCATCATTTGCTGCCTACGATTTAAGAAAATTAGCATCTGTCAATGCATTATTCAGCTGCACAGGGTGGAAAATTAATGGATAATACCATTCCCACTCTGTTGTAGGAGAGGTGAGCTTGCCTAGCAATCTGGCTGCTCTGTTTGAATGCTGCATCAAGCTTGTTGTTACAACTGGAACTTTGATCAGCTTTATGTTTTTTGTAAACACACTGCTAAAATTCCAATATGCTTACTAAAACCTTTATTAGGTACTGTCTACTGACATAACTAGAAATTTAGAGGCAATAAAGAGAGGTCCATTTTAAAGCTGAAATCTGTTGGCCAGACTGAAACAAGAATTTGTCAAGCTTCAACCACAGAGGTGTGGGTTATTGGAATGGACTTTTTATACTGGTTATTGTCACTGTTTTGGTCACAGGGTCTTTACTCAACAGAGAGTAGAAAGATGTGCGACCTTTTAAGGTTATGTACAAAAATAAGTACATTACTAAGACTCAGATTGTACCTTGGTTCCATCTAGGTTACATATGGTCTTTTTCTTGGCATGAGTTTTCCTTTGTTTTCATCCTGAATTTCAAAAAAAAAAAAAAAAAACAAGAAGCAAGACCTCCATAAACACATGTCCTCAAACATGAGATGTATGCTTTCAAAGATGAATGCTTGAAGTATCCCTCTGAAGTAGGAAAATATCAGGTCAGCAACAAATTCAGCAGAATGTCTATATAAAGAATTAAATATAGCCTCTGGAGACCTACTTTGGCATCAGAGAATAATGGTACCTGCCTAGATTTAAAAGCTTCCAGTAAGTTCCGTATCACCTGAAATGCAATACAGATTTAGCAGTCAGGCCATGGTCTTACATTTTGGGTTACTTCTCTTGACTACAAATAGGACAGTAAAGGGAAAATAGACCTAGGAACTCTATATAACAAAGCAGTCTTGAGAAATGGCTTCTGGTGCTCAGTTATACATAAGAATGCTGGCAAAGTTTGTTGATAATTTCTAAGGTTATAACCTGTAAGGTAGCCACCAGGAAGAAAGGGAAGATCAGGTGGCCCAGGTGTTGCTCTCGAGGGTTTTGGTGAGGGGCAGGGGAGCCATAGAAGGGAGGAAAGGAGGATGCGGTGAGCATTACAGAGGCAAGAGCTGGGACCAAAAGAACAGTGGGGAGCTGGCGCTGTGCTGGTGCCACAGGCAGGCAGATGGGGCCACAGGCTCACATCTCTCATCCGTCAGCTTTCGTCTGGGGCTGTCACCAGGCTGCTGCTGACCTGAGCATCTACTGAAGCTCCACAGTAGCCCCCAGAAAGTTCACATCTACCACTTCACCCTCCCGCTGCCTACTAAAACCGCCCTTGGTAATTCCACTTTTGGGTATATACACACAAAAAGTGAAAGCCAGGACCCAAAACAGATGTTTGTAGCCCATGTTCAAAGCAGCATTATTCACAGTAGCTCAAAGGTGAAAACAACCCTAGTGTCTATGGATGGATGAATGGAAGGATAGGAACCAAATGTGGCATATACAAACAATGGATTATGACTTAGCCTTTGAAAGGAGAGAAACTGACACATTCTCCAACATGGAGGAAACTTAAGGCATGCTAAGTAAAATAGGCCAGATACAAAAGAACACGTATTGTAACATATCATATGATTCCACTTATTGGAGGTCCCTGGAATAGTCAAATTCATTGAGATACAAAGTTTAACACTGGTTACTGGAGGGCTGGAGGGGGCGGTGCAGCGGAGGGGAATGAGACAGTATTGTTTAATGAGTACAGAGCTTCAATTTGATGAAAAACTTCTGGAGATGGATAGTGGTGATGGTTGCACAACAATACGAAAGTACTTAATAATGCCACTGAACTGTATACTTAATATACTATAAAGTCTAAAAGGTTAAAATAACAAATTTTGTTATGTATATTTTCATACACATACACACCCTCCCTTGCCTAGCTAAAGCTATCATACCGTATATAGGAAGACATGAGGGAGTCCTTGTGTTGTCCAAAAGAAGGTATCTACAGTGAACTCCATCAGCACCTGCTTTCACAAATTATACTGTTTTTCAAGACCTCTCCAAACTTTCAAAATGGAGAGAGCTTAAAGACTGTGCTAAGACACTGACAGTACCTGGACAGAGTCCATGAGTCAGCAGCCATCGCCCTACAGTGCACTCCATCATCATCATCAAGATATTCCTCTTTTATGCCCCATTGCTCAGCCCTAAACATCGGTTCCCGCATTATAGTGACTGCCGTTCTCACAGGCAATTACAGGCTCCCTTTATTCATCTTCAGCTGGGCTGCTGCAACACAGAGACACGGTCTCTTTCATCTTCTCTCTCACATGGGTGACTGACTTCCAATTTCTTGTCCCCACTGCAAAAGAATAACTATACCTAGACAGCATTGACAATGCTGCTAAATCATTCTTCTTAATGGCATAAATAAATATAATTTGAGAAACCAACAGACTTGTGACCAGGGAGGGCTGAAGTTCACTGACTCCTATATTGAGCTGCTATTCTAGCCTTAAAAAGAAAAAAAAAAGTGTGTGTTGATTCACACAAGAAAAGTCCAAAGCATAGGCATGACCCCAAGTCCTTGAAGACCTTACTGCCTACTAGCCAGGGATCTCCATTGACAGGAACTGAAAGCTGAATGAAGAGAGAACACACACTTTTGGGAAGGTTGGTTGTCACAGCACCATGATGCCAATGGAGTATCAAGGTCTGCTTCATATTGATCTCCCAATGCAGCAGTCAACTCCTGTTTTGCTACTAAGACTCAACCCCACCAGAGATGCCCAGTTTCACTTCTTAGAATATTATCAGAAGCATTCTATATTAAACTCAGAATGGCAAGGCAACATTACTAACCACACGGACCTGATGAGGTGACAAGGTGCATGCACGCCAAGTTGCTTCACTCACGTCTGACTCTTTGGGATGCTATGGACTGTAGCCCGCCAGGCTCCTCTGTCCATGGGATTCTCCAGGCAAGAATACTGGAGTAGATTAGCCATGCCCTCCTCCAGGGGATCTTCCCGACCCAGGGCTAGAACCTGCGTCCTTTATGTCTCCTGCATCAGCAGGCGGGTTCTTTACCACTAGCGCCACCTGGGAAACCCGACAAAGTTAGGGGGACACTTCAAAAGGAAGCTTGTAGCAAGCAGAGCAAGTAGCAGATACTAACTGATACAGCAAGCCCAGACTGAATAGGTCCATGACAAATATGTCAAGGAGTCTCTAAAGCCTATTTCCATACCATGAGAGAGCCAGGGACTGCAGAAAAATACCAGAACAATACACATCTACAGAAATCAAAGCCCCTGGACAAACCACAAGGCTATGCAGCAGCAACTCAAGCTGCCACTGCCGACTGCAGTTTTTAATCAAAAGTAACTTTGGAAAATGTGTCAAGATGACTCAACAGTACAGTAGTCTTTTCACCCCCAGTCACAAAGAGACACCCTGTTACCCTCACCGTTGAATGACAAAAGGGCAAAAATGCCAACACAGGGTCTATTTTTAAATGGAAACAATTCAGATCTACATTTAAAGAGAAATACACTTGGCCTCTTTTCTTTTCCCTTAACTTGTTCTGAAAGGAGAAATATTTCTTCTCATCTCCTGAGACTACCAAATTCTAATAAGGGAAGATATTAGGATCATATGAGTTAATACACAAAAAAGAGCTTAGTAAGCTTCGGGGTTCCTCTTGTCTTTAGTACTTGACTGCTGCCTCTTGATGGACCAACACCCAGCAAATTCTCCCATCCTGCAGTGACAGCCAGCCCTTGCCAGCGACTCCCGCTTGCACCTTTCACGGGGTGGTTGTCTGGATATAAAACTCCTATCAAAAAATACATAATGGTTTGACTGTAAGCTCTAGCTGTACAGACCAAAGGCTAACATGACAACTTCAAATTGATTTTTAAGGAAGTATTAAGTAGAGCTACCCTGATGAGAACATGGTAATAAGAATCTGACAGCAAGCAGCATGGCCTGCAGTGTCGGTGTGAGTGAGGGCACCCGGGAGCCGGGAGGGCATGGTGTCTGAGTGACTCCAGGCACGGGTCAGAGTGAACATCTGCAGTCTCGCCTCCCTCCATCCTCGTATTGAAATATAATTCAGCAGAATGAATTGCTAGACATGTCTAAACCCCCTGGGAAATGACAGATATTGATGAATGCTGTTGGGAAGATATATGGAAGGAAACGGCAAATAAATAGAACCATTTTTTCTCAGAGTCATTTTGCGGATATGTGGAGCAGCTGTTAAAACTACTTGTCAGCTCCCCGTGCTCTCTTCGTCTTTCTCCTTCCTCACCCTCCTCTGCATTCTCTCCACCTTTCTAAACCCCCCCTGGAGGACCAGCATCCTGCTCTTTTTAAAATAATAATCACATTCATAAGAGCCATCTCCTTCTCCCCTATCATACTCTGGCTTCTCAACCAGCTAGTCCAACCCTTTCCAAAATTTCACTCCATTCGAACATGTTGGCTGCCCGCTCTGGTTCCTGGAAAGACAGCTGATTCTTGAACAACACAGGCTGGAATGGCACAGTTCCACTTCCTTGTGGATTTTTTTTCAATGATCAACATTACAGTTCTGCCCAAACTCTGAAGGGTTCAATCTGCAGATATGGAACCATGGCTGGAGGGAACCATGGTTACAGAGGGTTGGCTTTAAGTTGCATGAGGATTTTTGACTTTGCAGAAGGTTGGCATCCTCAACCACTTCATTGTTTGAGGGTCAACTGTACTTTTAATTTTTAAACTCATGAAATGAAATGGCTGAATTCAAATCCACTAGCCTTTGGCTCCAGTCATAAAGCTCAAATCTAAAATTCAAAGCCTAATTACTACCATGCAGTAGATGCATGACCTTGTTAACTTTGTAAGCCTCAATTTCCCATAAATGCTCTGTAAAATGGACATGACTGACCAACATCTTGGGGTGACTGTGAGGACATAGAATGTAAATTGAGAGCCTGTTAGACCATCTGGCAAACAGAAGGCCCACAATAAACAATGGCTTATTACCCTCTCTACTTTCCATTGCTAAACAACTCTTCCTGCAAAGGGCACTCCTCCTCAGTGTCATCCTCAAACTGGATCAGATTTTCTGCAGCTCAGGGCCCTTTGGGGTATCTGGCTCTTATTTCATTCACCAAGTGAGCTCAAGAGCACAGAGTGGGAAACCAATCAGGCAGGGATTTGCACCCGGGTTTCACCATTTATTCACTGGAAACCCTTGATAAATGACTCCCTCTCTGAGCTTCCATGCCCAGCCCTCAGGTGGGGATGCTTGTAGGTAACACATGTCAAGTGCCCAGTGTGGTGTTGAAGACACACACTATGTGTTCAGTGCTGGCTCAGGTCCCCTCCAAGATGCTTTACCCATTTTGGTATCGTTGGCATTGAATCCATAGCCAGGGCACTTCTAGCCTTACCTTCCCCCATCAACCACCTGCTTCTATGGTCTGCCTGTGTATAGAGTGCCATTTATTTCTGTACACAGTGTGCTTTCCTGCACTGGAAACTCAGTCAGCTGGAACCGTATCTCATCTGTCTTTGTAGTCCCACATTGCACCTAGTACACAGAACCTACTGAAGTTTTTACAGGATCACATACTTATGTCTGTGCATATTAACTCTCCATTCTGTCTCTCATTTATATTTCTCCCAAGGATCAGATTTTTCCATCTTTGTTTAAATCCCTGTTGCCTCAAATAGGAAAAGACCCTGATGCTGGGAAAGACAGAAGGCAGGAAGAGAAGGGGACGATAAAGGATGGCATCACTAATTCAATGGATGCGAGTTTGGGCAAACTCCAGGAGATGGTGAAGGATAGGGAAGCCTGGTGTGCTGCAGTCCATGGGGTTGCAAAGAATCAGATGCAACTGAACAACATTACCTCACATATTCAAATGGGGTTCAGCTGTTTGTTTTGTAACCATAACAATAGTGAAAAGGCTCAGCAGCATTAAAACGATACAAAAACATCATGTCACTTCTCCTGGCTTTGATTTTCTCTTCTAAAACCCTTCTCCAAAAGGATCTGACACCACTACAAAATACTGTCTGTTTCCAAAGCAAACTGATGAACGTGAGTACACATGAGAACAATTTGTACTCAGTAACTTACTTTTTGGAGAAATTAAGAATCCTACTCAGTAACATTCCTTTGCATGCTAAGATGCTTTGATTGACACACCCAAATGTCACTGGCATCCTGAGATGGTAAACATTCTGACAACTGCCCTATATCTAAACAGTTATGAGAGAGGCCAAGGAGGAATTGGGGATCGAGAGCTTTCCAAGAGAAACAAAAAGAACAAAGGCAGCCACAGAGACAAAATAAACTCCATATGACAATCTAAGCAAAAACTTCCAGACAAGTCCAAATTTCCTAACAAGTTTTATATTTTTACAAGGAAACATTTATATTCAATCTAATTCACTTACCAGTGTATTTCCAAATATATTTCTTTGGAACAGTTTCTAGTTTTATGTTGGTTTTTGTTCCAAACAGAATTCAAATTCTTCCTCCTGAATGTCTATGCATGCTTCCTAAAGAATATACTATTCTTGTCTTAAAAAATCTTTGTTGATACTAGTTAATGAATAAACAGAAAATCTAAGACACAACTGTAAAATTTCCCTCCAAATACTGCATAGTAGATCTCCTCCAGCACTTTCAAATGACAGTTTATTAAAATGCCCTATTTCTGGGATGGGAGATCTCAATCAAGGACTAATCAGTCTTCCCCAAACTTTTTGGCACCAGGGACTGGTCTCGAGGATGACAACTTTCCCATAGACTGGTGTGAGGTAGGGGGAGATGATTTCGAGATGATTCAAGTGCATTATATTTACTGTGTACTTCATTTCTGTTATTATCACATTAGCTCCACCTCAGATCATCAGGCATTAGATCCTGGAGGTTGGGGACCCCTGGACTCTATAACCCTTACTGGGAAAGTTGATGTCTATTCTAGCTGGTTTAAAAGCAATAGGATTTAGGAAACACTGTCATCCAAACTATAGCCCTACACCCCAAATTAAATTCTAACAAGTCACTTAGTGCCTTGCGAAACATAGCATTGCCCTTGTTTTTAAGAAGAGAGAAATTTAAGCCAGGATTAGCCTCATGAATGCTTCAAGCACTGCTTGGAAATTAATGACCAGTGTAGGGTTGGAATTCAGCCTTTCTATTTCTAGTCAATTATTTAGCCCCTGACTTCTTCTGAAAGTTCAGGTGACATTACGTAGCCCTGAATTCCCGGGTCAGTGCTTCATGTCTTAAAGTAACAGTATCACTAGCCTATTTAACATTCCTTTTTAGGGAATTCAGTCATGCATGCTTATGAGGAAATCTGTGCTCTGGGGCTCAGGTTGGGGGCAGGTAGCCATTTGGTTGTTCCAATCATCCTCCAAACTGTCATCTCTCAAGACTGAGAGCCTGATCGTTTCCTTCCAGTCATTCATTAAATGCATTTAATTTCCTACTGTTTGAGTTCACAGAGAACAGTGTGACTGCTGAAAGATCGGCAGTGGGCATATACACACAGACTTTCACACACTGATACATCAGATCCACTTATGGTTGTCTACAAAGATGGTCCTGTCTGCAAGTGACCTGTCTCCAAATAAAGGAAGGGAAGTGGGACATGAGAAAGGATAGTGTACTAATGTCCATGTGTAAGGCCTCAGCCTCTTGCCTCTTCTACCATGCATGTACCTATGAGACAACATCTCTCATAAAAGCCTCAGGACAGACCCTTGCTGTAGTTACTGATAGAGTTACCAGATTTTAGAAAAATATAGGATGCCCAAGTAAACTGAAATGCAAATAAATCTGAATATACATACTCCAAACGTTACACCGGCCACCTCTGTGCTAAAAATATTATTCCTTATCTCTCTGAAATTAAAATTTAACTTAATGTCATGTATTTTATCTGGTGACCCTATTTCCTGAACACTTAGGATTAGCAATGCAGGAGGATTTTTATGAGGGTACAGAAAAAGGAAATCTATTAAGTAGTAAAAGGGACGATAGGTACACCAATAATAGAAAATTAAAAGTAATCCACCCTGGAAGAAAAGAACAATGTTAGATGGTAACAGGAAAGATAGAGTGAAAGTGTGGCTGTGAAACTGATGGTTCGAAATGGAATGTGAATGCAACAAAGAATTGTGAACTTCATCTCCCTGTTTTGTACACTGGAGATGGGGGACTCATTGCTCCGAGTCTGTGCAAGTATCACCTACCATTATTTTTCTATTATTTCTACATACCAGTGCAGACAAAAGCTAGCAAAGTGGTGTGAAAACAAAACAATAAAAATACTTTGCACTGAGATTCCTGGCAACCAAAACAAAGACAGAAGCACAGTAAGAAACCCAACTCTCACTACTCAGCAAAAGAAATAATTCAAATTTATCAGACCAAGTTAACCCCCCTTTCCTTGTTCTGAGCTTAGAGCAATTTGTTTCTGAGGTTTTCATAAAAAGGCAATGACATACGTAATGCTCACTGTTGTCTAGAGTACTTTAGGGCAAAAATGCAGGTGCATCTTACATTATGCAACACTAAATAAAAACTAAGGATGCAATGTTGTGTGTACACGTGTGCATGTGAGTGCATAAGTCTCCTTCACAGGGACTTGTAAACTGGGAGGCCTGGTGCGCTGCGATTCACGGGGTTGCAAAGAGTTGGACACAACTGAGCGACTGAACTGAACTGAACTGAAGGTACCTTAAACGAATTCTTCAAAAAATTCTTCTTCAAGCCTAAATTGGTGCAGTGATAATGATTTACACAGTGGTCATGACTCCACCTGTGTTCTTATTCAGAAAAAGAGAAACAGACTTTTAAATGGTACTGTTTTTCTCTTTTCAAAAGTTTTACCCCCCAGGGATCAGGTCAGCAAGGAGTTAAAAAACAAGGAAGAGGCTTACTTTCAGCTCTCCCTTCAGGCCTGAATGGGATGCAGGGGCCTGAGACAGTACTGTCAAAAAACAGAGAAATGATCTGGCTAGGCAGACACAAGAAAATAAATTTAGCCCTGACAATATGCATTGATTAAGTACTTGAATGACAACACAACATGACAATGACAAATGCAGGCTACCACCACCAGGGTCATTAACACATCAGAAACACTAATTTTTATCAATCTTTAAACATCCCGGTTGGTGGCATTTGCATTTCTTTGCCTACTCTTGTTCCTGTGGAGATGACAAAAAGTCAGCTTCATTTTCAGTTTCCATCCAGGAAGTTAAAAATAAGTCTACATTCCTGATCTTTGATTAGCCGGTGAAAATGAGTTTTAAACAGGAGATGGATGGCCTCGTGTGCTCAGTCTCAGAGGACTGAATGACTGCCACCAGGGAAGGAGGTGGGCTTCCCCACTCAACAGTGGGGCCAGGATCTAAGTGTGACGTGAGAAAATGAAGCAAACCAGTGTCTGCAAAGACTCCCACTATTCCTCCTCTTGGGAGCTAAAAGCATTTACTACTTAAACTCCAAGGGACCTTGAAAGTGTCTGGTTCAATGCACTTATTTTACAAAGGAGAAGACTGAGAACCAGAAATGAAGGCACAGCTATGAGCAATTGATGTGGGACCAGAATCTAAGCCTCAGATCCCCATTGCAGGCCCTTCTCGTCACACCCTGAAAAATCAGTGCAGATGCTGAGACACTCTCCCCAGCCAGACAAGTCCCTTGCTTCCCCATCTTTACACCCCATCAGTGTGAGTCATTCCATTCTCCTTCATATCTGTGTTTCCCCTGTCACTATGTATTACAGCCAACTGCCATGTCTGTGTCTTCCAGAGGACTGATGTGTGGCCTGACTTACTGATTCCAGCACATGTGCGGTTAGCGCCCACACGCACCTTCCTGCAGTGGCACTGCAGTTAGATTGTGTACAAGAAGTTAGTTAGTTAGTGCCACTGTATAAGAAGTTAGTTAGTTAGTGCCACTGTATAAGAAGACATCACCGCAAGAGCTGGCTACCTATGTCCAACTTCACACCTGGGTACCAGTGTGGTGGGAAATGGCAGCCCCCACCATTTTCATTGCCTTCCCCAACCTTACCTTCCCCTGACTAATAACTCAAAGAGTGCTATATGTGGGATTTAATAATCAATACTAATTTTCCATTGTTTAAATTCGTAACTTCATATTCTCAACTGTGATACAATTCATTCAACTTCTGTGACTTTCTCATATATGCTAAAGAGTCACAGGGGTCTAAAATTGCTTCACCTCCTAAAAACAACATACATACAAAACAAAACTGTATATATATCCAAGTTATGTGTGTGTGTGTTTATATATATATATATATTCCAACTGCATATATTCAAAACTTGGAATCAGCATGCTTCTCAGAACCTACAAGTACGCAAAGCATGAAGGAGAGGAAAACCATGTCCAGCCATGCTCAGGCCTCAGTCTGCCCTATCAGTTAAACAGATTCTCAGGGATGTACTGAAAAAAAAGGAAAAAAAAAAAAAAAAAAAACTGGAGAGAAAACAGAGAATATGATTATGCCCCTTCAAAAAATTCAATCCCTCAATAAAAAACCTGAAATCAATTTTCTATTCTAAAAATATTTTTAGGAAAAAGCAACTTAAGTTTTTTATATATGGATTCAATAAATTCATTTTTTTCAATTGGGAATAACCCAAAGTCCATCATTTACAGAATCACACTTGACTATAAGAAATAAGGGGGAAAGACCGAGAAAACTGGGAGAGGAATCGGGAGAGAGATAAACAGCTTGGGGACCTAGTTCATGCATCTGTGGTTAGTTCTGTTAAGCTTCTTCATTAGTCTAATTGGTACAGAGAACTTCCTAATATAAATACATTTGGACACACACAACCTTTAAAATAATGCCAGCAAAAACTTTAAAGGACCACTAGGCACTCTCTTCTTTGGGGTTACTTTGAAGAATTTCAGTCACTGTTTTTGATCACATCCGACATACCCAGTAAGGTCCAGAATGACATTTTGCAGGTGATCACAATTTAGCTCTATCTCAGTATGCAACTGATGTTCCTACGCTAGCAGTCTTGGAATTCTATGTCACAATGATTTAAGGCCCAAGCTACTTTTTGCCTCACAGAAGGCACTCCAAGAAACTTAAGAGAAATCAGATCTTCTGGCAACAATCTGTTCTTAACACTTGGGACTAATTTTAAGTCCTTCAAACTCTATCTGGTACAGAACTGGACAAAGGACTGCTGAAGAGCTGGATTTGCTGATGGAGCAGAGCTGCCAGTCCTCTCTGGAGTTCCTGCACACAAAAAAAAGCAAATAGCTCAGCCTCTCATCTGACTCTTGGTATACAAGCAACACATTCGAGTCCTCAAGTCCTCACGCAGGCTCTTCCTTTGGTTCTCCTCTCATCCCTGACATCACTTCCTCTGATGCCATCAGTGGTGCAAAATGTCTGAAGGAGAGAACTGAGCCTCAAATAGGACTCTGCAGCCTGGCTCTGAACAAGGAGGCCGCTTGGCAATCCCCAAGTAGCAGGAATAACCAAAGTCCATTGTTTATAGAATCACACTTGAACACAAGAAGGAATGGGGAGAGAGAGGGAGAAAAAGAAACAGATAACTGGGAGAGAGACTGGAAGAGAGAGAAATTGCTATGGGGACCCTAGCAGGACTTGGGACCCGCCATGTGATGCTTCCCCCCACCCCCGTCACTAGGAGCCATGGCTCATGGGTAGGCCATCTGCATGGATGATGAGCTGCAGCAGAAGGCCCCTGACAGCCAGCCACGGGGAGGCAGCATCTGCCAAAGGAGTGGGCTAACAGCTGTGAGCCCCATTAAGTAGGAGTCTCAGGAGAGCTTCCTACTCCGATATGGAGAGACTGCAAACACAGCATACACCGAAATCACCATCTTCCATTTAGAACACCTAGATAGAAAATAAAATATCCAGACAAACTGACAATGGGCAGTGAAGACAGCAAGTGATTTGGGGTTTGTTTGTTTTTTAAAAAGAGTATAGTTGCTTTACAATGCTGTGTTAATTTCTGCTATACAACACAGTGAATCAGCTACATGTACACAGCTGTATGTAATCAACTATGTGTATACACACCCCCTCTGTCTTAGACCTCCCCCCTCCTACCCACCCCCCATCCCACTATACAGGACAGAATGAAGGTTCCTTCAGAAACCAAAAATAGAACTACCAGCAAGTGATTTTTTTTTTAATTTTTATTTATTTATTTTTTTTCCAGCAAGTGATTTTTAAAGGCTACTGAAAATCACGCACCCTCACCAAAAAGAAGATGCTAATGGATTTGCCTTTTGATTGTTCAGTGACTCAGAAAAATAGTTAGAGATACTCTCCAGCCTCATAAACCATTGTTGATGAAGTACACAACGTTACAATCTCTAAAACAGAACACTAAAGCAACTGAAAAGAATTCCAGCCCCCAGTTATATGCCCTCTAAGTAGAAAATTTGTAAGTATTGAGAAGTAGTAAAACAAATAGAAGCAGGATGCTTTTAAGCCACTATAAGCTTAAGTATGAATGATCTAGGTTCCTTTTCCTGTTGGCCAACGGCCAAGAGCGCAAATCAAGAGCATCATGAGAACATCATTCACAACAACTGTAAAGACTTTTGCCCTTTGAACATTTTAAACTGGCCAGATTTCATCATGTTAACGTACAAGTCATCCTTCACAGGCTGGCTAAGTTGAACAGCCTACCCACTGCTCAGGCTACAACACCATCACACTTCCAAGCTCCCATGGGCTTTGGCTCTACCCCTGGGAAATCCCACGCTGGGCAGCAAAACTCCCCTCCCCGACTTTTACACAGCTCAGCTCCCTCCCCTCTCCCCATGGCTCTCCTGGGTGACCACGCCCCAGGCCTCTCTGCTATGTTCTGTGGGACTATGTTCCCAGTTCAAAAATTTCCCTGGTGCCTTAAACTTTCCCTCAAACACGTACACAGACTTCACTTTCATGATTGAAGACCTTATATGGGCTGCCAGTGCTTCCAAGAAATCCTACTTCATTTATAGCTCCCCTTCCTATTCTCTAAGACCATTTCAGACTTGCTTCTCTTGTCAGTTCCCATATAACCCTCCCCAAACCCACCCAGATATCTCATCAGGCACTGAGAAGTGAAGGCGCTAAATCAACTAAACTACCTGCTTTTTATGAAAAGAAAATTTATTAAAATCACTTATCTGAAAAGGACATATTTTAAAATTAAACCTATTTTGAAGTAACTGTAGGTTCACATGCAATTGTGAGAAATAATGCAGAGAGACGCCAGATAGTCTTTACCCAGTTTCCCTCAGTAGTAACATCTCTATGCCTGCCCTGCAAATATGTGAAATAGATAGTAGTAAGAAGTTACTGTAATCCCAGAGAGCTCAGCTCCATGCTCTGGGATGACCTAAAGGGCTGGGAGGGAGGTCCAGTGAGGGATATATGTATACACATAGCTGATTCACTTCCTTGTACAGCAGAAATTAACACATTGTATGTAAAGCAACTATACCCCAATTTAAAAAATGATAACATCTTAAAAAACTGTAGTGTACAATCACAGCCAGGATAATGACATTGATACAGTCAAGATCTAGAACATCTTCACCACTGCAGAATTCCTCATGTTGCCAGTTCATAGCCACACCTACTTCCCTCCCATGACCTCCTCAAGTCTCAGCAACCTCTAATTGGTAATTGGTCCTCTACTTCTACAATTTTGCAATTTCAAGAATATTGTATAGAAATGAAATTACATAGCATGTAACCTCTTTTTTTTTTTTTTTAGTTCTACCAACCCTTCTTCCCCCACCCCTCTCACTCGTGTGTGCTCAGTCATGTGACCCCATGGGCTGCAGAACCTCCAGGCTCTTCTGTTCATGGTATCTTCCAGGCAAGAATACTAGAGTGGACTGCCATTTCCTTCTTCTATTTCTTTCTTTCTTTCTTTTTTTTTTTTATTTTAACTCAGCATGACTCTCTGGAGATTCACCCAGGTTGTCACATGCATGATGTGGATGAAGAATGTCACCTTCCATATCAGTAAACGAAGGATGTTACAGACATCGAGCCAGCTGCCACGGCAGCTGCCGCCCAACTGTGCTCCCTGAGGGAATTCAGGGTGGAGAAGAGGACACTGGCCCTAGAGAGTTAAGGTGCATATCAAAGGAATAATTTCAATGAGCCCAGAATCTTGCATCTTCCCACAGACAAGTGCCAAATGCATTAACTTGAGATGCGTGTTTTTCTGGAATTAACACTAATCGTTTGATGTCCCTGCTACCAGTTTTTGTTGTTGTTTCCAAAAACTCCTCAATATCCTGGCTTCTTCCTTACCTCTTCCGAGCAGTCTGAGAGGCTGGTTTAAGTCCTCAGCAAGTCCACTGAATAAAATATCATTCTCAACTTTCAGGTTGTGTGTTTTTTCCAGTAAACAATTGGTAGTTTGTTCCTTTTTATTACTGAGTAGTATTTCATGGTGCGTGTGCTGTGCTTAGTCGTTCAGTCGCATAGGATTCTTTTTGACCCCATGGACTGTAGCCTGCTAGGCTCTTCCGTCCATGGGGATTCTCTAGGCAAGAATACTGGAGTGGGTCACCATGCCCTCCTCCAGGGGATCTTCCCAACCCAGGGATTGAACCCACGTCTCTTATATTGCAGTCAGACTCTTTACCATCTGAGCCATCAGGGAGGCCCATTTCATGGTATGGCTGTCCCTAAACTACCTGCTTTTGCATCCATTTTCTCCTCCTTCCTCCTATGATGACGAAGGAAGCACCTCTCTCTCTACAAAGGCCAACCGTTTTACATGTGCTCTGGACACCCTGCCGGGTGCTTTCAAATCACTTCACCTCTCTGGCTGTCATCTCTTCTGAACCATTCTCAACACCTTACAAACATACTTGCCTGGTTCCCACATCAAGATGGCCCCCTCTGTCCCCTCATATCCTTCCAGGTCATACCCATTCTCTCTAGTCTCTTACACTGCACAACTTCTCAAAAGAGCTATCTGCACTCTCATCAACACGTTGGTTACCCCGAGGTCCTTCATTGCCATTTGCTCCTAAGCTCGTTCGCTCTAAGTTTTATCCACACTTCATCAAAATATGACTCTCCACTTCTGTTACTGCACAGTCCTCTCCAGACATTCCAATTTAACGTGCCTCATAGGCATTTCAGAACTAATGTACTGAAAACTAAGTTAATCACACTCAATTTCTTTATTAAAATCCATTTCTCAGTCTCTCCTGCCTCTTGTTTAGCTGGCCTCAGAGACAACAATTCCAGCAGGGTCCACATAGCACTCCCCCAATTCCGGTACTAGCCTTAAATAGCCCAGGCTTCCCTGGTGGTTCAGACCATAAAGAATCTGTCTGCAATGCAGGAGACCGGGGTTCAATCCCTGGGTGGGGAAGATCCCCTTGAGGAGGGAATGACAACCCACTCCAGAATTCTTACCTGGAGAATTCCATGAGCAAGGAGCCTGGCAGGCTACAGTCCATGGAGTCACACAGAGTCAGATATGAATCAGTGACTAACACTTAACCTGGAGAAGGAAATGGCAACCCACTCCAGTATTCTTGCCTGGAAAATCCCATGGACGGAGGAGCCTGGTAGGGCTACAGTCCATGGGGTTGCAAAGAGTTGGACATGACTGAGCAACTTCACTTTTCTTTTCCTATGCAAGGGGAAAGTGAAAGTCGCTCAGTTGTGTCCGACTCTTTGTGACCCCATGAACTCTACAGTCCATGGAATTCTCCAGACCAGGATACTGGAGTGGGTAGCCTTTCCCTTCTCCAGGGGATCTTCCCAACCCAGGGATTGAACCCAGGTCTCCCACATTGCAAGTGGATTCTTTACCATGCCTCTTGAGAAACTTATATGCAGGTCAGGAAGCAACAGTTAGAACTGGACATGGACCAACAGACTGGTTCCAAATAGGAAAAGGAGTATATCAAGGCTGTATATTGTCACTCTGCTTATTTAACTTATATACAGAGTACATCATGAGAAACGTTGAGCTGGAAGAAGCACAAGCTGGAATCAAGATTGCCAGGAGAAATATCAATAACCTCAGATATGCAGACGACACCACCCTTATGACAGAAAGTGGAGAGGAACTAAAAAGCCTTTTGATGAAAGTGAAAGAGGAGAGTGAAAGAGTTGGCTTAAAGCTCAACATTCAGAAAACTAAGATCATGACATCTGGTCCCATCACTTCATAGGAAATAGATGGAGAAACAGTGGAAACCATGTCAGACTTTATTTTTCTGGGCTCCAAAATCACTGCAGATGGTGATTGCAGCCATGAAATTAAAAGACGCTTGCTCCTTGGAAGGAAAGTTATGACCAACCTAGATAACATATTAAAAAGCAGAGACATTACGTTGCCAGCAAATGTCCATCTGGTCAAGGCTATGGTTTTTCCAGTGGTCATGTATGGATGTGAGAGTAGGACTATAAAGAAAGCTGAGTGTCAAAAAATTGATGCTTCTGAACTGTGGTGTTGGAGAAGACTCTTGAGAGTCCCTTGGACTGCAAGGGGATCCAACCAGTCCATCCTGAAGTCCTGGGTGTTCATTGGAAGGACTGATGCTGAAGTTGAAACTCCAGTACTTTGGCCACCTCATGCAAAGAGTTGATTCATTGGAAAAGACCCTGATGCTGGGAGGGATTGGGGACAGGAGGTGAAGGGGATGACAGAGGATGTGATGGCTGAATGGCATCACCGACTTGATGGACATGAGTTTGAGTGGACGCCGGGAGTTGGTGATGGACAGGGAGGCCTGGCGTGCTTCAATTCATGGGGTAGCAAAGAGTCAGACACGACTGAGCAACCGAACTGAACTGAACTGAGTGCAAGGGGATCTTGTTAAATGAATGGGAATAGAAATACAGCGTGTCTCTTCCAGGATGGGACTTCTAGCAAGAAAGGTTTTTCTTCTCCCTCATTCCACTTCCACCAGCTAGAAACAGAGTATCTCAAGGCCATAAAAGAAGAAACAAAGCAGAAGGTGGAAGGCATGTGGGACCCTGACTCTTCAGGTGCTTCCCAGGTGGCACCGTGGTAAAGAATCCACTTGCCAATGCAGGAGATGCAAAAGACATGGGTTCAATCCCCGGGTCAGGAAGATGCCCTGGAAGAGGAAATAGCAACCCACTCTAGTATTCTTGCCTAGAAAATCCCAAGGTCAGAGGAGCTTGGCGGGCTACAATCCAGAGGGGTTGTACAGAGTCAGACACAACTGAGCATGAACTTATCAAGAGGAGAGAGCAGCCTGATAACCCAAAAAACTTATATGAGCTAGAAATATGTGACTACTGTGTTAAGCCCCAGAAATACCTTGGTTTGCTTGCTGTAGCATGTGGTATTATCCTAATATACACCATTTGTACATAGGGATTCTTTTGATGGCATTACAAATATGAAGAAATTCAGAGCACATAGGAGAGTATTCAGATGCAATACTTACTGAATACCAAGGCTACCTGGGCTTCCTTGATGGCTGAGAAGTAATGAATTGGCTGCCAATGCAGGAGATGTAGTTTCGATCCCTGGGTCAGGAAGATCCCCTGGAGAAGGAAATGGCAACCCACTCCAGTATTCTTGCCTGGGAAAATCCCACAGAGGAATCTGGTACAGTCCATGGGGCCGGAAGAGTTGGACTGGACTTAGTGACTGAACAACAACTGCAAGGCTACATACAACATAGCTATATTGTATGTAAATGTGCTTTTATCTAAATTTTTTCAGACTTGCCCACTAAGCTCAGGAGGCCTTTAGGATGAGAAACCCGTTAAACTCTGCTGCTGCTAAGTCGCTTCAGTCGTGTCCGACTCTGTGCGACCCCATAGACAGCAGCCCACCAGGCTCCACCATCCCTGGGATTCTCCAGGCAAGAACACTGGGGTGGATTGCCTATGCAGCACTTAAAAGAGAATATCCTTCAAGTTAATTTTACAGGAAAGAATGTTTTCTGGGATTGTATGATTTGTTTCTCCCTTCCCTCTTAAAGTAAAACTCATTCTGAAGTGGCTTTTTAAAAAAATTTTTAGATGTTACCTTCAACTGATTTCCACAGTCCACGCAGGAAAAATCTCTCAGTTTTCCCCTCAGATAGAATACAATGATGCTAACAGTTTTAGAAGTTCTCATTTATACTGTCTACAAAGTTGATCTTATTATAACATGCACATGATGCACATGCACAGATTCCTCTTGGTTTTCTATTCCAAACAACCCAAGTTATGTTTTGAAAAACACAACTCTGCATAAGAGAGAGAAATCTTTCCTCCTTTTCTGACTGTTAAGGCTGTAACACACAGACATCTCACGTATGGAATGCAGGACTAGGACTCAGGGCAATTATTTGCATAGCAAAAAGCCAGGAGTCAAGATTCTGAGGTTCTGCCCTTCACTCTGCGGCTTCCTTGCTGTGAACTGTCAGGCACATTACCACTTAGTCATGCTCAGATTTAAGAACCTGTATAACGATTTGAATAATGCTTCTTTTCCTCATCAGGGGGCTCCAAAGCTCAGTCAATGTTTACACGATGCTTCTGGGTGCCTAGTTAGCAAGCTGTGGGCCATGAAGATATAAAACATCAGCAGACTCAAAAAAAAAAAAAAAAGCAGGCAGTGATGGGCATGGTAAACTCTAGGTCTGTTGTTGAAATGCCAGCCCTGCATAAAAGGTACTGGTTGTTTTTTCTTCTGATCTACTACTCAAGCCATTCAAAGCTTTAGCTGGGGCAGAAAATGTCAAAAGTTCAATCAAGGGTGTCTGCATGGTAGCATTATGGTCTTACAGTTTTTCCCTTTATGTTGCTCTGTATTTTCTAAACTGTCCACAATGAACACGGATACTTTCTTAACTGAAAAATAGGTAAATGTAAACATTCTAAAAGATGGTGTTTAAAAAGAGAGGAAGGCTAATATGTCAGACTGAATTACTGGTGCCGATTCTTCATTTCTCCCCAACTGTGTTATATATCTACATCTTTGCGAGGTGTCATGGTGGGGAGGGCATGCTTGTGACCCGTGATCCAGGGCTTGATCATGTGACTTGCTTTGGCCAATACAAAGTTAGCAGACATGGCGCCAGAAGAGACTTGAAATCTGCCTGTGCAGGTGGATATACATGTCCTTGCTCTCATCTTTTAGAAGGGGAACATAGTATTTTGGGTAGCTGCCGGTTCAAGGAAGAGGTGAGACACGTGGAGCAGATTTTGACCTAGGCTAGACCCAGGAAGCCATCACAGCAGAGACCAGGCTAAATCACCCCAAACTCAGCTGACCTGCAGTCAGGGGAGAAAGGAAGGAATGTGTACTGTTGTTTTACAGTGAAATTTTGTGGTTATGTAGCATGATCGTTGTCTACCAGTATACCACCTGATGCCACAGAAAACCTCAGGGGCAAAAGTAAGTCATGGATTGAACTTCAGTTTGAGAAAACTTTTTAGAAGATAGGAATTATTTTCCTCCCTCTCATTAAAAATATAATTATTTAATTACAATTATAGTAAGCCCTATGAAAAGTTAATGAGTCCATTCAATATGGAGATTTCACATGAAAAATATATTGAGTCTTTTTCAATGTTAATATTTTTTGCAACATGATTTAATGTTTATGGCTGTTTTCCACTTTATGTGTATACCATATTATGTTTCACCAACATTCTTTTGCCAGATATCTAGATTTTAGATAGTTTGCCATCTTTATTATTATTAATGGTGCTCTCTAAACATAACTAAGGCGAATTCTCTACACATATTCATGACTATTTCCTTGTGATGAAATCTGAGGAACAGAATGGCTGGGCTAAGGAATATGTAAATTTTAAAGCTTTAATATGGGTGTTAATTGCCTACTTTTAATTTCCTTTTGTAATTAATAAACCAGGATCTGTACAATTGAGTCAGCTCCGGATATAAACTGAGCAAAAATTGTCCAATTAATTGGAAAAAATTACTCCAATCAATCCTGCTGGAACATATTAAAGACCTATTGGGTACCAGCTATGCGAGGCCCAGAGTAGTGG
This sequence comes from Cervus canadensis, assembly GCF_019320065.1. Taxonomy (NCBI): domain Eukaryota; kingdom Metazoa; phylum Chordata; class Mammalia; order Artiodactyla; family Cervidae; genus Cervus; species Cervus canadensis. Next base: position 12,239,561 of record NC_057401.1, read on the forward strand.
CCACAAGCATGGACTGTGAGCCACAAAACCTGGGTTCACATCTTGGCATCATCCAGTTCATGATCTTGTGCAATTTACTCAGCTTGTCTGTGCCTCAGTGTTCTCACCTGTAAAGTGGAGATAAGAGTGCCTCCCTCATAAGAGCACAGAGATGTAAGTCAATAAATGTAATTCCCTAAACACTGTGCCTGCCACATAGTAAATCCTTCATGTTAGCTGTCATTAGGGATGAACAGATGAGGGAGATCACAGATCTTCTTCTCAACAACCTAAGAGTTTAGTGAAACTCATAAAGGATAATTGGGTAGCAAATTTTCAACCTAAATTTTCAGACTCAGTGAAAGTTAGCTTTTCATAAAGTCTTTGCTTCAAAGAAAGCAGTAGAAAACTCATAAAAGAAAACAAACCTTGGAATAAAACAAAGGTAAACAATAAGGTAAACAAAATAAAGGTAAACAATAGGAAGGTGACTGGTCTTTAAGCTACAGAAACTGATAGTGCAAATATCTAATACCACAAATTTATGATGGCAAAACTGGTTTGACTAATTTAAGTTTACCAACAAGATCTATCCTAAGGGGAGATCGTATGTGACTATTTACAGTTGCCTAAAACTAGTGGAAACCACTTTTCTTAGTGATCAGAGATGATCTTTCTTCTCTCCTCTCTACTACCTGACACTGGAAAGTGCCTGACACAAAGTAGAAACTCAGGTGATGAAGGTTTCAAACTGATGTTCAAAGCCCAAGTTACCCATCAACTGCAAAAATTCTAAATTCAGTACATTCTGCACACAACACTAATAGCCACCATCCCTAGGCTACGTGCTCTGCATATGTTATTTCATTAAATCCTCAACGAAGCTATCTAAAAGACCAAGTAAGAGTGTTTTCTCTTCATATTCTGAAATAATTTCCAAGTGACTGTTTTTTTAAAATGGGCTGATGTTCAAGAGATTTTTTTTTTTCAAAGCTCTCCCAAGGATCACTAAACATTTTTTTTCCCACTAAACATTTTTGAAAATTATCTTACCAAAGATTTAATTACCTAAAATAATTTTATACCAAGCAAAATTACATAAGAAGGCTAGAATTGTTGGAGCTTTTGAGGTTTGTTATTTTAAAATTGGAATCAAGTTCAGTATTTTTTTGAAGCCCAAAGGCCAAATTTCATGTTTCAGGTCATGTATTTATAATACTTTTGCATTATTTGAAAGTTTTAAGCAAACTGCTTTGGCAAAAATTGGAGAGAACCCTTACTCCTTCCCTCCTGTTGGTCAAAAGTAGTTTAACTAAAGTTAAGTAAATTTTCTAAGTGAAATTAGTAAGCAAGGGGTGAGTCTTTTAAGCTCTAAGATTCCATATCCTCCCCTAAGAAACTAAGAGTTATACTTAAACCTTTAGGATATCCTACTTTTAAAAAAATCTGCATTTATAGAAATGAAAGTCAAGAAAAATGTCCTAATATGCATTAGAAGAACATCAGTAAAACTCCAGTGTGAACATTTTCTTAATGTTAGTGAGGTACAGCAATTTTTTGAATTTTTTCCCCTTGGTCTGAGGTCAGTTTCACCCTCGATCCCAGCAGTGTGCCCATACTATGTCACATGTTCTAGACTGATCATGGTATAGAAGCATTTTTGTTTCCAGAAATTTCATCTCCAAAACTCAAAATCCATAATGTTACAAAAAAACAACTCAACTTATTTTTGAGGTCACTTATGAACCGGCAAGCAAGACTGTCACTCATAGAGAAAACTTTGTGTGAGGGTTTCAAAAACAATAAAGTTTCCCCCAAAATATTTATATTTAGGAGGAAAAGCACTCAGAATGAATAGAAATCTAACCTTCAGTGATTTAAAATTAAGTTTAATAACATGAATATTTATATGGCAAGTTATTTTTTAAAAACATAAAGTTATTTTAATTTTTAAAATTTTAATTTATCTTTCAAGTTAATAAAAGTTATTTATAGATTTAGGGATTTTTAGCTTTTCAATTAATTTAACAACACAAGTTAAAAACAGGGGAAAGAAAAAAATGGGTGAAAGATCTGAACAGGCACTTCACCAAAGGAAAAATACAAATGTCCAATCAGCACATGAAAAGATGTTTGACATCATTTAGTCATCAAGAAAATATAAGTTAAAACCAGAATGTGATAGAACTACTTTCCCACTAAAATGGCTAAAACTAAAAAGCCTAGCAATACCACAGGTGGTTAAGAATGCAGAGTAATTAGCTCACCTATTGGTGGTGGGAAAGTAAAAATAAATCATTTTGGAAACAGTTTGGCAGTTTCTTATAAAATTCAACATATGCTACAGATACAGCTAATAACATGTACGTGAGTGCATCCTCAGTCATTTCAGTCATGTCTGACTCTTTGCAACTCTATGGACTATAGCCTGCCAGGATCCTCTGTCCATGGGATTCTCCAAGCAAGAAGACTGGAAAGGGTTGCCATTTCTTTTTCCACTAACAACGTGGATGAATGTTAAAAACCCACTGAACAAAAGCAGGCACAAAAAAACATGTACCACATGATTCCATTAATATGGACAAAAGCAGAGAGTTGCCTGGGCGCAGGGAAGGGATGCAGGGAACGTTTTATATCTTGATTTTGGTTGTAGTTCCAAAATCAAGATATTTTGGTAAATAACTTTGCTAAACCCAACCACATGTGCACTTAGAATGAATATATCTAATATGTAAATTACACTTCAGTCAAGATTACTAATCTAATCCTCAATTTAACTGCTCTCCGAATTGGATTAGATTTTACCACATGGTCTGTGGAGGGGCAGGCACCCCCTCAAGGGACTGATGCTCACACATGGAACTCTGCTGTCATCAGGGACCCTCTACACTCGTCTCTACCTCTCCACGGGGACTGGTTCCAGGGCTCCCACAGATACCCAATCCACAGATGCTCAAGTCCCTTATATAAAATGGTATAGTATTTGTTTATCAACTATGCACATCCTACTGGATAATGTAAGCCACATATTACTCATAATACCTGATACAATGTAAATATAATGTAAATAGTCGTCAGCAGACAGCAAGCTCAAGTTTTGCTTTAGGGAACTTTCTAGAATTTAAAATATATATATTTTTCATCTGCAGGTGGTTGAATCTGTGGGTTCAGAACCCAACGATATGGAGGGTTGACTGTACTAGAAAGTTGTTTAGTTGTTCGGTCGTGTCCGACTCTCCGCCAGGCTGCTCTATCCATGGGATTCTCCAGGCAAGAATACTGGAGTGGGTTGCCATTCCCTTTTCCAAGGAGTCTTCCTGACCCAGGGATCAAACCCAGGTCTGCCACATTTCAGGCAGATTCTTTACCATAAGGGCCACCAGCGAAGCCCGTACTGTCTAAACACAATTTCATCTCTTAAGCAGGTCACTCACGCAACTCACCAGTCAGAGCACCTCCCAGACTCCCCCGTCGCAGCTGCCTTCCATCCTCACTCAGCTGTCTTTTAAACTTCAGCGACTTCCCAGGGCCAGGAGCCACGTCTGGGTTGCTGCATTTCCGAAATGGCATGGGCGGAGGGGATAATATGTGATCAAGCTGCAGAGGAGAGGACAGTGGCATCACTTGCTGGGAATGAATGAAAGACCCCTGCCGCCAGCACACTTCCTTCTTTGCCTTCTCTAAATCCCTCTCCCCCAGCCCTGGTTTAGAGACTCCGGGGCTCCACTGTTGAGTCTTCCCTCTGAAAGAGTATCTGGTTGGCTGCAAAATCTCCACCACAGTGTTTTTCAAGCTGCGGGCCATGGTATATTAGTGGGTTATGAAATTAAGTTAGTAGGTTGTGACTAGTATTTTTTAGTGCAACAGAACAGAAATGATCAGAGTCCAAGGAAGGAAGGAAAAGAATTGTTACATGAAATGTATACATTATACATGGGTGTGTGTGTATCCAGAGTCGTTATGTAAAATATGTCCTTTCATGTGCCAAGGACTGCATGCTGAAGCTCCAATACTTTGGCCACCTGATGTGAAGAACCAACTCACAGGAAAAGACTGTGATGCTAGGAAAGATTGAAGGCAGGAGGAGAAGGGGATGAAAGAGGATGAGATGGTTGAATGGCATCACTGACTCAAGGGACATGAGTTTGAGCAAACTCCAGGAGATAGGGAAGGACAGGGAAGTCTGGCATGCTGCAGTCCAGGGGGTCACAAAGAGTTGGACATGACTTAGTGATTGAACATCAACAACATGGGCCATGATCCCCTGTAAAAAATGAAGAATATTGCTCTATAGATTCTAGGGAGAATCCACAGGTCACTTCTCTGGTTGTTCACAAAAAAATTCACAGGCTTTTGGTGCCCACAAATGTATGTAGGGAAGGGAAATTTCTAAGCACCACAGCCCTTAGCGGAAATCAATACATCCCTAGATCACTTTATAGTTTCTTAAAAGAAAATCTGTCACAAGAGTCAGAGAAACCAAAGTTACTTCAAAAGACAGTTTTCTACAAAAGAATCCCTTGTGTCACAACACTTATTTCAAGATCTGTCCTGCTTTCACAAAAAAACCTTTCATACTTGAATAGTGCCCTATGTTTTTAAATGGTTTCCTCCAAGTAAGTACATATGCATATATGTGTGTCTGGATAGTTATTAAAAATATTCCTGAGCCCTAAATATTCCCGAGTCCCATAGACTCAGAGAGTTATTAAGAATGAAAATGAATTAAAAAGATATTCATGGATATTCCAACTACCACAGAAAAGAGTCAACTTCATAGAAATTTAAAAACAAGAAGAGTTGGGTAGCATTGCTCAAAGCCAGGCATTTTAAGGGCCTCTTCACTAAGATGGATAAGGATAAGAGGCTTATGAAAGCTTCCTGAGAAGACTGACAGAGGGGGAAACTGGGTCTTGTTCTGATGGGCGGGGCCATGCTCAGTAAATCTTTAATCCCATTTTCTGTTGATGGGCAGGGCTGTGTTTCCTCCCTGTTGTTTGGCCCGAGGCCAAACTTTGGTGGAGGTGATGAAGATGATGGTGACCTCCTTCAAAAGGGCACACACCACATTCAGTGCCTTGGACCCTGCAGCAGGCCACTGCCAACCCACGAGTCTGCTGGAGACTCCTGGACACTCACGGGCAAGTCTGGGTCAGTCTCTTGTGGGGCCACAATTATGAAATTAAAAGATGCTTGTTCCTTGGAGGGAAAGCTATAATCAACCTAGACAGCATATGAAAAAGCAGAGACATTACTTTGCCAACAAAGGTCCATCTAGTCAAAGCTATGGTTTTTCCAGTGGTCATGTACGGATGTGAGAGCTGGACTATAAAGAAAGCTGAGCGCCAAAGAACTGATGCTTTTTAACTATGGTGTTGGAGAAGACTCTTGAGAGTCCCTTGGACTGCAAGGAGATCCAACCAGTCCATCCTAAAGGAAATCAGTCCTGAATATTCATTGGAAGGACTGATGCTGAAGCTGAAACTCCAATACACTGGCCACCTGACGCGAAGAAATGACTCACTAGAAAAGACCCTGATGCTGGGAAAGAATGAAGGCAGGAGAAGAAGGGGCCAACAGACGATAAGATGATTGGATGGCATCACTGACTTGATGGACATGAGTTTGAGCAAGCTCCGGGAGTTGGTGATGGACAGGGAAGCCTGGTGTGCTGTAGTCCATGGGATCACAAAGAGTTAGACACGAATAAGCAACTGAACTGAACTGAACTGAACTAAGATATGTCTTGTTTTCTTGGGTAGAAAGAAGGTCATCTGCTTATACCTGTCAGAGATTTTCAGATTAAGACTCTCATGGATGTATTCATAGGAAAAATAAATCAGGGATGAAGTCATTTATGTGTCTGACTACACAATGCAGCATATTCAAAACCATGGCAAAAACAAAAACTGACCTTGCCTATGAGTTACTCCTCTCAAGCTGGTTAAGATGAAGTAGATTCAATTCAGTTCAGTTGCTCAGTCGTGTCCAACCCTTTGCGACCCCATGGACTGTAGCATGCCAGGCCTCCCTGTCCATCGCCAACTCCCGAAATTTACTCAAACTCATGTCGATTGAGTCGGTGATGCCATCGAACCATAGATTACGCTCACTCAACTATTATATGATGTCAACTCTCCCCCAAGCTCGGCTGTACTCATTGATAACACAGAACAACTGGATTTCAAGCACTTGCCAATAAGTACCATCTGAAATTCACTGCCAATCAGTATTTTAGTACATTTCATTGCTACCTAGTAATTCAGTGAGAGGTCCTCAAACTAGTGGTGCATCCACTCCAGGATCTGCCCTGAGCAGCAGGGAAAAGGAACTACAGATTATATTTCTGGGAATATTTGTTCCTGTGCTGTTCATTTCATTGGTGTCCTACTTAGGAGGGCCTCCAAGGATACTCCAATTTCTGTCTAGTCTTAGACACTTTGCCCTTAAACCTTATGGACAATGAAATGTAGCAAGGGCACCTTAGACAGTGAGACATCAGCTACTAGAAAATGCAGAATGCAGTCTGGGTTCCAAATGCAGTCAGTCCATTACACAATGCAGAGGTTGATTCTGCCTCCTTCTTAGCTCCATCTATAGCCTTATCCCAGTTGTTTTTTCTTTTTTTCTGTCAATAGTTTGGGGAAATTTAAGCAAATCTACAACAGAAAAGTTTAATACAATGAACACCATATTCCCTTGACGAGTGGTGAATTGCTAACCTTGTTCTCCCTCTCTCTCCCTTTCTCTTTCATGCACCAATCCCACAGTAGAGTTAGTTGCAGACATTGTGAATTTCTACCCCTCAATACTTCAGCCTGCCTCTTCTAAGAACAGAAGAGGCCATTCTCTTAAATTCTCTTGCCTTGTATTGTATGTATTCGTATGTCATGAGTCTTTCCTTTTCTAAGGGAAGTTTAAATACTAGGAATAAGACAAAATATCATGCAGACTTAATATTAAGAAATCTGCTTTTACACTGAAAGCAAAGCTTGCAGCCACAAGGTGGCAATGTGTCATAGACATTCAACAAAATGCTCCATAATCCCTACTATCTGTATAAATGCCCCAGTAACCCCTCAGAATAAGTTAGGGTTCCTCCCATTTTGTCATTTTCTCTTAATTACTAGTGGTAGCTGCATAAAATACACATATTTATTGTTTAAGGTTCATCAACTTCTGCTACTTATTTTTCACCTGAAGTTAAATTTTTCAGCTTGTGGAATTATAATTAATTTCTCTGGGGAAGACTGTTATATCGCCAATTAACAGAGGGTGAAAAAATAGCAGAAGAAAGAAGATAATTCCTAAGGAGGAATTATGTGATTTCCTTACATGTTTCCAACAAAGCCATAAAAGACACGAAAAAATGAAGAAGAAAGAGAAGGAAATCAAGGTGAAAGTGTAGGTAAATAAAATCCATTTCATCACATATAGAATCATAAGCTATTAGTCCATAAGCCCGAGTTTTTCATCAGAATCACAACCCCAAGAGGAGGGTATTATTTTTTAAATCTGGCAAAATCGAGGCGGTGAACAGTGAGAACTGCAAATGTTTCCAACACAGTAAAAGCAGAAAAACCTATAAGCATTGTGCCATATTCCAGGATCCCATTTCCTTCCTCACCTCAAATCACACTCCCAAGAGGGCTCTCTCTAAATACATCATTTTTCCAAACTTGCTGTGCTGTTAGTGGCTCTAGTTTTCTTTCTACAATTAGTCAAAGCTTCTCAAAATGGTCCACTACAGCCTTGCAATATATTTTTCATTTTCGTCCTGTTTCAAACACTCATGATCCCTTTAAAAACAATTCATCAGACCCTGGAGCTTACGGCAGACATTCAACATATCACTTCGGACATTGCCCTCTGAATGATTTCAGTTTAATGTTTTCCAAAGTCTCCATACTATAAGGAATTCAACTGAAAACAGAGGGTGTCTTTTCAACTTTCACTCATGTTCAAGGACATCTAAGCCTGCACTTGTCACACTTGCTCCAAACATTGCTAATTTCCCTCTCCAAGTAGTCAGTGGACTCCTAGAAAGCCAGCCCCTTCTTTCTTGTCACATACTCACCTAACACGCTGCTAGCCACAAAGTATCCCGGATTTTTGAAGTGCATTCTCCAGGAACAGGTTCCATTCATCTGTCAAGGGACACTTAGGTTGCTTCCATGTTTTGGCTATTGTAAGTAGTGCTGCCATGAATGTTGGGGTGCATGTATCTTTTCAACGTAAGAGTATTTTTCTTTTCTGTATATAGGCCAAGGAGTAGGACAGCTGGATCATATGATAAATATTTTGTTTCTTTAAGGAACCTCTGTACTGTTTCCCATGGTGGCTGCACTAATTTACATTCCACCGGCAGTGCAGGAATCTTTTTTTCCCACACCTTCTCCAGTATTTATATTATTTGTAGTCTTTTTGATGATGGCCATTCTGACTGGTGTGAGGTGATAGATACCTCATTGTAGTTTTGATTTGCATATCATTAATAATTTTGCTAATAGTCTATCATGGGACACATGTGTTTTAGAGAACAAATACACAACTACTGCAAGTCTGATACAGACTTGGGGGAAAGTTTCCAAAATTACCAGTCCTACAGAAGCACTAATCACCAAAAATCTACATCAATTTTCTATATTGATCATCTCCACCCATTGCTTGCGGTTTTACAAGTATTAGGCTGAGTAAAACAGAAGAGTCCACCACAATTACACTATGGCTTCTGCCATCAGCAAAGATGAATTAAAGGCCAATTATTTACAAGATTCCGTCTTACCACTTTATTTAGTGTCTCTGCCATCACCATCACCACCATCTCCAAACACAAACCATGGATTTATTCTTCTATGGCTATATACTATAGTTTTTCATCCATTTCTTTCTCAAAAGGCATGTTACAATTTTTGATGAACATTGAATTTGCAGCCTTCTTAACTGACAGTTTTCTCCAAACTCATCTCCAGACACTTTCCTGCCCAAACATACAGGTTCTCTCATTTACACATGTTCACATAGCCATCATTATTTAGAAAGTAAAGATTTTTCCAACTTTAGTAAATGGCAACTCCTTTTGTCTAGCTTCTTAAGTCACAAACCTTACACTTGCTCTAAACTTCTCTTTCTTACTCCATAGCCAATGAGCAAATCCCCTAACTCAACCTCTGAGATATATCCAGAACCCAATCACATCACCATTTCTACTGCTGCCACTCCTATCTCTGCCTTCCAGATCTCTCTTGTGATAGCCTCCCAATAAATCTGCTTCCATCCTACTTTCGGCACAGCCGCCAGTGACCCTTGTAAAACGTAAGCCAGATGTTCCAGATCCTCTTTTTGGAGTCCTTTCCTGACGTCCCCTCTACCCAAAACGAAATCCTAAGTCTTGACAATGCCCTCCAAGGTCCTGCCACCTCTACCCTCATCTCTCTGATCCCAGCTCCTACTCCTCCACTCACTCCACTTCCGTTTGTTGCTGGACCTGAAAAGCCCCAGGCATCTTTCCATTCATGACCTTTACACCCATCACTTCCAATATCTGGGATGCACTGCAGATACTAGCCACCATGCACCCCCAATCCTCCAGGTCTCTATTCAAAGGTTACTCTTTTTTTGGAGGGGGGAAGGCTTTCTAATTGCCCTATGTAAATGTGTTACTGAATGCAAGTTTGAGTGCCCCACGTATGGTGAAGTCAAACAAATGGAAACATCAGAGTTTGGAGCAGAGAGAGGTTTGTTGTGGGGCCAAACTAGGAGAATGGGTGGCCTGCGTTCAAAAAACCCGAACTCACTGAAGGGTTTCAGCAAAGCATTTTTAAAGAGAAGGTGAGGGCGGGGCATCCCAGGGTTTATCATCTGCCCATGCACAAGTGTCTGACTGGTCGATGATGATCAATCCTTAGGCAGCAGAAGGTTGGGGGCTAGGTGCTCGTGATCATTAAGCAAGACTTTCTTCCCTTTCCTGCAGAAAAAGTCAGGAATATACATCGGATACTACTATCTAGGTGGGGCTTCCCTGGTGGCTCAGTGGTAAAGAATCCACCTGCAATACAGGAGATGTGAGTTCAACCCTTGGGTCAGGAAGATCCCCTGGAGAAGGAAATGGCAACCCATTCCAGTATTCTTGCCTGGAAAACCTCCTGGACAGAGGAACCGGCAGGCTACAGTCCACAGGGTCACAAAAGAGCCGAACACGACTAAAGCAACTGAGCATACTATATAGGTACTTCAGAGGGGAGCTAAAGCAGAGAATATGGGGGAGATGTCTGTCCCAGGAAGGCCCCATAGGGTTCTGTCCCAGGAAAGTCCCACAGGATCTTGCTTGGTTACAAAAGGGCAGGCCCACCACTTTTTGCCCTTTTCAATTTTTCCTCCATAGCATCTATTGCCACGTGGCATGTTAGACCTCTCATATTTATTCTTCTTCTCCCACTCGGAAGTAAGTTACATCAAATTATATACTACTCTTTTGTCCTCTCTTTGTCCACTGTTCTACATAAAAGGCATCTTGTAAAAATGGTTGAAGGAACAAATTGCAAATCTCTGGTATTTGGTTTAAACAACAACAACAACAAAAAAAAACATACACAATAAAGGGTTTCAATTACTGGGATAAAAACTGGATCAGCTTCAAATATTAAATGTTACTCTGTGAAAATACTAAAGGGAGTCTTTAACATTTTGACAAAGTTGACCACTATATGCATGAAGACCCTCAGGCTTGAGCAAATGGCATCTTTTCAAAGAATCTTTTCTATATACAAACTAATATGCTAATTTTTGAGCTCTGCTACCTCCGGTGGCTCAGACGGTAAAAGCGTCTGTCTGCAACGCTGGAGACCCGGGTTAGATCCCTGGGTCGGGAAGATCCCCTGGAGAAGGAAATGGCAACCCACTCTAGTACTCTTGCCTGGAAAATTCCATGGACAGAGGAGCCTGGTAGGCTATAGTCCATGGGGTCACAAAGAGTCGGATACGACTGAGCGACTTTACTTTACTTGACTTTACCTCTGAAGGTAATTCCTAATAATGAATTAGTAGACCTGTTAACTCTATCCTAACTAGCATATCACTTGTTTCTATCAGGTCCTCCTTTTGGTAATTCTTCACTGATTCTCAAGATGTGGCACCTGCATTTTAAAGACCCATCCAGAATGCATGTGTCCCAAGGCCAAAGTTCATTAGTTCAAAGGGATCACCAATGTCACTGCATACATAATGGATGGGATCTCATAGTAAAGAGTGACTAGTAACATAGAGTTATGAAGACACTGTTCATTTACTCTGTTTCTAGATTTTAAATATTCTAAGAATCCATAGATATGAAAATAAATGAATAATTGTACCACTGCATAGACTATACTTGTAACCTTAATTAACTGCTCTGTTGCTTCCATCCAGAAAGGAATCAAAGGAGAAACCTGAAATGACTTTATTGCAAAATTGGGTTTTATTTACATTTAAACCAAAGCCTACAAACAACATTTTAAAATTTGATAAGGTTCTATAGTTAAGACAGTCATTGTTGTTTTCATACTAATTCTTTGGTGTCTAGGAATGCTAATATTTACTATCCTATTTAGGACATTTAGCTGTTACTACACTTGTTTCCTCATCTACAAAATGTTAATAAGAATACTACCTATCTCCTGAGGTGGTTATGAAGTTTAAAAGAATTCTTAAAAAAATAAAAATAAAAGAACCATATATGCACTTAAAACAATTTAGCTGTGGTGGTTATTAACATGCCCATGTAGCAAGTCACTTCATTCGGAAACATCTCTGCATGTATGCTTCAGCATAAATGGTTTGCGAGGAAATTAAACCAATTACAGTTTTACTGAATTGTCTTTTCTTTTTCTTTATGACTCAGAGAGAACTTGGTTTGAATGAACCACTTTAAAATTATTTCAGGCCAAAAAAGAAATAGCTAAATAAATAAATAAAAATCATTTCAAGCTGTAGTTTTCATGCTGGGCCCCAGAGCACAACTCCCGGGTCTTGATCATGAGGTTCTCAGCATGTGTGAGGCAAGGAACCTACTCCAAATTTGAATTCTCAGGCACAGAATCCCACTGGCATGCTACTTAACTCCTCTCTGAAGAGTGGACCTCGTGAACCTCAGAGGTAGTTAGGATGCAGAGGGAGGATGGATGCAAAGGACTTGACACAGTGCTTGGCACATGTAAGCGTTAAGTAGTAATATACAACCTCGCTTCCCCCAGCATCCTAAATTCTCACTACAGACTGAGTTAGACACTGAGAGAGGTATACTCTTGGATCACATTTTTCTGGGGCCCATTGAACTGAATTTGATGGCATTCATTTTGGATTGTGCCACCCAGAATGAATGCTTCCATTTAATAATATTGTAAGAAACAGCCCTCTGTAAATCCTGCCACTTTGTTCTATAAACATAACAGCCTATATTGAACAGTATCCTCCTTGTCAAGATGCATCTCTATGAAAATATTAAGCAGCTGTGAACCAGATATTCCTCTGAGCACAAGAGTAGACAGAAAAATTCCTGCCCACTAGGAGCTTCATTCCAGTTGGAGAGACAGAACCCAGGAGAAAATGTTGTCAATTCTCTGCCCTAGAAACCATTCTGCTTCTGCTGGGCTATAGTCTTATTTTATCCTAGGAAGCCCATGAACCAGAAAATGAATCATATTCCTCTAAGTCAGCCACTAGAAATCACAGGGTAAAGCTGGCAGTCCATCATCAGCAGGGGTGGCTGTCCAGTTTCTATCAAGACATCATGGATTTGGCTGCTGCATAACCATACTGGATTTCACCTTACCCTCTGCTGGACTGAATGCTTGTGTCCCCATTGCAAATTCATATGTTGACCCCTAACCCCTCAAAGTGATTGTATTTGGAGGTAGGACCTCTGGGATGTGATTAGCTCATGAGGGCAGAGTTGTCACAAACGAGAAATCCCATAGAGTTCCCTTGCGCCTTCTACCATGTGACAACATAGCTAGAAGACGTGTGACTATGAATTAGGAAACAGGCTCTCATCAGACTGTGACTGTGATCTCATCTGCCAGTGGCTCCATCTTGGACTTCTCACCCTCCAGAACTATAAGAAATAAACTGTGCTTTCAAGGTACCCAGTCTATGGTATTTTGTTACAGTGGCTCAAACTAAGACACTCTCTACACCAGTGGTCTCAAGTCATGGTAATCTTGAGATTACCGTAATGCCGCGGTAATGCCGCGTGGGGGACATTTGGCAATGTCTGTCTGGAACCATTTTTGGTTTGTCCAACATGAGGGTGTAGGGCATGTGCTGGGATCTACTGGCGAGGGACCAGGGATGCTGCTAAACACTCTGGGATGCACAGGACAACCCCCAACAACAGAGTTATTTCAGCATAAAACATCCGTAATACCACTGGTAAGACACTGCTCTACACTCACCTTTGTCTGTCTCCACTTATTTTTAAGTTATTCATCTGGCTGAGTTATGTGTTACTGTAGGTCATCTTGAAACCTTCTGAGAACAAGAATGCAGTGGGCAAAAAACAGACAGCAGAGACAGAATCTTACCAAGAATTGTTCATGTCAACAAAATTTGTTAGGCAAACCATTTTGTGAGCTACACGAATTTAACCAACCTATTTAGCTGTTTATTGCATTTCACTTTCTCAATGAACATTCATGTTTTGAAAGCTACTTCAATAGAACATATTTAAACTGAAAGATGTACTAGATACCAATATCATTTTCCATCTTCAGTTTTGTAATTAATTCTTTGAATCACAAACTTCAATTAGCAATATAAAAGTGTTTCAGAAACATCCTAACATACATTAGTAGATCAAACTACAATGGCATTCACCTAAACAGAGCTGCACCACTAGTTCCATCTCTCAAGAGAATTGATTTTCTTTCTTCCCTCCCGAGAGAAATATGTAAATTAGCACTTTGATACCACAATCTCGCTGTTGTCTGTCAACTCAACCTCAAGAAAGTTAATTCCTTTGCTTATGAACATCCCCCCGCCCCCTAAACACACACACACACACACACCCCGCCAGCAATATCATCAGTCCCAAGGACAAAGCACCACACAGCAGGCACTTAATTGTGATCTGAACATGAAGCAATAAATTCAACTGTCTACAGATGAAAAAACAGAGCTAATATTATATTACAGTTTTTTGAAACATAGCACTTTTCTAAGTTTAGTTTAGAAACGACAACACTAGAGAAGTACAAGGAATATACTGATTTGACTTTGCATACACACCACCTATTTTCCTGTCTCTTTAATATTCAGGGTGTGTCCTTGACCTTTAGTTAGGGATCTGATCCATGCCTGAAGTTGTTTACATATCTGAAGACATTAAATTCCCCCAGGACCATCATGTCCCCATTGGCAACATAACTCAAGATTCTGACCGCAGTTAACAAAGCAGGCAGAGAATATGCTCCTCACCAGTCATTGTCTCTGCATTTAAAGTCAGAGGGGAAAATCCCCACAATGCCACAAAACTTGACATTCTGTGCCTGCTTCCCCTCTGGTAAAGATAGTAGACCCCCAGGCAGGTAGTAGTATTATTCCCACTTTACCAATAGGCAAACACTTTGGGAAAGAGTAACCCCTGCAAAGTTATCAGCTCAGGAGGTACAAAAGGAATCAAGCTCAAGATTCCTAACTCCAAAGCCCATGTTGCTTCCACTGTTTCAAACAGCCTCCTTAAGAGGGGTCACTGCCATGGAGCACATGGAGCCCCAGAAAGTAGACTTTCATTTCCTCTTCCATCCCTGGTCTGGGCAAGCTCCCCAGAGAAAATGGAGTCTTACACCCTGGTGTCAGTCAGTGTGAATGACCTAGTTCAGTCCTAACTGGCCATCTACAGAAGCAGTTTTTAGGGGTTCTTAGCCGAAATCCTCAAGTCAGAATTACAGAATTACAAAATAAAACCACCTGTAGTCTAATTCTTAGCTTTTCAGAAGACAGAGGCCCAGCTAAGTCAACCACCAAGCTTTGCAGAGATAGCTGGTGCATGAATCCAGCCCAGAACCCAGATTTCTAGACCTACCATCTATTTATTACCTTTCACACCTTTCTCCCTTACCTACTCCTGCAATCCCACTGGTATCCATCACTCCGTTATAATTGGCTTGTGTGATTTTCTGTGGGTTTTGTTCATACATCCTTTATCAGCCAATGGTTATTTTAACAACTTGACATTGTGCTATGGGCTGAGGATGGAAAACAGAAGGAACATAGGCATCTTCCTCAGGGCATTCTACCACAGTGCAGGAGACAGACACAAAAGCAGAGTCATGAGATGACAAGGCAAAGGTAACAACAGAGTTAGGTATGAGGGACTACAATCACCTTAAGCAGAGTAGTGGTCCAGCATCTAATTAATTTCCAGTCCTCACTGTTTTGCCTGAGCCATGCTGACATCACTTAATGCCTAAAATGCAGGAAGGGGTTGACTAGCCTCTACTCACAGAGATCAGGGTCTTTTCAGGGACCCTGAAGCCAGCGCAGAAAGCAGCTCAGTGTGGTATGTTCAATGCAGTTGCTAGTTGTGTCTGACTCTTTGCGACCCCATGGACTGCAGCACGCCAGGCTTCCCTGTCCATCACCAACTCCCGGAGCTTACTCAAACTCATGTCCATCAAGCTGGTGGGTGATGCCATCCAGCCATCTCATCCTCTGTCGTCCCCTTCTCCTCCCACCTTCAATCTTTCCCAGCATCAGGGTCTTTTCCAATGAGTTGGCTCTTTGCCTCAGGTGGCCAAAGTATTGGAGTTTCAGCTTCAGCATCAGTCCTTCCAATGAATATTCAGGACTGATTTCCTTTAGGATTGACAACATTGGTAATTTTCCTTCTACCTTGGGCTTTTCAAACTTGTCTTTAATGGAGTACAGAAAACAAAATCTGTTTTCTAAGCAAGGTGGTCTAAGGACTTAGGGAAATCTCTTTGTTGAGAAGCTGCTGTGATAAACATTATATGGGGGAAATACCTGAGTCTACAGGGTTTAAGACTGAGCAGGACTATTTTGTGCTATGGCAGGAGGAAGGATTTGCTTGCTGCTCCAGAGATGGAAAGAGAAAGAACATAAAAATGTGAGGATGGGGGGAAAGGGTGGTTAGGGAGTTTGGGATGGTCATGTACACACTGCTATAGTTAAAATGGATAACCAATAAGGAACTACTGTATGGCTCATGGAACTCTCCTCAATGTTATGTGGCAGCCTGGATAGGAGGGGAGTTTGGGGAGAATGGATACGTGTATATGCATGGCTGAGTCCTTTCACTGTCCACCTGAACCTATCACAACATTGTTATAATTGGCTAGACCCCAACATACAATAAAACGTTTTTTAAAATACAAAATAAGCACTGAAAGACAAGGTGTTTTTTCAACTAAATGAAAACCAATGGAGGAGAAAAACTGGCAGCTAAACCATCACTATGCCGACAAAGGTCTGTATAGTCAAAGCTATGGTTTTTCCAGTAGCCATGTATGAAGGTGAGAGTTGGACCATAAAGAAGGCTGAGTACCAACGAATTGATGCTTTTGAACTGTGGAGTTGGAGAAGACTCTTGGGAGTCCCTTGGACTGCAAGGAGATCAAACCAGTCAATCCTAAAGGAAATCAACCCTGGATATTCATTGGAAGGACTGATGCTGAAGCTGAAGCTCCAGTACTTTGGCCACCTGATGTTAAGAGCTGACTCACTGGAAAAGACCCTGGTGCTGGGAAAGAGTGAGGGCAAGAGAAGGGGGTGACAGAGGATGAGATGGTTGGATGGCATCATCAACATAATGGACATGAGTTTGAGCAAACTCCAGGAGATAATGAAGTAAAGTGAAGCCTGGCTTGCAAAGACTCAGACTCTACTTAGTGTCTTAGTGACAGGAAAACAACAAACCTCTGAAATGAGGTATGAGAAGTAAGATCAGGATTTCTCACACCATTGGCACTGTCACACAGCCTGGCAGATGCCCTGGGGTCAGTGTAAGCATCACACCTGATTTCCCAAGGGGAGATGCCCTGGGATCAGTGTGAGCATCACACCTCATTTCCTGAGGGGAGCAGTGGGCAGAGGTCTGAGGCAAGCCTACAGCTGGGATAGCATTCAGACACTTAAAGGGGGCAAATCATAATTTCACCTATAAAACAGGGGTAATTACATCCTCCTTACAGGATTCTTGGATTAAGTTAACTGGTCAATATCAAGTTCCTAGCAAGAGATAGCACTCATCTGTTTCTTCTCTTCCCCCTTCCATTTCCTCTTAGCCTGGTTCATTTGGACAGAACCATAAAAGAAAATAATCAATTACAGGCTTACATCAAGAAACAAGAAAAAAACCAAATAAATAACCTAACTCTACACCTAAAGCAACTAGAGAAGGAAGAAATGAAGAACCCCAGGGTTAGCAGAAGGAAAGAAATCTTAAAAATCAGGGCAGAAATAAATGCAAAAGAAACTAAAGAGACCATGGCAAAAATCAACAAAGCTAAAAGCTGGTTTTTTGAAAAAATAAACAAAATTGACAAGCCATTAGCAAGACTCATTAAGAAACAAAGAGAGAAGAACCAAATTAACAAAATTAGAAATGAAAATGGAGAGATCACAACAGACAACACTGAAATACAAAGGATCATAAGAGACTACTACCAGCAGCTCTATGCCAATAAAATGGACAACTTGGATGAAATGGACAAATTCTTAGAAAAGTATAACTTTTCAAAACTGAACCAGGAAGAAATAAAAGATCTTAATAGACCCATCACAAGCAAGGAAATCGGAACTGTAATCAGAAATCTTCCAGCAAACAAAAGCCCAGGACCAGATGGCTTCACAGCCTGAATTCTACCAAAATTTTAGAGAAGAGCTAACACCTATCTTACTCAAACTCTTCCAGAAAATTGCAGAGGAAGGTAAGCTTCCAAACTCATTCTATGAGGCCACCATCACCCTAATTCCAAAACCAGACAAAGATGCCACAAAAAAAGAAAACTACAGGCCAATATCACTGATGAACATAGATGCAAAAATCCTTAACAAAATTCTAGCAAACAGAATCCAACAACATATTAAAAAAATCATACACCATGACCAAGTGGGCTTTATCCCAGGAATGCAAGGATTCTTTAATATCCACAAATCAATCAATGTAATACACCACATTAACAAATTGAAAGATAAAAACCATATGATTATCTCAATAGATGCAGAGAAAGCCTTTGACAAAATTCAACACTCATTTATGATTAAAACTCTCCAAAAAGCAGGAATAGAAGGAACATACCTCAACATAATAAAAGCTATATATGACAAACCCACAGCAAGCATCACCCTCAATGGTGAAAAATTGAAAGCATTTCCCCTGAAATCAGGAACAAGACAAGGGTGCCCACTCTCACCACTACTATTCAACATAGTGTTGGAAGTTTTGGCCACAGCAATCAGAGCAGAAAAAGAAGTAAAAGGAATCCAGATAGGAAAAGAAGAAGTGAAACTCTCACTGTTTGCAGATGACATGATCCTCTACATAGAAAACCCTAAAGACTCTACCAGAAAATTACTAGAGCTAATCAATGAATATAGTAAAGTTGCAGGATATAAAATTAACACACAGAAATCCCTTGCATTCCTATACACTAACAATGAGAAAACAGAAAGAAAATTAAGGAAACAATACCATTCACCATTGCAACAAAAAGAATAAAATACTTAGGAGTATATCTACCTAAAGAAACAAAGGACCTATACATAGAAAACTATAAAACACTGATGAAAGAAATCAAAGAGGACACAAACAGATGGAGAACATACCGTGTTCATGGATTGGAAGAATCAATATTGTCAAAATGGCTATTCTACCCAAAGCAATCTATAGATTCAATGCAATCCCTATCAAGCTACCAACGGTATTTTTCACAGAACTAGAACAAATAATTTCACAATTTGTATGGAAATACAAAAAACCTCGAATAGCCAAAGTAATCTTGAGAAAGAAGAATGGAACTGGAGGAATCAACCTGCCTGACTTCAGACTCTACTACAAAGCCACAGTCATCAAGACAGTATGGTACTGGCACAAAGACAGAAATATAGATCAATGGAACAGAATAGAAAGCCCAGAGATAAATCCACGAACCTATGGACACCTTATCTTTGACAAAGGAGGCAAGGATATACAATGGAAAAAAGACAACCTCTTTAACAAGTGGTGCTGGGAAAACTGGTCAACCACTTGTAAAAGAATGAAACTAGAACACTTTCTAACACCATACACAAAAATAAACTCAAAATGGATTAAAGATCTAAATGTAAGACCAGAAACTATAAAACTCCTAGAGGAGAACATAGGCAAAACACTCTCCGACATAAATCACAGCAAGATCCTCTATGACCCACCTCCCAGAATATTGGAAATAAAAGCAAAACTAAACAAATGGGACCTAATGAAACTTAAAAGCTTTTGCACTACAAAGGAAACTATAAGTAAGGTGAAAAGACAGCCCTCAGATTGGGAGAAAATAATAGCAAATGAAGAAACAGACAAAGGATTAATCTCAAAAATATACAAGCAACTCCTGAAGCTCAATTCCAGAAAAATAAATGACCCAATCAAAAAATGGGCCAAAGAACTAAACAGACATTTCTCCAAAGAAGACATACAGATGGCTAACAAACACATGAAAAGATGCTCAACATCACTCATTATCAGAGAAATGCAAATCAAAACCACAATGAGGTACCATTACACGCCAGTCAGGATGGCTGCTATCCAAAAGTCTACAAGCAATAAATGCTGGAGAGGGTGTGGAGAAAAGGAACCCTCTTACACTGTTGGTGGGAATGCAAACTAGTACAGCCGCTATGGAAAACAGTGTGGAGATTTCTTAAAAAACTGGAAATAGAACTGCCATATGACCCAGCAATCCCACTTCTGGGCATACACACTGAGGAAACCAGATCTGAAAGAGACACGTGCACCCCAATGTTCATCGCAGCACTGTTTATAATAGCCAGGACATGGAAGCAACCTAGATGCCCATCAGCAGATGAATGGATAAGGAAGCTGTGGTACATATACACCATGGAATATTACTCAGCCATTAAAAAGAATTCATTTGAATCAGTCCTAATGAGATGGATGAAACTGGAGCCCCTTATACAGAGTGAAGTAAGCCAGAAAGATAAAGAACATTACAGCATACTAAACATATATATGGAATTTAGAAGATGGTAACGATAACCCTATATGCAAAACAGAAAAAGAGACACAGAAATACAGAACAGACTTTTGAACTCTGTGGGAGAATGTGAGGGTGGGATGTTTCAAAAGAACAGCATGTATACTATCTATGGTGAAACAGATCACCAGCCAGGTGGGATGCATGAGACAAGTGCTCGGGCCTGGTGCACTGGGAAGACCCAGAGGAATCGGGTGGAGAGGGAGGTGGGAGGGGGGATCAGGATGGGGAATACGTGTAAATCTATGGCTGATTCATATCAATGTATGACCAAAAAAAATAAATTAAAAAAAAAAATAGAGATAATAACGCCTCTAAGGCCCACATCATGGAGCCAATATGAGGGTTCAGTTCAAGAAGAGGATATAAAAATGTTCTTTTTAAAAAGGATGAAATAATCTCAGTATAAGTATAAAAAATATTAAATAATGTTTTGGTGTGTAAAAAAAAAAAAAGAAAATAATCAAGCACTAGAACTTCTGATCAGTAACATCTCTTGAACCTAAAAATAAACTTTCCACAAGTGTCTAGGAAAAAAACTGAAATCTGCCCTTCTTGTAAAAATAATGCGTAAGCTCTTTAACTGGAAAAACATATAAATTAATATTCATTTCGTGATTTTACATTAAGAGGGAAAAAGGGCTGTTGAGCAAGTCCGCTGTGGGCCACGATAGCAAACTGAACCCTGACCCCAGGGGTAAACACACTGTTCGGAAAAGCATTCCTGAGAAGCATGAGTCACGCGTTCTCAGCAGCTGAGGGGCCTCACCTGGTTAAAATGGAAATATTTCAGAAGGACAGGAAAAACAGTCACTGAGAAGTTGGCAAACAGCAAGAGAACTCAAAGGCGTGCTCTGGGGGTCAGAGGTAGTGCCAGCCCATGCAAACTATTTTCATCAGCTTCATTTCTTCTTTAAGAGGGAAAACATAACAGAATGTGAAGGGAATGGAGAAGAAAGAGAAGAAAATTACTGAGGGAGAAAGGGGAGGAAGATGGGAAGAGGAGGACAGTCTAACAAGAGCTGTTCAGGACATAAATGCCCTGTGGCCACCCCCCTTCCCCAGCTCCTGCTCTACCCACCTCCTCTGACGTGACCTCACACTTTCACTCTGGTTGTGTCCACCCCTACCACAGAGCCTAAAAACCTTCTCTCTCAGCAAAACTGAAAAGTATGACAGTGCTAGCTGCTCAGTCGTGTCTGACTCTTTGTGACCCCATGAACTATGTGTAGCCCGCCAGGCTCCTCTGTCCATGGGATTCTCCAGACAAGAATTCTGAAGTGGGTTGCCACGCCCTCCTCCAGGGGATCTTCCCGACCCAGGGATCGAACGTTGCATTGCAGGCAGGTTGTTTACCGTCTGAGCCACCAGGGACGCCTTCGCAAAATTAACACATAATAAAGAAACAAATATATTAAATCTATTAAATATTTATAAATGAATACAGTCCATAATTCTAAATAAATAATGAGATCTTCAATCAGTATTTCCGTTGCTCAGCACCACATCTTTCTTACCACTTTGTCTCTCTCTGACCAGAATCTGCCCAGCTGTCTCCCCTGTATCCGCGGGCTGAGTCTCTGCTCCTTAGTTACTAGAATCCCTGGCCTGGGCCCCCAGAACTCAAGGTCAGGCCTTGTGTCCAGGGTCTGGCACCAACTGACTCTTGCCTCTGAAAGGCAGCCTGCTGAGGACTAGATCCGTACATGGTGTGGGGCTTCTGTGCCTGTCTGCCCACTGCCACACATCTGCCCCACCTCTACTAGGAGCCGCACCCACGTTTTAAGGCTTGCTTTGGGCTTTCCTGGTGGCTCAGACAGTAAAGAATCTGCCTGCAATACAGGAGACGTGGGTTTGATTCTTGGGTTGGGAAGATCCTCCATAGAAGGGAATGGCTACCCACTCCAGTATTCTTGCCCAGAGAATTCCATGGACAGAGGACCTTGGAGGGCTACAGTCCAAAGGGTTGCAAAGAGTCGGACATGACTGAGCAACCTACACCTAGAACTTTAGGTTATAGTGCTAACATCCCAGCTTTCCTTTGTTCGGTCACAACACCCCAAGGCAGCTTCCCAAGCCATCTTCCACCCACATGGACTCCCAGTCCTCAAGAGTCAGGTGAGTCCTAACCTATGAGCCCCCAGTGAAATATGAACCAGAGAAAAATGGGAAGGAGAAAATGGCTCAGAAAGACTTAAGAGGAGGAAGGGAGAGGGTGGGAAATGCATTGAGAAAAACAAGAAAAAGGAGAAAGACAGGCAATGAATAGCTTGATAAGACTCTCAGAAAATGAATCCACCTTAACTTTTCTTCATAGTCTAATTTTCATTTGGGTCATGAGTGCATGAGTAACTTGATCCCTCTGATCTTCTGATTACCAATTATACTGTTCTTGAAAAGTCTGATTGGATGGCCAACCATTACTGGGAGCTCATATATTTTTATGTATTCTCCACAAAAGGGTCTGGCCCCCAAACAGGAGCCCTCTGTTCTGAACCCCCGTCCCCACCAGTCCACACCTTCCAGGAAGAAAACTCTTCTCAAAGTTTCAGGAGTGAAGGATAAGTCAAGATGTTCCCAGCAACCATCTGAAATCAGGCCAGGAAAAGACTTTGCCTTTGGGTATAGGTTCATAATTCTGCTAAAATAAGCATTCACCAGAAGCCACAGAGTAGTAAAAACAGACAGAAGATAATTCACTGTCAAGAATCCCTTGAGTTCTCAAAGCAGCCCCCAAGGACTGAGTAGAGTTGCATAAATAAGACCAACACAGCAACAAAAAGAGTTGAAGAGGATTGAGTTTGATCCTATTCTTTTCTAACCGTTATCTATAAACAAGAACTCTAAAACTACTATTAAAGATATACTCACTTTAGCCAAGAAGAAATAACAACTCTGTTTCCTTTCCATGAAAGAGCAAAACCAACCCAATACACAGGAATGCCAAGGAAACTCTTGACAAGGTATGGAGCCAGCCAGTCCTTACCTCAGAAAGCGTGAACACACTGACATCTGCCAACATCTGAAAGAGATGACCCACACCTGCGGACGTTTCAACAGTCAGCATTTGATCCAGCTCTGGCTCCCATGCTCAGGTCTTTATTTTTCATTTTTTGCCTGAGACTTGCTGCTGGAAGAGGCTCTGTGTTGGATACGTGTGAGTGCCAAGCTGCTTTAGTTGTGTCCGATGCTTTGTGATCCTGTGGCCCGTAGCCTGCCAGGCTCCACTGTCCATGGGATTCTCCAGGGAAGAATACTGGAGTGGGTTGCCATGCCCTCCTCCAGGGGATCTTCCCAACCCAGGGATCAAACCTTCATCTCTTATATCTCCTGCATTATCAGGTGGGTTCTTCACCACTACTGCCAGACTGGAATCAAGAAACACACTAAATTAGGGAAAGCTCCAAATCTGAGCTTGACGTAGGCTGAGAACAGAACACTCCACTCTACATGTATAGTCTTCCTTTCACTAAATCTAGGGTTCACATATATAAAACTTAAAAGTAGGATGAATTAGATGTCTTCTCCTTTGTGGGGATTTTAAACAATGAATTTCTCTGCCATTTAAATGTTTATTTAAGGTTTAAGAAAAGCCCATTCACCAAATGTGAGAGCAGAGCTCCCATCTCCAAGGCTGCGCCTGCAGGACTGGTCTGGCTGGCGAAGTACACGATCCCCGTCCATTTATAGCATCACAGCGACCAGAAACCAGGCCGCCTCCCCATCAGGGCTATGGGTTTTCTTTGTCCCCCAACTGCTGCCATGGTTATAGTCACCCCCTACTGCTGAGATACCCCATTCCCATAAGCTCAAACCACCACAGCCACTAAATGTTCATTCCTGACCTTCACCATTCATTGCCATTGCCAAGACCAGTCAGCTGCAGCCCACACACCAAATAAGAATGTACTGGACCACAGCCATACTCGTTTGTTCACACACCTTCCACTCTGCCCATGTGGGCAGGGCTGAGCAGTTGTCCCAGAGACGGTATGGCTTGTGAAGCCCAAAATATTTACTATCTGGCCCCCTTGCCTGAACTGATTTCTTCTGTAAATTTACTGAACATCACCTACGTGCCAAGTGCTGTCTGGGCTCTGTGGAGGAAGCCACAGGCAAAACCCAGCCCCTTTCTTTGGGTGCTAATCAGGGCTATGAAGCAGGAGCAGGATGTGGGTGGTTAAAGATCATTTCTCCGACAGGGAGCCATTTGAGCAGAGACCTGGAGGGAGGAGGAGTGAAGGACGAAGAGCCTTCCAAGCCAAGAGAAAGGCAAGTTTGAGGGCCTGAAAGTGAGAGTGAGCGAAACAGCATCACATGAGAAACAGCATCCTGGTGTCTGGGCCACACCTGCTTTCCCTGGTCTCAGCCCACCCATCCTTCCCTCTCTCACTAGGTGCAGCCTCACTGCGTGCCAAGCACCATCCAAAGTGCTTTAGGCAAGTGATCTCATTTAATCTTTAAAACAACTCTCTGACATGGTATTATTGTCATCCCCGTTTTAAAGATAAGGAAAGTGAGGTCTAGGGTGTTCAAGAGACTTGCCCCTGGCATCAGAACTAGTGACCAACAAAGACTGAGCCCACGGCTAGTTGTCAGGCTCATCCTCTTCCTCTATGCCATCTCTGTGCGGGCAGCACCAGCCCTGCCCCCCAGCTATGGACCTGCAGCTTTTTGTGACTGGTGTACCTGGGGTAACTGGTGGAAGGTGTGGGCAACCTGGACTGATGGAAGAGGCTTCCCTGAGCCTGCTTCCTTCTCCACTCTCTGTTTTTGGACCAGATTCTCACTGATCACTCCTTCCTCCATCCCCGATTCACATAGGTCTCCTCAGATTACTTCCAAAACAAAATCACCAAGCTAGGGAAGCCTCACCGACATATGGAAATGACTTGCAAAAGAAGCAAAGAGGAAGGGAACTAATATTTACAGAAGGCCCTCTGTGGGCCAGGCACTGATATAAACTTTGTGGACTTTATTTCTGGGAGATGATGCTTGGTGAGAAAATCGAAGTAGAAAAACACAACATCTTCCATTTAGATTTCTGCATTCCACAGTGCAGGAGTCACCAGCGCGGGATCCAGCACAGACACACTGTGACTTTTAGGGACCTCAAGGACTACTACGCTATGCTCCTCATGGCCGCTCATTGTCCAGTGTCCTGAGACAAGACATACAGCAACATCCTATCCTTTCTTATCTCAGCCCATGTTCTCTGATGCCCTACTCTGTCTCCCCCCTCTCCTTTAAGAGCTTATGTCAGCCTTTATGCTTTGCTCACAAGTGTGATGATGGTGTCCTGGGCACAACTGATTAGTCCTAAAGCAACCATTTATGCATATACACATTTACCTCTTCCTAGAGGCGCAGGAGCCCATGGACAGTTAGGACATTTGGTGATTTACCATGATTTCCCAAGCATTCCCAAGACAGGTATGTAGACTAACGCCCCAGGGCAGCCTTCAGTTTATGCTACTACTAGGAAACCAAGAATCACTGATGATAGTGTTCCAAGACAAATTGTACTAGGAGAGCAAGGAACACACCTCAATAAATGCTACTTATAGAAAATGGAACAGGGCAGGGAGGCTTCCCTGATGGCTCAATGGTAAAGAATCTGCCTGTCAATGTAGGAGAATCGTATTCAATTTCTGATCTGGGAAGATCCACATGACGCAGAGCAACTAAGCCCATGCACCATAACTACTGAGCCAGCACTCTAAGGCCCAGGAGCTGCGACTACTGACCCCACATGTCGCAACTGATGAAGCCTAAGCACCCGAGAACCCATGCTCCGCAGCAGGAGAGGCCACCACAATGAGAAGCCTGCCCACCACAACGAAGGAACGGCCCCGCGCGTCACAGCTAGAGAAAACCAGTGCAGCAATGAAGACTGGGTACAGCCAAAACTACACAGATAAAACACGGAATGGGTAGTGCCAATGATGAAAAATGACTTTCCCTGCTCGGTAGAAAAAAACTAGAAAAATGCTTTGTCAGTTCCTCCACTTTAGCCTAATATGCAGGAAAACACAATCTTCTTGGTTAGTATGTCTGCGGCCCCCTATGAATCCTAATCGCTTATCTGTGCCTCCCACAACCTAGCAAAAGGCCTGAATAGTCAACATTTAGCACATGCATTGTATGAATAAACGTCTACTTTGGACCTGAGAGCATTATTAGATGACAACTACCCGGAGGAGTTAAAAGATGCACCATTGAGAAGGAATGAAAAGAAGACTGAAATAAGGTTAAAAAGTCTCCGTATGTGTAAAAGCAGAGGGGGATTCGCTACCCACACACACAGTTTCCACAGGTGGGTTAGGAAGGGGCCCAGTCACTCCTTACACCTGACTGCTACTCTTCTCTGATTGAGGCAAACCAGTCTTACCCGTATCCTCTTTTTTCTCCCCAGAATTCCTGCCACGGGGGTTAGCAAGGTCAAGGAAAATAAATAAGATGACCTCTCCTCCAACAACCGGGGAAAGGTGTGGCTAAACAGGCAAGTGTCTTCTGTCTGGGGAGGAAGCCAGTAACAGCAGGATTATCTGCAAGTGTAAATTTATTTTACATTTTATGTTCCACAAATAAATACTAAAAATGTGGAACTATGCAATATTTCCATACTTCCCAAATGAATATGAACAAAGGAAAAAGCTGGAAAGTCAACTCTGAGAATTATTTTTGAAAACTTAGAAACGACTTTACACAAATCACATAATCAAGGACGATTTTTACTTAATAAATCACTCTTCACACCACAGTTAAAAATCAAGAAAAAGAAAATCTACAGGAAAATGACAATAGAGGTATCAATAACCCAAGACTTTAATAACTGATCTAAAAGAGAGAAATGATCTACCTAAAATCTTTAAAGAATTCTTGCATTTCAGAATCTTACACAGTCACAATATCTTACTAGAAGAACTTATTCATTAATAATTGTCATAATCAAGATGAAATAAAAGCGCAAAGGGGCTATTTGAAAGGATGAAATATAGCCCCTCCAGGGCTGACTTTAGACTTGAGAAGAGTCTAGAAGTAGAAGCAGGTCTAAGAAATCAAAGTGTAGGAATGAGTACTAAGCCAGGAAGGACTCTCAGTTGCTCAGATGTGGTGGTTTTATTCCATGCCCAGGAATTCTTTGGTACTCCTTTAAGAGGTAGACCTTGGTCAAGCTCCCTGCTTCAGAGCAGACTGTACTTAATGACCCTTTTCTAACTAAGACAACAGGACAGAAATGATGGTGTCTATCTTCTAAAACTTGGCCATAAAAGGCATTGTGAGTTTCTCCTTGTTCTCCCATTCTCCGCCCATCCCCACCCCCAACCCCAGCCCCTGTCCATCCAACTGCTTTTCTCCTTCCATACATCAACTATTTCATGTGGGAGAAGCCAGCTGTCCACGTCATGGGGACATTCAAGCATCACCATGGAGAAATCTGTGTGGTAAGGAACTGAGGCGTTCTGACAACAGCCAGCAACAATGGGCCAGCAGTGTGAGGGAAACATCTTGAAAGTGGGTCTCCTTGCCACAGTCAAGTCTTCAGCTGACTATAGTCCTGGATGCAACCTCATGAATGTGCCCAGATGAGCTGCTCCTGAATTACTAACTAAAAAACTTTGGTGTATTAACTCACTGAGTTTGGTTTTGTGTTGTTTTGTTTTTAAAGTGCTAAACTTGGGGGATAATTTCTTTTTATAAGTATAGCTGATTTACAATGCTGTGTTAGTTCCTGGTGGATGGCAAAGTGATTCTCTTATACATATATGTGTATATTCTTTTTCAGATTCTCTTCCATTAGAGGTTATTACAAGATATTGACTATAGTTTCCTGTGCTATACAGTAGGATCTTGTTTATCTATTTGATATTTAGTGCTGTTTATCTTGGCGCAAAGAGTCGGACACGACTGAGCGACTGAACTGACTGACTGACTGACTGATCTTGGGGCTTCCCTGGTGGCTTAACTGGTAAAGAACCTGCCTGCTAATGCAGGAGATGTACGAGTCATGGGTTTGATCCCTGGGTTGGAAAGAGCCCCTGGAGAAGGAAATGGCAACCCACTCCAGTATTCTTGCCTGGAAAATTCCATGGATAGAAGGGCCCGGCCAGCTACAGTCCACGGGGTCACAAAAAGTTGGACACGACTGAGTGTGCACGCACACCTACACACTGTATATCTATTAATCCCAAGCTCCTAATTTCTTCTCCTCCCTTTCCACTTTGGTAAACATAAGTTTGTTTCCTATGGTGTGAGTCTGTTTCTGTTTTGTAAACAATTTCCTTGAACTGATAACTTTTTTAGATTCCACATACAACTAGTATCATAGGATATTCGTCTTTCTCTGAATTACTTCACTTAATATGAAGTCAATCCATGTTACTGTAAATGGCATTATTTCATTCTTTTTTATGGCCAAGCAATAGTCCATCCACATCTTTATTTATTCATCTGTCGGTGGACACTTAGGTAGGTTTCATATCTTGGCTATCATAAATAGTGCTCCTATGAACACTGGAACACATGTATCTTTTCGAATTAGTTTTTGTCTTTTCAGGATATATGCCCAGGAGTAGGATTGCTGTTTCATATGGTAACTCTATTTTTGGCTTTTTAAGGAACCTCCATACTGTTTCTCATAGTGGCTTTACCAATTTACATTTCCACAGGCATTGTAGGAATTCCTTTTTCCATACCCTCTCCACCACTTATTATTGATGATAGCCATTCTGACTGGTGTGAGGTAATACTTCACTATAATGTTGATATGCATTTCTCTGATAATTAGTAATATTGAACATCTTTTCATGTGCCTGTTGGTCATTTGTCTT
Source organism: Cervus canadensis (assembly GCF_019320065.1). NCBI lineage: Eukaryota > Metazoa > Chordata > Mammalia > Artiodactyla > Cervidae > Cervus > Cervus canadensis. Next base: position 12,268,623 of record NC_057401.1, read on the forward strand.
CTTTGGAAAAATGTCTAAGTCTTCTGTCCATTTTTTGATATGGAGTTGTATGAGGCTGTTGATACATTTTGGAAATTTATCCCATGTCGGTAACATTGCTGGCAAATTTTTTTTCCCATTCTGTAGGTTTTCTTTTCATCTTGTTTATGGTTTCTTTTGCTGTGCCTAAGCTTCCAAGTTTGATTAGGTCCCACTGGCTTATTTTTGCTTTCATTTCTTCTGTCTTGGGAGACAGACCTAAGAAAACATTGCTGCAATTTATGTCAGAGAGTATTTTGCCTATATTCTCTTAGGAGTTTTATGGTGCCATGTCTTATATTTAAGTCTTTAAGCCATTGTAAATTTATTTTTTGTGTATGAAGTGAGGAAGTGTTCTAACTTAATTGATTTATATGCACTGTCCAGCTCTCCAAGCACCACTTGCTGAAGAAATTTTCTTTTCTCCTTTATATATTCTTGCCTCCTTTATTGAAAAGTAATTGTCTATAGGTTTATTTTTGGGCTCTCTATTTTGCACCATTTTGCCAATACTGTGCTGTTTCGATTACAGTAGCTTCATAGTATTATCTGTAGTCTGGGGAGGGTTATGCCTCCAGCTTTGTTCTTTTTCCTCAGAATTGCTTGGGGTCTTTTGTTCCAAATAAATTTTAGGATTATTTGCTCTAGTTCTGTGAAAAATATTACAGGTAATTTGATAGGGATTGCATTAAATCTATAGATTGATTTGGGTAGTATGGCCATTTTAACAATATTAATTCTGCCAATCTAACAGCATGGGGTATCTTTCCATTTCTTTGAATTATCTTCCATTTCTTTTATCAATATTATATATTAATAGTTCTCAGGGTATAAGTCTTCCACCTCCTTGATCAGATTTATTCCAAAGTATTTTATTTTTAAGGTAATTTTAAAAGAAATTTTTTGTTTTGCTTTTTCTTTCTGATATCTCATTTTACTATAAAGAAATGCAACAGATTTCTGTATGGTTAAGCTTGTATTCTGCTGCCCTGCTGAATTCATTTAACTGTTTTAATAGTTTTTGTATGGAGTCTTTAGGGTTTCAATATAGAATATCTTGTCATCTGCATATAATTATAATTTTGCCTCTTTCCTTCCAATTTGGATACCTTTTATTTCTTTTTCTTATGTGATTGCTGTGGCTAGTACTTTTAGTACCACACTGAATAGGCTGTACGGCAGGAACACAATACTGTAAACCACCTATATGTCAAGAGAAAAAAAAAAAAACTACTGTGCTGAATTGGTGAGAGTGAGCATCCTTGTACTCTTCCAGATTTTAGCAGCAAGGCTTTCAGCTTTTCACCATTGAGTATTATGTTAGATGTGGGTTTTGTCGTAAAGAGCTTTTATTATGCTGACATATGCTTCCTTGATACCCATTTTGGTAAGAGGTTATTTTTTTTTTTATCACTAATAGGTGTTGAATTCATTCAAATGCCTTTTCTGAATCTATTGATATGATCATGTAGTTTTCATCTTTTCTTTTGTCTTTGTGATGTACCACATTAATTAATTTGCATATAATGAAGCATCCTTATGACCCTGGGATGAATCATGGTGTATAAGTCTTTTTATGCATTGTTAGATTCAGTTTGCAGGGGATAGTATCTTACACAGCAAAAGTAAGTAATATATCAAGTGTCCTCTGGCTTTGATGTGAGCTTGTGTGTTTATTTTGTATGAATGACATGTTCACAGTGATTTTATAGAATAGAAAACACACTGACCCCAATAGCCCAGATATAGCTGAGAGGATGCAAACATGTTCTATCAAGGATAGTTCTCCCTGTGGTCCCTAATCCTAATCCTTTGTCATATTCAAGCACAGAATAGTACTTTCCTTCATTGATATCAAGATCTTCTCTGTGTGTGTATATATATATCACGCCATCTATCATCATGACGGACCTGTCACTTCACCATGACTCAAAAACTACTGAAGAACAGAGGGGAAAAAAAGGAATGGGCCACTGCTGACAGTATGTGAATGTAAGACCATGAAACCAATTACTCATATCTTTTTTCCTATTCTAACTTTTTCCCAAGAAGTCAAATAATTTGACAGAATAACTCCAGTAGGAGTCTCTTCCTTTGACACTAACCAAGTGCCATCTTCTGTTATCTAATAGTTGTTACAGCCTTCCTACCTCTGCTTGGAACTTATATTTGATTCTCCAGTTTACTTACCATCATATTAAACAGTACTTCGGTGAGTGGTACAGAGTAAAAATATGGCTCAAATCACGTGTGTGTCAGCAGGTTGGGAAGCACACATAAGCCAAGGCACACACACATTGAAGAACAGAAAGAAACAACATATGGTACTGAAGTATCTTCCATCTTCTGGCATTTTGCATCTTGTGCCTCTGTCCTAATTGCAGATATAAGTAATAGCAGTGCATGCGTAGTTGCTCAGTTGTGTCCAACTCTTTGTGACCCCATGGGCTGTAGCCCTCCAGGCTCCTCTGTGCATGGGATTTCCCAGGCAAGAATACTGTACTGGGTAGCAATTCCCTTCTCCAGGGGAACTTCCTGACCCAGCAATCGAACTCAGGTCTCCTGCATTGCTCGCAGATTCTTTACCCTCTGAGCCACCTGGCAAGCCCAGAGAGATGCTCATTAAACAGTCTGAGGTTTAGTTTCTGAAAAAAATAGTTAACTGAGTGAGTAGCCCACCCTGGATGAAGACAGGAAAGAGACACGGGTATGAGGGTCAGGTAGGGTTAAAACAGGATGGTGCTAAGGTTTGCAGTGAAACCAGTCAGTCTCCACAGAAAGAAGTGGTGGGAAACGGGGACGTTAACTTCTCCTGATCCCCCAAATGCCAGAGCTATTTCCTCTAGGATTAACTGTTCCACATCACCATATGAGGGAGAACAGTAGAAACCTTACACCAGAAGCAAAGAAAAAATAAAAGTTATTATGGATTCATTTTAACACTTGGATAAAAAGAAAGGCAATGCATCAGCTTTGAAAGAAATGGTTTCCAATTACATTCCAAAAGTGTTGATTGAATGTTAGGGTACTATAATGGAAATGGGAGGATAAACTGGTAAGTAAACATAGCCCCTGCAATCAGGAATATCTCAATCTAATAAGTGACTTGACCTTTGAAGTTCTCAGATTCTATAAAACTTATAACTCTTTTCCCCAAATAAACACAGAGGCAGAACAAATACAACATTGCTAACAGTCTCAGGCTATCTGTAAATCCTCAAGGTCCATGGATCCTATAGTAAGTACTTCTTCATCTACTGGGAGGAAAAATCATGCAGAATTTAATAAATGTATTACATAATATATAACATTAGATATTAATCTAGCCTCTCTTCCAAGCAGCTGACAATACCACCCTCATTCTTATCAAACACCAGATAAGACAAGGACAAATACATGTATTCATATAAAGGACAAATACATGTATTCATATAAAAGTAACATTTACTACCATGTCTGGCATCACTTTTTGCAGGTAATAGTAACTAAAATGAAATTAAATTTGTGTGAAACCTAAATCATTTTGAACTGCATCCTTACACTCGGTGTAATTATTCTATACAATTAATCCTGAATACAAACATTTCCTTTAGCTCCAAAATAGCAAGCTGAGCACTTCAATTGTTTCAATGGCTTAAATAATTTTTTGCTGTACTTTTGGTACAAAAATTCACTTGTATATTTGAATTCTTAGCAAAGCTCCATTTCTCTATATCACTTGTATTTATACAAGGCACAAGAGATTTTTTGAAAATCTTTTCTCATCATTTCTGCAGTGTCTCCTAAGAAACATGTTCTCAGACACAATGCTAACAGGTTGTTCAGATGGAAGGAATAAGGAGTAAGTAGAACTAAGAGAAAAAATAAAGGACAACTGGAAAACAGGAAAGACACGTGAACTGAGTTGTTTTCAAGCTTCTAGGACTGTGCTGTCTAATATGGTAGCCACCAACCACACATGGCTATTTAAGTTCAATTTAAATGAAAAATTTAGTTCCACAGTCAATTCAGCCTCATTTCAAGAGCTTAAAAGCTATGCACAGCTAATGGCTACCATATTGGACACTGCAGAGTCTGGAACATTTCCATCATCTCAGAAAGGTCTGCTGGACAGCACCATTCCATTCTGGAAAGTAAAACTCCAGAAAACATTAAGAATCTAATTAGTCTTGAACATAAAGTATATAGACTCAGAGACAAACTGTTTTCAGCTAAGTTCTATTTTAAAAGGAACAAAGGAGGTAGAAAACTGTTCAGATAGAGAATTTTGAGAGCAATGGAAAATGGTCCTACATTACACAGTACAGCACAAAGTACCTTGGACTCCATCTAAGATCCAAGTGTCTCTGGAGCTGCCAGCCAGTGGAAGATCTGTGGATTATTCCTCTTTACCAGCTAATAACAACATTTCCTGAGTTCCTAATATCTATACATGCTCTGCAGAGAAAGCAAGTGCTAAAACAATAAGACGTCTTAGCATTCAGGAATTTAGCAGGGAGGGACAGAAAAAGTTATTTATACATAAGACTTATTTATTTCAACATATTTTAGAAATGAATACATATAACCTAGACCCAATAGTAAGAAAAATGAAAGCTGTTAAAGGAAGAGAAATTGATAGAATGCCATCTCACTGGACGCTCTTGAACCAGGAATCAAGTAAACTCCCAGGAAAGGTGATGTAATTAAACTATCACGACATATTAACTGGAACAACTTGTTCCATATGCAAACGTCTGACAGATACACCCCAGTGGCTCTGCAGATAACAGCTGTTCTGATCTTTGGATATTGCTAAACTGTGCCCAATGCTGCTTTATCATAAAGCATGTCATGATGAAACTGAAGTGTTATGCACTCATGCATCTCTTTGGGAGCTCCAAAATGCCTCTAAACAACCACTTTTCGCCTGGGGGCACATCCAAGATATTTTTCCATAAATGAAAACATAACCACTCCAATAATTTTCAGAGGTGGACTAATGTCTGTTTTAAGGAGTATGTGTAATTAGGTCACACTGCTCAAGACACACTTGATTAAAGTTCCAGATCTATTTAGGTTAGAATTTGATGTGTTTCTACTGCCAATATCTTGAAAATCTTGAAAGTCAATATTCCCATTCTAGCCCCAGTTTTCATTTCCTAAAATGTGTTTTAAAGTATTTTTTTCCTTCCTGAGAATGAATTAATATACCAGTACATAAAGTAAAACAGCAAGTTGTTAACCCAGATCTTCTTTCATGAGAATTTGATTAAGTTAGGGAGAAATACAGCAGATAAGCATAAGATGTGCATATGTTCAACTGATAACCAGCTTCTAAAATCTACCTTTCACTTAGAGACTTTGACAGATCTCTGTAATTTAGGCTATCCTGATCCTAACTGATTAATGCAAGAAAAATGTTCTACCTTAACCACTGCTCAGAATCCCTTTAAATTACCACTGACCGGCAATCCGTCATCAGCAAATATGCTTATGTCAAATGTCCTTATAATGAGCCATCACACTTTCCAATATTTTCCGCCATTACCTAACCAGGAGATTAACACAATGCATACAACCTATGAAGAGGAGAGGAAATGAAATACTGGCTCTTGGTTTAAATGAGCACCACCCCCCCGCAGTACCCCCCAGTGTCCTGAACAGTAGGGGGTTGGGGGGAGGAGTGTGTAAATTGAGAAAAGAATTACCTATTCATCTTCATCAATAGTTGACACCACCATCATTTGGCCTCTAGAAAAAAAGGATGTTTTAATTTGCTGGGAAGAATACATCTCTTCAGGGAGGAGATTTGGGGATCTGACCATGAATAATAATGAAGCAAGCAGAGTTTTATTCCTGCATAAAACCTAGCTCTAGTCTTTCAATCCAAATGAGATTCTAGAAGTTGCAGGTGGAGTGCAAGGAATTTGACTTATTTATTCCAGTCCATGCAGGTATACTTCATCCATACCAACTAGATCTACATTTCTTCTCACTCAAATTAACATTAAGACAAAAGAAAAATAATAAAATATTCCCATTTGTAATGGGCAGCTTGTAGCAACAACCTGAGTTTCCGAGAACCATCACTGTTCATAAGGCTGCTCACAATGGCCCTGCCTGGAATGGTCCTCTGGTAAGGAAACAAGGAACCACTGACAGAGGCTTCTCGTTATCACCCGACTCCTTCAGGATGTGCAAAACATCCTCTTGGCATCAGCAGCTTGCAATAAATCACTCAGGTTCATGCCAAAGCTGGAAACTCAGCATTTATTCATTTTCAGTAAGTTCTGATAACCCACTATCAATTATGGACAATGACAACACTTTTCTAAGCCTATCATTGGTTCTCTGCACCTCAGAAAGCTGAAAGAGAGCGACAATACGGTTGACCTTTTGTGGCTTCCTAATCATGACTGCTTTCCACGGGAAAAAAATTTAACAGGGTCGCAAAGCATTATGCAAGTCAGGTAGAGAGAATGAGAATCCAAGTAAAGCAGAACAAGAGGCCCTCAATACGCAGCATTGAAGTGATGTATAAATCAATAGAGCATGATTAAAACACTGCTCTATGAAGGGTCTGCATAGTTAATGTACATTTCATTATGAAAAAGAATGCTATCTTCAGACCAAATGCTTGGGCATGCTGTAGACAAGCAAAGTGTGTACCACACTGCTTAAATACATTGAATTCCAGGGAATAGAGCTAATCAACACCATCATCTCTGTCATTTCTTTTAAACAAAGCCCCTTGAAATATTTCACTTGTAATTTAAATGTCCCCATTAACATATACACACACTCCAAAGACCTATTTCCTAATATACTTTGTCATTTACTAGACACACTGCCTTCAAAATCCGGCAATAAAAACCATACTATTCTTACCCAGACTGCATCCCAAAATCCATAACTAAATACCACCCCTAATTGCATGATCATTGTATTCACTCAAGTAAAACACACATTTACCTTATCTGTCCTATTAAATGGGTCAATTAAGTGCTGCTCCAACTCTTTCCTTTTTCCAAAAAGCAAATCTAACAGCTAAATATGTTTTTGCTTCAATTAACTTCATGGAAAATGTAGTATTGTGTTTATAAAACAAAGCAAAAGCTACCAAAAAGAAAACAGTACTCAAAGATGAGGTGGTTGGATAGCATCACTGACTCAGTGGATATGAATTTGAGCAAACTCTGGGAGATAACGAAGGACAGGGAAGCCTGGCATGCTGTGGTCCATGGAGCTGCAAAGAGTCAGATACAATTTGTTGACTGAACAACAACTACTCAAGGAAAGCAAGGAAACACAGAGTACTCAGTAATCCCCTCTCCTTCCCCCCCTCTTAGCTTACCCCACCAGTACCTCCAGTGGAGCCAAATATTGGGGACCAACCCCTGGGTGTTATTCCCCTAAAAAGTTACATTTAGTACCTACTGGTATAAAGACAGCCATTATGACTTTTAAGGAGCATTTTGCCAACCTCTTCCAAAAGAAAGGGTTCCTTCGGGTCTCAGTAAAATTCTTCTGATGGAGGTGTCCTCTGTTGCCTATTTCCACAGATTCTCCTTGCAGTAACATCTTTGAGCTAAACTTGTCTACTGTTCAACAGAAATCAAACCTTTTACAGCCATGACTTTTTCATCATTCAAAGAAATCTCATATTCAAGAAACTAAGCTTAGCTATCTGAAATGCACTGGAGACCTACCATGCAAAGAGTAAGAACAAGAATATTAAAATATTCAAGATCATATATATTTATATGTAATTTATGGGGCATAAAAAAGCTTTGTTTACTCCAGGGTGTGCTATCACAAAGAGCCAAGACCCTTCAGAAGCCACCTATAGAACTATCTCAACTTAGATACACTTTAATATCTTTCCTATCTGAATTCAAATGCATTTTTTATGGAGATTTATACTCTTAAAAATTTCAGCACACACCAGCATAAGAATTTTGATTTTAACTTATTCTATATATGAAACTCAGAAAGGTCCCATATCTTTCCTAGTGCTAATTAAAATGGTCAAAATGGTCTAATGCCAATAATACTTTAGTTGCATGAAGAAAGTAACAGTGGTCATTTATTCAATATGCTTCCTATACTTCACTGTACTTTCTACATGTTATCTCACTTAATCTTCACAAAACAAACCAACCAGGTAGGTGGTAATATCTCCAATTTTGTAGCTGAAAACCTGAGCTATTTGGTTGGAGAAAACCAACAATGGTTTCCAACATGGGTCCAACTTAGAGTCCCACAGAAAAAAGTGCAGCACCCCAAATTTTGCCATTCTGTATCTAATGAGGACAGGCAATTTTAGCAGCAAAGAGAATAGAGAAAGCCTTTCTCTCTCCCCCTCTCCACTCCCTCCACCAAATAAAAACCTGCATAAAAGATGTTTCCAGCACAACTAACCACCTTCTCTGCAGTGATGCATTACCTAGGTAACTGGCAGGGACATGTTGTGTATGGCTCTTCACCTGTCCTGCTGAGACATCAGCAGTTGCCTTAGCATGTTATTTCCTCAAAGGAAATGCTTCCACAGCATAGTGCACTTGGAAATAATACCATTTACTGCCTTCTCCCTCTCCCCACTCTGCTGGGTGAAGGTGTCTGGAGACTGGAGACCACAAAGAACTCAGAGGGGGATATCCTGTCTATTAGAAGATAACATGAAGAAACCTGAGCAGGTGTTTTCCACTCTGAGGGTCATGATCCAACAGCAGAATCTATTTAACAAGTCAAAGTCAACATTTTAAAGAAATAAAAATTGAGTGAATTAGAAAATATCAGAATATTGTCACAGACAATTGGGTAAAGGACTGTTCTAAGTAACTCTGCTTCAGCAACATATTCCATAATCAGTTAGTTGCATATTTATAAGCATGTGTACTGAATTGAGATATAAAATGTATTTCTTATTGTAGGTTAGAAAGATTACTTGACTTCTCTCACCTTACCCCCCGGGGCAGCTACCAAGCTCTGCTGAGACTGTTGTTGTTCAGTCACCAAGTTGTGTCCGACTCTTTGTGACCCCATGGACTGCATCATGCCAGGCCTCCCTGTTCCTCACCATCTCCCAGAGTTTGCCAAAGTTTATGTCCATTGAATTAGTGATGCCATCGACCCATTTCATCCTCTTCTGAGATTACTTCCTAAGTATATACTGACCACATTGTCTCAAGCCCCAACTGCCTGCACACCACTTCCTGGGTTAAGTCACCATCTCTCACCAGAACCACTAGAATACCCTCCAAACCAATCTGTTACACTGTCAACATCCACTGTTGTTGACATCTGTTAAATCAACATCCACTCCTTTGCCAGAATGACCTATTCAAAATGAAGATCTGACCCCATCAATCTCTTACTTATGGAAGGATTGACACATATACAGTATTGATACTCTGCATAAAACAGAAAACTAATGTGAACATACTGCATAGCACAGAGAACTCTGCTTAATGCACTGATGTGACCTGAGTGTGAAGAAGTCCAAAAGGGAGGGAACATACTGTTGATTCACTTTGCTGCACGGTATAAACGAATACAACATCACAAAGCAACAATACTCCAATAAAGACAAAAAAGCAAACAAACAAAAAAGTTCCTATGTGTTTATCTCTTCCACTAGGCAAGGTTTTTACCTACTATCTCCAGGTCTTTATTGAAATGTTATCTCCTTATTAAGACCTTCCTTGACCATCTTATACAAATTTTGAACCTATGACTGCCTTCCCATCTGCATCTTGGCTCCCTCCACTGGCTTCTTTGCTCTCTTTATCACTTACCACTAACTTGAGTGCACACATGCATGTTAGGTATATGTATACAAGCTAAATGTAAGGACATACATATACAATGTACATATTTTTAACTTAAGACCTTGTTTACTATCTGTTTCCCCAATTAGGAATGCCAACTTCACTTTTATCTGTTTTAATATAGCTATATTCCAATGCCTGACACATAATATGTTTTCAATAAATTCTTGTTTAATGAATAAATGAATGAATACCATCAAGATCAGGTATCACAACAGAGTCAACTTTGAGCCTCCAGCCGCCTACTGCAGAGCTGATACATAATAAATGCTTGCATTTTAAAAAGTACAAGCTTTTTTTTTTTTGCTTCAGACTCATATCCTTTTAGACAAGGCTAGACAGAAGACCAAAAGGGAAGCAGAAATTTTGAAATACCATCATACCTGGATAATGGGTAAGCAAGCTATCTAAGAAATGTTGAGGGATCTTGTAAGCCAACTATAAGAAGAGACATTTACTAATTTGGCATATATACATAAAGGTTAAAAGCTTTTAATATCCATATTTTCAGCATTCTTATTTGTTGATATTAAAATCATTAAAGCTCTGAAGGCATTTGAAGCAAATGAATCACCAGGCATCTTATTCTTTGGGGGGAAGGAGGATCTTACTTGGTAATAAGTCATGGGCACATCCAATATTTATAATCATTTTGAAAATCAGATTAAGAATGTAAGGAGAATGATAAAATATGCATATGTTCTTGGAGCTTAAAACTAAGTCTCACACATGTACTATAATGATTTCTGTTAAAGCACAAATTCATGAACAATACTTAAAACTAAAAAATATGAAGCCATTTTTAAAGCATCCCTTCAGATCAAATAAAAGATTAATATAGATGTTCTAGTAAGAAAAGTATATTACTTCATCCCTAAGACATAAACACAACTGGCAGAAATTTAAAAAGAAAAGGTGAAATCATAAAACCAGAAAAATAGTGGCATTTCTTAAAAATGACATAATCGTTCATTAAGAGCAAGGCAGATGTAGGTGGTAAATAAGGAAAGAACCACTTTTGAGTTTTTTTTTTTAAATGGGACATTTAAAGAGAGAAAGAAAAAAAAAAAAGAATGGTTACAGCCTATAGAAGAAGCATTTAACTTAATATTACTTGAAAAGGTTTGACATTTCATAATGTACAAAAATAATCACTAGTTACTAAGTTATGGCAAGAATGACCCCAAATCAAATCTCTAACTCATCACTAGAAGTCAGATTTCCACCTGGTTGGGGAGTTTACTGTATATGAGTTTTAAACTTGCTCTGACCGTGAAATATGCTTGGTTAACTAGGGAGACAGTTTAATACACAAAACCCTGCCCTGTGCTTCTGTGCTCCATGCCTTCTAAGTGTATTTAAAAGCAACAACTAAAATCTCAAGAATAATGATAGAACTGTAGCTAAAGGAAAGAAAAAGGAATCAACAAGAACTCTTTCCTTGGCCTAGAGGAAAAGTAATACCTTGCTTAATAAGGTGGGCCAATATGCAATCATCATATTTGCTTGGAAATAAAATGAGAGTAATTCCACTAACAGTGACAATCTCATACTTTATATCCTTGATTCAAACCTCCAAAATATGTTCCTTGTTTCCCTTCAGCTTGCCATCCCCAGAAATATCCTGGCCACGTATTGGCAAAGAGAGATGTGGGAGGTGTTCCTGAGGCTGATTTGGGAGAAAGTGCCTGGTTTAAGTTTCACCATCACAAAATGTTCTGCCTAAAGTATTAAAAAAAAAAAAATAGACAAACTAAGAGAAGTCAGTTTCGTAAAGCATCAGGTTTTAATAAAAATTTGACTTAGTTCTAAGTAATTTGGTCTCTCCTCTTAAATGACCTAGTTAAGTGACAAAAATGTATTATGCAATAATCTAACTAAAAAGGAAAAAAGAACCAATTTGAGATCATTCCTGAGAAAAACACTTGAGCACTATCTCTGAAGATTCCCCTTTTCCTAGACAGTCACAAAGAAAGCTCAAGTTTTTATAAATGAATAAGCAATTTCTAAGCAATTTCTCTTAATGTATCAAATTCTTTATACCTCTATGTGATATGAAAAATGAAAAATAATTAGCAACTTTATCACTAAGGTTTATGTCATTCTCAAGATTTCTAGAAGGACATCCTCTGAAAGGGCACATTCAGCAATGCAATAGCTAAAGCTCTTTTTAGCAATGTTAATCCACAGCAGTGCTATATAGCAGGGAAACAAACTTGGCTCTGGGCTATGTCTCAGGCCACTTAATAAACTAGGCTTAATAGGAGAGCTAGAGTCAAGAACTCTAAAATAGACTTCATTGTGTTTATAAAGGTTCATTTCAATAACCAATGGAAAGAACCATCTTTCAGGAATTGGAAATGGTCAACCAATATTCTAAACAAAGATCTCTAAAGACACATCTTAAAAGAAGAGACTTCTTATTAAAAGCGGTGTCCATCTAAGTTCCTGGTGCTGCCTCTCCTAACTTCTCAGCAAAATGTCACTGAAGACTTAAAGAGGAGTGAATATTCATAGTGCCTCCAAACATCAAGCTTGCTGAAAACACTAAGGACTGCCAGAATCTGGCGAGTAACCGCTGTAATCATAAGACAGAAATACCCCCATGCTTCTGCTCACAGCACATCCTCATTTCACTTCATTACTAGGTTCTATTTTTAAATGTGGGAATTGGCATTATAACCTTTCTACCACTTTGGGGCTTCCCTGGTGTTTCAGAGGTAAAGAATCTGCCTGCCAATACAGGAGATGTGGGTTTGAACCCTGGGTCGGGAAGAATCCCTGGAGAAGGGAATGGCAACCCACTCCGGGATTCTTGCCTAGAGAATCCCATGAACAGAGAAGCCTGGCAGGCTACAGTCCATGGGACTGCAAAGAGTTGGACACGACTGAGCGCCTAAGCAGAGCGCAGCACCACGTTGTTGACTCAAGCACATGCCTCTTCAGTGAAAATGACAGCAGGAGCTTCATTCTCCACTTCAGTGATCTGGGAATTAAGGAGAGCACTGCTTCCTGAACACATCTCCCTTGCTACTGCCCCTATGACTGCCTCCCACAGCAGTCATCTCTCTCCACTCAGAAAGAGACACAAATCCCAGAGAGCTGTTTAGAAACTAAGGACAATGAGTATGTTGAGCATCAGAGTATATGAGCTGTTGCCAATATTTCTCACAGTCAAACTGTAGACTTCACTCACATGCATCTGACACTCAATGAGATCCCTCTATTTGCCAAGCACCATTCCATGTGCTTTGGACACATTTGTGTGGAAAAAAACAAAGACAAAGATCCCTGCCCTCATAGAATTTACATTCTAATGAGGGAGGCAGATAATAAACAGATATAGAAAGTTATATAATCTCGTAGAAAATTTAAAGCACAATGTAAACCAACCAACTAAACAAACAAACAAATTAGACATCGTCAATGGAGTTGGAAGTGGATGGGAGGGGCTTCAATTTTAAATAGGGTGGCCAGTGTGAGTCTCAAGGAGAAGATGACATTTGGTAAAGACTCAAAGGAATTGAGGGAAATCACCTATTGGATATCCAGGGGAAGAATTTCTAGACAGAACCTTGAAACAGCCACGGCAGGGACCTGGAGGCAACAGCATGCCTGGCACATCCAAACAACAGCAAGGAAGCCACATGTTGGACAACAGCAAGGGAGGGGAAAACTAGCAGGTTGGCCAAGAAGTTAATTCTGATTCTTCTGTAAGTTGTTTTGGAAAAATCCAAATGAATTTTGGCCAACCCAACAGGAATTGGGAAGGTCTGAGAAGTAAATGGTAGGGACTTAACAGAAGCAGAAGATATTAAGAAGAGGTGGCAAGAATACACAGAACTGTACAAAAAAGCTCTTCACGACCCAGATAATCACAATGGTGTGATCAGTCACCTAGAGTCAGACATCCTGGGATGTGAATTCAAGTGGACCTTAGGAAGCATCATTACAAACAAAGCTAGTGGAGGTGATGGAATTCCAGTTGAGCTATTTCAAATCCTGAAAGATGATGCTGTGAAAGTGCTGCACTCAATATGCCAGCAAATTTGGAAAACAGCAGTGGCCACAGGACTGGAAAAGGTCAGTTTTCATTCCAATCCCAAAGAATGCTCAAACTACCACACAATTGCACTCATCTCACACACTAGTAAAGTAATGCTTAAAATTCTCCAAGCCAGGCTTCTGCAATACATGAACCGTGAACTTCCAGATGTTCAAGCTGGTTTTAGAAAAGGCAGAGGAACCAGAGATCAAATTGCCAATACCCGCTGGATCATCGAAAAAGCAAGACAGTTTCAGAAAAACATCTATTTCTGCTTTACTGACTATGCCAAAGCCTTTGACTGTGTGGATCACAATAAACTGTGGAAAATTCTGAAAGCGATGGGAATACCAGACCACCTGAGCTGCCTCTTGAGAAACCTGTATGCAGGTCAGGAAGCAACAGTTAGAACTGGACATGGAACAACAGACTGGTTCCAAATAGGAAAAGGAGTACATCAAGACTGTATATTGTCACCCTGCTTATTTAACTTCTATGCAGAGTACATCATGAGAAACGCTGGGCTGGAGGAAGCACAAGCTGGAATCAAGATTTCCAGGAGAAATATCAATAACCTCAGATATGCAGATGACACCACCCTTATGGCAGAAAGTGAAGAGGAACTAAAAAGCCTCTTGATGAAAGTGAAAGAGGAGAGTGAAAAAGTTGGCTTAAAGCTCAACATTCAGAAAACGGAGATCATGGCATCTGGTCCCCTCACTTCATGGGAAATAGATGGGGAAACAGTGGAAACAGTGTCAGACTTTATTTTTCTGGGCTCCAAAATCACTGCAGATGATGATTGCAGCCATGAAATTAAAAGATGCTTGCTCCTTGGAAGGGAAGTTATGATCAACCTAGATAGCATATTAAAAAGCAGAGGCATTACTTTGCCAGCAAAGGTCCGTCTAGTCAAGGCTATGGTTTTTCCAGTAGTCATGTATGGATGTGAGAGTTGGACTATAAAGAAGGCTGAGTGCCGAAGAATTGATGCTTTTGAACTGTGGTGATGGAGAAGACTCTTGAGAGTCCCTTGGACTGCAAGGAGATCCAACCAGTCCATCCTAAAGTAGATAAGTCCTGGGTGTTCACTGGAAGGACTGATGTTGAAGCTGAAACTCCAATAGTTTGACCACCTGATGCAAAGAGCTGACTCATTTGAAAAGACCCTGATGCTGGGAAAGATCGAGGGAAGGAGGAGAAGGGGATGACAGAGGATGAGATGGTTGGATGGCATCACTGACTTGATGGACATGGGTTTGTGTGGACTCCGGGAGTTGGTGATATACAGGGAGGCCTGGTTTGCTGTGGTTCATGGGGTTGCAAAGAGTCGGACACGACTGAGTGACTGAACTGAACTGAGAAGTAATGGCCCAAGTCATGTTTAAGGTCTTTGGCTTTAATCCTCTGTACTCTGGAGTAACTGCAGAGTTTTGAGCAGGCAAGCGGGTTGATACAACTCACATTTTGAAAGGATCACTTTGGCTGCTCTTTTGGATGTAGGTGGGCAGTGATGGAAGCAGGGACATGATTTAGGAGACCACAGAAGTACCAACAATGAGAAGACATAGTGACTCAGGCCAGGGTAGTAGCAAAAAGAAGACGAGAATTGACCAGATCCTGGATATGTATGAAAATAAGGCCAAGAGAACTGTTGTGGATATGGCATGAGAGAGGATCAAAAGTTAAGGATGCTTTCAACATAGCCTGAGCAAGTGGAAAGATGAAGAAGTCATTTACTAAGATGGGAAAGACTTGTCAAACAGGACTGGGAAGCAGATGAAAAGCTCAATGTGATACACATTAAGTTCGAGACACCTATATGTCATTCAATAGAGTTACACATCAGGTAGGCAGTTGGATATGCTCATCTAGAGTCTGGGAGAAAATTCAGGGCTAGAGACTTAAAGTCGGAGGCCATACATATACAGATGTGGTAGCCATCATACCAGGTAAGATCATGAAGGATAGAGTAAAAATAGACAAGAGAGGAAGACTAAGAATATACTCTGGGCCAGGGGAAAAAGGAGGAACCAGCAAAGGAGAGTGATAAGGAGCAACTAGTGATGTAGAAAGATGACTAAGATTCTGAGTTGCCCTGGAGGTCAAATAAGAACTACATATAACAAAAGA
Source organism: Cervus canadensis (assembly GCF_019320065.1). Classification (NCBI taxonomy): domain Eukaryota; kingdom Metazoa; phylum Chordata; class Mammalia; order Artiodactyla; family Cervidae; genus Cervus; species Cervus canadensis. Next base: position 12,284,631 of record NC_057401.1, read on the forward strand.
GGAAGGACTAACCATAATACAGGAGGTCTGAGAACTGACCACTGTAGTTCAGTCACCAGTGAAGGCCATCAATAACCCAGATAAAAGTAGTCTCTATGGAGTGAGGGGATGAAAGTCTATACTGACCTTAAGAGAGACTAGAGAAAGGTCAGTTTGAGACAGTGTGTATAAATAACTCTTTGCAGAAGTTTGTCCAATAGAACAATGAAATTGCAGGCATCTGGTGGGAAAGCAAGAGCAAGAGAAATTTCTTGAAAGATGGAGCTATAACAAGCAGGGTTCAGGGAAGGAAGTATCTCAGATATAAGAGAGAAGGGAGAAGTGCTAGGGTGGTTTCTTTCATTCTTGAGATATAATTGACATGTAACTTTGTGTGCATTTAAGGTATATATGGAAGGACTGATGCTGAGGCTGAAACTCCAATACTCTGGCCACCTCATGCAAAGAGTTGACTCATTGGAAAAGACCCGGATGCTAGGAGGGATTGGGGGCGGGAGGAGAAGGGGACGACAGAGGATGAGATGGCTGGATGGTGTCACCGACTCGATGGACATGAGTTTGAGTAAACTCCGGGAGTTGGTGATGGACAGGGAGGCCTGGCGTGCTTCGATTCATGGGGTCTCAAAGAGTTGGACATGACTGAGCGACTGACCTGAAGGTATATATTGCATTCATTTAATACATTTATATATTGCAGCATGATTATCATAGTAGCAAGACAGAACATCTCTATCATGCACATAATTATCATTTCCTTTTTAGACAGACAAGATTCAATCATTTAGCAACTTTGAAGATTATAATATTGCTGATTACATTCACTGTGCTGTGCACTAGACCTCTAGAACTTATTTATCCATGAGTTAAAAGTTTGTACCCTCAGACAACACTTCCCCAATCTCCCCATCCTCCTTAGGATAGTTTCATTTGCCCAGGCAAGAGGAGATAGGATGGGGGCATCGAAGAGAAATTTCCTTTACACAGGACCTTGAACAATTAATAGGACTAAAGTGAAAGTCACTCAGTCCAGTTTGACTCTTTGCAACCCTGTCGACTATACCCTGCCAGGCTCCTCTGTCGATGGAATTTTTCAGGCAAGAAATACTGGAGTGGGTTGCCATTTCCTCCTCCAGGGGATCTTCCCAACCCAGGGATTGAAACAGGGTCTCCTGCATTGCAGGTAGATTCTTTACCATCTGAGCCACCGGGGAAGCCCTATTCAGCAAGCAGGAAGGGAGTCTAGCAGAGAGGATGCTGGGTGGGGGAGGGTAAGGGAACGTCTGGAACATCTCTTCTGTCGCAATTCTCTCCAATGTAGAAATCATCAGCCTCTAGTGAAGATGGAAGGAGAGATATTTAAGGTTTGAAGAGAAACAAGGTCAGGAAATAACACACACACACACACAAAAGGCACTGTCATTTTCAAATAAGAAAAAAATTTTAATTAAATTATTCAACTCAAGCTTTGAAAAAAATCAAATAAACCTAAGGGAACCAAAAGAATCACTAAAAAGATAAAAGCAGAAATTAAGGGATTAGAATATAAACAGCAGAACAGCTGGTTCTTTGAAAAGATGAATAAAATATATAAAACTCTCGCAAAGCTCATCAAGGAAGAGAAAAAAAATACAATCACACAACCTTGGAAATAAGAAAATGGATATAGCCAAAGAGACAAAGGAGATTTAATACAAGTAAAATGGAATACATACAATTCTATGCTGAAAATTTGAAACATCAGATGAAGAAGATGATTCCTAAGGAAACATAAATTATCAAAACTGACTCAAGAAGTAGACTCTGAACAATTCAATAACTATACAGAAATAAACAATGTTGACAATGATTTAACAGGGGAGCAATACCAAACTTTTAAGACAGAATTTTTATGCTATTTAAAACATTGCATGATACAGAAGAAAGAAATCAAATTTCACACTTCACTTTCTTAAACCCAGCATAACCTTGGCATCAAAACTTCAAAAAACTCTATAAGAAACATCTAATTTATAACACATATAATATTTAAGTATATCAAAAATTCTAAAATAATTACAAGTCACATATATATATGTGATTGTGTTGTTAGATGCCAAAACTGCACTTGAAAAAAATCCAAAAAAAACTCCTAACAAAAAATTTTTAGTAAACTCACATTATCTATCACTAACCAACCTTTGAGATCCTATTTCACAATGAACTACCAAAGGCCTTCTCATAAACTGCAGAAATACATGATAAGGGCTCAATTAACATTAGCTGCTATAGTACTAGAAGCAGAAGCAGTAGATTAAAACAAGAATGTCAGTTCCTACTACTGATATTTAACATCTTATACAAGGCAACTCTTCCCAGTCCTCAATGAAGGTAATGGCCCAATGATGGCAGCCAAAGCTTAAAAACACTTGAGTATAAAATCACACGACCAAGAAGGGCTTAATTTCCAAAACATACAAACAGCTCATACAACTCAAGGACATAAATGAAACAACCCAAACAAAAAATGGGTAGAAGACCTAAGTAGACATTTCTCCAAAGAACACATATGGATGGCCAATAGACACATGAAAAGATGCTCAATATTGCTAATTATTAGAGAAATAGAAATCAAAACTACAGTGAGGTAACAGCTCACACTTGTCAGAATGGCCACCATTAAAAAGCCTACAAACAACAATGCTGGCAAAGACGTGGGAAAAAAGGAATCTTCCAACACTTCCTACACTGTTGGTAGGAATGTAAATTTGTGCAGCCACTACGGAAAACAGTAGTGAGGTTCCTCAAAAAACTAAAACTAGAGTTGTCATCGATAATGCAGTCCTACTCCTTGGCAAATGTCCAAACAAAACTCTAATTCGAAAAGACACGTGCACTCAATGTTCATAAAAGCACTATTTAAAATAAACAAGACGTGGAAACAATCTAAATGTCCATTAACAGAGTAATGGACAAAGAAGATATGGTATATATATACCATGAAATACCACTCAACCATAAAAAAGGATGAAAGCTACCATTTGCAGGAACATGAGTGGACCTAGAGATTATTACACTAAGTACAGTAAGTCAGACAGAGCAAGACAAATACCATATGGTGTCATTTAGATGCAGGGTTTCCCTGGTGGCTCACAGTGAAGAATCTGCCTGAAATGGGGGAGACCCAGGTTCGATCCCTGGGTTGGGAAGATTCCCTGGAGAAGGGAATGGCTACCCATTCCAGAATTCTTGCCCAGAGAATTCCATGGACAGAGGAACATGGCAGGGTGAGATGCATGGTGGGCTATAGTATATGGGGTTGCAAACAGTTGGACAGAACTGAGCAACTAACACATTGCTTGAATGTGGAATATAAAATATTACACAAATGAATTTATGTAAGTAGCAGACACATAGACATAGAGAACAGGCTTGTGGTTGCCAAGGTGGAAGGTGGGAGGTGGGATGGATTGAGAGTTTGGGATTAGCAGATGCAAACTAGTATACATAGAATGGATAAACAACAAGGTCCTGCTGTATATCGCAGGAAACTATATTCAATATCCTGTAATAAACCATACCTGAAAAGAATATGAAGAAAAGCCTATGTATATACACGTAAGGAAATCACTCTGCTATACAGTAGAAATTAATACAACATTGTAAATCAACTATACTTCAATATTTTTTTTAAAAAACCTGAGCATAAATCAGACAAGCTGATCACAAACCTTTCTGAAATAAAACACAAAGCACAAATACGTCAAGAAAAAAAGCCTGTTTTAATTGCATTTTGTTTTAACGTCATAGATCTTGATGTTTGCCCAAATTTCAATGAATTAAGAAAAGCAAATCTGTGAAACACTGAACAGTGAAGCAAGAATATTTTATTTCATCTCACTTTGTAAATAATTCATGATAATGTATAACCCACTAAACATTTGGTCATAATGTTTATTCAGCTGACAGTTTACAAACAGGACATTCTCGGCTTAAGGAGGAAAAGACTTTAAAAACACTTGCTTTTCCTTTCCAACTTTAATTCACTGTGATTTCCCACTGGGAAGAAGGCTTATTAGGAATTGAATTAGTTTATATTTCCTCCAAAAAGGATTAGTTACATCCTCATTTGCAACTCTTGAGGTCTGAGAAACCTTTTTAAATCATCAAGCAAAAGGAAGTAAGCAAGATGGTGCCTTCATCTTTTTAAATTTGTTTATTTTTAATTGAAGGGAAATTGCTTTACAATATTGGTTTGGTTTCTGCCACACATCAAAGTGAATTAGCCCTAGGTATATATATGTCCCCTCCCGCTAAAAGTCTCCCTCCCGCCTCCCATCCTTTCCCACCCCTCTGGGTTGTTACAGAGCCCCAGTTAGAGTTCCCTGAGTCACACAACAAATTTCTGTTGGTTATCTATTTTACATATGGTAGTGTATATGCTTCCATGCTACTTTCTGCATGCCTCTCATCCTCTCCTTCCCCTCCCCAGCTTGTGTCCATGAGTCTGTTCTCTGCGTCTGCGTCTCCATCACTTCCCTACAAATAGGTTCATCAGTAAATATGGTGTCTTCTTGCTAGTAGTCCACCTGACTGCAAAGCAACTCCATGCCATCCATTGCAATTGGATACTTTGCTTCCTAAAAGAAAATAACTTCCAAACACGTGCACTTGACTTCTGTTAACTCACTCCAACCCCTCTGTATTTGAAAGATCTACTGCTTCTCCTCCGGATGATTCAGGAAATTCAGTGTTTCTTGGAAAATGCCACACTATAATTGCACTTAACTGTTAAAGACCAAAAGAAGAAGGACTTCACAGCCAGATAGTTAAACACGTGAACATACAAAGATATAACTAAGAATAGTACAAGGTCACTCTTGCAAAATGCAAAGCTTTATTGGAGAACTCAACTGGACGCATCCAAGTAAGAGGCAAAGAAGAGAAACAAAATCACATAGAGAGTAACCAAGAGGGAAAAAGGCCTCAAATGCAGGATACATTTGCAGAAGGAAGAAGAAAAGAGTAAAAAGTATTGCACCCACAGGGCACAATCCAAGTAAATTTGAGAAGATTAGGAATTAGTGAAAAGCTCAAAACTGGTATTTCTTGATGCAGTTAAAACTGAAGCATTTTCAAACACACACAAAAACCTTGTAATTGATATCTTCAAGGTTAACCAGCAACCCCATAGCCTCCTCCTCTTGTAACAGCCCCCTGGGGGATGTGGCAGCCATGATTGTACCACGTGATCTTGCTGGAGCCTGAGGCCTGAGGCAGGTGCATGCGCAGGTGAGACCATCAGGCGTATTCTGACCAGCCTCTGCCTGGCACTTCAAGCGGATCCAGACCCTCATTGGCCCCTCAGGTTTAGTAGATATCCAAAAAACCATCACTAGGAAAAGTGTCTATAAACTAACAAAATACTAGCAGGAAAAAGAGGCCAGGTGTCTGATTTAATGAGTAAGAAGATATTATATTTTAATAACCTTACTTAAGGGCAAGCTTTAAGGCTGCTTTAAAAAAAAATACTTTCAAATATGGCCTCTTTCATTTTGCTTATGCTTTGTTTCCTTAGCAAAGCTAACAAAATAATGGTTCCAAATCGTGTGTGTGTGTGTGTGTGTGTGTGTGTGTGTATGTGTGTGACACCGTATAAACCCTCTCGATACTGGAAAGAGTCTTTGAAAAGAGGACGTTTTCTTCTGAGCACACAGGATGTAAGCTACTGTGCAGCGCCAAGAGCAACAAGGCACTGTCAGAGCTGAAGTGGAGTCCCTCATGTCCCAGGGAGAGCTTAGGGGTGGAAGAAGGCCGGCAGCTGTGCAGAGGTGGTGGGAACTGGCCTGGACTCAGTTCTCACGTGGCCTGCCCCCTTTGTTCACTCCGTTAATTGGGCTTTACTAACTGGAAATGACTATGACACCGAATACCTGAGGAGTGTCTGGAGGACAACAGGTTAAGAGATAACCTTCAAGAGAGATTCTATAAATATGAACATAAAGGCAATTGGATGCAGCCTCTACAGCATAAAACTGAGGCCAAGGGGAGAAAAAAAATCACCTAAGACTGAAATGCTAGGAAGAATTTTCTGAACATGGAGATCTATTAAATGCCTAGCAACCTCCCCAGGGAAATTGTAGCAAAGTCACTCAGAGTGGAGCGAGAAATTCATTTCTGAAAGTCTCTTTTCCAACTTGGGAAATTTAACTCTATGCCTTTGTAATCCCCAGAGACAGCTTGGCTGAGGCTGCACTGGGTGTAACCATATGTCAAAACTAATACATTGGATATGGTACTTACTCACGATTTGCAAGGAAATAGTCAAAACTCAACATGCCAAAGGAATCTTTCCTTTTCAGATAGGAGCATAAGCTATGATTCTGTACTATTAAAAATATTTTGTCCTTTGCCCAGATCATTATTTAAAGAGAAAATGTTTAAAAGAACATAGAAAAAAAATCATGGCGGGAGGAGGTGAAGAGCAGGAATGTTGGCCTTCTTTCTATCTTAATAGCAGTGTTTTTACTGGAAGTAAATCCTTCCTTTCTACCTTCCTCACCTGATGAAACAGTCCTGATCCAATCCTGGGTCTTCATCCTCCAGGACTCAACCTAGGTGGAAGTCCTAGCTCTGCTAGAAAAGCCTCCTATTAAAGACCAAAGCACCATGGAAAACTCTTGCTTCACTTTAGCTTACTGCTCCTCACCTTTATCAAATGGCCAGTCTCTCTCTACAGACCCCAGCTCCTTGACGGGGTACTCTGTCCCCTCCAGCTGTGAGACAGAGTGGGAGGCATGTGATTAATGAGTGACTGTTGACTTACCCAGGGTGGAGTCAAAACAGAAGAAAAGAACAATTGATAAAGGCAATATCAGTTCTGGTCATGGGACTCCACTAAGGTGATTAATGTGACCAAGGTGATGGGCCAGAAAAATAGAACAAGGAGGTCAAGAGCCTTACTGGCCCAAGTCAAATTCCTTGGAGAAGTGGTTTGCAAATATTTTGGTCTTCCAAACTCATCCAAGGAAATGTGAAAAGTGATATAGGTCCTAACTCAATTAAAGTTGACATCTAAGCTTGTTCAACCAAGGTTTAAATAGTGGCACAGAATCTAATTTCTAGCATTTCGTAAATATTGACATTTTTAAATGAAACTGCTTTTCTTCAAGCTTTTCAATGTGTCTATTGTTATCTAAATACCACAGGGATTTGATACCCAAGATCCATATTAAAAATACATGAACGACCTTTCTTTTGCTTCCCTCTATTTTTATAGTTTTTTTTTCCCCCTTAAACTTGTATTTCCATTTCATTTCTCCCACATAATATAATACTTCTATGGAGCTTTTTATTGATCACACTATCAATATTTCTCTGCAACAAAAACTTATTAAAATTAAATTTTTTATTTCCTGTGACCAAATGGCTCTAATTTTTAAAAACTTCATCTGGATTCAATTATTAATATTAACAGAATGCAATTTACCAAAACAAATGTCCAAATGTAATAGCTAAAAATTAAAGCACACATAAGTCATTTTTTATTGAAAATGCATTTCTTAATGAGATGAATAGTGATAGTTTATTTTTTCAAAGTAGTTCATTTATCCAGGAAAAAATATTCTTTATTACCAGAATAAAGAGAGTTTCAACAGCAATTCTATTCCCATTTTTTTGTGTTAGAAATACAAAGTAAAAAACCTTGTTCATATAAATTATTTTAGAGAATGAAAGTTTTACTATACCAGTGGTACTTAATTCTTTGAGTTCCTTCTGAGATTTATGTCTCCCAAACCATAGATAATTCAATATAATTTTATGATAATCAGTATTCCTTGACAAACTATTTTGAGCCATCCTCAATTTTGTTTAAAAAAAAAAAAATAGAAGCCACTTGATTTGCAAAAGGATTAATTTCCAAGTCAGATTCATTTGTTTTCCTCAGTAATGTCTCTTTGATACCCCGGACAAAGTAGAGGAGGTGATATCCTGTGACAATACATCATGATGCGATTTGGGAGAGGTAAAGTCAGGCAACCCATTAGTACCGGTACGGTGGGGCTTCCCAGGTGGTGGGAGTGGTAAAGAGCCTACCCGCCAATGCAGGAGACATAAGACATGCAGGTTCGATCCCTGGGTTGGGAAGATCCCCTGAAGAGGGGCATGGTAACCCACTCCAGTATTCCTTCCTGGAGAATCCCATGGACAGAGGGGCCTGGCAGGCTACAGTCCATGGGGTCACAAAGAGTTGGTCACGACTGAAGCAACTTAGCACACACACATGCACACAGGAAGGTTAAGGTCTGAATAGTTTCCTCACAACTGTGGATGGGCCCAGTGCCTCCTACAGTCTTCATGTACCCCTAGAAGTGACACGCCCGAGTCTGTTGACTCCATGGGCCAGAATGCCAGCAGTCTATCCCTAGGTAGAGAAAATAGATACAAATACCACGGGTCGGGAAGATCCCGTGGAGCAGGAAAAGGCAACCCACTCCAGTATTCTTGCCTGAAAAATTCCATGGACAGCAGAACCTGGCGGGCTACAGTCCATAGGGCTGCAAAGAGTCAGACATGGCTGAGCAACTGAGCACAAAAACCAGCAGAAGAAAGAGAGAATATGGAATAGAGAAGTCAGCTCTTTAGCGGAGCAGAAGACAAAACAAGCCCAGCAGAGACACAGGTGGGACACCCCCTCCACCGCAAAGTACAGCAAGCAAACCCCAGTGCTTCTCCTCGGGCCACACCTGAGCAGGGGCCCCCACTCAATATGTAGAAAAGGAAAAATATGCCACCTAAAAGGTTAAATTTAAAGAAGGTGGTTGGGGTGGTGGCTGTGGGCAAAGAGCAGTAAAAACATAAACACAAGAAGCAAAGGCAAAAAGCTTAGGACATTATATTTAGATACAGGGTTTAAGAAAATGCAGAGGGAAAGGAAGAAGTCATTTTCATTGGAGAAATACGATTTACCAGCAAAAGACAATGCTCTGCATGCCAAGGACAAGAAAGAACCAAGAAAACTTGGACTGGTTAGTTGTGCAGTCAGAGAGGCCATCTACTAGAAGGATTAAGAACATGGACTCTGGGGCTGGAGTTCCTGAATGTGAATCCTGGCCCCTCTACTTACCAGCTTGCTGAGTAATCTTAAGGCTCTGTGCCTTAATTTTCTGTTTGTAAAATGGGGGTATCAAAAATACGTTCCTCATGAGGTTATCATGAGGATCAGTGAATATATACTCACTCACTCATATAGGTATATGTGTGTGTGTGTGTGTGTGTGTGTGTGTGCGCGCTCAGTCATGTCCAACTCTTTGTGGCCCTTTGACTGTAGTCCACCAGGCTCCTCTGTCCATGGGATTCTCCAGGCAAGAATACTGGAGTGGCTTGAAGAAGAATACTGAAGATCCTCCTTCAGGGGATCTTCCTGACCCAGGGATTGAACCTGCACCTCCCAAGTATTTTACACTGGCAGGCAGATTCTTCACCATTGAGCCACCTAGGAAGCTTGTACACACACACATACACATACATATACACACATATATATTTATAATATATATGGCATTAGTAGTAACAGATATATGGCAATAAGTTCTACTTATCATGATTACCATCATTTCCAAGAGAGAACTAAGCCACATCAGAAAGTGACTTAAATCATTAAACTGTACACCCTAAACTTATATAGTAATGCATATCAATTATATCTCAATAAAACTGGGGAAAGAATTTCAAGATCTGCAAAAATAATAATAAGAGGCCATGTGGTCCAGGCCCCATTTCTAAGTATTCAAATCTAAAACTGAGATGACCAACCTCTAATGAGAACCTCAGTTCAAATTTTCTACTGGCCTCACCAGCCTCTGTGGGGAAAAGTAAATACAACTAAGCCACTAATAAAAGCACAACATTCCCTCAAAGGGCTATTCCTCTCATAACTGTTAGTTGCAATAAGAAATACAAAACTAAAACATAAAAAATTCTATTGAAGATCTTGATCCAAGTGAATAAGAAATGCAAAAAAAGAGGATAAGCAATTAACCCCAAACTTAATAGTCTAAATTATTATCATTCGATCAATGTACTCTGTATCATGTCTACGTTGGTAATTAGTATTTCCCAAGGCAGGAGGATGAAGGAATTATGGAGAGAATGTTCAACAAACACTGATTATTTTAAATTCCAAACTAAACTCTACCCACTATAAGTGGTTTCTTCTACTCATTTTCCATGGCCATATCAGTCTCTGTGTTTCCTCCTCCACCAGACCAATACCAGCAGGAGATTAATACCTAAGCAGTAAAAGAAAGGGGCTGTTTGAGGGAGGAGAGTTAAGTAGCTTCTAGGTGCCAAGAGCAGGAGGGAGTCTTTGTGATGATATAAAGAAGGTCACCAGGAGATGCAAACAAGGAAAAAAACCTAGAGCCAGACCAAGAGATAACTTGGATTGATAAGCTGGATTTCATTAAAATGTAAAACTTGTTTGCAAAAGATAACGTCAAGAGAATGAGAAAATCCACATAGGGAGTAAATATTTGCAAAAGGTAACAAATACTGTTCTGATAAATGTTACCCAAAATATACAGGGAATTATTAAGCTCAACAATAACAACACAACCCAATTTTAAAAACTGGGGTCCAAGACATGAGCCAGGGAAGATACATAAGTTGTACATAAGCATATGCAAGGATGCTCCACGACATATGTCATCAGGAAAATGCAAATCAAAACAAGAATGAGATGCCAGGAGAAGGGAATGGCAACCCACTCTAGTACTCTTGCTGGAGAATTCCATGGACAGCAGAGCCTGACAGGTTACAGTCCATGGGGTAACAAAGAGTCGGACACGACAGTGACCTTCACTTTCATACACCTTTTAGAATGCTAACACGGATATGGAGCCACAGGAACTCTCATTTACTGTAAGGAGGGATGCAGAATGGTACAGCCACTGTAGAAAACAATTTGGAAGTTTCTGACAAAACTAAACAACTCTTAACCATATGATCCAGCAATCAAGCTCCCTGGTATAAATATAACAAAAGAAGCTGAAAACGTACATCCACACAAAGACCCATACACAAGTATTTATAGCAGTCTTATTCATCATTGCCAGACTTGGAAACACCCTGTCCCTTAGGAGGTAAATGCATAAATAAACTGTGGTACATCCAGATAATGGAGTATTTTTCACTGCTAAAAGGAAATGTGCTATCAGGTCATGAAGACACACGGGGGAACCTGAAATGCCTATTATCAAATAAAAGAAGTCAATCACTGTGTGATTCCAACTATCTGATATTTGAGAAAAGGCAAAACTATGGAGACAGTAAAAAGATTCATGGTTGCCACAGGTTAGGAGGGAATAATGAATAGACAGAGCACCAAGGGTTTCTAGGGCAATGAAAATGCTCCATATGATACTATAATGATGAATACATGTCATTACGGGCACACCTTGCAGGTTTGGTTTCAGGCCACCGCCATAAAGAAATATTGCAATAGAATGAGTCACATGATTTCTTTGGTTTCACAGTGCATATAAAAGTTATGTCTAAACTTTAGTCTATCAAGTGTGCCATAGAAGTATGTCTAAAAAACAATGTACATACCTTAATTTAAAAAATACTTTACTGCTAAAAATGCAAACCATCATCTGAGCCTTTGGTGAGTTTTACACTTTTTGCTAGTGGAGGGTCTTGCCTCAGTGTTGATAGCTGCTGACTGATGAGGTCGGTAGTTGCTGAAGGTTGGGGTGGCTGTGGCAATTCCTTAAGATAAAACAACAATAAAGTTTGCCACATTGATGGATGCTTCCTTTCAGGAAGGATTTCTCTACAGCATGCAATGCTATTTGATAGCATTTTACCCATATTGGAAGTTCCTTCAAAACTGGAGTTAATCCTCTCAAACACTTCCACTGTTTTATTAACTAAGTTTACCTAATATTATAAAGAAATTGCCTTTTTTAGCAATAAAATAGGTCTTAGTACCACAACTCTTTAATTTGTTTAAAGAAAAAGAAGAACAAAGTGCCCGTGAAGCACTATAAGACAAGGCACGCCTGCATACCTCTGTCTAAACCCACAGAATAAACAGGCCAACAGTGAAGCCTAAGGGAAACTATGGGTTTTGAGCAACTATGATGTGTCAGAGCAGGTTCACCAGTTGTGACAAATGTACCTCCTAGTGGGCAGTGTTGACGGGTGGGGGTGAGGGTGGGGTGCTATGCATGTGTAGGGGCAGGGAGCACAGAGGAAACCTCTATCTTCCTCTCGGTTTCTCTGTGAGCCTAAAAAATATCCGTAAAGACAAATAAAATCCTCTCTTTTAAAAAGAAACCATGGTTTATTGCTGAATTTTCAAAGGGTGTTCCTTGGAACTCTTTTTCTTTGAGATCTCAATAGAAGGAAACTGAGTCGAAGTTAGACCCACTTGGAAGACTTAATTCAAACAAAGGTAAGACTAAACAGGCTTAGGACATTTCACATGTTCATCGGCAAAGTCAGTCTCCAAGTAGATTCCACTATTTCACCAATTCATTTGATAAGAGAAACATTTCTCCTACAAGGGTATCTCTCAGGGTTCTTCACATCAACACACTTGGAGAATCCTGGATTATAAATAAAAGGTCTAAAATGTAGGTCTACAACAATCCCACTACTGGGCATATATCCTGGAGAAACAATAATTTTAAAAGACACCCCAGCATTCATTGCAGCATTATTTACAGGGCTTCCCTGGTGGCTCAGAGGGTAAAGAATCTGCCTGCAAAGCAGGAGACCCAGGTTTGATCCCTGGGTTGGGAAGATCCCCTGGAGAAGGGAATGGCTACCCACTACAGTATTATTGCCTAGGGAAATCCATGGACAGAGAGAGGAGCCTGGTGGGCTACAGTCTATGGGGTGGCAAAGAGTCAGACACAATTGAGCAACTAATATGTTCACTTTCACTTTTCAGGACATGGAAACAACGTAGATATCCATCAACAGATGAATAGATAGATGTCCATCAACAGATGAATAGATAAAGAAGTTGTGGTAAACAGATACAATGGAATATTACTTAGTCATGAAAAGAAACACATTTGAGTTGGTTCTAATGAGGTAGATGAACCTAGAGCCTATTATACAGAATGAATTAAATCAAGAAAGAGAAGAAAAAATATCTTATATTAATGCATATATACAGAATCTAGAAAGATGGTACTGATGAGTCTATTTTCAGGGCAACAGTGGAGAAGCAGACATAGAGAACAGCCTTGTGGACACAGTGGGGAAAGGAAAGAGTGGAACAAACTGAGACAGTAGCATTGAAATACATACATTACCATGTGTAAAATTAGGTAGCCAGTGGGAATTTGCTGTATGATGCAGGAAGCTCAAATCCGGTGCTCTGTGACAACTTAGAGGAGTGGGATGGGGTGGGATGTGGGAGAAGGTTCAAGAGGGGGGAAACATATTTATACCTTTGGCTGATTCATGTTGATGTATAAAAGAAACCAACAAAATAAATAATTAAAAATAAATAAATTAAAAAAATAAAATGCAGGTCTATCAATAAGTTAAATTCTGAAGCACAATAGTCAGGTTCAAACTATGTTCTATTCTTTATGAAAGATATGTGGCATGCTATTACACTTTTGGATGGGTCTAAGTTGGTGCAGCCACTTTGGAAAACTGGCATTAACTTGAAGGGTTGAACTTAAACTTACCGAAGAACTGATTATTAGATACATATGCAAGGGAAATGTACTTGTGTTGTGTGTGTATTTGTGTGTGCATGTGTGCAAGGAAGAGAGAGATTTGATGATAGAAGAGGTGAGGTGGCGAGGAGGCAGATACTGCAGTGATGCACGTTGAAGGTGGAGGAGGCAGTGACAAGCCAAGGGATGCACAGGGTCACTGGAGCCGGGAAAGAGAGCGAAATGGATCCACAGAAACAAGCAGCCCTGTCAACACCTTGACAAGAGCCCTGCAAAAATGACGTCACACTCTCACTAGCAGATCTCTGAAAGACTTAAGGCGTGTTGCTTTAAGGTACTAGCTTTGTGATAATTTGTCACAAGAGCAACAGGAAACTAATGCAATACTCTATACAGAAATGAGAAAGAGTAAACTGCTACACACAATAAGAAACACCATTCTCACAGACAAAGTGTTTGGTAAGTGATACAAGATGCAATGGGACAGGACTTCCCTGGTGGTAGAGTGGAGAAGAATCCATCTGCCAATGCAGGGGACATGGGTTCAATTCCTGGTCCAGGAAGAGTCCACATGCCACTGCAGAGTAACTAAGCCTGTGAACCACAACGGCTGAGCCCACGTTCTGTAACTACTGAAGCCCATGTGCCTAGAGCCCACGCTCTGCAACTAGAGACACCACCGCACTGAGAAACCCTTGCACCGCAGGAAGAAGAGCCCCTGCTCACCGCAGGGGCGGAGTGCAAGGCTGAGAGAGGGTGCTCAGGCTGAGAGAAAGCCTGAGTGCAGCAACAAAGCTCCAGCGCAACCCCAAATAAATAAATAAAGAAAAAAGACCCAATGGGACTCACTGCACAAGAGCATTCACAGAAAGTTCAAAAAGCCCTAATTAATGCACAGGCTTAGAGGTCAGGATAGCAGTGATTGATGGAAGTAACACTGACTTGAAGGCAATTGAAGGGGCATCTGAAGTAAGAGTCTCTTTCCATGGGTGCTGGTTATACTGGCATAGGTACTCCTGGAAAGTTCAGTGTATACATATAATGTGCATGCTAAGTTGCTTCAGTTGTATCCAGCTCTTTGTGACCCTATGGACTGTAGCCTGCCAGGCTCCTCTGTCCATGGGACTCTCCAGGCAAGAATACTGGAGTGGGTAGCCATGCCCTCCTTCAGGGGATCTTCCTGACCCAGGGATCAAACCCAGATCTCCTGCACTGCAGGCAGATTCTTAACCCACTGAACCAGCTGGGAAGCCCCATATACATAAACAAAAGGGGATTTTTCCTTTAAAAAAAAAAAAAAAACAAAGTTTTCAAAAAATCATTAGGTACCAATGACTTACAAAATAAGTGCCTCTTGGGGAAGCACTGGCTGGGAGCGATCTGAGAGCTCAGCCGTTCTCACACAGCGAGGGAAAGGAACCAAGATAAGGAGGCCACAGACTAGGCTCAAACAGTCGATATGGGAACCGGAAGAACGAGGTCTCTGGCAAACAAAAATAAACCAAAGTTTCTAGCAGAAGGAAGATGATATGTTTTTGTAACTAAAAAGACTCCATACCTAAAATTCCTTTTTTCCCAAAACTTGGTCTATTACTTTATATTAAGCACAGCAGAGTAAGAATTTAGTAGAGACATTCCAGTGGATCCACCAGACTCAGGAAGATACAGAAGAATCTGTAGGCTCATGTCTAGGGAAGAAAGATGAAGAGGAATGAAAATGATCAGTGATAAAAGCCCTGTCCATCTAACAAGGTCAAGATGCTGCTACAAGGTCCCCTTCTCTTTGGTTCTTACCAAGTGAAAGAAAAATAAAGGTAGTAATATGTTGACCTTGATATGATATATATTATAAAATATAACAACACTCTATACCACAACAGAGTTTAAAACAAACTTCTTTCTGTTAAAAAAAAACCCAAAAAGACTATCATTGCTTCCTCTGGCAAATCAGATCGGAATGAGTCAGAATGGAAAGCAGCATCGTTTCCATAACTAAAATTAATAAATCTAGAGGGAGGTAGAAGAAACTAAACCAGAAGCTCTATCAGCAGGGGCAAAGCAGAGATGAATCACATCCACTCGAGGAGGCGTGACAGAAAAGGAAGGAGAGGGGCAGCAGGAAACTAGCCCGTTCTCCTTCCATTACATTCCAGGAGCCAAGGGGATCAAGTTATGTGCTGGGCGACTATTAGCAGAAAAACCAATCTTGAAAAGCTCATCAGTCACAAGGCTGAAATAGTTCACAGTCCACATACCTATACGGCACCAACTTTGGTGAAATGCTTCATTTTCTAAAGCTTAAAATCACTTTACTGCAACACCCACAGGAGCAGAAGGAGGCTCCAAGAGGTTGGGAATCACAAAGCTAGCTAGTCACCAAGTGGGGATTTTTAAACACTCTGGTGGTGGTTCTTTTCCACATTCAGCCTCCGGTGAAGCAGTGCCAGCATTAATATGTTGATGTGAGGCTAGTTTTAATATTACACTAAACTATCACACTCAGATATAATATCAACACCGTGCTGAATTCATCTGAATTTCATTGAATTTTCATTGAATTCATATAATCAAACATAAGTTTGATCATTACATCTAAATGAGAAATAAAGAGATAAAGAGCCAAAAATGTCATTTTAGCTTTAAAAATGAATTTTGAAACTTCAGTATCTCTGAAGGCAATACAGTCAAGCCCAAAACACACATTCTCTGGTTTATAAGGTAGCACAGTGAAAGATTTTTAAGCTTCAGAAAACTGAGATTTTTTTTTTTTTAATCTGAAACAAATCAAGATGTCAAAAACAGCTAAATCTGGGTAGTGTCTGTGACATTTTTGGTGCTTTTCTGGAAGTGTGGAATGTTTCACAATTTTAACAGAAAAAAGGATAAAAAGAATTTTATAGAAATTTTCTATAAACCAGCCACCTGCAAAAATGTTTTAGGTGCCTTTGGATAAAGTAACAGATATAAAAGAAGGGGAACACTAAGTTTGAAAGTCAATCAAAGCCCAAATAAGGAAAATAATATGCTTTCCATGTGCACGGCCCATAATTACCTCTCAATATAAATTCTTACTAATATCTACTCATTTTTCTCATTATTTTTAAATGTCAGCATGTTTTAATGTTGTGTTTCCCCTGACCATTTATATTTTCTGAAACACTGCCACCACCCCAGGAAATAAATTCACTTTTGGACAAAGGGAACACATGGAAACTGAAAGAACTTTTGGGGATGTTATTGCTGTTTTAAATGATTAATTGCTAATAAATGGGTTTGCAACAAACAGCCTAACTAAAACTTTAATGACAGCCAAATGTGCAGCTCACTATCACCAAGGGAAAAATGAGTGTTTCCCACTCACCAACAGAAGGCCAAGTTTACACAAAGCAGAAAGCCAACAGCAAACAGGATCCTGATAAGGAATTTGAAACACTCAACAATGGTTACCACTTGCCAGCCACTACTTCTTTTTCCTTTTTACAGAAAAGAAACTAAAGTTCAGAGTTCAAGTGGCTTCCCAGAGTCAGTTAGGTAAGATGGGTTCCAATACTATATTCTTTGTGCATTTATGCAATTCTGCCCTTACCAACAAAAATTCAACATGACCAAGAGCTTATTGAGATTGTGAGAGGTCTATTCACACTCTTCATTTCACCCTCTCAGCCATCTGGTGATAGAGATATTAACCCCCACACCACTTCACCTATCAGGAAACTGAAGGTCAAACAGAGCATGCGTGACCCAAGCTGCTCAGATTTCGGTGGTTGAGCCAAGACTCCAATTGTCTTCCATCTTCTGTACTCTTTTTACAAATAATAAAAGCAAGCAGGCTGCAAAGGCCAGGCAGTGTGATAAAATTAGGACAGGCTTTACAGAACTGGGTTTGAATCCCACTTAGTAGTTGCATGACCACAGAAGTCACTTAAATATGTATACATGTAGCTGATTCACTACGCCATACAGTGGAAACTACAGTGTTACTACAACACTGTAAAGCAACTTGACTCCAAGAAAAAAAATTTTTTTAAAGAAAAGTTGCTTCATTTCTTTGCATTTCAGTCTTCTCACCTTTAAAATAGATCTACCAGCACCACTCCCTTCCCTGGAAGAAGGGGAATCAATGTGTAAAGGGTTTGGAACCTACAGGTACTCAAATGGTAGCTGTTGATATTGTCAATAACACAGGTCCTATCCTCATAGTAAGTCTTCCATAAAGCACGCTACAAGGAATCATTTTTATGAAATCAACACAAAAGGATTCCACTGACTAAAAGAGTTTGAAAGGCCCTGTTCTTTATCATAGCACATGCCCTTGGTCTCCATTACTCCAGGATTTAAGAGCTTTCCCACTGTTGGGGACTGATTCATATCCCCCACAAATTCATTATGTTTAAGTCGTAACTCCCACTATCTCAGAATGTGACCATATTTGGAGACAGGGTCTTTAAAAAGCGAATGAAAAGCTAAATCCAATATGACTGGTGTCCTTAAAAGAAAGAGAGTTTAAAACATAGGCACAGAGCAAAGACCACGTGAAGACAATTGAAGAGGGTGCTGAGAGGTCTCAGAAAAGACCAAACCTGCTGAAACCTTGATCTTGGACTTGCAGCCTCTGAAAATGTGATAAAATTAATGTCAGCTCTGTAAGTCACCCACTCCCTGATACTCTGTTAAGGCAGCCCCAGCAGACCAACACACCCACCCAGTGCCATCCTCTCCCTGTATGCAGCTCAGCTCAAGATGAGAAATACCCAGCTGTGATTCCACTGTTACTACACAAGCTGCCAGAAAATCAGTCGGCTCACTGATGAGTGGCAACCTATTATGGAGCCATCCTGGCATTTACAGCCCACAAAGTGACCAACCTTTTTCAGCATTAGTGGCTAGTTCACAGGACTTCATGAGGAGGGACTGGAATCCAGGAACAGGAGAGCCCTGGTCTCCTCCTGGTAACTTCTTAAGAGAGATGAGGTCTACCTGAAGGGAGACAGGGGTTTCCCTGATGGTTCAGACAGTAAAGAATTTGCCTGTAATAAGGGAGACCTGGATTTGATCCCTGGGTTGGGAAGATCCCCTGAAGATGGAAGGCACAAAAAATGGAGCCTCAATGTCTGAACAACCAGGAGCACCATAAAGTTTCAAAGCAATGGTGGGTATGATCACAAGGAAAATTCACAGTAGCTTTGAAGGGCTAGCATTGCATTGGTTGTTTCTTGACTTTTATCTGATTATGATGAAATTTTATTGTTGTTATTATGATTATTAGACATTCAAATGAGGCCTTAGAGCAAAGTTTTTTGTGGCCAAAACATTTATTAGACAAGGAGTAATTCAGCTATGGCTCTTCATAAATCTAAGTCAAACTCTGCTGTCTCATCCCCAGAGAACTAAATCCCCTTTTCACATAATGGCAATTATTCAAAATGTCTGGTTTGAAGAACGAAATGGACTACCCAAAGATGAAGAATGTTTATGAATCATTAGTTTGAGAGCTTTATCTGATCATTTTAAAGAACAAAAAATTACTATTTATTTCTTCCATCATTACTCGCATATAACACACATTTCCCTGGAAAATTCTACATCTTTTCAGAGTATCATTCAGTGAAAGAAGCTATGAAGAACATTCATTATGACAAGTCATAAACATTCCTTAAAAGAACATACGGGATAACATGTCTTATTAAGCTCAAATGCCACCTCCTTTTACAATGAGTTTCAGTTAAATTTTGAGTTATAAATTGCCTTCCTATTTCACAGAGCATGGTGAATAAGAGGTAAATTTGGAGCTTGGCTTTTTCCTCCAACTCACCTTACAATGGGGAGTCCTTTGCCCTAGGCATAGAGTATAGTCACGATCACAGAGATCAGATCATGAAGGTCTCTGCATTCCCCTAATATCCTTTGTGTTGGTGAAGATGGAAAGGACTCTGGGGACAGTAGGGCAGTATTTCTGAGAGAAGTCCCTGGATCACAGCAGGAGGCTTGCTGAAAATGCAGATCCCTGGGCTACACCTAGATTTAATTTATTAATTTTAGGACCGCACCCAGGAATCTTCATATTAATCAAGCTCAATTGATTCCTATATAGAGTACAGTTTAAGATCCAAAGCAGCAGAGAGTTAACTGCTGAGACCACGGGGCTGTGGAATCAGACACAGTCACTTACAGCATGTGTGACTGTGGATAAGTTACTTCACCTTCCTCACCCTTGGTCCCTTGTCTATAACTGAGATACCCACAACAACATTATCTGCTTTGGAGAAGTGTTGGAGGATAACAGCAAACAATCTACAGAAAGCTTGCCGCACACTTCCCAACCCACTGAAATACTCAAAAATGCTAAAAATTATTATTATGGTATGCAAAAGGACTTTAAATTGATTAATTTGGGTTGGGTGATGCCTTAACCCTTCATTACAGCAAAGTGAATATTCTAAAGGAACCATGGAAACATGTCTTCTGATTAAAAATCCAAAAGCTTGGAGCACTCAGTTTAACTAATATTTAATGGTAAATGCCAGGCATATGGCTGTAAGAACACATTCTGAAAATGCAGTTCTGTCATCAGCTAGGTTCTCATCTCACAGCATCTCAAATGGAGGTGTCACAGCAGACTCGAGGGAACCTGAAACTGTTTCTGTGAAACATTATTTGACTTTGCTGTCCAATATCACACCACCACATTCGACTATATAATTATGTATTTGGCTCAGATTTTTTTTTATCATTTCTATCTTTTGTTTTTATCTTTTAAAAAAATCCCTATATACTAGTAAAGCAGAGATTAGAAACCCACCGGGGACTTCTGCAGAACTGAAGAAGCACATGTATTTAATTACGGTGAGGCTTCTGGCATTATCATTCTAAACATGCTCATGCTATCCCCATTAAGAACAGAAAAAAAGGATGCTACAGGGAAATGCAGACAGCACACAGTAAGTTTAATCTTCAGATGATCTCAAATGAATTTGTGCAAGCAGAATTCCAAATTACTGCATGTAAATAAAAAGTAGGAAATCTGCTCCTCCAATATGCACTCTCCAGAGTTAGCTTCGGGAGCATTTTTGGAATAGGTCCCCATCCAAAAACTAGGGCCCCAGAAGAACTGTAAAGATGATGGCAGGGCAGTGTCTGTGCCTAGGTGGGCACCAAACATTCACGGCGTATCCTACACCAGAACACTCCAGAGCCCTTGAGCTGGGCTGAGTGACACCCCTCCTCCAGGGTACCCAGCACCCTGAAACACATGAAACTTCCATTTCTCTGGAAGATGGGAGATTCTGAAGCATAGAAAGACAAGCCAGGAAAGGAGAAAGCAGAGGAGCAGGAGGTACACACAGGAGAGCCTTGTGGTTTAAGGCTGGATGTAACACTGCAGATGGGAGTAATGATTATTAATGACAACCTATTGCTGAAACTAGGTAGCTTGGCTGAGAAGGAGTCCACCTGCAATGCAGGAGACCCCGGTTTGATTCCTAGGTCAGGAAGATCCCCCGGAGAAGGGAGAGGCTATCCACTCCAATACTCATGGGCTTCCCTGATAGCTCAGATGGTAAACAATCTGCCTGCAATGCGAGAGACTTGGGTTGGATTCCTGGCTTGGGAAGATCCCCTGGAGGAGGGCATGGCAACCCACTCTGATACTGTTGCCTGGAGAATCATCATGGACAGAGCCTGGTGGGCTACAGTCCATGGGGTCATAAAGAGTCAGACATGACTGAGCAACTAAGCACATTGCTGAAAAGTTATTTCTTTCCTGCCATATGCGTTGCTTACACTACTTGTTAATGAATCTGTCTGCAATGCAGGAGACTGGGGTTCAATCCCTGGGTTGGGAACATCCCCTGGAGAAGGGAATGGCAATCCACTCTAGTATTCTTGCCTGGAGAATCCCATGTACAGAGGAGCCTGGCGGGCTACAGTCCACGGAGTTGCAAAGAGTAAGACATGGCTGAGCAACTAACACACACACACTTAGTAAGTCTTTTTAACAACCCTTGAGGTAGTTGTTAAGAGCCCCCTTTCACAGGTGGAATACACATGGCACTTAATAAGCACACAGTACACTGACAAAGTTGATCTAACCAAGTATACTTTCAGTAGGATAAATTTGGCACTCTAAACAGACATGGCATAATAAAATGAGATATAAATGGTTACAGGAAAAAAAAATCAGGTTTTCAAAAAGTATGTGTCTTAGTCATAAACTCTAGAACACAAACCATAATGTTGATGAAAATTAGGGTTAAGTCCATTTGAGCCTTCTGGCCTCTTCTACCATAATTCGTCACTAAAACACACCAACCAACCTCATCCACCTACAGTATTCTTGCCCTCTCTATAAAATATGGACAAGCTGACAGTGTTTGCATGTGTCCATGCTTCAGGTTCCTATAAAAGTTTGTGACTCAAAATATCATTATCTCTGTGTTTTAAGACAGCTTGTATTTTCTGTTTGCCTAAGGAGTTCAAACTAGAGTACAAACACAATTTTTCTTCATTTGATCTTTTATATACAAAATGAAAGGCCATTTCTGAACTCTGGACTTTCCTAAGAGTAACAAAACCATTCCTTTGGATGCATGGGACAGGGAAAGATTGCAAATGGTCATAAAGGATCTTTGAGAAATGATCTAAAATTAGATTATGGTGATGGCTACACAGCTCTTTAAATTTATTAAAAACCACTGAATTGTACACTAAAAATGGGTAAATTTTATGTTATATGAATTATACCCTCAATGAGACAACAATTCTCCTTTGCTACATGCCTGTAGAATTTACCCTGAGAATTACTCACTGGAAAAAAAAAAAAGTTCTGTTTCCCTACCACACTTCCCCACTCCC
The DNA here is from genome assembly GCF_019320065.1 of Cervus canadensis. Classification (NCBI taxonomy): domain Eukaryota; kingdom Metazoa; phylum Chordata; class Mammalia; order Artiodactyla; family Cervidae; genus Cervus; species Cervus canadensis. The sequence continues at coordinate 12,307,163 of NC_057401.1, forward strand.
TCCAGGGAATCAATGTATAAAACCCACATATTACTCAAAATGTAAGGGGATTTTTTTTTTTTTATGAGAATGATTATACTTCTTTCAGAGGCTATGTAATACCTTCCAGATGAAAATGATTATGCTATGTAATACCTTCAAGATTATCCTAACTTTTTAATAACATTTTTAAGAGGTATCATTTTTAAGGTTGCTTATGCCACACATGCTGTGCAAAATGAGCTTAATATTAAGAACATCTGTCACATCAGTGCCATCTTTTTCCTGAAGATGTTTGCTGGGAATTGAACCTTCCTCAAGTCACCAAAAGAATTCTTGAAAGGCTAGGAACTTAGCCTTCACTCCCTCATGACCACCTATGAGAAGACACTCCTGAAGAGTGTGAGAAATGAGGTGATAAGTGCAATGTGACTACCCTGGGGCAGCCACAAAGCTGTGCATCTAACTCATACTGATTTCTGGCAGATCCAACCTCTGTCGAGATGCCGGTCACACGTCACTACTTCTTGGTTGAAGCCATGGCTCCTTCCCCTCTCAACTGTTGCCACAGCCTCTTTACCAACCTCTCTGCTTCCATCCATCTTCCCTCTTGTCTACTCTCAACACAGGGGCCAGGGAGAGCCTCCAAAACTTTATGCCGCACCACGCTACTCCTCTGATCAAAATCCTCCAGCTGCTTCCCATCTATTCAGAATCAGAGCCCAAATCCTGACAATAGCCTCAAAGCTATACCTCATTCAGTCCCTGACACTTCTGACTTCCTTTCCTAACATTCTGTGCCTCAGTCTATTCAGTTACCATCAACGTCTTTCCTCGCACACACACACACAGTCCCACCTTAGGGCCTTTGTACCCGCCATTCCTTTTCCTGGAGGATTCTTGCCACAGATAGCCTAGAAACCGGCCTGTTCACTTCATTCTGCCCTCCTAGACATGTCACCCTACCTGAAAGGCCTTCCCTGACCAACATACCAAATAAACAACCCCCTCCACCACACATACACACACCACCACACACACACACACACCCTTCCACCCTGCCTTATCTTAGCGCTCATCACCATCTGACCACATGTATTGCTCACGCCTTACATTCTCTACATCTGACTGTCAGTCCATGAGAAGAAAGACCATCTTCAGTTCTTCATAAATTCTTGGTGGTAGTGAGTGAATTTTTAAAAGAGTGAAACTTATGTCAGAAAGGTGATAGTCCACTTGGGATTAAGACGTTTGCTTTATACAAGCGTAGTTACAAATTCCCAGCAGCTAAACACTCCCATCTCCTATGGAAGGAGAGAGGTAGAGGGCCAAGAAGAAATTCAACATTAGGGACTTTTTTGATCATGGAAATTCTAAGTCTGCTCCTGGAAGTGGTACTCACTCAGGACCCACAGTTATCTGGGCAAAAACCATCACCCTTCAAAAAGCTTCCAGGAAAGAAATATTTTTCAGTGAGAGAAAAATAGATAAAATAAAAATACATATAAAAGTGAATGAAAATAAAATAAAAACGAATACAACAGTCTTGTATATTCTGAACTGTATGTGAATTTAATATTTTTTACATGTTTTTAACTTGAAAAGTCCATGTTTTTGGTACAGCAAAGTCCTCTGAGAGGTGAAAACTAATATCTATAAGGCATTTTTCACTTTTTGCCCCCAACAACAACCCTATGAGGTAGGTATGATCACCAATTTCCCTTTGGTAAAAGAGTGAACAGAAAGGTTAGGAAAGGTTAAGCAACTTGCTCAAGGCCATGAAATTCTAGCATCAGGACTTGACTTAGTTCTTCCATTTCATATTCACTCCCCGCCCCCATTATTTATATGTTGTTTTTATTGAAAACGGAGTTCTAAAAAAGGAAAAATGATCTTTGAAGTGAAAACCTAACTGAAGAAACATCTAAATTCAAATAGCGACCAGATCAGAAAATCAAGGTCTAACGTGCTTCAAGACACTGGAGAGGTAATGACACGGTGACTTCTCTAGCATAAGATACAGGTGCAGGAGAATCATTAAATGAAACAGAAGATTAGATCTAAGAGGTACAGACCTCTGTAAGGAGACACATAGTAACACCCCTTGCTAATTATAAAATGGAACAGAGGCAGAACAACACATAAGAAAACACACCCAGGCACCAGCAGACATCAGACAACAATGTCATCATCTTCCAAAATGCATTTAAGATACATTTAGAGAAAAGCAAGTTGTAGAATTAATCTCAAAGGCCATGTGAAGTATTGCATGCATATCAAACCAATGCAGAAATACCCAAGTTTTAGTCACTAAAATTCAAATTTAAATTAACCACCATTTGTTGAAATGTTTAAAATATGCACTAGAAGTAACTTCAATAGAATAATCATTAGTGATAATCAATAATCCTTTTAACAATTAATTACATTAATGACTATGTAATTATGATTATGATATATATGATTATGATTAATAATAATATATGATTAATAATACATTAATGATTAATAACAAACTATGATTAATAATAAATGTACACTATAGTATCAATATAAATAGCAATGAAAATAGCATTTACAATGCAATCCCCAAAATTTAAACTATATTTCCTAATCAATCTTAAATCATTCCCAAGTTCTATTTGTAAACTGTAAAGACCTAAAAGGCCATAAATTAGCCAATCCGCTTTAGAAACTAAAAATATTTGAACTTGCTATCTAGAAATTCTATACAGTGTTGCATGTATATATATGGGTATGTATATATATGTGTGTGTGTATATTGGATTGATTTTTCTGTAACATCTTACAGAAAAATACACACATATATGTGAATGTGTGTGTGAATACATTTTTTTCCCCACAGCCTTATTTTCATACAGGGAAAACACTTGCTCACAGTTTTGCTTCACATCACAACAGATGAATGCTCAAAAGCAAAAGGCCCCATGGAGAAGATACACTTTGAAGCAGGAGAATCTTTAATCCAGGACAAATCGACTAGAAAGTACACTTCTCAATGATCTAAATTGCTAAATAGTCTATACAAGAAATGCACTGAGAATTTTAAGAAGAAAAGAAATATCTTAACTATTGGCAAAGTTTTCCAATAAGCAATATTTTTTCTGCTTGTGTGCCTTTTTTGGCTTATAAAATTCCAATAGGTTGCCCAATTTTAACAAGTTCTAACAAGATTAACACAAGTCATTTATGTGTATCATATCACAATCTAAGGCTTAGAGGATTTTACGAAGATTAAAGACAATCTGAACACTAAAGAAGAGACAGAACAAAAATGTGTATGGGATTAGAATGGAGAGTGATAAACCATCAGAATTTCCCATTTTGAAACAGCAACAGACAAATTTCTATCAAATATCTAGGTGCTAAGAAACACAAAGGTAATATAATTCTGCTTTTAAACTACGATTTATATTCTCTCTACTCCCAATAAAGCAAGCACACAGAAGTATCAGTTTTCATTCAACATTCTAATACTACCTGGAAAAAAGGGAGGGAAATAGCTGTAAGGCCAACAAGTTTAAAATGAAACAAGGCTACCAGTAACACCAAAAATGACTGCAAACAGCATCCAGGCAGCATCTGTCACACTCCCATTTCACAATCACAGCTGCACGGCTAATTGATTTATTCATACAATAATATGTGTTGAACTCCTATCAGAAGATGAGCACTATGGACGGAGTGGTGATCAAGACAAAGTGCCTTCAGAACTCCTGCTCAAATAGCAACGGATGACTATCAGCAGCGGACCTGGGTCCTCCGAAGACAAGAATAGGATAACATGCTCAGGAATGCCAGGGCTTGGGGTGGGGGATGGATGTCCTGGTTCAGCTAGGGCAATCAGAACATTTTCCTATGAAAGCAAATATTTGAGAATTAAATGAGGAGAAGACACAACCACAACATCTAAGGCAGACGGCACTTAAGAGAAGAAACAGGAGTAATTTCAGAGACTGAGATGAGAACTCAGTATTAATGAGAGAAGAGTAACAGCCATTGTGGTTGAAGAGACCTTGCTGGGTTGGGGCAGGGGGTGGGGGTGGGGGCAGAGGGAGAGAAGGGGCCGGATCACACAGGGCTGCCTGGAGGTGGGAAAAAGAAATTGGGCTTTATCCTGAGGGCACTGAGAGGTCACTGCAGCAGATTTTAAGCAGAGGAGTGATGTGACTCATGTTTTGAACAAGATACGTTTTGAACAAGATACAAGCTAATAAATGGAGGATGGACTGCAGGAAGGAAGAAGCTAAAGCTGGAACATTTGTAATGTACAAGAATTCAAGTGAGGAAAAGGTGGTGTCCTGGAGATCAAGGCGGATAACAGTGGAGGAGGTGACAAGGAGGCGGGTTAAAGGTAGAGACCACAGAATGTGCAGAGCTTGGGTGCAGGCTTAAAGAACATGGGGAAATGAAGAGCCATTCACATTTTGGGGGTGGGGGCTGAAGGTACACGGTGGTGCCACTTTTGAGATGAGAAACCAAGAACTCTATCTTGTGCTTATTAATTATTAAATTTCCAAGTGGAGACAGCAGGAACATGGTTGAATTATGAATCTGGAGCTCACGAGAGACATCAGGACAGGAAACACCAACTCACAGGTGTGTTCACAATCAAGGAATTAGCTAGATCACTTAAAGTAAATATCCAGATGGAGAAGAGAGTCAAGGACAAAGCTCTGAACTATTTCAACCCTTGCAGATGGACCAAAAGAGGAGGTCCCTGTAAAACAGAGAAGAAAAACCAAGAGGACGTGGGGTTCCAATAGACAGACGAAGAGGGGTGGGTGGAAGGGATAGACGATGCAATGGAGAGTGAAAAGTTAGAGGAAAGAGAAGGGAAAGTGATGTGACATGGTCATCTCAGGGAACGGGAAGGGCAGCGAGAGCCCGAGCAGGGCCAAGGTCAGCCGGTGAGCTCGGTTGTGTGACTGTCTCCGGAACACTCAGCTGCAGGTGCTGAGGGAGCAGATGCTTGGATTCTGCAAAGTCAGAGCTGCGTTAAGGCCAGTTCACTGGGGAAGACAGAGAGAGGGGCAAGAGACTGGCGGAGAGCCCAGACCATCCCCTCTGCTCAGAAGGAAGCCAGGCCATGACAGGGCCGATGGGTTGCAAAGCAGAAAGAGAGGCAGTGAACTGGAGACTCCCAAGCAAAAATGAGGGTGTACCTATGCTAAAGGATAGGAAGTGGTGGTTTTCAGATAATGAAATATTTGAAATTCAGATTTTGGAGGTGGTATATTATTGGTTGTGGACTTGGCCTAGGATAGCAGTTCTTAAACACTTTGGTTTCAGGCTCCCTTTGTACTCTTGAAAGTTACTAAGTATCATATCTATTACAAACTATTGTGGTTCTACCTGTCATTAGTTACCGTATTAGAAATTAAACCGGACATTTAAAAACACTAATCCATGGGAATTCCCTGACAGTCCAGTGTTAAAGACTCAGTGCTTCCACTGCCAGCTGTTGGGTTCAATCCCTCTTTGGAGAACTAAGATCCCGCAAGGCACAGGGTATGGCCAAAAGAGAAAAAATAAAAATTAAATTAAAAAATACTAATTCAGTTTAAACTAAATCCACTACATGTAAACATAAATACTATTCCTATAAACAAATAACTGTATTTTCAAAAGACAATGGAAGAGTAGCATTCTTTTTACCTATTTGCAAATCTCTGATATAAAAAAAAGAAAGTTGCATTCCCATATCTGATTCTTCATTCAGTCTACTGCAATATATTATCTTGGTTGAAGTATATAAAGAAAATTTGACCTTGTACAGATATACATAGTTGAAAAAGGGAGAAATATTATAATAGCTTTTCAAATAATTGTGGATGTTATTCCTTAATATTACACACTAAGCCTCAACAAGTGTTAATCTCTTAAAGGTTAGTTATGATAGTAATATGAAACCATATTAATTAACAGTTCAGACTCTGTAACATTGCACACATTGGTCTAGCATGTACTTTGGTCCAAACTGCACTTCGAATGGATAGATCTTACGGATCTTTTGTCCATGCAGAATTTTGTTAAGTCATGTTTTAGTCACTTGGGAAGTACAGCTTCCCTACATTACATAGATATTTTTTTTAAAAAATGACACATCAGAAAAGTCTTTAAAGTATCCAAGAAGTCATCAATCTCAGGATGGTAGATGTTAAGTTTTCCAATATTCTAATTTTCACTTGAAGACTTAAATTTATCACTGGTAACAAATATAATCAGTTATTTTCCTGAAGAGGCAAGCTGACTTCTGTCAGGAAAAAGTCTGCCAAAGAACCAAGTCATGCTTTCAAACAAAAATGGTGTACCATGGAGAAAAAAAAATGACTAGTTCACCCCACAATTCAATCACTTAAGTACCTTTCCTTGAGACAGCCACCATATTTCACTCTGGAGAGATGTTTCACGCATACTTCCAATTTCAGCACACAGAGTAATAAAAAGAAGTGCTCTAAAGGGCGGAGATATAATAAAATTAATAGTATTTTACTGTTCCATCAATAACATTCCTAAGTGCAACTGGCATTATTTACTGCAAGTAATAGTGAAGAAAAAAGTAACAGCTTGTACCATTTGGTGTGAAGGTGCTAGAATTTTCACTCACCATTGCTTTTGCCCACAGATGATGCAGACATCAACACAGTAAAAGTAATATCTTAGTATTATTATGAAAACCGTGACCGTGCAGACCTTTGAAAATGTCCAGTGGACCCCAAGAAGTCCACAGACCATGGGTGAAGAACTATCATGCCAGGGTATGGCCAAGGACATGTGTGCATGGCTGAACTCGGACGGAGAAGAAGGTGTTGGACTGAGAAAGCCAAAGGCCTGAGAGACCCAAATGCCGACTTGACCATCATATGGGTGCCGATGTTACTGAGAAAGACAGGAACACTAAGGGAAAGGGGGTGGGGGGGAAATGAGGAGATGACACTAATGAATGAACAGGTGAGTCTAGGAAGACACAAAAGCCTGTAGGGGCTGCTAAAGCCTGATGACAGATGCTTCAAACAAGTGCAGATTTTCTAAGGAGAAAGAAGGAACAATAGCTTGGAAGTGGCATCAGCCACAGTGAGAGTACTTCCCCAGCTTCCAAGTTCTGACCAGGTAAGGGAAAAGGACCACTGGCTGCCATAAACCAGTGAGAGGGTAGGCCCTTGGCACACCTTCACCAGCCTCTCTTACCTATGCCATGGGTTTCAGTTCCAAACCTTACAGTCACCTGGGGAGCTTTTTAAAAACAACCAAGCTTAGGGCTCCACACCAAGAAATTCAAATACAAGAAGTCTGGGGTGGACTCTGGGCAACTTATTCTTTCAGTGATGCCCCTGATGATTCTGATGCTTAGTCCGTGTTGAAAGCCATTGGCAGGTGGTAGAAATGCCATTTGAACTTACTCTCGCCTCTAAAAAGCCTCTATTACAGCCAACTTAAAGAACTTAAGCTTTCCCCCAAGTACGTGCACACATCATCTCCTTTACCTAAAATATTCTATCCCTACCTATGTAAGCCTTATGTATACCTTCAGAGTTGGAGCAAAACCATTCCCTTGTCTATAGCTTTTTTGTAATCATCACAATCTTGGTGAAGCCCTCCTACCCTCCACTGTACTTGCTAGCTTGTTTCTCTTTCCATAGTTACACACCCATGTGTTACTGTGCTATCTCTAAATATGCCATGGCCCCATCTGGAGTGAAGGCTCCTGGTGAGTTGGGGCTGTATCTTAGGAGATTTCATAGCTTCTAGCACTGTGTTTTACAATCATGGACATATAAAATACATGATCTAAAAATCACATTTTGCTCATACTGTGACTGTGGCAAGTGCATTTCTTTCATAATCTTGTGGCAAAGTGAAAATAAAACACACATCTGGTAGTTCAGATATTTCCCTGAAATATCTGAAACCCTCAAAGGGTTTCCCTGAAATTAGGGTGTTCCTCAAAGGGTTTCACTTATTAAAACAATGTGAAACCCAATGTTCATTGCAGCACTGTTTATAATAGCCAGGACATGGAAGCAACCTAGATGCCCATCAGCAGATGAATGGATAAGGAAGCTGGGTACATATACACCATGGAATATTACTCAGCTGTCAAAAAGAATTCATTTGAATCAGTCCTAATGAGATGGATGAAACTGGAGCCCATTATACAGAGTGAAGTAAGCCAGAAAGATAAAGAACATTACAGCATACTAACACATATATATGGAATTTAGAAAGATGGTAATGATAACCCTATATGCAAAACAGAAAAAGAGACACAGAAATACAGAACAGACTTTTGAACTCTGTGGGAGAATGTGAGGATGGGATGTTTCAAAAGAACAGCATGTATACTATCTATGGTGAAACAGATCACCAGCCCAGGTGGGATGCATGAGACAAGTGCTCGGGCCTGGTGCACTGGGAAGACCCAGAGGAGTCGGGTGAAGAGGGAGGTGGGAGGGGGGATCGGGATGGGGAATAAGTGTAAATCTATGGCTGATTCATATCAATGTATGACAAAACCCACTGAAATGTTGTGAAGTAATTAGCCTCCAACTAATAAAAAAATTAAAAAAAAAAAAAAAAAAGAAATTAAAAAAAAAAAAAAAAACAATGTGAAAATGAATAATAAAGTCTTTATAACCTTCATTTCCCTGTAAAATATTCACACATTTTTAAATATTTTAATCTTGGATTGCTTTAAAATGTATTACAATTGCAAAATTACATTACAGGCATCAACATTTGTAAAACTCTTATACTTCACATGATTGCAATATTGATCTTTAAAGACTATTGAAAGCCATGCAAAGCACAGGACGTGAAATATCAGTAAGGAGGTACCATGGGAGGCTAGCTGCTACCTCCTAACAGAGGACCTTCCAACTTTCAGTTCCAAGAACATGTTCAATGGAGCAAGAGACCTACTAGTCCCCAGGGAAAAAATCTTGTGAAATCTTGTAGCCTTTACACTGTTGTGGCTTGTTTATTTGGGAGTTTTCTTAATCCAATGAAAAACAGTACAGTCAAGCTTTACAATTAAAAAAAAAATTCTGTATTCATGTGAGCTAAAGATTTTCATTTTTCAGTTTTTATACAAGACTGTCTAACCCCACCCCTTCCGTTTTTCTTCTTACCTGCCAGACATTGACCTATTTCGAAGCATATTGAGAAACTTACTGCAGAATAGTTGGGGAATCAAAAAATGAAGATTGAAATGCAAATGAGTTGATTAATTATCTTCTAGCAAAATAGTTTAATGAGCCCACTACCTGGAAGCAGTCAGTAAAAGACCCACTTGAATGTTCTGGTGGTGAACAGCTATTGCCTCTAATATACCAAAAAAGAAAAACACCTTCAGGGATGGAAGATGAACATGAGCTGTTATGCAAGCTGGATCTAGCTCATGTGATTTAAGGACAGCTCTAAAGTAAAGCCAGGAGCTTCCCTGGTGTCTCAGGGGTAAAGAATCCGCCTGCCAATGCAGGAGACATGAGTTTGATCCCTGAGTCAGGAAGATCCTCTGGCGAAGGAAATGGCAACCCACTACAATATTCTTGCCCAGAAATTCCATGGACAGAGGAGACTGGCAGGCCCTAGTCCATAGTGTCACAAAGAGTCGGACACGACTTAGTGCTAAACGACAACAAAATAAGACCAAGCAAGACACAAAGAGAGGTAGACTTGATCAAAGAATGAATATAAGCACAAAAGCATTTATATAGGAAAAAGAGGATGTGAAAAAGTTATAAGAGGAAGAAGTGTGCCTGAATCTCTGATCCAATCACAGTTAAGTTAGAATTAAGGTTGAATTTTCTTTTAATTCCTTGCAAAATTTTTTTTTTTAAATGGTGGAATTGAACTCTTAAGAATGAGACAAGGAAAAGCACCTTTTGTATATCTTATCAGAGGTTGTAGTCTAACAAGCAATTATCTTTCAAGGCTACACAAAAATAAATCAGACTCTCACTAGGGATATCCTATGTATGTCCTTGGACTCCTATCATAATTTACACACACACACACACACACACACACATAGTTTCTCCCTCAATGTAGTCAAAATAAAATTGGGTACCACTAATTAATTGTACATTATTAATAAAGCCATAATCTTGTACAAGAACGATCGTTACCATAAACAACTAAAAGATGGACATTATCTAGATCATTTTCTATGTAGTCTTTTGTTATTGTCACCCGTCTACTCTAAAAAAGGTTTTACTCAATTTAATGTTCACACATTAAAAATGGCCTTAATATTTTATGAGATATTTCTGTGGCTTTGGCAAGAAGCCTAGGGAAATTAAGCCACTTGGAAAAACCAGTAATTTAGAATTACTAAACCATCATAACCAACAGTACAAAAAGGTAATGATTTCTCAAAAAAGAATTCTCCAGCAAAGGAATCTGCAATTCCCTATTTTTGTCCCAAGGAAATTTATCTTCTTGAGTCAACATTTCTTAGTATATATGTGGGAAGAGGAAATCAATTCTATTTTAATGCTTGACAACAGTAATAATTGCAGTCCCCCCCCTTTACCAGGTTTTGGCACCTTAGGCAAGTTGCTAACCTAAATTACTATGTTACTGTGTGGAGAATAAAATAAAATTAGGCAATACTATATGTCACTTAACAAAATGGGCTCAGTAACAGTCACACAATAAGTATGTTGAAATGAAAGTGCCCGTTTCTTATTTACCAACCTAAATTGAAAGCGGCTATCAATATTCAAGTTCAAGATGTCCCCCAGGCTTCATAATGCTGGAGAGAGTAACCATCCTTCATAAAGGCATCATCTGCAAAATCACCAGTGGGCACAGTCACACTTCCAGAACTACAAGAATAAGGTTATTAGAGGCAGCAGCTTCACCAGCAGTTCTACGGCATTGGTGCTCTTCAAATTCACCTCTTCAAATTGTCAACAGTGCTAGGTGAAAAGTTCTTTAACTCTTTCGTCTCTGAAAATTCACTCAAGTACACAAAGAAGGCTCATAAAGGGTCAGCTGCTTGAATGAAGTGATCATAATTGAGGTAAGAGAAGGGAACAACCAGGTGTCTTTCCGAACATTCTAGTATTTCAAGGAAAGGGAGTTTGAAAATTTTCTGCAAATCAACAGCTAATGGCCTATGAAGTTTTAGTTCAGGACTGGAAAGCAATAAGTAGAAGAAAACTAAAGCAAAAACTAAAGCAAATACTAACCCCAGACCATGAAAGCAAACACACAATTCCTCAAGTGGTTACCGAAATATGAAAACCTTCTTCCCATACATACTTATGAAATAGCAGCCCTAAGTATATTACACTGCGAAAATATTCCACAGCTTTTCAAAGGCTCCTTCATTCATTACTTAACACTGAGATTAGCAATCCTGTGAAGTACTCAAGGTGGGTATCATGGCTCTCTAAAAATGAAGAAACTGAGAAATTAAAAGCTAAATGGTTTGTCCAAGGCCATAAGTCTAGTTAGTGAGGGAACAGGAATTGAGTTTCCCTAAATCAGAGCTATTCCTTCGCCCCACATAGATTAATTATTGCTGATGAGACTAATGTGACTGCAAGGACTAAAAAGTTTTCACATCACATGCCTATAATACACTTAAAACTTTGCAACAGAGGACGCCTCTGGAAGACCAGGTGTACCCAAGTCACATGAGAAAACTAAAACCCAAATGATCTACATTACTACTCAGTAGAATGTAGAAAATGTGAGATTCTATTGCCCTCTTGTAACACTTATGCTTTCCAGAGGGGCAGTACTACACAATGCATGATGCTACCAGGTACTGTCCATTTTAATGATTATTAGGATAGAAAGTAAACTAATCAGAACACAGAGCTAAGGCTACCTAGTCACCGGAGATGTTATTCATCAACTTGAGGGACTAACAACAAAGCTAAGCAGCACACACTGACAAGGCTTAGAATTTACAACAATTTGGAAGCCATTGGATTTTAAGATAAGGTAGACCAAATAAACAATAAGTGGGCTACCCAGGTGGTGCTAATGGTAAAGAATCCATCTGCCAATGCAGGAGACATAAAGAGATGTGGGTTCAATCCCTGGGTGGGGGAGATCCCCTGAAGGAGGGCATGGCAACCCACTCCAGTATTCTTGCCTGGAGAATCCCCATGGATAGAGGAGTCTCGTGGGCTACAGTCTATAGGGTCACAAAGAGTCGGACATGGCTGAAGTAACTTAGCATGCACTGGGCTAAACTTTCTCAGGAAGGATGGGGCAGAGGTAGGTTTAGAAAGGAAAGCAGAGAGAAAGAGTTGCCTCTGAGAAGGGAAAGTCAATTAACAGGAGAAAAGTCAGTATCCAGGAAGCAGAAGGGTAGACAGCCTGGAAGCTCAGAGTGGTCACTGGGGGTTCAGTAGACGTGAGTACTCCAAGAAGACCCATTGCCTCCTCCTTGGGACTGAAGAAACCCTGATTAGGGTACAATACAGACCAAATCTGGCCCCGGAATCTCTTCTAAGTGCTCACTAGCTGTTTCAGGGAAGACCTAAGATAAAATGATAACGCAGCATGGGATCAGATAGCCTGAAGAAAAGAATACTAAGTAGCAATTAATGGTCTCCATGAATATGAAGAATTTTTACAAAGATCAAAGTAACCAACTGTTTTCATTTTCACTAAAGCTTAAATTGTAAAGAGAGAAAGTGTTTAAGCAGAGCAGTTACTGACTCTTAAGACACTGTTACTAGGAGACCCTCAAATCCTTCTTTAACATTTTTTTTTCCTCCAAGGATAGAATAAAATGCCTGAAATAAAGTGCCTGAAATGCCTGGAAGAAGTCCTTTCGTGGTTCTGTTCTGATGAGGAGAGCATCATTTTACAGGCATAAATTCACATGTAAGCAATTTAAACCACATTTTCCCCAAATGCTCCTGGTATATCCCTGATCCCCACATACCAGAAGGGCTGCCTGGCCTTACTGGTCAGTCTTGGTCTAAGAAAGGTCCTTCCCCATCTCTCCCCACCTGTCCCCTATCCTAGCTAAAAGTTCAGAACATCACACTCATTCCCATTCTGTGAAACCACTGAACACTGAATGGGAATAATTTTTCTGTAAGTTAACTTTATACAATATAGCAGCCATGCTTCTTCTTTGTCTCATTCCAGAAGTACTAGAAAAGATACCATTCTATTTAATACCCATCTAAGAGAGTCTGTGGGAAGGCTGGTTCTTTTCTTGCCCAAGGAAACAGACTAAGGTAGGTATTAAAAGTCAGCCCCTTTTCATTCTTACCTCCCCAGAGCACAGGTCACCCCTGTAGATTCAACCTCTGTGGAATGCAGCTCTACTAAAGGGCAGCTGTGGGAGCCAGCCTGGCCAGAAAGGCTCGGCACATCCAAACCTGGTCTGTAACCATGAACAGAACTGCTTCCAGCTGGTGCTTCAAGAGGTGTGATTTCCAGAACATTCCTAAGGTTACTTCTTACCTATTTGAGTGGGCACGTCAAAGCTGCAGGCACCCTTACCAATCTGCCCTGGCACACTTATGTTGGAGCGTATAGATCACTCACCCTGATCTATTTGGCATGGATGTGAAGGTAGAAGCACCTGAGTCTAGTGGAAACTGTGCTAAGAGGACAAATCTGAAGCTACCATGACCTTACATTGAGACTGAATCATGCTGTATGGATGTCCAAACATCTGGTAAACCAAAGGCTTGCTGGACAGTGGCAAAGTTTGACAATTGTCATGGATCTAAGTTTTGGATATAAGGACAGTTCAACTATTTATGCAGCATTATCACAAGCTAATGTTCTGTACCACATGTATGCACCTGGAGAATGACTGCATCATGTTCAAATACAACAGAAAATAACTGAATTTAGGACCAATGTCTTCTTAAAAATCAATTTTCTCCTTTAAAAAAAAAAAAAGAAATCAGCTGCTGGAAAACAAAGTTGTGAAATCAAACAGTTTCAGGTAGGCAACTGAAGTTAGGATTTCCACCCAATCCACTAAAAAAGAAAAAAAAAAGTTTTGTTTTTTTTTATAAAGGAAGAACATTCTTTGCACACTTGACTTGCAGCCTTCCAAACAACAGCCAATACAAAATTCCTTGAAATAAAGTCTACTTAAGTAAGGCTCAAATATTGATATAATGGCTATGCTTTTACAATGTAAATTTTGTATAAATTTCCATGCATAACGTACCAAATTAAGTATTTGACAGTACCTAAAGTGTATGTGCTAGAAGTCCTGCCCACAGATGTCACACACTCTTACAAAGGGGTGAGGGGGTGGGGAGTGGGAAGGAAAGGGGAGAAGTTGGAGAAATGAAGTGAGGAGAAATTGGAACCCAGAAAGTAATTTTTCAAGAGCATAAAAATGTAAGGGTGAGAACAGGGAAGCAGCACAGGGAAAGAGCTGATTATGGGCTAAGGAGGAAGTAATCCAACTCGAAGCATACAATTGGAATTTTGATATTGTGAAATATGCTGCTTTTAAATTTCATTCTGGCAGAGGAGCTAATGAAGGAAAACTTTGTCCTAGTAGGGGACAGCTGAGAAAGACAAAGAGGAGCCCTTCTTTTAAATCTGATTTAAATCTAACTTCCAAGACAGATTTTTTATCTAACTTTCTCTTATCTATTATTTTTTTAATCTAATTTTCAAATCTCCAAAATAGAAGTTCAAATCTTCAGACTGCTTACTTAGAACAAGACATTTCTATAAAACCACCATATACAGCTATAATAAAAACATAATAACAGTAGGAATAGTAATAACCACTAATGGCTGTCATTTGTTGAATGCAGATTATTAGGCCAGATACTGTTTAAGTACTGAAATATATTAACTCAGTTAATCCTATAAGCACAGTCTGAGGTTAAGGAATGTTATTATCCCCATTTTACTGATAAAGAAACTAAGGCATAGAGAGGTTACTTCCACCCTAAATCACGAAACTACTGTCAGGGTTGAGACTTTAACCTAGATGGTCTGACGCTAGTGCCCACATTTCTAACCCCCATGCTCTGATGGAATTCATTGCCACACTTTCCCCTAAAGCAAACTCCAGTAGGAAATACATCCTCTTTCTGTAGTCATGCACACAGAGAGAAGATCTCTCTCCTACACATGGTTCCTGAAACAAAGGACAAAATTATGGTGAATCTACTTGTTTCCATGAAATACACAGTTAACTCAATGACTACCATTCTGAGGAGACTTATCCTTCCATATATACTCTCTTATTAATGATTTCTTTTAGAAAAAAAAATTCTCTAGAGAGGAAGAAAAGCAAAATGATCAACTACGTTTGCCTCTATTGAAACAACCTTTGCTGACAAAGGTCTGTATAGTCAAAACTATGGTTTTTCCAGTAGTCATGTATGGTTGTGAGCTTAGGATCATAAAGAAAGCTGAGTACCAAAGGTTGATGCTTTTGAACTGTGGTGTTGGGGAAGACTCTTGAGAGTCCCTTGGACTGCAAGGGGATCAAACCAGTCCATCCTAAAGGAAATCAGTCCTGAATATTCATTGGAAGGACTGATGCTGAAGCTGAAACTCCAAAACGTTGGCTACCTGATGCAAAGAACCAACTCATTGGGAAAGACCTGATGCTGAGAAAGATTGAAGGCAGGAGCAGAAGGGGATGACAGAGGATGAGATGGTTGGATGGGATCACTGACTCGATGGACATGAGGTTGAGTAAGCTCTGGGAGTTGGTGATGGGCAGCAAAGCCTGTTGTACTGAAGTCCATGGGGCTGCAGAGTTGGATACAACTGAGTGACTGAACTGAACTGATTAAAACAACTATACAAAAAAAAAAAAAAGAAAGAAACAACTATACAAATGCTTTATTTTTTAATTCTGTTGAAATAACTATGCTAATATGTTATGTCCTAATCCCTAATTCCTAGGAAATGTTTTATTTCCTAACTCCTGAAATAATTATTTCTTAATTCCTAATAACATTCCTAATTTCTAGTTTTATTTCTCTGATCCTTAAGAACTTACCAGATTACCTCTGCAGAACTCCTTTGACCATGTGTGTAGCTGTTATTTTGCTAAGTACCAAGCCCAAGCCTTTGCCCATCTGTTCCTGTCCTTACACTCTAAGAACCACTAGAAGCCTAGAGGCCAGCAGCAGGCCCTCCATCTCCCACGAGTGTGCAGAGGTGCTGACTTAGCACCAGCAAATTCTGGCTCCCTGCAGCATTTCTCAACTGTCAAGGTGACCCCTTTCCATAACCCGCCTCTCACCTACTATAAGCCCTCAAAAATGAGAGTCTTTACTCCTTCCAGGAAGTGGGATAACAATGAAAATCTCCGTGCTAATAACTGACAAAGCAACTGTTACACCATCTCGGCCTAACCACAAAGAAGGCTGAGTGCCAAAGAACTGATGATATCGAACTGTGGTGTTGGAGAATGCTCTTGAGAGTCCCTTCCAAACCAGTCAATACTAAAGAAATCAACCCTGAATATTCATTGGAAGGAATGATGTTGAAGCTCCGATACTCTGGCCAGCTGATGCGAAGAGCCAACTTATTGGAAAAGCCTCTAATGCTGGGAAAGGTTGAAAGCAAAAGGAGAAGGGGGGTGGCAGAGGATGAGATGGTTGGATGGCATTACCAACTCCATGGACATGAATTTAAGCAAAATCTGGGAGATAGTAGAGGACAGGGAAGCCTGGCATTCTGCAGTCCATGGGGTCACAAAGAGTTGGACAAGACTTAGTGACTGAACAGTAACAAGAACTAGGCCTGACTAACTAATTAGACATGTGACTGGCAACTAGCCCTTCAGGCAATTTTTTATCACGAACTTTTAGCCAAATGTATGTATAAAAAGACACATGCACCTATACCCACACTCACATTCACAGATTACACCTGAATATATATGAATATTTATATATACATACATATAAAACAAATTCCTTCCAGAACAATTTATGCACCCGATTTCCAAACACACTTAATTGGACCTATGGTCGCTTCAAATGAAATTTCTACTTAATTGGTAACTGTGTGTGAATTATTAACTAGTGCTCTTGGAGAACAGAACAGAAAAAAGAAGAGAGGAAAAGAGCTTCTAGTACAGCTGGAAGATTCAAGAAATGACTACATGTTTCCTCGATGGTTATACAATAGACTTCTTCCCATTTCCCCAGGTTCGCTGTCAGCTTCAAGTGCTGTGGGCAGGCTGGCCTGAATGGCCAGGCAGGAAAAGGGTCACTCAAATGTGTGGCCTCTTTGGAAGGCAAGATGTTGAAACGGGTTCTTCAGATCAAGCACTGCCTCAGCTTTCATCTTAAGTGTGGAATGGAACCCACAGATCTCTTTAAACATCCACTTGCCCTACTGTGCCGTTTAAATTAAGCTCCCATATTAGTACCTAAAACAGTAAAGCCTTTTCTCCAAAATCTAAGAGATTAGGCTGAAAAACACATAAGACTTGTATGCCGATACTGCAATTCCTAAGGTATAGTACCTGTCTTCCCAACTCAAGCCCCCACACTCCACTGTCTCTCAGCATGCTTGGATTCTAGGTCCACATGAACACCAGTTTCTACATCTTATGTCCGCCCCCCTCCCATTGCCAAGGGGAACACTAATATTTAACCTTGACCCACTGGTTATCTCAAAGCTATAAAGGGGAGCTGGATGACATGTCCCAGGGCTCTAGTTTATCTGGGGCAAACCAAATCTCAGTCTTAGGTCATCTTCTGAGGAGACACAACATTTAATGACTCCCCAAAGTAGTCATTTATGGATGTGAGAGTTGGACTATAAAGAAACCTGAGTGTCAAAGTATTGATGCTTTTGAAATTCTCTCAAAGGAAGACTCTTGAGAGTCCCTTGGACTGCAAGGAGATCCAACCAGTCCATCCTAAAGGAAATCAGTCCTGAATATTCATTGGAGGGATTAATGCTGAAGCTGAAACTCCAATACTTTGGCTACCTGATGCGAAGAAGTGACTCAATGGAAAAGACCCTGATGCTGGAAAAGAGTGAAGGCAGGAGGAGAAGGGGACAACAGAGGATGAGATGGTTGGATGGCATCACTGACTTGATGGACCTGAGTTTGAGTAAGCTCTGGGAGTTGGTGATGGACTGGGAAGCCTGGCATGCTGCAGTCCATGGGGTCGCAAAGAGTCAGACATGACTGAGCGACTGAATTGAACTGAAACAGGCCTTGGAACATTAATGTTACATATTCACAGATGACCAGGGAAATCTGCTCCAGAGGTGCTGGAGTGCCAGGTAAGCCAGCTTTGGGACATTCTTTCATTACTCTAAGTGATCCTTCAGCCCTGATCCTAACTGGTAGACTTGAAGACTGGTCAACTTAGAGAACAGGCTACTATATGTAAGAACAGCAGTTTGAAGACAGATGTCTATTCCATCAGGTCAGACACTAGATCTCGGTTACTGTGGGAAACACTATTACATGCACTTTTTATATGCAGGTGGTCAGCAGCCAACAGAAATCATTTAAAGGTCCAAAGAAACAAAATAACTGCAGGACAGGGGCATCCAATGTTAGTTCTTATCTTGATGAGGGTACCCTTGCTTCAATGTACATGATGCCAAAGGGCTAATATCCATAGCTAGAGCTGAGGCTGAATTAAGGTGTTTAATCTTTTAAGTGGCAGCCAAAATGATGTTGACAAGGCCCCAGAGAAAAAGGAGCTTGTGATATATAGGGCAGTGAGGGAGCTGCTCTTCCATCAGAAGGAAGTGAATACCCATTTCTAAAACTTGGGGTCTTACTTTCTAACGGAGGTGAGCCCTGGGGGCTGGGCCTCCTCTAGGGGGTACTTCTTTCTTCCAAAGACCCCACCATTCCTTTCCCATCTTTCATTCCATCTGTAGCTCCTTAATACTACCAGCCAAGGGAACAGCCAAAAAACAATGCAGAATACAACAACATAAAAACAAAGGTCAACTTTTGTGGAAGAAAACCTCAGATGGTTTTCTAGCTTACATACACAATGATCTGTCCTGCACCCCCTTCCCCTCTTCAGATAAGTAGGTTTTTACCAGTGGTACTCTCCCTCTCAGGCAGTAAGAACAATACATAACATTTACTCCCTCAGTCCTGCGCCAGGCACTGTACTGAATGCTATCATGTATTATCTAATTTAACAGTCTCAAGAGACAGGCCCCACAATTGTCCTCTTTGCCCAGATGTAATGCTGTCAAACAATACATCTAGAATTCAAACCAGTCATGACTCTAAAGCCCTAACTAAATGGAACCTGCTTTTATTTTTAGCTTATCTCTTGGTACAATTCCCTGCTCTCAGCGTCAGCAATGGCACAGCATCTTTCCGATGTGAAAACTTTTAGTGTCTAGGTGGTTCCTCACAGTGCCCTTTGGGGACTCACAAGCACATGAAGGCACTTAAGGAACGATAACTGAGATTTCTGACAATGCTGATGAAATTAACCTCCACGCCCCCGGAATTTAGGCATCAAACACGTAAGGCCAGGTGTGCCTGACACATTCTAATCCATTTCTGGGCTGTGGGTCTATCCATGACTGGTTCTTGGCTCTGCTTCAAAGGGAGGCCTTGCTACTTCTGTCCACAGGAAGTGATCGCAGACCCATCCAACCAGATGACTTCATGTAGGTCAGGGAAAGAGTGTGTTTATGATCTAAAATAAAGTCTGGATGTCTGTCTACACATTAAAGCAGTTAAAATACACACAAACACTAGACTGTCCAGCCGTCCTCTTCTCTTGTCTACTCCCAAGTTACCCGTCACCTTAACCAATGATCCATCATCTTTATCCAACCCCCAGAATGAGCCTACATTGAGGAGCTTATGATGGTGAAGCTATTTGGCGGTGTGGGGACCTGAGGAGAATGCTAGTTAAGAGAAGAGGTGCGCGGGAAAGCAGCGACAGTGGAAGGTAAGTCTGTTGTGGCTTCATGAATTGGGCAATTCAAGAGAAGACGAAGGATGACAGACAGACAAAAAGGTGGGCCAGCATTCAGTGGCCACACGGTCGCCACCACCGATGGCCCCCAGATACCCAGACCTTCCCAGAAATCTCCTCTTGCCAGCCAAGCCGTGCCCTTTAGCATCAGAAGAAGAAATATAAAGCAATTAGGGCTAAGGAAGCACATTCAGAATTAAGTCTGTGGTTGAACAAGGGAAGGATGGGGCCAAAGCTAAACCAGTACGGTCTCCTCCAGCAGTTTTCACACAACCGGGTGGTGAGTCGCCCAGGAAGTCTGTTCCAAATGCAGGTAGCTGAGACCCACCCCTCCTGGATGCTAATACAGTCCTGGAGCAGGGCCCCGGAATCTGCCTTCTCGATGGGCCCCAGCGGACCTGAGGCAGGTGCTTGGGCCACACTGGGTCAAATGCTGACTTGGCCATCCCCGCCCGGCACCTGGAAGAGTGCTTCTGGATAAAGAGCTGGAGGCCTGGGCTCAATTCCCACCTCTTGTTGCTCAGGAGTGTCAGGACCCAGGCAAAGGTGTCTGATGTCTCTGGATGTCTTTTTCTGTCAAATAAGGAGAATGGAAATGATCTCTCATGCTCCCTTCTAGCTCTGAAATACCATGACTGTGAAAAGTCATGACAGGAAGCCTGGTAGCCTGACACGTTTTGCTTCATGGACTCTCCAAGTTAACACCTTCGGTACGCACAGGGATGGGCCTGGGCGTGAGGGGTGATACCAGACTGGATTTAAAACCGTGTAGAATTGAACACGTCCTCTGCCACAGTCTCTCTTGTGACCAAAGGCACATGTCCTGTGACTGGGAGGTCAGAGGTGCAGGTGATGCAGAAGGGTGTCAACAGCAGACCAGCTGTGAGGGAGGCCTGCCCAGCCCCTCGGGCTCTTCAGATGGAGCATTTTGCTCCCACGTGTGTGTGCGCTCCAAGTCAAGGGACTGCTGCTCTCAAGAAGGTTAATCCCGTATCTGCCCAGGGAGAAGACCATCACTGCAGTCTTGATTCTTGCCTACTTTAGATCTGCCTTCTACGGGGAGACGAGGGGGAAGAATGGCACCCCAAGGGATGGAGGGAGGCCTCGGGGTCACGTCAGCAGGAGCACACCTGCACCAAGGGCTTTTCTCCGCCGAGAAGAATAGCACTCGTTCACTCTTCTCTGTGAAATCACAGCTTGTCTGCTCAGTAAATAAAGCATCTGAATTAATAGGGGATCTAAAGAAGCTGGAGGGGAAAGGCCTTGCCCTAAAATAAGCTCTGTGGGCCGTGCAGACACCGCGCAAGCAGCTGGGCTGGCACTCCCGTCCCTCTCTAATTACTAAGGGAGGGGGCCCAGCAGCAGGGACGGAGGGGACTGTCAGCGAGGACAGGAGGGACCCCGACGGGCAGTGAATGACAGCACAGGCAGGCCTCGTAACCGCTGCCTGGCTCTTCCCTATTTCCTTCTCAGACAACCAAATAAATTAGATTACCAGCCAGTGAATCCTATAAAGAAAAAAAGTCCAGGGAACTCTCCCTTGATCTGGTGTCTCTTTCCAGTATGAAAGGAGCCAGGAACTAAAAAATTGAAAGAGACTCAGGTTCACAAAGTGTATTTCCAGCCATCCCCAGCTCAACCTTCAATCTAGGAGCATTTCAAGTGGAGGCCACAGACCGGATGTAGACAATCAAGCCAGGCTCTGCTGTGGATGTCACATTCTCCTCCATTCCTCAGGGTGAACAAGCTCAGCCTTTATCCAAAGGGGAAAGCAGGAGCTAGTTACACCCAAGGAGTTTGTAAATTCAGGTGTTAAGGAACAATATTTGAGTAATAGCAACTGTAACGTGAAGAAAAAAGTCTACCCTGAGCTTCAGTTCAGTTGCTCAGTCATGTCCGACTCTTTGCGACCCCATGGACTGCAGCACGTCGGGCTTCCCCATCCATCACCAACTCTCAGTGATTCAGAATATGGGCTTTGGAGGATGACATATTCCACCATCGGCCCAAGGGCCTTGGTCAAGTGAAAGCCACGTGACAGTTCTGCACAGAGCACAGTGGAGAGTGTATATGCTCAAAAGTGCAGAGGCTCAAAAGTGCCTCTGCAACATAGGGGAAAGCTTGCAACCCCACTGAGAAGCCCACAGCTTTCATCTCATTGTTTTTCAGTCACTCAGTCACGTCTGACTCTTTGTGACCCCACGGACTGCAGCATGCCAGGCTTCCCTGTCCTCCACTAACTCCCGGACTTTGCTCTAACTCATGTCCCTTGAGCAAGTGATGCCATCCAACCATCTCCTCCTCTGTCGCCCCCTTCTCCTCCTGTCCTCAATCTTTCCCAGCATCAGGGTCTTTTCCAATGCGTTGGCTCCTCACATCAGGTGGCCAAAGTATTGGAGCTTCAGCATCAGTCCTTCCAATGAATCTTCAGGGTTGATTTCCTTCAGTGTTGACGGGTTTGATCTCCTTGCGGTCCAGGAGACTCTTCAGAACTGCTGTAATGGTGTAGCTCTGGGTGCTTTGCACACAGCTCAGTTGCTCTAGGAGTACCAAGTTTATCAAGCTTAAGCAGAAAGCAAGGAAGAGGGCTAGAAGGTTATGGCAGCTGGGAAGAAAAAAATTTCACCAGGCTCCCTCTTATGTGGGGTCTACACACAGGGCTTCTAAGTGGCTTCTCTCCTCTGTTAGGGAACCAGAGACAGCAAACACCACACAGAAAAGGGGCTTGGGGCCCATGCCGGCCACCAGCATAGCTGCCACCATGGTGCCTCTGAAACAGCTTTCCAGAGTGCCCTTGAGTTCTGCCAGAAAGGGAGGGCTTGTCCACTCAGCCACATCCAGTCATCACCACATCTGGTCAATTCTATCTCGTAAATACAACTTGGATCTGCCACCTCCTGACCAACCCCCGTGACAGCTTTAATCCCTGCCCTTCTCTCTCCTCTGAACTATCACCATATCCCATCTACTGAGTCTCACATCACTGTCATCTGTTGCCACTGTCACAGGAATCTTTCTAAAATCTAAGCAGATAAAGCACTCGCCAGCTCTCTAGTTTTCAAATGCTCTCAATTTTCACAACAGAGGGTTCTCAGACTCTATGGGACTTCACATTTGGATAAATCTGGCCCCACCTTGAGAGAATCCTAGCTGATGGGGTAGGTGGAGGGGTTGGGTCCAGGAATGTACCTTTTCAACATGTTCACCAGGTGATGGAGAGCTGGCCATGTTTACCTTCAGAGGGGCTTTCATTACCCCAGAACAATACATGAAGAGAGAGGTTAGAGATTGGGAAGAGAGATGCCTGAGGAG
Source organism: Cervus canadensis (assembly GCF_019320065.1). Lineage (NCBI taxonomy): Eukaryota > Metazoa > Chordata > Mammalia > Artiodactyla > Cervidae > Cervus > Cervus canadensis. The sequence goes on from NC_057401.1 coordinate 12,330,388, forward strand.
TGAGCCCAGGAATGAGCGCAGGCTTTTACAGCGTAGTTTCTCGTGACTGTACATTTCCATCTGGGGGATCCTTTCCAAGGCTGTAATTTTCAGATCGTGCTGCAGGCTAACTGCTTTTATGCTAATCTCTCAATAAATACCACTGCTGAAGACGCAAACACTGGCTGGTACCATAAAGGCCAAAAAACTGGAAAACATCATTTTTTCAACTTTTAACTTCCACTCTGGGGCCAGGCCCTAGGACTTGCCTCAGTTGCAATAATGAATGCAAGAGGTACTCAATAAATGTCCACTGAGGCCATGGCAATCGATGCAGCCTACACTTTGCACAAAGCCCGAAAAGCTGCTCCTCCACTAAATGACCTTCCAAAAGGAGATGTTCCAGGAACAAACTCTTTAGCCCAATTCCCAATACTGGATGATGAATCAATACGTAATTTTCTTGACAGAATCATTATTTTGCAACTTGTTTATATTTTTTAAAGTATGAAAGAGACTTCTTGAAGTCTCTGGCAAGTTAAACTCCCATAACAATTACCTTTAGAATTTACTTCATCAGCCAGGCAATTCTAACATACTGACATCTGAAGGATGAAAATAAGTTTAAAGGAAAACACCTTTAATGGGAAACCATGAGCCCCCTAAAGGGTGGCCACTTGGGTTATGGCAGCCTGATGCCAATTAAGAAAAACTTCCTTCTCAGCAAGTGCTCAGCTGATTGGTTTATGAGCACATCTTCTCAAATCAAATATTGATCATCTCACGTAGCTCCCTTTTATAAGACCTTCCCTTCCAGCTTTATGATAAATTAATATTCCCAGGTCTGAAAGTTACTCTGAGTCTTTTGCTAACCTCGTACAGATATTAAAAATGTTCAATAGCCTTCTGAGGAAAGCTTTAGGGGAAAGGAAAGCTTTCAACCATCAGGCAACTTTAAAACCTGTGACAGCAGTTTGCAAATATGCTAGTGAAATGCTTGAAATGGACCCATGACCTAGCTGGTCACAATGAGTGGTCACAAGAAACGGGCAACTTATGACACTTCCCTTCAAGGTGGACTCACCTAGCTCTTGGTGTTAGAACCCACCCCCCCACTTTTTTTTGTTTTTGTACTGGGTCTTGGTTGCTGTGTGCGGAGGCTTCCTTTAGTTACAGTAAGCAGGAGCTACTCTCTGCTTCAGTGCACGGGCTCTTAGGAGCATGGGCTTCAATAGTTGCTCCTCAGCATGTGAGATCTTTCTGGACCATGGACTGAACCCGTGACCCCTACACTGGCAGGCGGATACTTAACCACTGGACCCCCAGTGAAGTCCCTAGAAATCCCCGTCTTCAAGACTGAGATCCACTGGCTTCAGCTGCACCTCTATAGTCACACCACCTACCCCTGCTCCCGGATGCCTGCCTGTGTGTGCAGACAGCAGCCACATTCCCCAGGTCTGCAGGGGGACAACTCACCCCTTTAACTGCCCCTCACACCCATGATTTTATATCCCTTTGCATTCTTGTCAGTCTCTGGCCCCCCAAAAGCATTCTTAATTGTGGCCAGAATCAATGAATACTTCATATGTCACAGGATCCCTGGAAAGTAAAGGGGAAATCCCTCCCTTGTGATGGACATTTTATTTCCACAAACACTGTAAGATCACCTTAGGAGTTTTGTCTGTTTTTTTTTTAAAAAGACCTGAAACTATTGACTCACACAGTGCTTCCATTCAACTGGAATGTTCAAGGCACTTCCACTTGTGATGCTGTAAAGTGCTAACTTCTTTATTCATCACGTAAACACTGCTGGTTTTCCAAATATCAGAATAAGACACAGTGTTTATTCCCTATGAAACTTCATCCCGTTAGAATCAGCTCTTTGTTCCAATGTACTCACTATATCCATTCCTGCTTAACTTCAAAAGCAGGTTTGATGAGCACCCCCTAACGTTTTCAGCCAAGTCGTTAAGGAGCCCAAACTCCCCCTCCAGAGATGCCTCAAGGCATCACTCACATTACCCAACAATCTCTGAGGTCAGATGTTCCATCAGTTATGACTTGTACATGAGATGCTGGGCTGGTGCTCGCTTCGGCAGCACATATACTAAAATTGGAACGATACAGAGAAGATTAGCATGGCCCCTGCGCAAGGATGACACGCAAATTCGTGAAGCGTTCCATATTTAAAAAAAAAAAAAAAAGAAAGAGATGCTGGGCTGGTGGGGGAGTTTAGCACAGATCTTTCTAAAATTCAGACTAACCATGTTTGTGCCACTGTAACTGAAGAATCCCAACAAAAAGGATGAGTTTTATGTGTTCTGAATGGCCCATAGTTAACCCTGCTGGTTCCCAAAGGCAATCTCTTTTCCATGACTACTGTAGTGACCGCACACCATCCCTGAATGCTCTCCAATTTTTGGACACTCTTCTTACATGCGAGGGTTCTGTTAGTGAGGGAGACTTGGTGGGGATGAGGGAGCCTCACTTTCTTCTAAAGAAAGTATAAAGGAAGCTAAATGCATGCATCGCTTGCCAGGACACAGGCAGTTTGAGTATGGACAATTTACCTAAGCTCAGCAGACTGCTGTGCCTGCCTGGGACTCTGAGTTTGCAGGGAATGGCTCAAAAAAGCCAGGGCAATTCACAACGCATACTGGTGGCAGAGTCAAGAGCCCAGCAGGCAAGGCCAGTGAGAGTTTTCTAACAACTTTCCCTCAGCGTAAGCCGACTGCCTTAACTCTCTGGCCTCCTTAGTGTCTGCTATTTCCTGAGACTCGTTGTCTTGTATTTCCATCAAGATATCCAGTATCCCTCTAATAAGACCCATCTCTTTTTAAGTTAATCAGAGTTAGACTCTGCTGTTCACAGCCAAGGACTGTTAACAGTATCACAATCAATCAGCCTAGAACGCTGCCCAATGTCTACACCAACATGCAATCCACCTCTTATCTCCTTTAGAAAGCAGACAACACCATCTCCACTTCCGGTGCCGTTCTCACCCTAGGAGTTCTGACGGCTGGGTCAGCTGTAAGTTCAGCAATTTCATCCATACACTGTTCTCAGTGCACTGGGATGCAACTCGTCCAAAACAAAGACTCTGAACTCATTTAGACTGAAAGGTGCTTTGTGTCCAATCTTTTCACTCATCTTAGGTTTCTAAGATGAGTGAAAACCCTCTTCCCAAGGTTTGTTCTTATCATTCTCAATCAGCTTAACATTCTCTTTAAGGAGGAAGCCAAACAGAACCTTAGTATTTTTTAACTTCTCTGTCATTATCCAGAACTCCCAGAAATACTCTCATTATCTCTGACTTTCTTTGAATAGCTAAGTGGGCATTGTCCATGAGGTCTAGAAACTCTCTGATAGCAAAGCAAGCAGGGGGTTAACCTATGGGTGTAGTATTCAAAAGGAAGCCAGGTACTCTCCCCAAACCTATTACCTATTACCTTTCTCCTTCCCACAAAAAGTTAGTCATTATACTTTGTCCCCAGCACAAATCAATAAAAGAAATTTATTTCCAAGTCACACTTCCCAAGGTTAGACTATAAAAATTCTCACATCATATATTCATTCTTATTTTTAAGGGAATATCAGATGCTATGATTCAATGGCTAGGCACATTATTGTGAAACTTTAATTTCACATTATAGATCTAAGTTCTTTTCTGGGGAAACAAAGCTGAGATTAGTAGATTTTCCCTAACATGACGTTTCAGATTTTGTGAAATCTAGAAAGCCTTATACTACATAATGCTGTTTTTAAATTTTTACCTAAACATAAAAATGCAAAGTACAATTTCATGTAGATGATTAGTATGCTATGTTAATGAAAGATAAAGGCTCAAAAGCCATTAAAGAAGATAAATCTTCCAACTATTTCAGTGAAGTTGAAACTGGTCTGTCAACAGAGTAGTTAAAAAGTCTAGACTATTAAGAGTTCAAATAGATAAAAACAGCAATTTATGTTTCGGAAAGGCACAGCGATCTCATAGGATGCTAAGTAAAAATGATGTTCCCTCAAAATTAAGACACAATAACTACTTTCAGAAAAATATAACACCAAGAAATGAGTCAGGGTTAGTGGCCTAGAAATCTATAAATACAAACAACAGAAACACTGACTACAATATCATCAAAATTTAGAATTTCTGTATAGAGAATACATGAACAAAGTCAATAAATAGCTGAGGATTGTAGGGAGATACAATTTTACACGTTTACAGCTGTACAGATAATTCATTTCTACAATCAGGTATATAAAAAACTCGACAAATCGACTAAAGAAAGATAACTTCATTAGAAAAAACAAGGGTGTGAGCAAGCAATCTGCTGAAAAGAAAACTACACACTAAAAAATATGTAGTTGATGGCATGCTCAAACACACTGGTAATCAGAGAAAAACTATGAGAGCAAGGAGTTACTACTTGACACCATTCAGGTTGGCAAATATCAGCAACATGCATAAGTGCTAAGACACTTCAGTCACATCTGACTCTGTGCAACCCTATGGATGGTAGCCCACCAGGCTCCTCTGTCCATGGGATTCTCCAGGTGAGAACACTGGAGTGGATTACTGTGCCCTCCTACAAGGGATCTTCCCAACACAGGGATGGAACCCGCGTTTCTGACGTCTCCGGCACTGGCAGGCATGTTCTTTATCGCTAGTACCGCCAGTGGAAAATTCCTAGTGCAGGCAGGGATGTGGGGAAAGGGGAAACCTCACAGAAATGTACCTGGTGTGACCACCAGAGGGCGCACTCAGGCCCTGGGGGCATCAAACAATGTATCTGAGTACCCTGTGACCCAACAGCTCTGCTCCTGAGTGAAGGTCCACCGAAGTGCTCTCACAGAACCAGAAAGTGAAAGTCGCTCAGTTCAGTTCAGTCGCTCAGTCGTGTCCAACTCTTTGTGACCCCATGAATCGCAGCACGCCAGGCCTCCCTGTCCATCACCAACTCCCGGAGTTTACTCAAACTTATGTCCATCGAGTCGGTGATGCATCCAGCCATCACATCCTCTGTCGTCCCCTTCTCCTCCTGCCCCCAATCCCTCCCAGCATCAGGGTATCCTCCAATGAGTCAACTCTTCACATGAGGTGGCCAAAGTACTGGAGTTTCAGCTTCAGCATCAGTCCTTCCAATGAACACCCAGGACTGATCTCCTTTAGGATGGTGTCCAACTCTTTGTGACCCTATGGACTATGGGAATTCTCTAGGCCAGGATACTAGAATGGGTAGTCTTTCCCTTCTCCAGGGGATCTTCCCAACCCAGGGATCGAACCCAGGTCTCCCGCATTGCAGGTGGATTCTTTACCAGCTGAGCCACAAAGGGAGCCCAAGAATACTGGAGTGGGTAGCCTATCCCTTCTCCAGTGAATCTTCCCGACCCAGGAATCGAACTGGGGTCTCCTGCATTGCAGATGAATTCTTTACCAACTGAGCTACCAGGGAAGCCCTACAGAACCAGAGGCAGCATCGACAGGAATGCTCACTGGAGCGTCCCTTGTGTCATCCCCTCTCCCTGGGGCCTGGGAGAGGTTGCACTCTGATAAAAGTGGCCCCTTACCCTGACAGGGCTTACATTGCTGATGAGTGAACCTCTCTCATCAGGGTAAAATGAGCGAACAGGTAACTAGGTGTGAAGGTATGTCCATGAAGTGAGACCTGGGAAATGACCGCCCCCATGCCACTGTGGGGTTACAACCTAGGTGCCAACCAGTGACAAAGTGGAGAACTAAACGGGGGAGGCAGGCCCGGTGACAGCTGGATACAAGGGTTTCATGTCTGCAGAGCAACACAGAACTGATCTGAGAATCACTCTGTGGAGCAGACAAAAGCAGAAAGGCTTTACAATACTTGCTCTTAAGATACTAGGTATCCTTTCTCTTTCTTCTACCATCCCTGGGAATATAAACAATATAAAGAGAAGCAACATAAAATATACTATAGCAAAATATAAATGCATTCAAATAATACTTTGCAATAGCTCAAGTAAAAAGATGCACTTAAATTGACTGCCTATAAGGGATGGGAGGAAAGGAGAATTGACTATGGGATAAAAGGAGGAAGAAGAAAAAAGGAAGGAATGAGACTCAACTGACAAAAAAAATATTTCCCAGGTGTCAATGATGATGGGTAATTTTTCACTGGGGCCAGGAAAGGAAGCTAGGGAAGCCTAGGTCAGTATGCATAACTGGGTAAGCCCAGTTAAAGCCTATATATACATAGGTATAATTCAGTTACATTTTGTTACTTGTAACCAACACTTACATAACATGGTTTGTATTCATAGCAGCACCAGACATCATAAAACACATGGGATATTTAATTTAAACAAAATTAAGGCACTTACACAGATTTGAAGGAATTAGAATATTCATGCACATCTTTGGTAAGTTTCTAGCTCAGCTAAAAATGGGGAAAATTAACATTGGTTTGCCAACATAATACTTGACACTATAAGATGCTTTTAAAAATTACACAGCACTTTTTTCCCAAAATTTTAATGACACTTAGTACCTTGCAGACATGGTCATGCTTAACACAATCTAAACTAATGAAACACTCGATGCAGTTGGTGAATCAGTTAGATTTTTCAGAATTAAATTAGGGAAAAAATTAAGTTGGACATTGTGTAAGACCTCACTTGAAGGAGCTCAATTTGACCTCTTATAATCCTTGCTCAGTCATGATGTTATAGGGGTTTGTGGTGGTGCATGGCTAACTCTTAAAGGGAATTATCCCCAAAATCATCACTTCTACAAACAAAAGAATATCTTATAGCTGTGGCAGATGCCGTGGATTGGCTACCACTCACAGATGGTTCTTCCTAGTCCTCCTCTAACAAAGAACTTGAAAATTTCACTTGCAGCTGAGGAAGCATGGGGCCCACTTTCAACCAACATGACATTCACAGAAATTGCTAGATCCATCTTAGGGAAAAATTTCTATCAAGGGGTAGACTAAGCTGGCAAGGCCTCTTTTGCTCTTAGCCCCACCCTCCCTACCACCAACGCCTCTGCCCCCACTAAATATAAAAACAATGCCAAGAGTGAGGCAGGGGATAAAAGTCATGCCCCCAAGATGGTGAAATGGAAAGTCAGGGTCTCCATTCTTAACAACATCCTTGAGCAGCCCTAGACAACCTATTTTCAGACTGTTTGTTAAGTTAAGCAAAATCCACATTGGGAAGCCACTATTAGTTGAGTTTCAGCTAAATGCATTCCTAACTGATATAGCAGCAATGAAAAAAATACAGAAACTGTGCAACAATGCAATACATGAGTAATGTTTTTAGTTTGTTCAAAAATGTTCACCTTTATCTCACCTTTTTGATTACAAAAGAGCAAAAAAATTCATGTTTACTTCTCTAATGGACTTCCTAAACATAGCCTTTTATCTTCTTTGGAATGGACTCTGTGCTTGTTCTCATAAAGAAGTCAGCACAAAACAGTTGTGCTGTTGTATGCACACTTCCTACAATCCTCAGTGAAAAGAAAATCTTAAAAGTTATTTTTCTCAGAATTTCTCCAGGCAAAACCTCCTGGAAAATTAGCATATTTTATCCAAAATACAACTCACATTCATAAGATAACATAATTAAGTGGCTTCCAGAATCCTGATTTGTAACAAACTCTGCAAAGACTGGGCTTCCCAGGTGGCACTAGTGGTAAAGAACCCATTGGCCAATGCAGGAGACGTAAGAGACGCTGGTTCGATCCCTGGGTTGGGAAGATCCCCTGGAGGAGGGCCTGGCAACCCACTCCAGTATTCTTGCCTGGAGAATCCCATGGATGGAGGAGCCTGGTGGCCTACAGTCCATAGGGTCACACAGAGTTGGACACGACTGAAGCGACTTAGCCCACACACACTGGAAAAATAGATCAACCCAGAAACAAAGTAAATAAAAGATTAGGTAGTGGAAAATTATTTCAAATGAGTATTTTGAAAGTTAAAATATTTTAGTTACATGTTTCCTAATACTGAGACCCACAAACAACCAAGCAGACACATTGGAGCAGAATCTGCAGAGCTATGACTAATCCCAAGTAACAGTAATTCCAAGAGGCATTTATATTTGACCTTGGAGCATTTGTTCTTATACTTCCTTTTGAATAAGATCAGGACACACACGACTGTCAGCGTCTGTAACAGTCTCACAGAAATTATAACCACATAGTGCTCAAGGTTAATTGCCACACCTTCACTGGGAATTACCCCAATTCTGTGGGGTAAACCATCAAACCCTAACAGGGCTTTACAAAACCCCGCACGTCCCAGCAGTAACCTGACTTCCCAGGCTCATGTCCTGTCACTTTCCCCTACTCGCTGGACGCTGGGCAGATGTTCACACTTGGGAGATAAGCTTTGTCCTCTGACTCTGCCTCTGTCCCCTTTTCTCCTGGCAAACATCTATTTTTCATTCAAGATGCAACTCAAATGTCACTCTCTTTTCAAATGCTGACGCCAAGTGACCCAGGCCAAAAGTATAATTCCTTCCTCTACGCTCCCTGCTGAACTAGCTCACTCATTCCAGAAACAATTCCCCTAGGCTGGCAGAGCTCCCCAGGCCCTCAAGGATTTCCTCTTCTTCATTCTGGGTGCTGTGGATAATCGCTTCAAACACCCTCTGCAGCTCACAGGGTCTGGTGCACACTCTCCTTGACTGTCCGTCTTCTAAGCCCAGTGCGCTGCCAATCCTGGCTCTGTTCTGCTTTCCTGACCTCTGCTCCTTACCCGGCCCCACCACTGCTGAGTTCAGGGGAAAAAAATCTCCCAAGGGCTGCAACAGTCTACAATCCTGTGTTTGTAGGATCCTCACCAGCTCCCACCCAGAGCCCTCATTCCCCACGTCCATCTCACCCCAAACAACCCCAGACAGCTTTAGTCCTGCAAGTCTCCCAAAGAAACCGAGCTCTCTTAAGTCAGAGACCCATCACTACACCCATCACCTCTGCTCATTTTCACTAAAGAAGAAATGGTACCCCAGCCTCTACCCATCAGTGGCATCTTTTCTATAGAAACGGAGCACATTTCTAGGTGGCCAGGATGCAGGAAACATCCTAGCTCCAGAGCATCCTGAGCTAGGGATTATTTGAAAACATCTCCCTTGTATCTCTCTACAGCTAGCTTCTCTGAGACCTAAGCCTGGGATGTAATAGATGCTGGATGAAAGGCAAATTCTCTCATGTTGATTCTACAGTTATCCTTGAATTAAATTCTTACGCAGGCACTAGACTGAGATTTTAAAAAAGGAACTTGTATCATAGATGGCTCGTTCTCGCGATAGCAACTAAGGTCTTATTTTTAGAACTTTGGGCACTTCCCGACTTTTCCCATCAAGGGTAGCTTTCAGATTTCTCCTGCACAGGATTCGTCCTCTGCCTGCAACAACAGTTAATTCCCACCGTGCCTGGTCTCCAAGCAACCAGCAGCTGGAGATCAAATTCAGCCAAGGCCAGGTTTCCTCCCACCCACCAGCTTCTCTTTTCTAGGACCTCTGGTTATTAAGCAAATCATATCTTGCAAATGTGGACAGTTTTCTTGAGACATTAAGTCTGATGTCCTGAAGATTCTCTGAGACAAAATTATACAAAACCAGTAACAGTGCTGCACTTCTATGTGCCAGGCACACGGAGAACCACTTTACTTGAATTCACATTTAGATCTCACAGTCACCTTGTGGGGTGTGTACGACTGCTGTCCCATTTAACAGAGAAGGAAACTGACCCTCTTTGGGGACCTCACTAGGATGGAAGAGTAAAGCTGCTCAGCTACTCCTAAGATTACCCCCTCACCTTCAGGACCACCCCCCCCCCAAATCAGCTCAAGTCCTTTCTTAAATAGGTACAAATTACCATCCTAAGTCAAAAAAGCCATCTTTCAAACCCTTTCTAAAATGGTGAGAGCAAAGCTTGGAGACTGGATTTCAAACATCTCACACACTTGCTACAAGCAAAAAAACTAAAATGTCAAAGCAAGTAATTAAGTAGAGGTGAAGCTAATACTCAGAAGGGCTGTAATGGACACTCTGTGAGGATGAAAACTGTATATAAAATCAACTTAAAATTAGATTTAACTACTTAAGCTTTCTGACCATGGGTATTGATATACAATTACAGAATATAAAGCTAAAGATAAAAATTATAACTCTAGTTCTTCCTTTGCATCTGAAATTGTGATCATTACAAAATCAAATTGTTCCAAATTCACCCAACTTTGATTGCACTCTGGCACTCTGGCAGTAGTCTGGCAATCACTGCAAAGCCATGGGCTAACTCATTAACCCCATAGAACTATTTTCTCCTTGTTGGAATTCAAGTGGATGATTTTCCTTAATATAGAGCGAATAGGAAGTGACTCAATAAATTAATCAATCTAAAGTTCAATGCATGAGGAAAAAATTAAGTCATCAACTATTACGACAAACTCTAAAATGCAGTCCTTTTAAAAGTCAGTCTTACTACTGATAGATAGTGAAGCTGGTCCTTAACACTTTCAAATCATGATAAATAGATGAAAACAAATTGCATTTTGACAATGTGAATACCAAATTCAATTCCCATTTGCTGGAGAACAAAAACTCAATCATTTCTTGGAGATGCTATTAGCAGCAGCAGTCCCATTCCAGAGACCAAAAGCATCAGGCAAACAGTGTTACCAAGATTTCAGTTTGTGGGCAGCAAAATGAAGAACAGAACAAAATTCATTTATAGTGATAAATGGTGGAGCGGGGAGTCAACATCAACAAAGACTAACTAGGGGACAACTTGAAATAAACCATGAATTGAGGGATGGTAACTAGGGGGCTGGGCTTCCAGGGGCTCAGTGGTGAAGAATCCACCTGCCAAGCAGGAGACACAGGTTCGATCCTTGGGTTGGGAAGACCCCCTGGAGAAGGCAATGGCTGCCCACTCCTGTATTCTTACCTGGGAAATTCCATGGACAGAGGAACCTGGAGGGCTACAGCCCATGGGGGTTGCAAAGAGTCAGACACAACTTAGCAACTCAACAGCGAGAACAGCAGCCACTGGGGGTTCACTGAACCGGATAAGGCTGCCAAAAGCATTTGGCAGTCTAGTCCAGGCCACAGATGATTGTTAAAACTGAAAAGAAGAAGGTGGTACAAGGGCCAACAAAAACATGGTAAGATTACCATATATCCTAATATGGGAATGGACTTCATGAAAAAGAACGAAAGAAAATATAAAACAAGAAATCCCAACCCCCCCCACACACATCCTGAGGAATAAGACATTGGTGATAATATTACAGTATTATTTAGGACAATCCTCTATTTTACCAGGACTGATTATCTAGGTATGAACAATAAGCCATTTGAAAGGAGAGAATTTAATGAGTTAAATGCCTTTACATTTTCTTGTATCATTTCTTGGTATAAACCTTAACCATGGGTAGAGGAACTATATACATAACATTGTCCAAATCAATTCATTTTTGTGAGTACAACGGATGTTATTATTATACCTCTAATTAATAAGCATAAATATCCCATGATATTTACCATTCAGTAACCCCCACCCCCTCCTCTTCACATTTGCTCTTCCTACTCAGCCTCCCGCTTTCCGTGTAGACACGGCCTTTGTCCCTGGGTTGTTTCCCTCTACCCTTCAAGACGCTGGTGAATTGCCCTCCTAAGTGCCTGCTTGCACCCCAGCACCTGTTCTTACCCCAGCATTTGCTACATCTTATTATAAATGTCTGTTTACTCATCTGGCCACTTTACTAGCTATGCCCCAAAATTTATTCCTAAATTTCATTTGCATGCTGTGATTTTAAAATGGCCTCACATTTCTCAATTTTATTAATTTATGGAGAAATAAAATTTTAAATTATAAAGTCACAGCCACATGAGTTGTTGGGGCTTCTGTATCAATCTGCGGGCTTGTAACTTTTATGGAAAAACAGCAGTCCTTGAAAAGAAGAGACACTAAAGTGGTTTCATGTTTATTTCTATTAGGGGAGACACTGCAGCCAATTTCACCACTAAATTAGCTTTCTTTGCCATAATGGAATCAATGTGACAACAACTGTCCCAAAGGCTGTACATTCTAAGTCACATAAAAGGCAAACGCACAGGAATGAATACTCTATTTTATTTTTGGCATGCCGCACAATTCATTTGGTGTGATTTGTGCAATTTCTCCAAGACTATAAAGTTCCACATAAGGGAAGCATACAGCAGAACACAGATTAGCAGATGTGACATGGGGAACAAGAAGGATACATACTTTTTCCAGCTGGTTAGGGGTTTGTAGAGATAACACATCATTATCCTCAGAGACATTTCAAAGTCTCCCAGAACAAAAAATATAAGTCAAATTTTAAAGGCTCAACCCAAAGCACATTTGTAAACATGGTCTTGGCAAACTGAGGCTAGTACAAAGTTCCTTGAGGGCAGGGGATGCTGAATGACGGGATCAAAAACCTAGGGCAAGCACAGCCCTGGCTACAAATTGGAGTAATTGAACTATTTTTGTCTTTAAACAAAGTACTAATGATCTACAAAGTACTAATGGTCTAGGGACTTGACCCTAGGCCAATTAAATTAGAACTTCAAGGGATAAAGCCCAGCTATGGGTATTTTTTTAAGAGACCCTATAAACCTTTTCCAACCAGTGAGAACTATTCTTCTTCTAACAGGTTTCCCCTGAATCAAAGATGATAGCAAGAAACATTTACTATTTCCTATGTGATAGACACTATTCTAAGGAGGTGTACTAACTCATTCAACACTCACAATAATCATCCCACCACATTTTACCCACAAGGAAACTGAGGCTCCAACAGGTTAAATAACTTGCCCAATTTTCCCGTCTAATAAGTGAAGAAAATAGAACTCAGACCTCAGTTGTCTGCCACCCAAGTCAGCCCTCATAAGAACTCTGAAGTAGAAATATTCCCACTAAAGAACAACCCCAAAGGTCCCAAGAAGAGGCCTCCATATCTCATATGATTTGGGGAGTGGGGGCTTAGGTGGATCGCAGAGTGAGACAAGAGAAGGATTTTGTTTAAATATCTTATTAATACTAAACAAGTCAGTGATACTGAGAATTATACAATTTAAAATACTTTTTTTGCTTTCTAAGAAATATTGCAATAGCAGATCTACTTTCCTATCTACATCATTTAAAGCCAAATAGGGAGGCAGCTATGCAGACATGCTGGTAATTCTCTTGCCACTGGACCCTAGTCAGTGTTACCTACTGAAGGATGTAGTACAAGCAGTGGTCCCCACTCTTCTCTACCCACTGTCTCCCGGATCATTCCTACCAACATATAAACATGCTACAATATCTAAAATGAAACCAAAAAACCCTCGCTTTTCCCCACACCCCATTAGCCATCACCTAGTTTCCCTGTTCCCCTTGACACAAAACTCTTCAAAAGAATTCTCTACATTTATCCTATAAATGCTTCTCCCATTCTGCTTTTATCAGTTTTGAAAAATTTTCAGCCACGCTCTCTTCAAATATTGCTGTGTTCTGTTCTCCACTTTTTTTTTTTTTTTTTGGACCCCAGTGACTTGTACGTTAAACCTTTCTACCAGACCTCATGTAGCTCTTCAGTTCTTTTCTCTGCTGCAGTCTGAAGATTTTTATATGATTTATCTTTCAGTTAACTTCTTTAAAATTCTGCATAAGGCTGGCCCTACCCTTGCATTTTAGAGCAGTTGTAGGTTTCCAGGAAAATTGAGAGGAAGGTACAGAGACTCCCACGTAACCCTGCCCCTGCTCATGGACAGCCTCCCCCATTATCAGCATCCCTCACTGAAGTGGTGCATTTGTTACCATCAATGACCCTACACTGATCACATCACAACCGCCGGAGCCATAGTTCATGTTGTGCTTCAGTTTTGGTGTTATACCTTCTATGTGTGCTGTGCTTAGTCGCTTCAGCCGTGTCCGACTCTGCAACCCCATGGACTATAGCCTGCCAGGCTCCTCTGTCCATTGGATTCTCCAGGCAAGAATACTGGAGTGGGTTGCCAATTCCTCCTCCAGGGGATCTTCCTGACCCACGGATCAAACCCGCATCTTCTGTAGCTCTTGCACTGCAGGCGGAGTCTTTACCACTGAGCCACCGAGGAAGCCCTCTATGGGTTTAGACAAATGTATATTTAATGACATGTCTCTACCTTTATGGGCTTCTCCAGTGACTCAGCAGTAAAGAATCTGCCTGCCAATGCAGGAAATGTGGGTTCACTCCCTGGGTCAGGAAGATCCCCTGCAGAAGGAAATGGCAAACCACTCAAATATTCTTGCCTGGGAAATCCCATGCACAGAGGAGCCAGTACAGTCCGGGGAGTCACAAAACAGTCAGACATGACTTAGCGACTAAACAACGACATCATCCATCACTGGTATCATACAGAGTGTTTTCACTGCCCTAAAAATCCTATGCTTCACCTATTCATCTCTCCTTCCACTGTCTTTTTACTGACTCCAAACTTCTGTCCTAGCTGGAATCATACAGAACGTAACATTTTAAGATTGACTTCTTTCAGTTAGTAATGTGCATTAAAGCTTCTCCGTGTCATTTCACAGATTGATAGCTCATTTCTTTTTAATGCTGAATAATATTCCACATTCTGGATATACCACAGCTTATCTATCCATTATATACGAAAAGGCACTTTGCTTGCTTCCAAGTTTGGTAAATTACAAACAAAGCTGCTATAAGTATCTGTATACAGCTCTTTGTGTAGATGTAAGTTTTTAACTCCTTTCTATAAATACCAAGGAGTATAACTGCTTGATCACATGGTAAGAATATACTTGGTTAACTAACTTTTCAGTGGAGTTTAATCTTCCATTAAACCCATTCATTAAGTTCATTATTTTGACTATTTTCTGGTTATGCTATTTCCACTTGCTTTCCTAATTTCTAGTTCTGACAAAATTCTTCATCTCATCTTTTAATTCCTATTTTCTCCATTTCCCATGAGTCAGTTTCTATTTTTTTCTTGGACAGGTCTTAACTTTTCCTTCTTCTCTCCTCTTCTACACTGATCTCCTTCATGACCTCATCCAGCCTCTGTGTTTAAATACCTCCATTATGGTGATTACTCCAAATTGGTGTTTTTAGCCATAATCTCTCCCCTTAAATTCAAATTCTTATCTCTATTGCCTGCTGAATATCTATACTTGACAATCTCATAAACATATCATCAAAGTTAACATGTCCAAAACCTAACTTTATTTTTATCACCTCTTCTAGCAATCTTCCAGCTCTTTGGACATGGCAATTCTACTTTTTGTTCCTCGGATCAGGAACTATGGAGTCACCATTATCTCCTGTCTTCCTTACACCCCACATCCAAGCCAATTAGTCAATCCTTGGGTCTACCTTCAAGACCTAGGATGCAGCCACTTCTCAAAGCTTTGCTTCTGCCAACACCAGCAGCCTGGCCCACACACCACCCCGCACATTACTGCCTCGGCTTCCCAGATGGGTACTTCCTGCTCCTCCTCGGTTTCCCACAATCTATCAACACAAGAGCTAGCATGATCTTGGCTTGAAGACTTACGAAGTATCATTCACCCCTTTGTTCAAAGCCTTCCACTGGCCTCTCTTCTCAAGCAGTGTAAGCAGCAGAGCTCTCCAAACGGTGCTTAAGCTTCTCTGCGTTCTTCCCTGCCATCTCTCTGAGCACACCTGCTTCCTGTCACTTGCTCGCTCCACTTCAACCACAGCGGCTCCTTAATGTGCTCTGAACAGGTCAGAAGGCAGACGCCCTCTCTCTCAGGGCCTGGTGCTTCGGTTCCCTCTGTCTTCAACATTCTGGCCCCTGACAGCCATGGAAGAAGTAACTCCCTCACTTCCCTTAAGTCTTTATTCAAATAAATCACCTTCTCAAGGAGCTGTCACACAATTAACTGATTAAATAAACACATAAATAACCCCTCCCATCACTTCTTCCGTTTACCCTAACTTTATTTTTCGCCACAGAAATTTTCACTATTTAGCATTAATTGTGTGTTTTATTCCCACGGACTTCCCAGGTGGTACACGGTAAGAATCAGCCTGTCAATGCAGGAGATGCAGCTTCAAACCCTGGGTTGGAGAGATCCCCTGGAGAAGGAAATGGTATCCCACTCCAGTATTCTTGCCTAGAGAAGTCCATGGACAGAGGAGCCTAGCAGACTACAGAACAGTCCATGGGGTCGCAAAGAGTTGGACATGACTGAGCAACTAACCACGAGCATGCATGTGTTTTATTAGTTTTTTTTTAAATTTATTTATTTTAATTGGAGGCTAATTACTTTAAATATTGTAGTGGTTTTTGCCATACATTGACATGAATCAGCCATGGGTGTACATGTCCATCCTGAACCCTGTTTTATTAGTTTTAATTGCCTCTCTTCTAGATTTCAAGCTCTACGAGAGCAGGAATTTCATCTGTTTCATTCACTGCTGTGAAATCAGGGCCTTGCAGGTGGTAGGTACTCAACCAATGACAATAATGAAGAACCAAGTTAACGGATTGCTTTGTACCTGTCAGACTGCTATGAACAGATGAAGACCATTCCTAAACAGGGTATCTTTTTAAGGATTTATAACTTACTATGTACAATACTAAAAAATGCACAACAACCAAAGTAGCAAACAACACAAGTACCAATACTGAGTTCAGCAATGGAATATCAAAATTATTAAAGAATTTGTAACTGCATAAATATCTTAGAGAGACCAAATATTTCCCTTTTAAAAGCACATTCTGCAGCTAACAATCTTTAGTTTCCTAGAAGATTTTTTTCCCAGTTTCTTTTCATTATCTTTAAACAGATGGAAGCAATAAAAGGCATCCAGCAAGCTCAGTGCACTAATTACTTGACTATAGCTCTCTTAAAATGCCACTATCCCTTTAATTTTAAAATAAACTGTTTAAAATATTCTGCCCAAAGTTCAGAATATTAGGTGCTCTTGAACACATTAAGAAGTACCTAAAGAACAAAAATCCTTGACTATATTACAATATTTAATTAGGAAAAGAATTCTGTAATTAAGGTACTTTACATGATGGAAATGTGAAATGAAGAGCTTAAAATGAAATGATATGACAGACTCCAAAGAAATTTTTCTGCTCATGACTTTTGATGGTTTGTGTACTGTCTCTCTGAAATGGAAGACTATGGCTTAATTAATCAACCATCACATTTCAGTCAATAAAAGTTTCAAAAATAGAAAAACAAAATGAAAGGGCAATAATAGTCCAAACAGTGTTTTTCTTTCAGTTCAGTTCAAACCCCAATTATTAAATTATGAAGAGCTCACTCAATATGCTAGATTGTAAGTTCCATGAGGGTAAAGGTTTTCTCCTCTGTTCTTCACGGTTATATCCCAGGAGCCTAGAACACGGTCTGATCCATGTCAGGTGCTCATAAAACAAGCAAGCAAACAAAAAACTCTGGAAGAGTTATGTAGTACCCTGAGTACTGGACACAGTATAAGGCAAACCAACTTGTTTTGATTACTACCACTATCAATAAAATACCACCTCTCTTGCATGGCTCCCTTTTGGTTTGGTTAGCATCTGAAAAGCATTATTTTAGAGGGGGGGGCAGCAAGCTTATAAAATAGATTAATATTACATTCTGCTGGTTCTTTCAAAATAAAAACTTCAGTTCAGTTCAGTTCAGTCTCTCAGTCGTATCTGACTCTTTGCAACCCCATGAACTGCAGCATGCCAGGCCTCCCTGTCCATCACCAACTCCCGGAGTTTACTCAAACTCATGTCCATCAAGTCGGTGATGCCATCCAACCATCTCATCCTCTGTCATCCCCTCCTCCTCCTGCCCCCAATCCCTCCTACCATCAGGGTCTTTTCCAATGAGTCAACTCTTCACATGAGGTGGCCAAAGTACTGAAGTTTCAGCTTCAGCATCAGTCCTTCCAATGAACACCCAGAACTGATCTCCTTTAGGATGGACTGGTTGGATCTCCTTGTAGTCCAAGGGACTCTCAAGAGTCTTCTCCAACACCATACTTCAAAAGCATCAATTTTTTGGCGCTCAGCTTTCTTCAAAGTCCAACTCTCACATCCATACATGACTACTGGAAAAACCATAGCCTTGACTAGATGGACCTTTGCTGGCAAAGTAATGTCTCTGCTTTTTAATATGCTGTCTAGGTTGGTCATAACTTTCCTTCCAAGGAGTAAGTGTCTTTTAATTTCATGGCTGCAATCACCATCTGCAGTGATTTTGGAGCCCACAAAAATAAAGTCTGACACTGCTTCCACTGTTTCCCCATCTAGTTCCCATGAAATGATGGGACCAGATGCCATGATCTTAGTTTTCTGAATGTTGAGCTTTAAAGTCAACTTTTTCACTCTCCTCTTTCACTTTCATCAAGAGGCTTTTTAGTTCCTCTTCACTTTCTGCCATAAGGGTAGTGTCATCTGCATATCTGAGGTTATTGATATTTCTCCTGGCAATCTTGACTCCAGCTTGTGCTTCTTCAAGCCCAGCGTTTCTCATGATGTACTCTGCATAGAAGTTAAATAAGCAGGGTGACAATATACAGCCTTGACGTACTCCTTTTCCTATTTGGAACCAGTCTGTTTTTCCATGTCCGGTTCTAACTGTTGCTTCCTGACCTGCATATAGGTTTCTCAAGAGGCAGGTCAGGTGGTCTGGTATGCCCATCCCTTTCAGAATTTTCCACAGTTTATTGTGATCCACACAGTCAAAGGCTTTGGCATAGTCAATAAAGCAGAAATAGATGTTTTTCTGGAACTCTCTTGCTTTTTCGATGATCCAGCAGATATTGGCAATTTGATCTCTGGTTCCTCTGCTTTTTCTGAAACCAGCTTGAACATCTGGAAGTTCTCGGTTCACATATTGCTGAAGCCTGGCTTGGAGAATTTTGAGCATTACTTTACTAGCGTGTGAGATGAGTGCAATTGTGTGGTAGTTTGAGCATTCTTTGAGATTGCCTTTCTTTGGGATTGGAATGAAAACTGACTTTTTCCAGTCCTGTGGCCACGGCTGAGTTTTCCAAATTTGCTGACATATTGAGTGCAGCACTTTCACAGCATCATCTTTTAGGATTTGAAATAGCTCAACTGGAATTCCATCACCTCCACTAGCCTTGTTCGTAGTGATGCTTTCTAAGGCCCACCTGACTTCACATTCCAGGATGTCTGGCTCTAGGTGAGTGATCACACCATTGTGATTATCTGGGTCATGAAGATCTTTTTTGTACAGTTCTTCTGTGTATTCTTGCCACCTCTTCTTAATATCTTCTGCTTCTGTTAGGTCCATACCATTTTTGTCCTTTATCGAACCCATCTTTGCATGAAATGTTCCCTTGGTATCTCTACTTTTCTTGAAGAGATCTCTAGTCTTTCCCATTCTGTTGTTTTCCTCTATTTCTTTGCACTGATCGCTGAGGAAGCCTTTCTTATCTCTCCTTGCTTAGGTGGACCTAAAATTGACCCTTGGAACTCCCTCTTGCTCAATATTTGAGAATACACCCTCCAGTTAAAAATATTAAGAAATTCTTTGTGTAGCCTATTTCTCAATTTATTAGTGGCCAATACAGGTATCTACTTTGGCTCTTTTTCTTTTTCTTTTCAGTTCATCCCTAGCTGGAGTGAATATTAATTCCATCTTCAAAGTGATGGGGCAAATGCATGAGGAACCCAAGCTCTAACCAGGCATACTGAAGATCCTTACATTGGATGTGGCTTAATTACTCCGTCATTTCCAACTCTGTGACCCCATGGACTGTAGCCTGCCAGGCTCCTCTGTCCATGGGATTTTTCAGGCAAGAATACTGAAGTGGGTTGTCATTCACTTCTCCAAGAGATCTTCCTGATCCAGGAATCAAACCTGGTTCTCCTGCATTGCGTGGGGATTCGTTACCCTCTGAGCCACCAGGAAAGCTCATACACAATAGTTGTCTATCAAGTATCCTTTTCTCGTTCTTTCTCACTTGCAGAGTCCAGGTTGGTTTCCAAATAGCAATATGCCTACCTCAAATTAGAAAGTGGTTAGAGGAGAGGCAGACAGCAGGAACATGCATTTTACCTATTCCTTTCATCCTGCTGGAATGTAGATACAATACCAGAAGCACAGAAGCCATCTTAAGACCATGAGGGGACATGTACACAGCAAGGCCAGCTTACACAATAGGGAAAGAAAGGTCTAGATCCCCGAGGGAGCAGAGGAGCTACCACACCACCTATGTACTGCCTACCAGACTTTTTCCTTCACTGAAAATAGAACTTCTCACTAGGTCAAAGCCACTGTTTTCAGGTTGTATTTTGTGAGGCAGATTTGAATCCTCACTGATACAGATATTAATGGGGACTAGAAGATGGGAGGAAATGAAATGATAGCTTTTGGTACTACTTTGCCTAAACTTAACTTGACACATGTATAAAACTGAAAACAAACTACATACTAATATCTGATTTTCCACATTTTAAGCAAGGCAATGGCATTGAGAGACTAATTGTTGTCTGTTGCTAACAGAAATTAAACTTTAAGAAGGCACATTCCTTTATTAAATAAAATTAATTTAAAAAAATTCGCATAGGGGTTGGGAAATTTAAGCACCACTAATGAATGTCTGAATTATACAATTTAATTTTTTCTTTTACCTTGATAATTAAGATAATTATTTGTATATAAAGAATATTTCAAAAATATTTGCTACCATCAAAAAAACAGTTGAATCTCAAACACTAAAATCCCTCATAGCAAGCCCCAAACCATTGACTTGCAACATGAGAACAACGTTTCGTACACCACAGTCAGCAAGTCAGACCAGCCTTACTGTATTTATCACGAATTTTGAATTATGCAGACAATATATTTTGTGTTGTGCAGACAAAACAATGACATTTTACTAAACGCTCACTGATGTTCTTTAAATAAGTCTTGGCCATTGGAGGCTGGAGATGATGGAAGCCTATACAAACTCATAGCCTCTGGTTTTGGAGAAGAGAGGCTACTGACATAAACATCATGTTTCACAGTGACTCCTGAACCCTGGGCAATGCACAGTGGTGAACCCCATCCCTGTCCTCACTAATACTCCGCCATATGCCAGGAAGTCGTTTCACCACCTTCTCAGCCAGCAAACTTCTCCTCACCCTTAAAGACTCAGAACCATCCGCTCTGCGATGGTTATTCCCTCAGTCCTTTACATTCCCATCTGTACATCAGCATGTTCTCCACAGCATTATGACTGGCTCTTTGTATATCTGATGTTTCTTATTTGGCTATAAACTGCTCACCAAGACTCCACTCTCTTCCTCTTTGCATCCCTAGGAGCCATAAAACCCATGTACAAACAATCAAAGTTTGCTGAATGACAGACTGAATGATTCAATGAGTACATGATGGCATTTATACTGCCAATATCATGGGACAATGCATCAAAATTTAAGTTGTGACTTACACAGGATGTACATGGGGCTAAGCTGACTTTAGATGGAAGTTTTAAAGGAAAAGAGTTGTTCACCTTTTGGCCTAGGTATCTTTTAAACCTGGACATCAAAGGCCATCTTACATTTGAAAAGCGCTTGAGTGTTTGTTTGCCCAGAGACTGTCTGATGAAGCGACAGCACCCAAATGAGGTGGAGACTGTGGCGATGTTGTGTATCAGAGATAACACTGGAAATACGATGACTCAAGTCCAAGTCCCAGCCCAGCTACTTCCAGACAGTAACTGCTCTTCCCACCAACCCTGCAGGCTGCTGTGGGGATAAAATTTTTTCTTTGTTGCTGCTCTCCTGCCAAGCCAGAGCATGCTGTCTGGCTCCTAAGGAGCACGCACATGTCACCGAATCACTGACCCAGAGAAGACACGTGTCTGGCCTCAAAGACCACACTGTGTAGGCTCACAACGCTTCCTTACAAAAATCCCACTCCACTTCCTCTACGAGTTCACACTATGGGTTACTGGTTCTCTTCTTCGTGTTTCCTTTTCTTAAAACTTTATTTAGTTATTTACTTTCGGTTGTGCTGGGTCTTGGTTGCCGCGCGGGCTTTTCTCTGACTCCGGGGAGCCGGGGTTCCTCTCCAGCCGCGGTGCACGGGCGTCCCCCCTGTGATGGCTCTCCCGCAGCCCACGGGCTCGCGCACGGGCTTCAGCAGCTGGGGCACGTGGGCTCAGCAGTCGCGGCTCCTGGGCTCAGAACCCAGGCTCAATCGTCGTGGCGCATGGGCTCAGCTGCTCTGCGGCACGTGGGATCCTCCCAGACCAGGGAGCGAACCCGTGTCTCCTACACCGGCAGGTGGACTCTACCACTGAGCCCCCGGGGAAGCCCCTCAGTGCTTTCTTGAAAGCCTATATGCCATGTTGCCTTGACAATCCCACATGCCTGGGTTTAATTTGATATTGATCTAAAAGGAAAGAGGGCGGGGGTGGGGTGGAGGTGGGGGTAGGTACCCATAACCATTCTACAATTAACAGTTAAGCTTACATACAACTTGGTTGGAAACAGTCCTTTCTGTGACATTTTGTTTTCTCTACAACGGAAATGCATTCCTTTTCAGGCTAGACAGGCCAACCTCAATGTTCAGCTGGAGAATCAAGGGCATGTTCACAACTATGCCTAAAAACCAACTTAATCTATGTGTTTCATGATGCAAATTGAAAACGTGGAATAATGTAGCCTGTGTTCATCTATTCCTAGACTCTCTTTATATACCATACACATTCCAATTAGTGCTTCTCTTCAGAGGGGATCTGCTGTTCTGAAGCAGCAAGTAGCAGTTTACACTGGAAAAGGCAAATTGACAGTCCAAAGCTTACTAGTATCCAGAAAATAAATGTTTACCTGTGGACACTAAATTTGTATACAGTCCTTCTTTGGTCGATTCAACACACACATATTCCTCCACATAGGAGCACTAGAGAGGATTTTTAGAAAGCAAGCTTTACTTTTTACCTCCCTCCTTTATTTTCAGCTCTGCCATCTCCTGCATAGGCAGGTTTCATTGAACTGTTTTTAGTGTTTACCACATTTTACCAGAGTTAAATATCCCCACATACCCATCAGTAACCAAAGCACATTTTCCAGTCATCTTCATGGTTAACAAGGAAAATGACAAGCAGCAAAGTAGGAAGAGAGAACATACAGAAATAAGCAGAACTCAAACTGAATGGAAATTAAACTTCCCTTGCTGATAGGATTCACACACACATCTTTCAATCGGGACGATACATTTACAAAAGCACAATTCGATTAACTGGAAATGTATAGGGGGAATTATATTACAGATACCAATTTCACTTTGTTATAAGATGCTGAAGAACTAGTGCTACTGAATTGGGGGGAGATGCGGGGATGGAATATCAGTACATTAACAGAGAATACGCAATTTCTTCTCCAGCAATATTAGGGTAGTGTCCTTTCATGAGGACACAATCGGAGTTTTAAAGGGTCTCTGGTGTTGTCCAACTGTCATCAGATTGCAGATTGCTTAACTACTAGAAACTCTGAAGATATTCTCCTTGGCAATAAGGCAGTGTCTTCTGTTAAAACAATGATAATTTTTATCTGCACTTGTCACCCAGTAAACTAGATAGACTATTGATTCAGTCTGGACATCCAAATACCTGAACAACAATGAACAGTGAATAAATTCAGTCATTAAGAGAAGGAAAAGACAGATCAGTTTTATGTAGTTGATCAGCAATCAGTCTAGAAAGCAGAAATAATTTTAAAAACCTCTGTAATGAACATTTTCAGGTAAGTTTCTTCCTTCTACTGAATCTTCCCAGAAATATGGTGAACAACATCTACTCTACAACTGTAAAAGAAAATGAATATAAGAAAGAAAGATATTGGATACTACTGGGCAAAGTAAGATATATGGGCTCTCAAAACTCAATTTTGCTTGAGAAAAATGAAACCGATATAACCAATATTTGAACTTACCAGCATTATATACCTAAGAATTATGTCTTACAGGTATAAAAAGGCATTTTGCCTTTCCAAGGCACTAGAGAAGGAAAACATTTCATTTAACAATTTATAAAACATATGTGAACCTAACACTTCAGAGTACTTTAAAACGGAGAGGCATTTTTTTTCCCCATAAAGTCAAATCACAGAAGCAAAAAGATGCGCTTGCAATGCAAAAAGCATTCTTCTGGCCAATAAAGCAAGCTATCTTAGATTGTCTCTCCATTACATGGAAAACCCAGTGAACCTAATCAAGTGAGGTTATCAGAGTTTCTTTAATCGAATAGAAAGTCCCACCCACACTGTCTTCTCATCAATATTCCTCACGGCTTCCTCTTCCCCAATTACAAAAGACCAGATAACCCTGTGACTGATAGGAGATACGCACAAGCTTATTTTCCACTGTTAAACAGAGTTAACATACCCAGGGAAGCCATTTCAATTACTGAATAAATGGAAAAGGGTTAAATGTGGAATTTAATGGAATAGGATTTAACAACGTTCCCAACCTCATCAGCGAGCAAACAGGCAATTTCTGAGGAAAATATGCTAGAGAAGATAAATCTCATGAAAGATAATGGAGAGACAGACTTCACATTTCAAGGTTATTTCCAAACAACAACAACAACCTGAGCAGTATTTGATATGCAGTGGCCCATTAAGACAGACCAGAAAGTTCCTGGCTCTCACAGAGTCCCCCCTGCGGAGTTCCCACCTCCCCCAAACCCGCCTTTCCCACCTCCTCTGCCCTGTCTTAGGAGCCCCTTTCTTCATCACCAGGCTCTTGGTTCAACTCCTTCACGATGCCATCCCCAACTATCATATGCCACCCTTCAACTTTTAAAGCTATCAAGTTACTAAGGAGTTTAATTTTCGAAAATATTTTCCAAATTCAAAAGAAGGACTAAGGGTTTGTGCATTAAAACAAACACACACACACACACACACACAGTAAAAGTTCTGAATCATGCCACTCATTTGCACTCAGGACAAGGACTACCATGCTTCAGCTGGGTTGGCCTGTATATTAATGAGCCCATTTCCACCGTGCAAATGATAACACACAGGCACTGCACACTGCATTTCGACACATGAGTAAGTGCAGCACCACAGCAAAGTGATGCATCTTGTTTCCCAAGCTGGGCTGTAAACTGCTTGAGAGCAAAACTTCTCAGGGTGCTTTCTGTACGTTTTCTCAGAGCTCCTAGGTTAGAGCATTTGCTGCAGAGCAGGCTGGACCCACCTAGATTGGTTTCCTGAAGAAGAAACTTGGGACAAAGGCTACCCCACATCGTTGGGATTATCAGTCTTCAGCCAATTCGCCCTTAAAATTGACACCTCTTCACATCCGGATAACTGTTCTTTCCATTCAAGTCCTCCTTCTAAAATGGGCTCTTTGTCTTCTTATACGACTGAGTGGGAGCCAAATACCTGGGTTTTCACTCCAGCTCTGCCACCATCCAGCTGTGTAACTGGAATAAATCACTTCTACTTCTCTCCCTCAGCTTCAGAATGCTGAAGCCTAATTCCTCCATGAAAGTTCCATGATTCTACACTTTAAATGGTTTTTCAAAGCACAGCAATCTTCTAACAAAAGCATTAATATTGTAATACTCAAGTGGGTTTCAAAGCATTTAGCACCAAAGTTCTAGACTCCAGTCACAACACAACACGTCTGAGCTGATTCCATGGGCTAAAAGCAGCGTCTGCCTCACAGTGCTGCTGTTTGTAGTAAAGGTTCAGTTGAGTAATGAACATAAGTTTGCTCAATGCCTGGTGCTCAGTAAAGCACTCAACAAATGTCAGCTATCAATATCAAAACAAATACAACTGGAACTAGTTCTATAGTTTCATCAAAACTCATAATCTCAGTGTAAGTAAGTTGGCAGAACTGAGTCTGTTTAGACACTCCTTTAAAAAAAGGGGGAGGGGGTCATAATGTATTCACTTGGCCACTACACATCATATAATTAAGAGAAAGCACATCCCAGCAATGCAGAATTTCTGTGTTTTGTGTGATCTTCTCATCCTGCACATGAACCTTGTTTCATGCTAAAAAATCATCTGAACATAATTCTGAAGAAACCCATTTTATTCTATCAAACAGGTATATATATATATACCTTTTTAATATATCCAGAAAAGATAAAAACTCTAATTAGAAAAGATACATGCACTCCAAGTTCACAGCACTATTCACAAGAGCCAAGACATGGAAGCAACCTAAGTGTTCATCAAGAGATGAATGCATAAAGACGTGAGATACACACACATGCACGCACGCACACACACATGCACACATGCATGGCGCACACACACACACATGCACACACACAGAGGAATACTATGCAGCAGTAAAAAAGAAAGAAAGAACACCATTTGGAGCAACATGTGTGAACCTAGAGATTATCATGCTGAATGAAGGAAGTCAGACAAAGACAAATATCATATGGTATCACTTACATGTGGAATCTAAAACATGATACAAATGAACTTACAAAACAGAAACAAGACTCAGACATAGCAACTAAAGGGAAAAGGGAAGTGAATGATAAATTAGGAGTTGGGATTAACAGATATGCGCTACTACTTATAAAATAGATAAACAACAAGGACCTACTGTATAGCACAGGGAACTACACTCAATACCTTATAATAACCTATAATGGAAAAGAATCTGAAGAAGAATATATATGTGTAACTGAATCACTTTGCTACATACTTTAAACTAATGTAAAACACAGAAAATCAACTATATCAAAAAAGGGAAAGAAGGTATATTGACACAGTGATTATTCTTTCCTTTAAACCTCCCTTCCACCTTTGCTACATAATTTGTACTAAAAAAGGCTTTGACAACAGTTAAATGTTTTTTTTCTATCTACCCTTTTCATCTGAACTTTTCCCTCACCACTCCATCTCTTCTCTGAATCAGTCATCACAAGGCCCCAACACGCACAGCATTCTCTCTGTTCTCAAGTTCCCTTCCAGCATCTTCTCTGACTGCCCATCACCGTCTCTGGGTCCCCAGTTCTTGCATGAAGCTCCTAGAGAGACTTACCTACTTCACAGCAGGTAAGACTAAGCTATTCCACAGCAACTCCGTCAGAACCTAACCACCTGTTTGCTAACTGGTAACACTTAAGACGAGCTAAGCAAGGCTGATTCCATTCTGATTCCAAGAATCAGAATGAACCTCTGAAAATCTGTCATGGACCCAGCACAGCTCTGCCCCTGGGAACCACCACAGACTCCTAGGTGAACTGCATCCAGAATACATACAAAACAGCAGAGCCACGTGGTTGGCCTCTCCGGAAACCAGGATGCATGTTAACAAGGCAGAGTTCAAAACCACACTAATTCAAATGTTCAAGGCGGGCACTTAGAGAAGCAGACAAAGGAGGATTTGCCTCAAGTAGAACAGATACTTTGTTTTCCTTAAGTAAAACTAAAGAGAAGTTAAAAGTAATGTTATTCTATGCCCAAATCCACACATGTTTCTAAGACTCTTAAGACCTAGTAGGTTGGCCAAAAAGTTCCTTCGGTTTTTCCATTAGCTGTTAACAGAAAAACCCAAATGAACTTTTTGGCCAACTCAACACTACAACCAAAGAACTGTCCAAAAAAAGAAAAAGTAGGAAAAATATATTATTATCTCTCAGCTTGCATTTGAGATTGAATTCTGTTTCTTAGGCAACATGGGTATTTGGGGGACATCAATGGCTACTGGTACATAGTTATCATATTGTTCTCTATATCTCATTCTGAAATAAAGCCAAAATGTAACTGTAACTGCTTTGTTGATAAATTAGCTATATTATTTTAGTGGACAGCAAAGATCTTTAAACAGGTTGGAGCAGCATGAATACTCCAAGCTGAAGGATTAGCTTTTTCAAGCTTGAAAAGTATTTAAATGTGTTTTCTATATGGTATGGTATTTTTGTCTACAGTTAAGGAAATAAACACAAAGAAAACCAGAGCAATAGGAACAGCTAAGAAAGTCACACTATCATGACCGTTTCATCATTCATCCCTACACATGTGTATGGAATATTGACTACATTTCTAGCACATTGAGGGTAATACGGTACAACAAGCACCTCCTTCCTCAAGTTTATGTTCGAGCATTTGCTTTGGCCTCAGCGTTTCAAACGGTCTTCTGGGATGGAGAAGATTCCCATCTGAGGAACTAGTTACATTATATACCAGCATCTGAGCATTGGAAACAGGTAATTTAACCTCTCCAACCTCTCACTTCCGAATCTGAAAAACAGGAATTTTATAGGGCGCCAAACACAGCAGTGTAACTGTGGGAGGCAGCCACTAGACAAGACCCAACGATTGCCGCTTCCTCACCATCACGCCCTTGCATCATCCCTCCCTTTAAACATGGGCTGGACCTAGTGACTTGCTTCTCTACCACATGATGGAAAGACTGTCACTTTGGTTTTGCTCAGCCTATGGAGAAATCCAAGGTAGCAAGGAACTCTGGGAGTTCTCTGGCCAATAGCTAGTGCAAAACTGAGACCTTCAGCCCAGCGGCCATCAGGAAATGAACCCTGCCAAGTCCATGTGTGACTAGAAAATGGCCTGTTTCCCAGATGAGGACTCAGACGTGACCTCAGATCTGGATGACACATTCACTGTAGTCATATGATACTTTAACTGTAGTCTTATGACAGACCTTGAGGCCAAGGTAGGCAGTCAAGCCATATCTAGACTCCTGATCACCAGAAGCTACGAGATAATAAATAGCTGCTAATTTTGGAGGAATCTGTCCACAGCAATAGATAATAATATAAGCACAATTCATAAAATAAAGTACATTATATAAAGTTTTTTAAAAAATTATACCTGGGACAATAGCAAACACAATTTTAAAGTCCTCTTAAAATCATCCTAGTCTTGAATAAAAGCAATCTATTTTTTATTCACTATTATATAAGATGATGCTGTGAAAGTGCTACACTCAACATGCCAGCAAATTTGGAAAACTCAGCAGTGGCCACAGGACTGGAAAAAGGTCAGTTTTCACTCCAATCCCAAAGAAGGGCAATGCCAAAGAATGTCTGAACTACCACACAATTGCACTCATTTCACATGCCAGCAAGGTCATGCTCAAAATCGTTCAAACTAGTCTTCAGCAGTACGTGAAGTGAGAACTTCCAGGTGCACAAGCTGGATACAGAAAAGGCAGAGAAACGAGAGATCAAATTGCCAACATCCACTGGATCACAGAAAAAGCAAGAGAATTCCAGAAAAACATCTGCTTCCTTGACTGTATTAAAGCCTTTGATTGTGTGGATCACAACAAACTGTAGAAAATTCTTAAAGAGCTGGGAATACCAGACCACCTCATCTGCCTCCTAAGAAACCTGTATGCAGTTCAAGAAGTAACAGTAAGAACCGGTCAGGGAAGAATGGACTGGTTCCAAACTGGGAAAGGAGTACGTCAGCCTATATATTGTCACTCTGTTTATTTAACTTATATGCAGAGTACATCATGCAAAATGCTGGGCTGGATGAAGCTCAGGTTAGAATCAAGATTGCTGGGAGAAATATCAATAACCTTAGATATGCAGGAGACACCACTCTAATGGCATAAAGCGAAGGACTAAAGAGCCTCTTGATGAAAGTGAAAGAGGAGAATGAAAAAGCTGGCTTAAAAGTCAACATACAAAGAACTAAGATCATGGCATCTGGTCCCATCACTTCATGGCAAATAGATGGGGAAAAAAATGGAAAGAGTGACAGACTTTATTTTCTTGGGCTCCAAAATCACTGTGGAGGGTGCTGCACCCATGAAATTAAAAGATGTTTGGTCCTTAGAAGAAAAGCTATGACAAACCTAGACAGCGTATTCAAAAGCAGAGACATTACACTGCCGACAAAGATCCATACAGTCAAAGCTATGGTTTTTCTAGTAGTCATGTATGGATGTGAGAGTTGGACAATAAAGAAGGCCGAATGCCAAAGAACTGATGCTTTTCAATTGTGGTGCTGGTCCCTTGGACAGCAAAGATATCAAACCAGTCAATCCTAAAGGAAATCAACCCCGAATATTCATTGGAAGGACAGATTCTGCAGCTGAAGCTCCAATACTTGGCTACCTGATGCGAAGGAATGACTCATTGGAAAAGACCCTAATGCAGGAGGAGAAGGGGATGACAGAGGATGAGATGGTTGGATGATATCACCGACTCAATGGACACGAGTTTGAGCAAACTCTGGGAGACGGTGAAGGACAGGGAAGCCTGGCATGTTGCAAAGAGTCAGATAGGACTGAGTAACTGAACAATATAACATATATGAAATCTAATTAATTCATTAATGGTACTATCTCAAATTAGAGGTGAATCAGCCATCAAAATTCTATGAAAATAGCTGTGCTACTTGGGACTGCTGCTGCTAAGTCACTTCAGTCGTGTCCGACTCTGTGTGACCCCGTCCCTGGGATTCTCCAGGCAAGAACACTGGAGTGGGTTGCCATTTCCTTCTCCAATGCATAAAAGTGAAAAGTGAAAGTGAAGTCGCTCAGTCATGTCTGACTCTTCGCGACCCCATGGACTGCAGCACACGGAGCCAAAACATAAATGGAGAGTAAGAATGAACATTACTATCAGGCAAAAGTCTTTAGAGGGAAAAAAATAGCATCAAAGAATATACTAAATGACATAGGAACAGCCTACTTTACAAAAACAAAAAAACCCCTCAGCTATGGTTGCCTGTCACTGCCTCACAATATACAGAGCAGAATTTCAGACTTCATTTTTTTTTTTACCCCTAAATCTTTCCTGAATAACAGCTGTTACACTGTATGAGACATACTTTAAAAAAGAAAAGGATTACTATCTTAAGCAAATCTGCTAACTTAGAATTTATATCCAAGGCTACTTCCATAAGAAATATGATTTAAGCATTTCAGAGACAGGATTAAATGAAATTAACATAATACAGATATATTTTTTTCAGTGGTCCTGGGCATGGAGATACACTGTCTGGTATGGAATGTGTGATACACTGAATCACTGGCCATACCCTTTGCCAGCTGACCCTGCAACTCCTCCCTCTAAAGTACTCTCCCCCATCCATTCCCTTTGATCTCTGCCACAATATTTGCTTCGATCAATGGGATGTGAACAAAAGTGACAATGTGGTGGTTTTGAGCCTAGGATTTCCTGCATATCATGTATCTGTGTATCTGGGTTCACCCAGTGATGTACTTACTGCAGCCAGCTTGTACCAGGTCAGGAAAACCCCTTGTTAAAGTTACAGCAATTTACAGGCCAGTTGTTAAACACAACAAACCATTAATGAAAATTAAATTACATAAATTGAAAGATAAATATTTTAAAAGTTACTCAAAATTCACAAATGCCTGATTATTTTACTACATTTTACTATTGCAAGTGCTACTGCATGTGCTTTTGAAGTAAAATGTACACATCCATTACTCACACTTATGAAGATACATCCAAACTACCCAGCTAAAATAAGACATTTTCAATAGAAAAATAAAATGTAAAGGTATCCTGAAATTTAATTTTATAATTCAAATAGTTTCAATTAATACTAGATGATCGTGATTTCAAACCATGAAATGAAGGTTTTTACTTTTGCTTTTTACTTTAAATGAAGGTCTTACTTTAAGATTTTTACTTTAAGAATTAATTCTGCAAGCACAACCATTGTGCAAATAATGTAAAAACCATTTTAGCCACGCTGGTAAATCAAGCATACAAAAGCCATTTCACTAGATGACAATTCAAATATAGGAACACAGAAGGAAAATAAAATATTTGACAAGGCTCTCATTTAGAAAAATCTCAGGGTACAGTTCAATCGACTACCAATCTCTTCTGAAATTGTTAGCCTGCAATCAAATATTAAAATTAATAAGGACATTTTCTTCAGAGATTTGGATAAAAACACAGTAGGGATGCCACAGACAAGGATAGATTCATTTAAGAAAAAAGTTAAGGCAAATTACCAGTTCATTACTGTCTTTCTCTGCTACTACTTAAATATACACTCAAGGAATTTCCGCCATAAAAACCAAAATGTAAACTGTGGAAGAGACAGTCACCCTGATTTATTTTCCTGCTTCTGCTGGACTTTACTCCTGAGCATCCTGTACATTCTTTATTCACCAAGTATTTTTTTCTGCTCAGCTTGAATCTCTGCCATACCAAGTTAAACTTTCCCAAATCTTCTTGTTCTAATCATAGCACAGTGAACTCTGGTAAAAATAACTAAGTAAAGCTTCCTTAAAATGACTAGGATCTATAACAAAAAGCTGCTTCAGAATTAAGGTTTTTTTAAATATTATGGTCAGAGTTACCACATTGCCACAAAGTCTGAAAGAGCGTGTAAATACTAAATGCAGTTCATACACACACACGGGCTACATTAACCACTTAAGAATTTCCTTCAAACTGTATACACACAATATAAAAGTAACTCATCAGGTAAAATTAAAGTGCAGATTATTAGACTTAGGTCTCATTCCTGCCTTGACCCCTGTATTTCTAAAGTTCATTTCAAAAACTTGGTCTTTTCCCCTTTATGTTTCAGGCAGCAAAGCTCAAGGCACGAAAACTGAATGGTCCAGTCAATTCTCAAGAAGCGACTATGGCCCACCAGTGACAAAAGACACAGGCATTCAACCTGTGTGGGTATATAATGGGCCTTTACTTCCTGCACGGCACTGCAGGAGCCCAAAACCCATCACCCCGTGTCTGGTTATGTAGACACTAAGGCTTCAATCAAACTACAAAGCACTTAAACCAGAGTTAGATTAGATTTAGGACACTTTAACTTCTCATGTTTTTCCTCCTTAATAAAACAACGCAAATAATTCTAGGTACTGTTTTTCTTAAGAACTGGTTGATCTATGCAAAACATTAGATAACTTCCAGCCTTCAGGATACAGTTAACACATTACAGGCAAAAACAATAATTTTTTTACTCAATATCTAAGTCATTTGGCGGGGGGGAGTCTATTAGATATTTTGAAATGAATTATTTAGCTGTTGGAATCAAGGGTAAAAGGGTAGTCACTCAGGAGCAGGAGCAAAGAGTGACTGAAGAGGTTTAAATAATTAGTTTTGAAGAGGGCTCTTCCAACTCACCCTTTCTTTAAAGATTTAAAGTGTTGTTCCAGATATACAAAATATTTAAATGATGCCCCAGTCAATGATTCTGGAGCTAAACTTTTGAAAACTGTCACTTTTCAGAGGAGGATGGGGATACAGGTTAGGAGCCGGCAGCTTACTTGGCCAGGGATTCAGCATATGAAGGTCATTTAGAAGTCTGTATAAGAAGCACTGACATTCATAATCACAAGTCTCAGTTCTGCAATGGCAGGGACGTGCCCTGTGGAAACCAACCCATGCTCTGTTACATTTAGAGGCAGAGGGCAAATCTCCAATTGTGAAATTAACAGAAATGACTTAAACAAATATCTGAGTTGGACCACCTAATTTAAAGGTTATTTTAAAAGTCATTTAAAAGTTCAATCACATTGATAACAATGACTGTAGGAGTTGCAGGCTTTAAGCTGAGGCATTACAAAGAAACATGACATCAATCTCAAGTCTGACATTGGTTTCTATCAGCCAGGGTAGCTGCTTGGGGCTATAGCAGTCTTGAGTTATCTGGCCTATTCTTTGGTTGCGATTAATGGTTTCATAAAGTCCTCACAGCACATCATCCACTGAAGCTGAGAAATAAGTGAAACCTGACTTAGAATTAAATGGAAAATAAAGGGCACAATGATTTTCTAATACTTAGTGTTAAAACAGATTAATAAAGAAATTAATAATATCTGTATGAACTTAGATAATAACTGTTGCATTCTTCCCAAAAATAATCCTATCTTTCTGGAAAAAAGCTGTGCAAGATTTACATTTTATCACCATGTTTTTGTTATTCCTACATAAGCTAAAACGACAAGTTAAGTAGCAAGGGACTGTTACTTTCTCAAAGGTAGCAATTGAAGAGAATTTTTAGCACTTAGAGAAGCTCAAGGCTTCAGCAAGAAGTAAAGGATTAAAATCAGAGTCTCTAATTGAGATTTAAAATACGTCACTGTCACAATTCAATTTCTGATGTCTGCCTATAACCCACACCATACCGTATAAATCTGGGGCTCTAAAAGCAGTCAAAATGATTTATAACAAAACATTTTCTGTAAGTATATCCTTTATCAGTGATTAATGACCAGAAAGTTCTCTCATCCAGCTATCTGACTGAATGGCAAAATGAGGAGTTTATGACGTTTACCCATTGCATGCTGTCGAGGGAAATAATATGAAGCAATGGTGGGCGGAGGCAGAGGGTGGTGCAGGGATTGAAAGGTACAAAAAAAGGCACATGGTCTCAGTTGTTATCAAATGCCTTACAACTTCTCATGGTACCAATCTCAATTCCAGAACATGTTAACCTGTTACAGTAAAATCAGAGTCACTAGCATTACATGGAACAGAAGATACAACTATCTCACGTCTTACGTGAATAAAGAAGATACTTCTCTGCAAAATGTTTTAAAACTAAAAGCAGGGGTGGGGTGGGGGTGGGATTCAAATCTGGGAAGAATGCCCTACCAGGAGAAGGAGGAAAAGGGAGGAGAGGCGGACTGCACTGCAATTTGAAGGACAAAATAAGAAGGCTAACATAGAACGTTAAAATTCAAAGTAAAATCGCAAAGGCTGCTAGAGAATTCCAAGCAGTTTAAAGTGGTTTATTATTATAAAAGCACATAACTTTACAGCCAATATTCCTCTTTTTTAATAATAAAGGGGCAGCCAAGTAAATACTCTAAGAGTACTTTAAAGACATTTAATTACTTGGGAGAAAAAAACTCCGTCCAAGTCTCCCTTTACATGTAGACAATAAGTCAGTTAAAGCAAAAAATCAGCTTGCCTAACCATCTTCCACTGGCTGGGGATGATGGACATGTGTAGTTGAAAATCATAAAGCTGAAATAAACATTCTTTAACCCCAGACTGCCCAATACCACTCCCAGCTCCCAGAAGCCCTGGCTCTGTTGTTACATTCTCAAAATAGAATTGCCCTGGACATGGTCTTTGCCCCTCATCTTGAGAAACTAACTGATCTGTAGTTCCTTAGTACATAAAGAATCTAAGAGCTACTGATATTGTTCACACATGTATCTAATGGAATCTTAACATTTCCTTTCAAATTTGAAAAAAAGGAAAAAGTAACTCAAACTGAAGTTTTCCTCAACAGTTTATTAACCATCAAAATTTTATAGGTACCAAGAAATCAAAGGGCATAGTTCAAAACTTTAAAAAAGATTTGTAAATGAACACTTATTTATATATGATTCTATAAAACAAAACACAAACTCATACTGCAAACACTATTAAAACCCTTTGTCAAATTCATTTTCTACTTCTGAAAGCTATTTGGGTCACTTGAATATGATAAAAATCAAGTCATGCTCTTCTTTCCCTCCCAATAAATCCCTTAGAAACATCAGCAACAATTTAGGAATGTAAATGGATTTTCCGTTTGCATTTATACTTAATGATGACTTAACCAGAAGGAATATAGCTTTATTTTTTGGAGGGAGATTGAACCCAGAGGAATATGTTGTTTTGGGGGGAAAAAAAAACTAATTTAGACTAGGCAAAATAAAAAGAATGTCAAAAGAAAAAGCCTGATATTAAAAAGAAGCAGCTGAAGCCAAAAATAAATTTGAAAAAAACAGCACTCCGATGCCTGGTCTGATGGTGATGGAATATGGAGTCCCATCTTCTGCACAACATTAAGTACTGAAGAACACCTCACATTAAAAGCCTACACACACCCATCTGAATTCATTTGTTTTACATTCTTACCCCTTTTATTTCCTTTTGCTACCATGGACTTTACATGCAACTGTAACTAATGCTGAAAATCAAATTTTGATTTTAGAAGATATGTGTGGCTATTGTAATATGAGACACCATATGACACAGTGCATATCAATAGCTTCAAAAGATAATACCTCAATAATAAGGGAATTTCCACACAGACTTCCTTAAGTCAGCACTCCTGGAAGGCCCTTTCTAACGGCCCCACCTTCTGAAAAACTACACTTCCCCTGACATTTCACAGGAACCGAAAACGTATCAAGTGGATTTTGCCTAAGTCTATCCTGCAAGTACTTCTCATATTTAATTCTATAAATGTCAGATAAATGACTCAACCAAAAAACATTCCTCTCCTAAAAAAATACATCTGAGCATTAGCCTATGTCGGCTTATTAATATATATATTAACAATCACTAAGTCCATTGAAAGAGAAATTAAATGATACATGTTCAATAATTCACATTTATGGGAGAGTTTATGTTCAAAAGCTACAGATTTAATTTTAGATTAAGAACACAAGTAATAACATAAAATTCAGAGCAAATCATAATCTAAGGTATTATTAGTGCCATGTCCATCCCAGAAGAAACATTAGACAGTGTATTAGACAGTACAATACAATTAAGAACCAGTATTTGACAAAGTGTTCAGCTACTGAATTTCAGTACTCCCAGAATTGAGTATCTCAGCATGTCTAATTATGGGTAATAACACCATAATTATATCTAGTGATTCTTGATGGGTATAAGATTAAGAGACATTTTAAAAAGAAACATTTCAACTTAGACAAAAGGAGAGTAAAATGATCCAGCCCTCATCAAGTCATGGTCATTCTTGTTTCCTCTGTCCCTACCCACTTCCCCACCCTCCCAGGCATCATTTCATTGCACCCATTAAAACTTCTACCTGTATATTTAAAGGATAACTCTTTTAATCATCACCACAAAAACCACATCTAAAAAAGCCAAACAGTTAATTCCTTACTAACAAATATCTGGTCATTGCTCAGTTTCCCCAGTTGTCTCAAAATGTTTTTAGTTTGATTGAACTGATATGCATGTGGCATTCATACATTGCCATTAATATCTTTTTAAAGTATTTTTTAATCTTTAGGTTCCTACTCTGTTCTTATCCAATTCACCCCACTTGGCAAAGCCATATGGTTTGTTCTGTATATTGTTTTCTATGGTTCAGAGTTTGTTGATTGTATCCCCTGGTCTCATTTAACTGGTCTCTCTCTTCCCTGTATGTCTTGTAAGTAAGCTGACAGGTCCAGAGACTTGAACAAAAAACTTGGTTTTTTGGGGTTTTTTTTGCTAAAATATATCCTCCGTAGTGTTATCTACTTCCATTCGAAGGTACATAATATTAAGTTATCTCTGTGTGATGTTAGTGGTTATTAATGATCGTTACCTAAATCCATTATCATTGACCCTTGAACAATAGAGGGTCATGCTGCTGAAAATCTGCATATAACTTTGCAACTGGCCCTCCATAACTACAGTTCCACATCCACAAGTAGAATCAACCACAGAATTTATAGGACCATAGTATTTACTGAAAAATATCCACATATAAGTGGACCCATGCAGGTCAACCCTGGCTTGTTCAAGGGCTGCTGCTGCTGCTGCTAAGTCGCTTCAGTCGTGTCTGACTCTGTGCGACCCCATAGACGGCAGCCCACCAGGTTCCGCCGTCCCTGGGATTCTCCAGGCAAGAACACTGGAGTGGGTTGCCATTTCCTTCTCCAACGCATGAAAGTGAAAAGTCAAAGTGAAGTCCCTCAGTCATGTCCAACTCTTAGCGACCTCATGGACTGCAGCCTACCAGGCTCCTCTGTTGATTTTCCAGGCAAGAGTACTGGAGTGGGTTGCCATTGTTCAAGGGTTAACTGTATTTTATTAGTGCTTGCAAAACATCATATTCTAGATCAATTTTTCTTCATTTATTAGCAAAAAAAAAACTTCTGTAAAGAGAAACATCAATTATTTGGTTATCTTGAGGAATAATTCTAATTGGAGAGCCAGGATAAATGGGGTTTTTTTTTTTTCCTTTTTTTTCAGGATTTTTGTTGTTTACTGTAGTAAGAACATTTAACATGAGATTTATTCTTAACAAAGCTTTAAATGCATAATACATAATTATTAACTTTCTAGGCCCAATTTTTAACTTTGTTTGCTTTTTAATTATGTAAGACATTTACTTTTCCTTTTTTCCTTTTCGGTTCTTCTCTTCCACTTTTTAATGTAAGCGGCCTCTCAGCAGCAACCAGCACGCTGACCACTCTCCCCCTCTTGGTTTCTTCATCATACTCTGCAGATTGCCCTTGTCTCTCTGGTTTTCCCTTCTCAGTCTCCTATTGTTCCTTCCCTCGAACCTATCAATATACTTAATGGAGCTCCTCGGGGTTCAACCAGAATCTTTTCTCCTCTCTACACCTTCCCCCCAGCAAGTTATCTGTTCCTACGCCATTAAATATCATCTATATGCTAATGGCTGCAAATTTCTATCTCCAACCTGAAGCTCTCCTGTGAGCTCCAGACTCAGGTACCCAACCATCTATAAAACTTTGATGCTTGGGTGTCTAATAAACACCTCAAGTGCATACAAAGCAGAACCCTAAATCACTACCGTTTCCGCAACCATGGTCCTCCTGCCCCCTCAGCTCAGTAAAAGGCACCCAGTTTACTCAAACTGAAAACTCAAGCATCATCCTTGATTGCTGCCTCTGCTTCATGCTTCTTACCCAATCGTGATGTAAAGCTCTCGGTCTTCTACTTCCTGTCCCCTCTTCTCCGTCTCCCACCACGTCCCCCCACCCAGCCCCCTTCTCCCCTCAGGAACCTCTGCATTCTCCTCACAGGCCTCCAGGCTTCATGCCTCCCTCCACATGAGGCAGCATCACCCAGCATCCAGAGTGGTCCTTCTCCAGACTAACTTGAACCTACCACCTGGAAGTGTAAAATGGACCAATGCCCTTCCTTCATACTTGAATTCTAACATCTTTCTCAAAGCCTACTAGGTCCTGCATGATCGACTCTGCTTTCCTTTCCACTGCCTTTTGTTACATTCTCCTGCCCTCTGCTTGCCCCCAGGGGCCTCCTCTCAATCCTCAAGTGAAATCCTCCTCTCAATCCAGACTCTTCTCTCCGCCTCACAATCTCTGCATAGGTGGTCCGATCAGCTCGCAAGCTCTTCACTGCACTCTTCTTCCATCTTGACATGGCTGGCTCCACCTCATTCTTCTGACTCTGCTTAAATGTCACCTCCTCTAAGGAGCCCTCCCTGACAAGCCCTACGCCTATCACTTCAGCTTACGTTTAATTATGTATCACCACTCTATTAATTCTCATGGAGGAAGGGTCTGCATACCACCCCCTGCACTGGCTGATGTAATGCACTATATGTATATGTATATGTATATGTATATGTATATGTACTACTTATTGAGCATCAGCAGATTTAATCCCCAAGTATTCCTTCTCTATTTCTGGCTCACTTGGTAATGGAGTCCTTCTGCTTCTTCCTCTACTCAAGAATTACAGAACATCCAGCCCATATATTAGTTTTATCTCATTGGACTATGTGGCAGATACACAGGCCTTAAAATGAAGCCTACAGTGACTATTCTATTTATTCTGTCTTTGGTACACAGACTCCCAGTGAATCCAAAGATAGATTTCAGAGGGCCACGAACTGGGGTGAGAAAACAACTCCATGTTCTTGTTCAAAACCTTAAATTTAGCATTCCCACTCACTATGAAGGTTGACTACAAACTAGTTGCAATACCTGTAACTTTGTCACCAATGGAAACCTTCAGATGTTTTCATATCTCATAATTTAAACACTGTGAAATATTTATCATCACTACCTTGAAATTACAATTATTAAACATACTGCTAGATCTTGTCAGTCAGTGCTTTAATAAGGGAGCAAATACTTTTATGTATTATACATTTTTAATATTTTGATAACTATTTCAATATAACTGGTTTCCTTTGTAACCCTTGTGTTTTATGCATTTAAGGTTTTGCTTGGGTCCACATACTAGCGATATAATGAAGCACTAAGAGGTAAAAGAAATCCATCCTGGTGGGGACAAGTATTCATTTATTGACTTGCTCAGAACTGCCAGTGCACAATGACAATGAAAAGGAGGCTGGCTCTTTTGTCCGTTTTAGTATTGTTTTTAAGTTCTCTCCAGGCCATGCATCCCCATTTTACCCACTCCCAGAATGGATCACTCCCATCACCCTTCCCTTGGAACACAGTTGCCTAGACTACCACAGACCT
The DNA here is from genome assembly GCF_019320065.1 of Cervus canadensis. Taxonomy (NCBI): domain Eukaryota; kingdom Metazoa; phylum Chordata; class Mammalia; order Artiodactyla; family Cervidae; genus Cervus; species Cervus canadensis. The sequence continues at coordinate 12,370,493 of NC_057401.1, forward strand.
CCCCAGATATCCAACAGGCTCATGACACATAGAAGGTTAAAGAATTGCTGAACTGGAACTTCCATATAGTGTAATAAGGAACACTTGACAATTAATAAAGGTGACTAGGTAGTTAATTTTTAAATCTTCAATACAGAAATGAAGTCAATGAAAATTTAACCAAGAAAACAGAAGATATGGCCAAAAAAACAAGATAAATTTTTAAGCCACAAAAAAATGGATAATTTAACCCATTCATATACCACTAAAACTGACAGGAAGGAGCCAGTACCCTGTGATTATAGAGAACTCTTACAAATCAGCAAGAAAAAGATCCAACAAAAAACGTCAAAGGACACAAATTAGTAAATTAGAGAAAAACTAAACTGTCCACAAAATATGATAATTTTCTACTTCAGTAATCAAAGAACTACAAACTGAAATAGGATATTTTCATCTATCAGACTAACAAATCTTAAAGAAAAATAATGATTAGATGACATTACCGACTTAATATACATGAATTTGAGTAAACTCCAGGAGACAACGGAGGACAGAGGAGCCTGGCGAGCTGCAGTCCATGAGGTTACAAAAAGTTGGACATGACATAAGAGACTGAACAACAACACTACTTAATATAAGCAAAAAGTTAAGATAAATATTTGTATACATTATATTGTTTATCCAAATCACAACATGGCATACACATGCAACATTTTAAAAATGTATCAACTCTTTCTTCAAGCAATTCAACTTCTAGGAATTTATCCTAAGAGGAAGATCACACAACTGTGTAAAGATTCATGTGAAAGTGTGTGATCAAAGCATGGTGTACAACTTTTTTAATGAATGAGGATAAAACACATGTGCAAAAAAAGTGAAAGTGAAACTGTCAGTCGCTCCGTCATGTCCAACTCTTTGTGACCCCATGGATGGTAGCCCGCCAGGCTTCTGAGTCCATGGCATTCTCCAGGCAACAATACTGGAGTGGGTTGCCAGTCCCTTCTCCAGGGGATCTTCCCAACCTAGGGATAGAACCCAGGTCTCCTGCATTGCAGGCAGATTCTTTACCAACTGAGCCACTAGGGAAGAAATTATGGGACATTCATACAATGTCCAATCATTTAAAACAAAAGTCTAGTTTTTCTGATATGGAAAAATATTTAACATGTATTAAGTGGAAGAGCTAGATTATGAATTTATATGTCTCTTATGAGCCACATCTTGGTTTTATTTTAATGTACATAAAACCCTGAAGGCTATCAACATTTCCAGAGTAGTGTCACCTCTAGGTTATATACAAGTGGCTTTTTATAATTTGATTTTCTGGTATTTAACAAAATAGCATATTACTTTTTTAATAAAAAAGTATCCTTTAAAAATGAAATTACCATGTTTAAAATATTCTGAGTTATAGAGTAAGATGAAAAGCAAATATCCTCTTAAACAAGAGGACTTCTAAAGACAATCGTGGTACCTTCCCCATACTTTCAAGTATCTTCAAGTCAAAGTGGATGCCCTTCTGTTTACTTCATATCCGGGCCACATATGCCTTCCTAAATATTCAACACAGGAAAGCAATACCCCAGGTACAATTAGTAATTACTCTCTTATGTCAGTACCACCAAATACTTATCAAAAGCTGGTTGAAGGGAGACAAGTTTGAGGAACCATGACCTGATGGATATGAAATCCATCTTTCTTTCCTATTCTGCATCTAGAGTGAGCCAAAATCAGCAAAGAAGCAGTTTTGACCTCATTTGTTCCAACCACCACCTCTGGGTATTAAACCTACGACTCCCAGTCTGTTATAGATTTGCTTCTACTGACCAAGTATCTATGGAATTCTATCAGTCTATATCATGGAGTGTGGTACCAAACATGCCTATGAAATTCATCATTGTGGCTATTGTAAGTGAGGGGAGAATCTGTCCCCGCTAGGAGGAATTCCTGCCTGGGATTAGCATCACAAGTCTGTAGTGTTTCTTCTGACTAAATGGTCTCTGTCTCACGGCAGCAGTTTTTAACCTTAAGTGGGGCGGGGGTATGGTCACATGTGCTCCTGAGAATCTGATGAAAGCTGTGACTCCTCTCCATATGCACACCCTACAGTTTGCAATTTCAAGGAGTGCAGAGACATCTCCCTGTCTCCAGGTTAAGAATTCACATCTTATGGGTCAAGCTTCCCTCCCACAAGCTCTCTTTTCACATGGGCTGCTAGAAAGTTTCATTTAATGCCCACCTTCAGCAAATACACAGTTTATCTTGGGATGCATTTGCAGTAGTTGCATAGCTGGTTCCAGCCCCCATCCCTGTACTAACCAACTTACTGTAAATTGGTACTAACCAATTTACTATTCTGCTGAAGTTTACCTATTCTAGAAAACTGATTTGGAGGGAACAGAGATAGGGAAAGGACGATCAACAACAACATCACGCTAATTCCAAAACCTTGTCTGAGAATCATTAGTGTGATGGCCTTGTATTTCTAGTCCTCTCCTTTTCCAAACACATAACAGCACTGTCCTTCCTAGTTGCAGACCATGTAACAAGTTCTAGCAAATAAGCTGTGAACAGAACCAACACATGTCATTTCCAGACCAGCACATTTAACTGCTGATGGAAACCCCTCAGGGCTCTTTTCCTCTGGCACTGTTCCCAGGAAGCTTAGAAACAGAGGCCGTTCAGTGACTCTGCGTCCCCAAGTGATCATGATACACCTCCACAGGTGTAGGAGAGCCTGATGCTCTCCTAGGCTAGAGAGATTTGGTGGTGTTTTTATCTGCCTATGTGAATGAATGTACCTGATGTACAAAAACAAGAAGGTATAGACCTCTCTCATTTGGGAACTTAGACCCTAAGATTTTCAGTGGAAACACAAGGAGGGAAGGGCTCACACCCAGGAGGCGGGCTCAGGTTTTCAGCAGGTCCGGTCACGTTTAGAGCACTGATGGGGCAGGACCAGCGGGGAGACAGGGAGCACTATCCTAGGACAGGGAGCAGAGGGGTCTAGGGTTTCAGCAGAGTGGGCCAGGCTGGCTTGATTGGGGTCACTGGGCAGAGCTTGGGTCCATCATTGGGCCACCCCTGGGACCTATGCCAGGGCACTCACACCCACGGTACAGTGGCTATTAACAGAGCAATGGGGCTAACACCTTCCCTCGAGCTCCGCTGACCTTTGCCAAGACTACAGTGAACGTGCTTCCACAGTCACTGGGGGTCACTTAGGGTTCTTTTGTCCCTGTCTGTGTTCAAAATTTACTAAAAGCAGTTCATCATATGTGTGAATATTTCTACAAAGGAAGAAATAAGAGTTCAAGGGGGAAAAGGTAAGATTTTTTTTGGGGGGGGGAACAGATGAGTTTAACTTTTAAAAATCAAATGAAAGCAGAAGAAGATTTCCAGCTCTGAGTACTATAACTAGGGCACAAATTAGACTTTTTATCATGTTCATCATCAGCATGAGAAAGAAACAGAATCAGTTACATGAAAAACAAGGTCCCTAAAAAAAAAAAAAGAAAAGAAAAACAAGGTCCCTAAGAACAAACAAACTAGTTACTCGGGAGCAGCACAATTCTCAGGACCAAGGTCAGGGAGAAATTTGTCCCCTGTGGCCTCATAATGAGGTGACTGTGTAATAGGATCCTTAAGGTAAATAAGGGTTTCAGGGGATTTTTCTCAGGAGTGTGCCTCAGTGTAAGCTGACAGCCTCCAACCAAGCACTATTCAAGGGATGCTGAAGAGCCAATTCCAAGGGTCTGATGCTAGGCTTTTAGGAACTCAGCTGTCTGGTGAGCTGAAGTAATGCAGCAACAAACTTTAGACTATCTAGAAGAATTCAATGCTATGTATGTATTTTAAAAATTGAAGAACACAAGCAGGCACCCTGGTTGAGGAAAAAAAAAAAAAAACACTTTAACACTTCTGAATTCTCTGAAACTGTATTTTAAAGATCTTAATTACTGAAATTTCAATCTTTTCAGCTTCAGAATGCAATAGGATGCCACAGTGATCTTGGGAACTTCTGAGACTGTTATGCAACTGGGTATGTGATACTTTGGACCAGATGATAGGCAAGTAAGGAATGGTCATAATAAAATATCTTAATTAGAGGAACACAGGATTGACAGCATATCCTCAAGGCAATTCTTCGTAACTATTATGCTCCCAACCTAGCATTAGATAATTGAAGGGCAATAGATTCTTGTTTGGACTCCTCACAAAGAACCTGGAGAAGAACAGACACTCTCACTGCCCTCCAGTGCAAATTCCAGGATGTTATGTTAACCAAGATGGTGGTGCTGGCCCAGAAGAAACTATCCCTGAGCAGAAGGCATTCCCACCTTTGCAGAGAAGTCAGCTGAGGAAACAGCAATAGGCATGGCCAGATGTCCCTCAAAAAATAACTTAAAGGCCTTCTTCCACACAAGAACTGTGGGTATCCGAGGCTCCAGAATCAGGCTTCTCAAACTATAACACCTGTACTCCAAAGTGTATGTGATATGTGATGGGCACATGGAAACCACAGAATGGACATGGGACATCTGTCTAATGCATCCCTTTTTTGGTGTTAAGTAGTCATTTTAAAGAAATTAACATGTTACATTTGTGGCAGAATGCAAAACGTACATGATTCTTAAAGTAAAAAGAGAAGAGAAGATCTGAAAGAAGAGTCTGCTGTGATGGCCAATGGGCACATGAATAGACGCTTGACGTTACTAACCATTAGAGAAAGGCAAATCAAAACCACAGTGAGGTATCACTTCACACCAGTCAGAATGGCCATCATCAAAAAGTCTACAAATAACCATTGCCGGAGAGAGTGTGGAGAAAAGGGAACCCTCAATACACTGTTCGAGGTAATGCAAATTGGTGCAGCCAATATAAAAAAAACAGTATAGAGATTCCCCAAACATCTATAAGTAGAGTTGCCACATGACCCAGTAATCCCACTTCTGGGCACATACTCAGACAAAACTATAATTCAAAAAGATATATGCACCTCTATGTTTACAACAGCACTATTTACAATAGCCAAGACATGGAAACAATCTAAATGTCCACCAACAGACAAATGGATGAAGATGTGGTATATACACACAATGGGATATTACTTAGCCATAAAAATGAAATAATGCCATTTGTAGCAACAGTAGTGAACAAATATCATATAATATCATTTATATATGGAATTTAAAATAAAATACAAGTAAATATATATACAAACCAAAACAGATAAACAGGTGTAGAGAACAGGCTTGTGGTTCACAGGAGAGAGGCGGGTAGCACAGGCAAAGACTGGGAGTTTGGGATTAGCAAATGCAAACTATTACACATAGAATGGAAAAACATTAAGGTCCTACTGTATAGTAAAGGGAATTATATCCAATATTCTGTGACAAAGCATAATGGAAAAGAATATAAAAAAGAATATATATAATTGGGTCACTTTACTGTACAGAAGAAACTAACACAATATTATAAACCATCTATACTTCAATAAAATGTTTAAAAAGTCTGCTGCTATGAAGTATACTGCCAAATACATAGGAACTAGCATTTACCACTAATTCAGGAAGTCTAAAGACACACAAAGAAAATTAGGTCAATAGAAAAAAATTCAAACTCATCTATACTAAGATATATAGTTATAAAGAAGTTTATTATTTATACAGAACATATATAACATTTATGTATATATATTATGTGTATATATATGTATATACACATATTTATATATATACATAATATAATATTATGTATATATATTTAGTACAGTTGATTTTTCACTTACCAATAATACCTGAATTATATAAGATACTCTTCTACGTCTCAAGGCCAGAATAATTTTTAGCCTAGAAAATATTTTATACTGACTATGATCAAGCACCTCTCTCAGCCATTAACACTTCACCAAGGTAAATTAGGGTAAAGAACTTTATAACAAACTCCCTGAAAAAACTTTTTAGAAAAGAGGGCTGGGCTGCAGACAATGTGCATAGGGATGGGAGGTAAATTCCAGACAGATGCAAGGGAGGGTAATAGCTAGTAACCTCTCTCTACCAAATACACACATACAAGAGAGGCCTCCCGTCCCCACTTCACGGCTCGGGATATGAGCACAGGTCTGCTGGTCCCCGACCCTCCTTGGCCACCGTGCTGCCCACCAATTATACTACCGGTATGTATTCACGATAATGGTGTCGTTAGGATTGCTCTTTAAAACTACTCCTGAGATCTCTTCCACCCCAGCAGAGCTACTTTACAGAAGAATAAATTAAAAACACAAAGGAAATAAATCTACATTCCTTCCAACAGCCTTCCTCAGAAGGCAACCAGCACACAGCTATCAATAGCAGCAGAGCTGTGCCTCAGAGCCGCCTGCAGTTTACCGTGAGCCCAGGAAGCCAGAGTTTACAACTTAAAAATACGGCAACTGTCACACACTTCCAATGGCAAAGCAAGAAAACTCTAACCGTGAGGGAGCAGGGCAGTAAATCTCCCCAGGGCAGAGGAGAGCAATGGATGGCTGTCACGTTTGACTGTCTATGTGGGTTCTAGGTGAGGAATGCAGGATAAAAATTAAAAATCAAACTAAGACACACATCCATTCAAAGCATGACGCCTTTCTAGATGGCATTTAACTGTTTCAGAAGTCATGCACACCCTCCCCCCTCCCCCGCTCAGAGACTGAGGTTGTGGATGTTTATTTTGAAGATGTTCTCCAGGTGTGCTCCACCTCTGCAAAAACAGTGTGTTGTCCACTGGAGATTCAAGACCAGCAAGTTGCCCCCAAGGCTGTTTTGCCAAGCTCCTTTCCTACTTGTTTTCTGATTTACATAATGCAACTGACCTGCTTGACCTCCAGCACTACAGTGATGGTACTAGAGATTTTAACTTCTTACGTATGGAATTCCTCATATAAAACAACCAGAAGTTATGTGTGCTCTCTGGATAAAAATTATAATTATCATCTTGGGGGAAGGAATTCTATAGATCTTCCAAGTCAAATTCTCAATTTTGCAAGATAATCATCAAGCTATTAGAATATAAATAATTTACTAGGCTACCAAGAAAGTTAATATAAATTGTTGATCAGCAAATAATTGCTGGTAAGTTTCTGTAAAAGAGTTATGCTCAAAGTTTGTAGGATGTATTGATACATCCCTTTTAGTATTTTGGTATTAGCAAAATTAGTTTGGAGCCCTAAGAATGCATCCCAATGAAAGACAAGTCTGTCAATACGGTGAGTCCTGACTCAAAACTCTCCAGAGACCAGGCTGAATTAAGGGACAGGTTCTGGAGGCTACAGAGGGACGTAGATACTATCAATCCTTCAGGCAGCCTTTTATTATGCCATTTCTCTATTTTCATCAGGGTTCATTTGACTATAAGAACTGAAACTCATAGGAATTTAATAAATGCAAATAGTGGTATCGCCCAAGTCTACATGCAATAAGGACAACTGGGCATCAAAAAAATTCAACCCCCAAACTGTAGAGCATCAGGAATCAGACAGCAGCTCTAGAATTCTCTTGCACTCTGGAGCCAAGGGTCTCTATGCTTGTCCCACTTCTGCTTCCTTCTCCTCAGTCACTGAGGCGAGCTTTCTCTGTCCACTCACTTGCTTACAACTCTTCCAAGACTGCTTCTGAATGTCCACATGACCTTGACTTTTTAATTTCTTGTGCAAGTATGGTTGATTTAAAATGTTGTGTTAACACAGAAATCCCTTGCATTCCTATATACTAACAATGAAAAAACAGAAAGAGAAATTAAGGAAACAATACCATTCACCATTGCAACAAAAAGAATAAAATACTTAGGAGTATATCTACCTAAAGAAACAAAAGACCTATACATAGAAAACTATAAAACACTGATGAAAGAAATCAAAGAGGACACAAACAGATGGAGAAACATACCGTGTTCATGGATTGGAAGAATCAATATTGTCAAAATGGCTATTCTACCCAAAGCAATCTATAGATTCAATGCAATCCCTATCAAGCTACCAACGGTATTTTTCACAGAACTAGACCAAAGAATTTCACAATTTGTATGGAAATACAAAAAACCTTGAATAGCCAAAGTAATCTTGAAAAAGAAGAATGGAACTGGAGGAATCAACCTGCCTGACTTCAGACTCTACTACAAAGCCACAGTCATCAAGACAGTGTGGTACTGGCACAAAGACAGAAATATAGACCAATGGAACAGAATAGAAAGCCCAGAGATAAATCCACGAACCTATGGACACCTTATCTTTGACAAAGGAGGCAAGGATATACAATGGAAAAAAGACAACCTCTTTAACAAGTGGTGCTGGGAAAACTGGTCAACCACTTGCAAAAGAATGAAACTAGAACACTTTCTAACACCATACACAAAAATAAACTCAAAATGGATTAAAGATCTAAATGTAAGACCAGAAACTATAAAACTCCTAGAGGAGAACATAGGCAAAACACTCTCCGACATAAATCACAGCAAGATCCTCTATGACCCACCTCCCAGAATATTGGAAATAAAAGCAAAACTAAACAAATGGGACTAATGAAACTTAAAAGCTTTTGCACTACAAAGGAAACTATAAGTAAGGTGAAAAGACAGCCCTCAGATTGGGAGAAAATAATAGCAAATGAAGAAACAGACAAAGGATTAATCTCAAAAATATACAAGCAACTCCTGCAGCTCAATTCCAGAAAAATAAATGACCCAATCAAAAAATGGGCCAAAGAACTAAACAGACATTTCTCCAAAGAAGACATACAGATGGCTAACAAACACATGAAAAGATGCTCAACATCACTCATTATCAGAGAAATGCAAATCAAAACCACAATGAGGTACCATTACACGCCAGTCAGGATGGCTGCTATCCAAAAGTCTACAAGCAATAAATGCTGGAGAGGGTGTGGAGAAAAGGGAACCCTCTTACACTGTTGGTGGGAATGCAAACTAGTACAGCCGCTATGGAAAACAGTGTGGAGATTTCTTAAAAAACTGGAAATAGAACTGCCATATGACCCAGCAATCCCACTTCTGGGCATACACACTGAGGAAACCAGATCTGAAAGAGACACGTGCACCCCAATGTTCATCGCAGCACTGTTTATAATAGCCAGGACATGGAAGCAACCTAGATGCCCATCAGCAGATGAATGGATAAGGAAGCTGTGGTACATATACACCATGGAATATTACTCAGCCTTTAAAAGAGAATTCATTTGACCCAGTCTAATGAGATGGATGAAACTGGCCCATTACAGAGTGAAGTAAGCCAAAAGAAAAACATTACAGCATACTAACACATATATATATGGAATTTAGAAAGGTGATAATGATAACCCTATATGCAAAACAGAAAAAGAGACACAGAAATACAGAACAGACTTTTGAACTCTGTGGGAGAAGAGGGGGATATTTCAAAAGAACAGCATGTATACTATCTATGGTGAAACAGATCACCAGCCCAGGTGGGATGCATGAGACAAGTGCTCCGGCCTGGTGCACTGGGAAGACCCAGAGGAATCGGGTGGAGAGGGAGGTGGGAGGGGGGATCGGGGTTGGGAATACATGTAAATCCATGGCTGATTCATATCAATGTATGACAAACCCACTGGAAAAAAAAATAATAATAAAAAAAAAATAAATAAAATCTAAAAAAAAAAAAAATGTTGTGTTAATTACTGATATACAGCAAAGTGACTCAGTAACACATCTATATACTCTCACGACTTTTACACTCAGCTCCCTAACAACGCTCTGTATCTCAATTCCTGATCATCTGAAGAGCAAATCCAATTGTTCTTCCCAGGGTCAGGTACCCAGCTTGGTCCAATCAGCTGTGGAGCAAGATCACATGTAAAGAAAGCAATGCACAGCAGACTGGGTAGGGACAGTTATCTAGAAAAGAAAGAAGCCAGGAAGAAATAACAGACATCTATGCTATCATTTCTCAGACTTTCAGAGAGTTATTGAATAGCAGTGAGTTTAAGATTACTCTCTGACCTAGGAGAACTTTTTTCCAGCAATCTATGTTAGTCTCCTGTGGTTGATGCAACAACGCTCAGACAATGAAAACGTATCATCTCACAGGTATGGAGGCTAGAAGTCTAAGGCCAAGGTGTCAGCAGAGCCATGCTCCCCTTGAAGGCACCAGGGATGGATCTATTCCAAGCCCCTTTCCCAGCTACTAGGAACTCCTTGCCTTGCAGCAGCATAACTCCAATCTTCACAAGGTATCCTTCCTGTGTGCATGTCTGTATCCAAATTTCCCCTGTTAATAAGGATGCCAGTCATACTGGATAAGGGGCCCACCCTACCTCAGTATGACCTCACCTTAACTAGTTACATCAGCTGTGACTATTTCCAAATAAGGTCACACTCTGAGGCATGAGGGAGGTAGGACTTCAACATCTGGGTTTTAAGCAGATATAATTCAACCCATAGCACCTAGGATTAAGCTTATGGGACTTTTACCCCTAGGAAGTTAACTCAAAGATGAGAATTTTATGTATGGAAGTACTCAGTACTCGTTGTTTGTGACAAAAATCAGAACTGAATATCAAACAGAAAGGACACCCCACTTCCCAGGTGGTGCTAGTGGTAAAGAACCCTCCTACAGGAGGGCCTCTCACAGGAAATGTAAGAGACGCAAATTCCATCTGTGGGTCAGGAAGATTCCCTGGAGGAGGGCATGGCAACCCACCCCAGTATTCTTGCCAGGAGAACCCCATGGACAGAGAAGCCTGGCGGGCTACATGCATAGGGTCACAAAGAGTTGGTCAGGACTGAAGTGACTAAGCATGCCTGCCAGCATCAGTAGAGCATAGCTTGTTAGGGCGTGGAGTCACGAGTCAGACCGCGGAGGTTCAACTCAAATCCAGACCCTGCCAATGACTACTAACTGAGCCACTCTGGGAGAGTTATCTACATTCTCTTTGCTTCAGCTTCCTCATCTATAAAATGGAGATGGTGGTAATACCTCACCAGATATTTCAAGAATTAATGCAACAAAATAACTGCTGGATACAAAATATTAAATCATACAAAATACAACATCTAGTCACTGTGAGGTTATGTATAAGGCAAGCTTTTGCCATTATCCTGGCTCCATAAATGTCCAACAGTCCCTGATAGCTTTATCTCCAAAATTACATTTTTTTAGAGCATATTGAGGGGTCTATTATACATGTAAAGCACTTACAGCACTGCCTACCGCACAAACGGCATTAAATAAATCCTCTCCCAACTCTGGTCTCCCACAGCTCACTGCGACACGTGTTCTTATTGCAGCTTCTTTCCTTCATGTGTATCTCATCTTACCAAGATCACACATTGAAATACAGGACTCAGACTTAGAGGTGAATGCATACATGAAACATGGAAACTTCCCTCACGGCTCAGTTGGTAAAGACTCCATCTGCAATGCAGGAGACTCCGGATTGATTCCTGGGTGGGGAAGATCCCCTGGAGAAGGGATAGGCTACCCACTCCAGTATTCTTGGGCTCCCCTTGTGGCTCAGGTGGTAAAGAATCCGCCCGCAATGCGGGAGACCTGGGTTTGATCCCTGGATTGGGAAGATCCTCTGGAGAAGGGAAAGGCTACCCACTCCAGTATTCTGGCCTGGAGAATTCCATGGACTGTATAGTGCATGGGGTCGCAAAAAGTCGGACACGAATGAGCGACTTTCACTTCCACTTTTCATTGCTTCTTTTCATAAAGTATCTCCATGCTTCCATTTAGAAGTTACTCATCCAGCTCACCTTTCTAGAAAGAGAAAGAAAGGTGAATGTGAAAGTCACTCTGTCATGTCTATTTGTGATCCCATGGACTGTAGCCTGCCAGGCTCCTCTGTTCATGGGATTCTCCAGGCAAGAATACTGGAGTGGGTAGCCATTCCCTTCTCCAGGGATCAAACCTCGGTCTCTTGCACTGCAGGCAGATTCTTTACCATCTGAGCCACCAGGGAAGCCTTTCTAGAGCATAGCTAAAGAACAGAAGTAAACCCCTAAAAGGTTTATCCACTGCAATGTACAGATTTTATTTCTTAAAAAGGTCCTTAGATCTTTACTGACAGCCTATTGATTCTTCATTTGCCCCACAATTCTAACCAATTTGATCACATGGTTTCTAAGTCTATGGCAGAAAAACAACAAATTAAAAGGGAAAAAAGTGGGAACTAGCATAGAAAACTATTGGAATAAGACAGAATACAAAGTGCAGCAGTCTCGGGGCACTCAGTTAGAAAACAAATAGCCTTATACACCTTCCCAGTTGCTTCTAAATCCAGCACCTCTATGACCCAGCATGGTTACCATGCGTGTAAGGCTACTTCTGAGTCAGCATGAAATAGTTTAATTCTTCCTCAGGAACTTAAGTAATAGTGAGGTTCCATCCCAGAAAGTCAGATTGGCCAGGGATTGTTTTTCCCCTTCAAACTCAAATGACAACCAGGATGAGAACCACTGCCCTACAATGCCCCTCTCTCATCAATAAAGATAAAATGTAATGAGCTAAAAATTGTGTTCAATCCTGCACTTTATTCTGAAAGAGCCCCTTATTCCATCTTCATTTGCAAATCAACTGTTTTAACCCAAATATTTCAAAGTTTCAAAACAAACACAAAAATTTCTACCCAAATGTGCATATTAACAACTCATAGACATCTTTCAGATTTGGCAGATGGCGCTAGTGGTAAAAAACCCGCCTGCCAAAGCAGGAGACATAAGAGATGCGGTTTCAATCCCTGGATTGGGAGGTTGCCCTGGAGAAGTGTATGGCAACCCACTCCAGTACTCTTGCCTGGAGAATCCCATGAACAGAGGAGTCTGGCAGGATAGAGTTCATGGGGTTACAAAGAGTTGGACACGGCTGAAGCAACTTAGCAACAACAACAGATATCCTTTACCATTGACTACACTTAGTAAGCACTGGCTTTGAGGTAGGTTGTTTTACTGTTAGCTTGCACATTCTCAGTCATTCCTGCACCAGCATCCAAAGCAAATGAGCAGACAATTAGTGGTCTGACAATATCTCAGAGTGTTCCACTAAATACTGAGTTACACCAAAGAAAGCCAATGAGAGACAGGGAGACAGTAGCTGCTACAAATGCTGGAAAGCACTGAAGCTTTACTTGAAAATCTTTTAGGGAGACAAATGGAGACATATATGGGCCTAGGCAGAAATGATTCATGATGTATAATATGAAATGTTCTAAAGTAATCTGCTAACACCTGAACAGTGTAAGACAGCTGGGAGGGTAAAGAAAAAGACTTTCAAAGGGAAAGGCCAGTCCACAAGTGAATCGGAGCTTGGCCAAGCTAATCCCACAGCTGGACTCACAGGTATCAGACGCAGGACCTCTCCGGAAATGTGTTTATAGCAAACCTCTTTACCTTTTCCAGTTTTCACTAAAGCCATCGGCACCAAAACCAGAATTCACACTGGACCATCTAATGGAATCTGAGGGCAGGAAAGGCATATCTTTAATTGCCAAGTATGTTTTTCGTTATCTAAAGGGATTGCAGCAAGAAAGAGGTACAGCCCTCCCTTGCCTCCTCTCCCCAGGGATGGTCAACCATGCAAGCAAACAGCCCAAAGAGGCTTAATAACCAAAGTCAGTCCCTGGCTTGCACTTCATTCTCTCAACTGTTAAAAACATGGAGATGATTTAAACTGACAACATCAATTATCAGTACAGCAAGTTTCCCTAAGAAACAATAGCATTCTGTGAAAAATGGCATTGGTAAACTGATAGAGATTACACTAAATTTGTAGACTGCCTTGGGCAGTATAGTCATTTTGACAATATTGAGTCTTCCAGTCCAAGAACATGGTATATCTTTCCATATGTCTGTGTCATCTTTGATTACTTTCATCAGCATTCTACCGTTTTCAGAGTACAGGTTTTTTGCCTCCTTAGAATAAAATACCTATGGATAAACCCACCTTTCTATGTGAGGATAAATGAGATTGTTTCTTTAATTTTTGTTTCTCCTCTTTCATTGTTACTGTATAGAAATGCATGAGATTTTTGTGCATTAATTTTGTATCCTGCAACTTTACTGAACTCATTAATGGAGATGCAGAAAACCTCAAATAGCCAAAGCAGTCTTCACAAAGAGAAACAGAGCTGGAGGAACCACTTTCCTTGATTTCACACTATACTATAAAGCTACAGTAATCAAAATAGTATGGTACTGGCACTGGCACAAAAACAGACACATAGATCAACAGAACAGAAGAGAAAGCCCAGAGATAAACCCATGCACCTATGGTCAATTAATCTATGACAAAGGAGACAATACTATACAACGGGGAAAAGACCGTCTCTAAATAAATGGTGCTGGAAAAACTGGATAGTTACATGTAAAAGAATTACAACATTATTTAATACCATACACAAAAATAAACTCCAAATGGATTAAAGATCTAAATGTAAGACCAGATCCTATAAAACTCTTAGAGGAAAAGATAGGCAGAACATGCTTTGACATAAATCACAGCAATATCTTTGTCTATCCATCTCCCAGAGGAATGGAAATAAAAGCAAAAATAAACAATTGGAACATAATGAAACTCAAAACCTTTTACACAGCAAACCATAAACAAAACAAAAAGACAGCCTGCAGAATGGGAGAAAACATTTGCAAACAATGGGACTGACATGGGATTAGTCTCCAAAATCTACAAACAACTCATGCAATTTAACATCATAAAAACAAAGCAACCCAATCAAAAAATGGGCAGAAGACCTAAAGAGACATTTCTCCAAAGAAGACATACAGATGGCCAAGAGGCATATGAAAAGATACTCAGCATTGTTAATTATCATTGTTGTTGAGTCACTAAGTTGTGCCCAACTCTTCCGCAACCCCGAGGACTGTAGACCACCAGGCTCCTCTGTCCATGGGATCTTCCAGGCAAGAATACTGGAGTGGGTTGCCATTTCCTTCTCCAAGGGATCTTCCCAACCCAGGGATCAAACCCACATCTTCTGCATTGGCAAATGGATTCTCTACCACTAAGCCACCAGGGGAGCCTCATTAATTATTAGAGAAATGCAAATCAAAATTACCTGACCATCTCACACCAGTCAGAATGGTCATCATCAAAAAAAATCTGCAAACAATAAATTTTGGAGAGCAAGTGGAGAAAAAAGAAGCCTCTTACATTGTTGGTGGGAATGTAGTTTGATGCAGCCACTATGGTGAAGAGTATGGAGGTTCCTTAAAAAACTAAAAATGGAACTACCATATGATCTTGCAATCTCATTCCTAGGCAATATATCTGGAGAAAAACACAGTTCAAAATGATATATGTGCTACAATGTTCACTGCAGCACTGTCTACAATAGCCAAGACACAGAAGCAACCGAAGTGTTTGCTCATAGAGGAATGTATAAAGAAGATATGGTACATATAGACAATGGAATATCACTTAGCCATACAAAAGAATGAAAAATTCCTTTTGCAGCCACATGGATGGACATGGAGATTCACATACTAAGTGAAGTAAGTCAGAGAGACAAATACCATATGATATTTCACATATATGGAATCTAAAAACACTGATGCAAATGAAATTATTTACAAAACAAAAACAGACTTGACTTAGAGAACCAAAACAAACTTATGTTGCCAGTGGGGAACGGTGGAAAGGGGATAAATGAGGATGGCAGGATGGACATATGCACACTACTATATTTAAAATAACCAACAAGGACCTACTGTATAGCACAGGAAACTCTGCTCAATATTCTGTAATAACCCAAATGGGAAAATAATTTTAAAAAATAGATATATGTTTATGTATAACAGTCACTTTGCAGTATACCTGAAATTAACACATTGTAAACTGACTATAATCCAATATAAAATAAAAATTTTTAAAAAGCAGAATCTTTGGATCCTTAACATAAGTATGCTTTTAGCATTATCCCTCAATGTAAGATGCAATTCTAGGTAACTTTGGAATACCTACTATGGGGACATTGAGGACACTGTATTCTCATCATTCACCATTCCCTATGCTGTGGGAAAATTTCTCAGGCCTCAAGACGGAGAAAAGCTCTCCTTCACCTGAGTAACCAGTTTGGTTTTGCCTTCTTTCACACTAAACCACATAACAATAATGTTTCTTTCTTGCCCTAAACTGCTATAATTCTATGAAAATCAGACTCAAATTTTGGCCCTTTTCCAGCAACTACATAGGATCTACTCTCATACATTCTTGTGCGCTAAACCTCTCCATGACTTTTTTCCCTCTACCCTTAATTTTCCCTTCGCTCCAATGTTCTAATCTATTAATCTTATCCTCTAAGCACAGGAAAAAGTTTCCTCTATGATTTACAAGAAGAAATTCAACCTGACCATGTTAGATGAAGCAATTATACATAATCAACATGTGATTTTGGCAAAATAGGCTACAACTTCCCTTATACCTCTGATCTGACAAGATTACTCCCTGCCCCTTGTTTCATAGTACCGTGACCTAAATTTTTTTTTAAAAAAGGAAGCACTGATAGCATTGTGCCTAAGAGGAGCTAAAGTGTATTTAATAAATACATACAAACTTTTAGAGAATCTGAAAGAAAAGGATGTGAAACTGTACTGACAACAAGCAAGATTCCAAAATCACATAGCTTAACTGAGAAAAACCAAAGAAGGTTTTGTAAAAGAATTTTGTTATAGACTTGGTTTTTCTATACCTAGTACTACCAAAATATTAATGACGATGATTGGTAAGTGGTTAGAAGAAAACTGGCAATGATTAAGAGAGGCCACAACTGCCCAAACTGTATACATACTGAGTTCATTTGCATTATTGACCTAAATGTTCCATCATAAACACACTACACTATCTATCACTGCTCTAAAGTTGCCGATGTCTTGTACCCTGGTAAAGGCTCACTTCTCAGTCCAACAGTCCTTGACCTTCCAACAGTATTCAACATAGCTAATCGCATTCTCCTCAAAACATCATCTTGACTTGACTTCCAGGACACCACTGGTCTTCCTGTTACCTCTCCCTTTTGGCCTTTCCTCCTAGTCTCCTTGCTTGTTGCTCCGAGGAATTTGGTTCTCGTCTATCTATGTCAACTCCCCCAGTGATCCCATTGGTCCCACAGCTTTGTTTACCATGAAAGACTCCCCAGATCTCTCTCTAGCCTGGTCTTTCCTCACCCCCAGACTCATTTATACTACCTTCTTCACATCTCCACCTGGATGTTCCATAGAAATCTCAACCCCCCCACCACTTAATAGGATTTACTATCTTCTTTGCATTGAATCTTAAACACTGACATACAACTCCCTAATAAGATAAAGGTAAGGCCAAAGCACCTATCTCCTTAGAAACAAGAACCACCACTTGGAGTCTTCAAATCATTATTATACTTTCACTGTCTTATATTTGGCAATGCATTTGAAAAACAGTCTGCAGATGTTTTAGCAGACAATTTATAGAATCCTCTAAACAGACATGACTTCCTGAATTGCTTTTTGGCACTGAATTCTACATGTTATTTATATGCACAGCAACCTCGGAGTGGGAGAGTATCACACCTTCTCCAAGAAGCACAGAGAACCATCAGTATTGTGTAGAATCGACAACTCATTTAAGACCCCGGCTCTTGCAGCTGTCAGATGTCAGCCTACATATCTCCCTGCGTTTGAGGGCCTACGTGGTGATACACTGGGTACCAGGATTTCTTTCAGTAACTTAATGAATTAAAATGGGAATTAAAATGGGTTCACTCAAAGAATTTGTGTGTGGAAACATCACCTGCCCCCAAAATCTCAGGAACTTCCACCAGCACAAGATACGAACCACAGCAAGAGGCTAAGACAAACCTCAGCACGGACACAAGACCTCAGCCTAGGGACACTTGGAGCCATCGTGGCACACACACATCCAGGCTTGCCTTGAGTGTCAGGCTGTGTGCTTAACCAGGGCTCTGTGCAGCGAGACTGCCGGCGGTCCTGCCCCCGTCCCCACTGGGGGAACAGCACCCTGCCCTCCCAGTTTACTTTGGAGTCATCTTGGACTCCTCCAAGAAGTAAGATAGAGTTCAGGAGGAGAAGGGGATGACAGAGGATAAGATGGTCGGATGGCATCACCGTCTCAATGGACATGGGTTTGGGTGGACTCCAGGAGTTGGTGATGGACAGAGGCCTGGTGTGCTGCAGTCCATGGGGTCACAAAGAGTCGGATACGACTGAGCAACTGAACTGAACTGAACTGGACTGGACTCCTCCAGTCCTCATACCCCATACATCCATGGTGAGCAATTCCTGTTGAGACTATGGCCAATGCACATCGTGGAGGGGCTGTTTCTCACCATGTCCGCCACCACAAGCCTATCCAAGCACCATCATCTCTAACCTGCTTACCTGAATACCTCTTGGTTCTCTGGGTTTCCACCCCAGCCCCCCTACAGTCTGTTATCCACACAGAAACCAGGGATCCTATTAAAAGTTACATTTTATCACCCTTCTACTCAAAATCCCCCAATGAGTACCCAACTGACTTGCAAAGCAAAAAAAAAAGGCTTACAAGGTGCCATGATGTGACCTCATCCTTCACCTTCAGGCTGTGCCTCTGACCTCACCTTCTACCACTCTCCCATCACTCATTCTGCTCCCAACACCCTGACCTTTTTCCCACTCTCTGAATTCCCCACTTATGTTTGACCTCAGGACCCTTGCACGTGCTGTTCCCTCCGTATGGATCATTCTTTTCCCCACATATACACAGAGCTGAACCCAATTTACCCAAATTTTTACATAAGTCACCTGCTCAGTGAGGCCTTTCCTGATCACTGTGTCAAAAACTGCAACATACCTTGTCCCACACCCCAATACTCCACATTCCCTTTCTATTTTCTCCTTAGGACATACTACCAGCTAACACAGGAGTCTGCAAACTACAGGCTGCAGGGCAAATCTAGCCCACCACCTGATTCTATAAGTAACATTCTGTTGGCACAGAGTTGTACCCACGCATGTACATAATGTCTATAGCTGCTTTCTCACTCCAAAGACAGAAGCCCCCTGGCCCACAAAACCTAGACTGTTTACTATCTGGCCCCTTATAGAAAAAGGCTGCTAACACCCCGCTCTAACATGTGGCTTAAAGTAGTGTCTGTCCTTCTCTAAAATAATGAGATCGGGGACTTTTACTTGTTTTTATTCATTACTGTATCCCCAGAGCCAGGACAGACCCTGGTGCATAGTAGGTGCTCAACAAATGTATGCTGAGTAGATGGAGGAGTGAATAATGAATTTCATATGGCTGAGGTGGAAAATATAAAAGACATGCTGATAACTTTTCCATAAGCCCTTTTTATTTTTAAATGAAGAGACAAATACCTAAAAGTATAGTGTAATAAATTATTAACACTTGCGTAACCACCACCCAAGGAGGGAAATATGGCTAATGCATTTTCAGTCAAAACATTGTGTTTCCCTAAAATCCACAGCTAAGAAAAATGCAAAGCGGAATTATACCTGACATGAAATCTCTGTTCACAGCACAGCAGAGCCCTGGTCCACTCTGCATGCCCTGGTTCTTAGACACTACTCCAGTGTTTGCTGGCTCCTTCTCAGACAATACACACTGCAAGACAGAGGAAGGACAGGAAAAATTCTGGACCCTCACTATAAAGCCACTCTGTTAAGGCTCATGTTAAGTTGCCTCCCAGTAGGGCTTATGGCATTTTAATACAACCATCCCCTCTTATCTGGGGTCCCCAAATTCAATTCTTCTCTCATATAAGCACATATCACTGAGGCTCCCAAGTATTTATGTGAGCCTCCAACTTCATTTTCCTTAAGCATTTGTGATCCCTCAGAACAAAGAATTAAGACAGTCACCCTCAACTTCTCTCCCTCTATATTTCTCTTCCATTTATTAACGAGACACTGCTGCTGGTGCCCAGAGAATTCAGGGGAAAAAAAAACAATCTATTTAGAAACAATTCTGGCTTAACCACTGTGTCAATTCCTATCCACATCTCCCTTCCCCGGAATTAGGGGGGACATTTGCATTAAAACAGTATCTCTCTTACTTCGAATGCACCTGCTCAGGCTGATGAAGCCCCAACTGGAGTCATAATCCTCCACTTTTGAGATCACTACCATTCTAGCAAAGTGAATTAACACTTCTGGTGAGATATAAGGGAAAAAAATTGGGCTCTGTAAAACCAGAATCGTCTTGAAGTGAGGTAGGAGAAAAGGATGAACAGAGTGGCAGGAGGAAAAGGAGTATTCAGTTCAGTTCAGTCGCTCAGTCACATCCGACTCTTTGTGACCCCATGAATCGCAGCACGCCAGGCCTCCCTGTCCATCACCAACTCCCGGGGTTTACTCAAACGCCCATCGAGTCGGTGATGCCATCCAGCCATCTCATCCTCTGTCGCCCCCTTCTCCTCCTGCCCCCAACCCCTCCCAGCATTAGCAGGGGGCAAAAAAAAAAGCATTTTATGTTCTCTTAAAAAACTCATCAGAATGTTCAGTCACAATTTATACATAGTTAATATTCCATAAATGAGACTACAGTCCACAGAGCTCAATTCTTCTCTACAACCAGGAATGCTACATATTGCTTTGTTTTTACAAAATAAAACATGTTTTATTTTTTCTAAAGTCCATGAAGGTTGCCTGCCCTAACAGTATCATGGATGATCTGCCCATTCTAATTTCACATGGTAACTTCTTCATTTATAATAAATGTTTTTTAAATAAAAAACACCACACCCACATGTGGTGTGCTCAGTCATTCAGTCATGTCTGACTCTTCGTGACCCCATAAATTGTAGCCTGCCATGAGATTTTTCAGTCAAGAATACTGGAGTGGGTAGCCATTTGATTCTCCAGGGGATCTTCCCGATGCAGGGATCAAACCCCTGTCTCCTGCATTGGCAGGCAGATTCTTTACCACTGTGCCACCTGGGAAGCCCATGTCCCATATAACATGCAAAATTCAAAATTGTACTGAGCCTTTGAAACAGTTGCAGGTATAATTGTATATGGTTCTGAGGTGGAAAATGATAGTCCTGTAGTTCCATATATCCGCCCACTCAGAGATACACATTCACACCATACAGTATCATCACCTCCTAATAAAAGTGCTGGCGAAAAAGGACAAGCTATGCCTTTTACTCTGTATCAAGGTTTCATCTTACAGAGCTAAGCATAATGAAGTATGACTTTCCCTAGAGAATATTTTGGAAATGATGCACTATCATTCCTGGGTAACTGTTATTTTTAAATACTAACACAAAAAGTGACCTCACTAAAAATGTTCATCATAAAAAAAAAATTAAATCCACTAATTTTATTTCTTTCTAGATACACAAGAAAGCAAAGCATCATTGTGATAATAAAATAAATAGATATGCTGAAAAGGTATCTGGAAAAATGTAGGCAAGGTTAATGAAATTTAAAATAGTCGTTGGAATGGAGTCTTTTGAGAATACGCATAAATATATCTTAGTCACATTGAACCAGTGGGGGGAAATTAGCTGATTTCCCTCAGCAAAGCCACTGTGGCATATACAGGAGCTCCTGCACAGATTCACAAGCACACATCTGTACCTGTGTGCATGAGGAGAGAGATGTATCTATTAGGAGAAAAGAGGATAAGCAGCTCAACAAAATTCTACAGGATCCTGTGGGCACTGAAATCGTAACATGAATTTTTATGAGTTTTCAGGGAGATAAAAAATATTTCTTACAAAAGGTTGGTAAGACCTGACAGCTTTGAGTAAGTGAAGTACATACCCCCACGTGTTCCCACTTGCCAAGTCGCTGCTTTGCAAGTGGCATGGTAGTTAACTCAGCACCCAGGGAGCCCCCACTGTGCTCAGGGATCCAAGGTTTAGGACAGGAACCACATCAAGACCCAAGGGTAAAATCCTCTACTCTAGAGACTCCAGTAGAAGTAACCAAATGAGGGCCAAAATCTATTAGACGAGCAAGTCGGGACTTACCTGGTGGCTCCCAGTAAAGAATCCTCCTGCAATGCAGGAGACGCAGGTTTGATCCCTGTGTTGGGAAGATCCCCTGGAGAAGGAAATGGCAACCCACTCCAGTATTCTTGTGTGGGAAATCCCACGGACAGAGGAGCCTGTGGGCTACAGTCCATGGGGTTGCAAGAGTCAGACACGACTTAGTGACTAAACCACCACCAGTCTCCTCTCTGCCACTGTTTTTACCATCCACATCACCCTCCACATGGGTTACAGGCCTGCCCTGGGGCAACAGGTTGGCACACAGAATGTTGCATGAAGACAATACTATATTCATAAATGGTGTTTCAGTTGGAACCTCCTTTTGCTGGCTTAACAACCAAATATAGACACTGGCACCCTAGAAAGGGAGAGAGATAGGCATATTTTTCCATTTCTTCTCTCTCACATTCCAAAATATCCAACAGTTCAGCAAAATTAAGTCAGGAAAAAAAAAAAACTTTCTCTTTTTGTAGAAATGTGTACTAGCAATCCTCAGACTACTAAAGGAAATGAAAAGCATGATACTCCTAATAGGAATGACACTTCCTAATAGCTGCCTTGCTATTTGAGGATCACCCAAAGATAATCAGGATAAACATCTGAAGTTGCATCTGCATCTGCAGTTAATCTGAGGCCTTTAAAGCTACCATGTTTATTGTTCCTCAATGAAAAGAAAAGTTCCTCATTAGCTCTGTAATGAGAAATTAACATTTGTCCAAAAGTTAGGTTGTAGTGAGGATATAAATTTACAAGGAGCTATGCTTTCAAACATACACACACATACCTACATACACACCCTCTTCGAGTCTTCTAAAAGTTACAAAATATTCATCAACAATGCAGTAAGTAGTGCCAAGTATGCAAAATCCTTTGCTAATCTGAGAACACAGGTTAGCGTCCTTTACATAAATCCCTCAAGTCAAAACTGGAAGTCAGGAAGGATCTCCCTGGTGGTCCAATGGTTAGAATGCCATGTTTCCACTACAGGGAGCACAAGTTCAATTCCTGGTCTAGGAACTAAGATCCTGCATGCTGCATGGTACAGCCAGAAAAAAAAAAAAAAGAAGAAGAAGAAAGGAAAAGAAAATGAAGATCAGGAGAAAATCAAGTGTAAAAATTTAGACAGCTGAAAAACAAACAGATGAGTTCCAATCATATCCCTATTACCAACTAGAAGACTGGGCAGCAATGACAGTTCTCAGACACACCTGTCCCCTCACCTATCACCTGAGGATTCTCCCCTCAGCCTAGCAGGCCTGCAGTGAGGATTGGAGAGTAACCAGCATGGCTCCTGTTCATGAAGGCCCTGGTAAATACACCTGCAGTAAACGTGACCTTTCTCCGTATGCCACTGGGAGCCAGGCCAACATTTCTACCATCCCTGGC
Organism: Cervus canadensis; assembly: GCF_019320065.1. Lineage (NCBI taxonomy): Eukaryota > Metazoa > Chordata > Mammalia > Artiodactyla > Cervidae > Cervus > Cervus canadensis. The sequence continues at coordinate 12,393,880 of NC_057401.1, forward strand.
CACTCACAGAACCACCTGGCAGCCTTTACCAGACAGGCAGGCAGAGTCACAGTCTCCCAGTTGGAATCTGGTGTGTCAAAGCTCCAAAGGGAATTTGAATACAGTCAAAGCTGAAACCAAAAACACTGTCATACCACCTATTTCTCTATTCCACCCCGGCTTCTGGAAACACAGGCTAAAATTGTAATTATGCTCCTAGTTTCCCAGGCACTATCTTTCCCCCTTTAATAGTCTGATTTGGTGAATTTTTTTTTTTTTTTTTTTTTGGTGGGGAGTGGGCACACCATGAAGCATTGCGGGATCTTTTAGTTTCCTGACCAGGGATCAAACCCAGGTCCCCTGCATTGGAAGCACAGGGTCTTAACCACTGGACCACCAGGGAAGTCCCTGGTGATTTATTTCCTTAACTGTCATTGGCCTTTCCACATTTGTGCTCCTACAATAAGCTGCTTCAAGGTGCTACTGTAAGAGAGATGGCTTATGACAGCAGAGTAAGCCTCTTCAGCCAGAGAAACCAAGAACCAAGACATGGGAGATGCTTATCTGGCATGTGGTACCTTCTATCCTGAAACTTAGAGGCTTAAACAACTGTTTCATCTTACTTCACAATTTTATGAGCCAAGAATTCAGACAGGGTTCAGCAATTCTGCTCCAAATTTTTTTACATATATATTTTTAAAAGCAACTGTTACAAAAGGTTGGTCAATCTGTTCATGAACAACTTTTTAAAAAAAATCAGCTCCTCTCTGCTTCTACTGACCAATTGTGAGAGAAGCATTGGTTTTTACACCAAATTCATGAGCTTCATTTTTCTTAACTGAGAGATGGAGATCTTCCCATCTTCCCTGTGAGATCACAAGCAGGATTAAAAAAATATATAACGTAATTCCCTGGAGGTCCTGCGGTTTAGGACTTCACCTTCCAATGCAGGGGGGTTGGGTTCAATCCCTAGTCTGAGAGCTATGATCCCATATGCCTGTCCGCCAAAAAACCACAACATAAAATAGAAGCAACATTGTAACGAATTCAAAATAGATTTTTTTAAATGGTCCACATCAAAATTCTTTAAAAAAATTTATGTACGTAAGCACAAGTGCCTAGCACATAGCAGGCTTCTAAAAAGGCCTGTGTAGAAATGCTTTAACATTTTCAAAAGCTAGGGAGCCACAGTCAATTCTAAAACACTGCATCACAAAACCCAAATATATTAATGAGATATTGCTTCCGCTTGTATCTGAAGGTAACTTAAGTGCCTCATCCTCAAATTAAGTGTTTTCTTTTACATTTTAAAAGAAATTCAGTCCATCAAATCGTTACTGACAGATCCTGTGGTTTCTTTTCAGCCCAGATGTGAACATACAAGGTGTCTATTCCCAAGGCTCAGCCTCTTCGGTTGCAATCATTTTTTTTCCTGGCTTTATATATTTTTATAGCATGTTATTACACAGATAATTGAGCTTTGCAATTCAGCAACTGATTGTGGCGAAGAGCTACCAGCAAGGCTGTCAGGGAAATTAATTAGCAAAAGGAAAAAAAAAAAGGAGCAGGACTTACCAAGTATCTGCATGAGGAAGTCCTGGACTTCTCTCTAGAATTTGCTTTTGCAAACATTTTTAAATGTTTGCCTGTTCAGAGGATGGAGCACCCACACCCACTCACACAGATGCCCCTGCCAGCTGCTTACCCTCGGGGCTTGAGAAAGCAAAACCCTGGTTTCCCCAGGGCCACACAGAACTTGTCAATTCAGAACAGAAGCCCTTCACCTACAAGGGGGCCGGCCTTGGGCTTCACCAGCTCTCAGCAGTCATGGGAAGAAGACCAGGAGCCCTGAGCTGTCCACTCGGATGTCCAGGCAGGTCTGCCTGACTGCTGACAGCTGGCCAGCCAGCACTGCCAGCCTTCTAGAAACTGATTCTTACATATAACTTCAACACGTACTCCTAAAAAAAATTTTAAAGCCTTAAGATCTTCACAGATGCAGAGAACGGACTTGCAGACACAGTGGGGGAAATAGAGAGTGGGACGAACAGAGAAAGCATCATCGACATATACACACGCTCGTGAGTAAAACAGACAGCTGGGGGGAACCTGCTACATAACACAGGGAGCCCAGCCTGGTACCCTGTGATGACCCAGAGGGGAGGGGTGCAGCAAGAGGAGGGAGGCTCAGGGGGGAGACGGTGTGTGTAGAACTAGGGCTGATTCTCACTGTTGCACAGCGGAAACCAACACAACATTATAATGGGAAAAAAAATGTTTAATAAAAAAAACTTATCTGCTTTGAGCCCCATTCTGAATCGCTCCCCTTTGACAAGAGGACATGGAATGAATGTGAAAACCTTATGCTCTGTACCCACCTACAGTCATCCAGCTAAAGTGAGGGGGTTCTATCCTGGAGTTCTTTTTGGATTAATCTTTCAGGGCCAGCACCCATTTCAGAGCTTCCCTTAAGCTGCAAAGTTTTCTCCATGTGTTTATTTATTCAAAGACTTATTGCACACGGGAGGCAGCTGCGGCGGCTGTGAGGATGAATAAGGCAGGGTCTCTGCTCTCCTGGAACTCAAAGTGTGAGTGACACCCAGAGCCAGAAGCCACGCACGTGCCAAGAGGGCAAAGGGGATGCACGAAGGGAGCTCTCAGGGCCCTATCTGATCTGTCTGCACAAATCTCACACTTTTGTAGTAAAATCATACAGAAGGGCAGGACCAAGAAGCACCTGGGGTAGCAGCTTCCCGGTGGCTCATCAGGCTCCGCGGTGGTTCAGGGGTAAAGAATTTGCCTGCAATGCAGGAGGCACGGGAGAGGGAGGTTCATTCACTGGGTTGGGAAGATCCCCTGGAGGAGGGCATGGCAACCCACTCCAGTATTCTTGCCTGGAGAATCCCATGGACAGAGGAGCCTGGTGGGCTACAGTCCATAGGGTCGCAAAGGGTCGGACACGACTGAATCAGCTTAGCACACATGCAGCATTTCATCCAGGGACCTAACGTTTGGATCACGGGTACAGGGGGTCTGAGACCTCAATTTACAAAGTTAAACGTGCCAAAACAAGCAAACAAAGCCACCACTCTTTTCTTTTCTTTTTTTTTTTTTAAATTTTTTTTATTAGTTGGAGGCTAATTACTTCACAACATTTCAGTGGGTTTTGTCATACATTGATATGAATCAGCCATAGATTTACACTTATTCCCCATCCCGATCCCCCCTCCCATCTCCCTCTCCACCCGATTCCTCTGGGTCTTCCCAGTGCACCAGGCCGAGCACTTGTCTCATGCATCCCACCTGGGCTGGTGATCTGTTTCACCATAGATAGTATGCTGTTCTTTTGAAACATCCCACCCTCACCTTCTCCCACAGAGTTCAAAAGTCTGTTCTGTATTTCTGTGTCTCTTTTTCTGTTTTGCATATAGGGTTATCGTTACCATCTTTCTAAATTCCATATATATGTGTTAGTATGCTGTAATGTTCTTTATCTTTCTGACTTACTTCACTCTGTATAAGGGGCTCCAGTTTCATCCATCTCATTAGGACTGGTTCAAATGAATTCTTTTGACGGCTAAGTAATATTCCATGGTGTATATGTACCACAGCTTCCTTATCCATTCATTCTTGCTGATGGCATCTAGGTTGCTTCCATGTCCTGGCTATTATAACAGTGCTGCGATGAACATTGGGTGCATGTGTCTCTTTCAGATCTGGTTTCCTCAGTGTGTATGCCCAGAAGTGGTATTGCTGGGTCATATGGCAGTTCTATTTCCAGTTTTTTAAGGAATCTCCACGCTGTTCTCCATAGTGGCTGTACTAGTTTGCATTCCCACCAACAGTGTAAGAGGGTTCCCTTTTCTCCACACCCTCTCCAGCATTTATTGCTTGTAGACTTTTGGATAGCAGCCATCCTGACTGGCGTGTAATGGTACCTCATTGTGGTTTTGATTTGCATTTCTCTGATAATGAGTGATGTTGAGCATCTTTTCATGTGTTTGTTAGCCATCTGTATGTCTTCTTTGGAGAAATGTCTGTTTAGTTCTTTGGCCCATTTTTTGATTGGGTCATTTATTTTTCTGGAATTGAGCTGCAGGAGTTGCTTGTATATTTTTGAGATTAATCCTTTGTCTGTTTCTTCATTTGCTATTATTTTCTCCCAATCTGAGGGCTGTCTTTTCACCTTACTTATAGTTTCTTTTGTAGTGCAAAAGCTTTTAAGTTTCATTAGGTCCCATTTGTTTATTTTTGCTTTTATTTCCAATATTCTGGGAGGTGGGTCATAGAGGATCTTGCTGTGATTTATGTCGGAGAGTGTTTTGCCTATGTTCTCCTCTAGGAGTTTTATAGTTTCTGGTCTTACATTTAGATCTTTAATCCATTTTTGAGTTTATTTTTGTGTATGGTGTTAGAAAGTGTTCTAGTTTCATTCTTTTACAAGTGGTTGACCAGTTTTCCCAGCACCACTTGTTAAAGAGGTTGTCTTTTTTCCATTGTATATCCTTGCCTCCTTTGTCAAAGATAAGGTGTCCATAGGTTCGTGGATTTATCTCTGGGCTTTCTATTCTGTTCCATTGATCTATATTTCTGTCTTTGTGCCAGTACCACACTGTCTTGATGATGTGGCTTTGTAGTAGAGTCTGAAGTCAGGCAGGTTGATTCCTCCAGTTCCATTCTTCTTTCTCAAGATTACTTTGGCTATTCGAGGTTTTTGTATTTCCATACAAATCGTGAATTCTTTGGTCTAGTTCTGTGAAAATACCGTTGGTAGCTTGATAGGGATTGCATTGAATCTATAGATTGCTTTGGGTAGAATAGCCATTTTGACAATATTGATTCTTCCAATCCATGAACACGGTATGTTTCTCCATCTGTTTGTGTCCTCTTTGATTTCTTCATCAGTGTTTTAATAGTTTTCTATGTATAGGTCTTTTGTTTCTTTAGGTAGATATACTCCTAAGTATTTTATTCTTTTTGTTGCAATGGTGAATGGTATTGTTTCCTTAATTTCTCTTTCTGTTTTCTCATTGTTAGTGTATAGGAATGCAAGGGATTTCTGTGTGTTAATTTTATATCCTGCAACTTTACTATATTCATTGATTAGCTCTAGTAATTTTCTGGTAGAGTCTTTAGGGTTTTCTATGTAGAGGATCATGTCATCTGCAAACAGTGAGAGTTTCACTTCTTCTTTTCCTATCTGGATTCCTTTTACTTCTTTTTCTGCTCTGATTGCTGTGGCCAAAACTTCCAACACTATGTTGAACAGTAGTGGTGAGAGTGGGCACCCTTGTCTTGTTCCTGATTTCAGGGGAAATGCTTTCAATTTTTCACCATTGAGGGTGATGCTTGCTGTGGGTTTGTCATATATAGCTTTTATTATGTTGAGGTATGTTCCTCCTATTCCTGCTTTTTGGAGAGTTTTAATCATAAATGAGTGTTGAATTTTGTCAAAGGCTTTCTCTGCATCTATTGAGATAATCATATGGTTTTTATCTTTCAATTTGTTAATGTGGAACCACTCTTTTCTTAAAGTCAAATTAATTCCGATTCCAAAGCTCATGGTAAAGAAACTGACCCTTCAGAGCGGTTCCTGCAACGTGGCACCATGGGGAGCCTGCCACGCTCAGTGCTGGTGCCCGGCCAACACCCAAGGGCCCTGGAAATCCAGCCTGCCCATATTGCCATGCCCACAGGTGCCCCAGGATCTTTGCCAAAGCAGGAAGCTCAGGCGTCTAAGTTGTAGAGCTCCCAGGCCCCACCTAAGGGCCAGGGGGTCAGGCCGCCACCAAAGATCATGAACCCCAACCCTGGCACCCCACCCACCCTGACCCCTTTTCCCAGTTCAGGCAATCTGCTTCCTGTCTCCCTGTCCTCGCCGGAAAACCATCCTCCAGGCCAGGACACACAGTGTTCTCTATTTCTTGGGCACAGACTGAGAAGAACCTGTTCTTCCAACTGTTTCAGTTTTCTATCCCCAAGGCAATGAATTACCACTGTCCCAGTTTCCACTTAAAACATCAGAGAAGAAGAAAAGCAAAGAGCAAAACAGAGGTTTAAAAGCTTAAAAAAAAAAAAAAAGATTTCCCTGTCATAGGTGACCCCCTCTAACAGAGCATCACAAAGGATGACTTGTCTTCAGCTGTATAGATGCACCTCCCACAAGACAGGTCCCCACGCCTCTTTCTACCTGTGGATCATGAGAGGTTCCTCTCTCCCCAGATCACCGTTCCAGCAGCCCCTTCCTGCTTGGAGGTATGCGAAGTACCATGTCTTTTCAGCACAAAAGAAGTCTGCCAGCTCAAAGAACAGGAGGAACTGCCTCTAAGAATAAGAAAGTTGGGGTCCCTTGCATGGTCTTCCTTCTGCAGCACAGAAACCCTCCAACAAGGTTTGCTTCATAGCTTAATTCAAGATTGGGATCTCACTGCCCTCCTCAAGAGTCAAAGAAATCTAGACACCCAGACACCTTTCCATTAGGGCAAACCAATTCCTTGATTTCACCGGCCAGACGACGCAAGGTTTACAGGAATAGCTGCTACCCTCTCAATCATCTCATGCATCACCCAGGCTGTCTGCAAGCTCCGGGTGAAGAGTGAATATTTAGTTTTCAGAGTTAAGATTAATAGCATAGTTGTAACTATAAATTTCAGAAGTCCAGAGCACACACACGCTGTGGTCAGAATAAAAATAACTGGGACAGAGAATCTTTGAAGAAGTCGTGGAACTGGCCAGACAGGCACCCGGGCTCACAGGCTGCTTTCTTCGTTATTTTTCCTGAGGGAAAAGTGAAGGGGAAGATGTTGCTGGGCCAGCAAAGAGGGTGTAGGGCTAAAAGCTGCTTCATCTGGGAGCTTCAAGTTAGTTATAAAGGCAGAACTCCCCCTCCCCCTTTTGCTCGGCCATACGTAACACCACCTGTAAGTTCTCCCCACTAATGCCATAAACTCATTTTCCCCAGCTCCCCGGCTGTGCAATTTTGCAGCTTTTGCCAGCAGCCCCCATGTCACACACAGCCCCCACACTGGTAGACCATGACTAGCACCCATTAACTCGCAGGTGAAGGAATTTTCCCCTATGCCTGCAGATTCCTGAAGGAGACAGATAAAGTCCCAAGGGACTTTGCAACAAAGTCTCTTTTAACCTTGGTAGGTTCACTTCCCTGCTGCTGCTGCTAAGTCGCTTCAGTCGTGTTGGACTCTGTGCGACCCCACAGACGGCAGCCCACCAGGCTCCCCCGTCCCTGGATTCTCCAGGCAAGAACACTGGGGTGGGTTGCCATCTCCTTCTCCAATGCATGCATGCCTGCGAAGTTGCTTCAGTCGTGTCTAACTCTGTGTGAGCCCATGACAGCAGCCCACCAGGCTCCTCTGTCCACGGGATTCTTCAGGCAAGAATACTGGAGTGGGTTGCCATTTCCTTCTCCATTCACTTCCCTCCGCACCTGCAAACAGGGGGAACTAGTTACCCTGGCAGCACCCAAGGGCCCTGGAGACCCAGCATGTCTGTGTTGTCATGCCCACAGGTGCGTGAGGCGTGGAGACACCACCTTTTATAAAAATCACAGGCTCTGCCTCATAAGACCAGTTGGTCTGTGGATACCTGAGGATCTCAAGCAAGTCCACATGGCTCCAAGGATTCAGGAAGCCGCCAGGGCACAGGCTGCCATGGCCGTCAGGCAAGTCCTCCGCTGTGCAGGGGGCTCTGGTCCAATTAAGGCCACGATTCCTGCCAAAGACCCAGAGGCTGAGAGCTTATCCTTCAAGATTTTCAAGTGTACTTTGAAGAAAAGGAGAAGAAAGAATATTGAAGGAGTGTTTGAAATTCCAGCTGGGCTCAAAACACCATTGCTCTCAAAACTTGGTAAATTTCAACTACAGAGTAACCAAAAGATATCCAAGCAAAGAAGGTGCTGTTTTCAAGAGACAGCACCAAAAATGGCTTACCTGGTAAATTCGCACCCAACATGCCTTCTCCCTAAACTGCCTTCACAACAAACAAGTTTGTTAAAACAGTTATTAAAAAAGTATTAGTTGGAAATATTGCTTAGTTATCTAGGGAAATATTAAGCTTAAAGAAGTACTCATTTTTTTTTTTAGCACTCTTGATTAGAAAGTTATGAAGCCATAAATAAGCTGATATTAGAGAAAAATACTACAACCCCAGTAGTATATGTTCACCAGTAATTTTAAATTACAGCAAGAGTAAACCATAAACAAACGGGAAAAAAAATCAACTGCCAATTACCACTGCTTCTAAATATTACCATTTTTAAAGAGACAAGACTTTCCTAAGACTACAACTGTATCGAATGAACATACTGAACAGGGCAAATCATTTAATTTGACACAAGCACTTTTTCTTTCCGACGTTTACATCTTCAAGGGCACCAGGAAAAACCGCTCCCAGATACATCCCATCACGTTGCTGATTCTGTGCTGGGTGCCCTTCCCACTCCCACCGTCAGCCCGCACACATTTTCACTTGTTGAAATGTGCACCGTGCACATTCAGGCAACTCACCCTGCATGCGCTTGGCCTCCTAACCCGACTGCCTGCGGCTTCAGGCACCGACCAGATTTCTTAGAGCTTCCAGAACAGCAGGGCTCCCTAAAACCTCTGGATTCGGCCAAGGAAAACCTGCATTTTCACACCAGCTCTACCCCACAGCAGGGAGGGTTTAGCCGCAGCCTGGATACCAGGAAGGAGTCCTCACCATCAACAAGAGCATCTTCACCAGCACCTGCTGTTGCCACATCATGCTAACATAGCACCCTTACTTCTTCTAGGACTTGCGTCCACCCACCCGATACTTTAACAAGTCCTCTTTCCCTGCTTCTCACACGTGCAGGCCAACATGCAAGGGAAAGAAAGAAACACTGCCAAAAAAAAAAAAAGCGCAAGAGAGAGAGAGCCAAGAAGAAGTGGTCTTGGCTCAGACCCCTTGCCACTCTGGACTTTAATAACACCAGATCTATAGCTCCACTGCAGGTTTGGATTAAAAGGAGACCCACACAGAAAACATACCGTATTCAAGCTCTACTCTTCTAGAATATCCTAAGTGAGCAGCTGTTTGAACCACATCAAACTGAAAGCTGCCCCCCTCCAAGTCAAATGAGTGTGATTGCCCAAGAAGGCCCTGTTAATGCTTTGAAAGTCATCCATCCATATTGCAAGTTTAGAAAATTTTAAGCCCCCATGAAACTAAAAGAAAAAAACAACTACATCTTAGTGGCAATTTCAGTATATAATCTGCCACTTTTCATTCAAGCCCACAGAGAAAGCAGCAGCAGCAGTAATTAAATTTACATCCTTAGATGTCCTTAAGTGTCAAAATAAATTTCTACAAACTGCAGGTAACGGTATGTGAACAATTTCACAACAGTGCCCATCTGATTATAGGTTTCTCGGGAGTATAAAGTGAGTACCCAGGACGCTTCTCAGCAGGGCTTCCATCTAGCATCATGAAATCACCTGGTAAACCTGTATTTATCATTTTTCAAAAATCTGTGTTTCACTTTCCTTTTAATTACCACAAACGATCTCTAAAGGGACATTTAGAGAGGCTCTGTTGACATCATCTTCATTGCTGGAACCTGGCTATAAATTATTTGGAGGGGGCCTTCACCCCCACTTTTTTAAAAATTGCACTAATTCTATAACTCAGCCTTAACCTTCACGTGAAGGGAGGGGAGAAAAACAGGGGAGAGAAAAGCAAAGAAAAACAGCAGCTTGTGGCACAATGAAGAAAACCATCATACAGGTGCCATGAAACAGCCATCACTCCTCAGCTCTGGATTCGAGTTCTGGGTAAAACAGCCTTAAAATACACATTCAAGTGTAAAGCCCCAATGGAACAAGGATACGTGGCAATTATTTAGAGCCTCATCTACAGGATGTGTCAATCCTATCATCTGAGTTAAACTAAAAGAACATGCATGGGAGAATGCCCACACTTGTCTTTTTGATAACAGCCATCCTAACAGGCCTAAGATGATATCTACCACCTTCAGCCTTAAATTCTGAGACTTCACAGGCTTTCTCCATTAGAATTGAGCTGAAAAGTGGCAGGAGATAATGCTTTGGGTTAAAAGAATCTGCCCCAATATGGGAAGGAGTCTTGGGCATCCATATGGGTGTCCTAAAGACAAAGAGAAGTCATCACCATACCTTCAGGACGACAGCCAGAGCCGCCACGTGGCTGCAGTGGAGGCTGAGACCATGGACACTCCTTCCCCCAGCTCACCTTTCAGGGACACAGAAGGGAGTCAGTGAGGGCAGGGCAGGGCCCCCATCCAGGCAATCAGATGTTGAGAACTAACGTTCACTCACTAAGTCATGTCTGACTCTGTGACCCCATGGACTGTAGCCCACCAGGCTCCTCTGTCCATGGAATTCTCCAGGCTAGAATACTGGAGTGGGTTGCCATTCCCTTCTCCAGGGGATCTTCCCAACCCAGGGATCAAACCTGCGTCTCCTGCATTGCAGGCAGACTCTTTACCGCCTAAGTCACTAGGGAAGCCCTGGAAACCAAATCACCATTTAAAACATCTCTATGGGACTTTACACTCCAAGCTCCAACTAATCCCAAAAGCTCAGGCTAACAGCTTAGATTAGAAGTGCCAGCCTCTGGTTTGGGAAAAAAAAAAAAACACTGGTAAATGTAATTTTTCTTGATAGATTCTAACTTACCTTTGCAAACAAACTTTAGTCCACTACACGGGGTGGGTGGCTAAGATCCAGAACAGTACAGGAGGGCCCTGGCTGGCCTGGGGGAGCTGTGCTTAGCTGCTCAGTCGAGTCTGACTCCTTGTGACCCCATGGTCTCCTCTGTCCATGGGTATTCTCCAGGCAAGAATATTGGAGTGGATTGCCATGCCCTCCTCCAGGGGATCTTCCCAACCCAGGGACTGAACACAAGTCTCCTGCATTGCAGGCAGATTCTTCACCATCTGAGCCACCAGGGAAGCCCCAAAACACTGGAGTGGGTAGCCTATCTGTTCTCCAGGGAATCTTCCTGACCCAGGAATTGAACCAGGGTGTCCTGCGTTGCAGGTAAATTCTTTACCAGCTGAGCTACCAGGGAAGCCCAATGGTGAAGCTAAGACCATATAAATCTTTTAAATTTAAGAAGTATTGTTTTAAAAACCAAAGATTTCTGGTCTAGATAGGCTTGTGACAGGATGTATGGCCTAGAGGAATTCCAGACAGGAAACCCAAGTCTTTTCTGTTTGGAGCCTATTGTAATAAGCAGATTCTGCCACTGAACTAAGAATCTGCAGATGCTCTTCTGCAATCAGCCTCTGAAAGTCAGCACTAAAAACCATCATTTCACCTACAACAGTAATTCCTGGTGCACACAACAGTATGCTACTTAGTGCATCAAGAAAAATACAAGACTGGCCCTGTTATCCAGAGTCCAATTCCTCTGCAGGGCTTGGGAGGTAAGAGCACCCTCAACATGTATCTGACCAACAAAAACATACCAAATAATTTTAAAAGATGGGCAAAAGCAGATTTGTCAAAAGACAAATGTGAATGAACAGTTCTGTAACAAATTATATACTGATGACAACTTTAAAATGTTAAATCAAAGTTTCTGTAGTAAGAGGAAACAACAACAACAAAAAAATCAGAGCTGGAAAGGACCACCGTTCATTCCATGTGAACTCCACGGGGTTAATACCTTGCCCAGCCAGGAGCAGAGACACAGTTCAGAACGCCTAACTTCTCCACCAACACTCATTCAGTCCTGACAAAGTTGCCAGAATTTCTGACATTTCTACTGACAGCCGTTTATCCTGAGCACCAATGAGTACAGCCCAGTATCACTGTTAAAATTTTAAGGCTAGTTGTCAAAATGTCAACAGCAATTAAAATAATTCCTTGAAACATCTGGCCAAAAATGGCTCAGAGTTACAAGTGTGGTTGTAATGAACAACTTGGCAGAATACAGTTTCCCAATGCTAACAGTAAAATAAGAATTGGTTTAATCTCAAAAACTTTTCATTTGTTGAAACCCACTCAGCAAATTAAACCTATGATCTTGGGTTTTAGGCCACCAGTTAAACCTTCACATAGCATGGCTCATAGTTTCATTGAGTTAGACAAGGCTGTGGTCCATGTGATCAGATTGGTTAGTTTTTTGTGATTGTGGTTTTCATTTTGTCTGCCCTCTGATGGAGAAGGATAAGAGGCTTAAACTGGAAGCTTCCAGATGGGAGAGACTGACTGAGGGGGAAAATCGGTCTTGTTCTGATGGGTAGGGCCATGCTCAGTAAACCTTTAATCCAGTTTTCTGCTGAAGGGCAGGGCTGTGTTCCCTCCCTTTTGTTTGACCTGGGGCCACACTATGGTGGAGGTAATGAAGACAATGGTGACCTTCTGAAGGTCCCACGCATGCACTGCTGTGCTCAGTGCCCCCAACCTTGCAGCAGGCCACTGCCAACCCACACCTCTGCCAGGGACTCCTGGACACTCACGGCCAAGTCTGGGTCAGTCTCTTGTGGGATCACAGATCCTTTCTCCTGGGTCCTGGTGCATACAAGGTTTTGTTTGTGCCCTCCAAGAGTCTGTTTCCCCAGTCCTGTGTAGGTTCTGGTGGCTCTATGGTGAGGTTAATGGCGACCCCCTCAAAGAGGGCTTATGCCACACCCAGGTCTACTGCACCCAGAGCACCTGCCCCTGCAGCAGTCCCCCGCTGACCCGTACCTCCACAAGAGACACTCAAACACAGTTCTGGCTCAGGCTCTGGGTCCTGGTGAGCACAGAGTTTGTTTGAGTCCTCCAAGCATCTCTGGCAGGTATGGGGTTTGATTCTAAACACAATTTCACCCCTCCTACCATCTTGCTGGGGCTTCTCCTTTGCCCTTGGATGTGAAGTATCTTTTTTTGGTGGGATCAAACATTCTCCTATTGATGGTTGTTCAGCAGCAAGTTGTAATTTTGGAGTCATTTCAGGAGAGGATGAACACATGTTCTTCTACTCCGCCATCTTTACCCTTTGCCTAACTCAATGAAACTGTAAGCCACACTGTGCATGGTCACCCAAGACGGACGGGTCATGATGGAGAGTTCTGACAAAATGTGGTCCACTGGAGAAGGGAATGGCAAACCACTTCACTATTCTTGCCTTGAGAACCTCATGAACAGCATGAAAAGGCAAAAAGATAGGACACTGAAAGATGAACTTGCCAGGTTGGTAGGTGCCTGATATGCTACTGGAGATCAGTGGAGAAATAACTCCAGAAAAAATGAAGAGATGGACCAAGAGCAAAAACACCACCCAGTTGTGGATGTGACTAGTAATGGAAGTAAAGTCTGATGCTGTAAAGAACAATATTGCATAGGAACCTGGAATGTTAGATCCACAAATCAAGGCAAATTGGAAGTGGTCAAACAGGAGATGGCAAGAGTGAACATCGCATCTTAAGAATCAGTAAACTAAAACGAACTGGAATGGGTGAATTTAACTCAAATGACCATTATATCTACTACTGTGGGAAAGAATCCCTTAGAGAAATGGGGTAGCTATCACGGTCAACAAAAGAATCCAAAATGCGGTACTTGGATGCAATCTCAAAAACGACAGAAAGATCTCTGTTCATTTCCAAGGCAAACCATTCAATATCACAGTAATCCAAGTCTATGCCCCAACCAGTAATGCCGAAGAAGCTGAGGTTGAATGGTTCTATGAAGACCTACAAGACCTTCTAGAACTAACACCAATAAAGGATGTCCTTTGCATTACAGGGGACTGGAATACAAAAGTAGGAAGTGAAGAGATACCTGGAATAACAGGCAAATTTGGCATTGGAGTACAAAATGAAACAGGGCAAAGGCTAACAGAATTTTGCCAAGAGAACGCACTGGTCATAGCAAACACCCTCTTCCAACAACACAAGAGAATACTCTACACATGGACATCACCAGATGGTCAACACTGAAATCATATTGATTTTATATTCTTTGCAGCCAAAGATGGAGAAGCTCTATATAGTCAACAAAAACAAAACTGGGAGCTGACTGTGGCTCAGATCATGAATGCCTTATTGCCAAATTCAGACTCAAATTGAAAAGAAGGGAAAACCACTAGACCATTCAGGTATGACCTAAATCAAATCCCTTATGATTATACAGTGGAAGTGACAAGCACATTCAAGGGATTAGATCTGATAGACAGAGTGCCTGAAGAACTATGGATGGAGGTTCATGACATTGTACAGGAGGCAGTGATCAAAACCATCCCAAGGGGGGAAAATTGCAAAAAGGCAAAATGGTTGTCTGAGGAGGCCTTACAAATAGCTGAGAAAAGAACAGACGTGAAAGGCAAAGGAAAAAAGGAAAGATATTCCCATTTGAATGCAGAGTTCCAAAGAATAGCCAGGGGAGATAAAAAAAGCCTTTTTCAGTGATCTGTGCAAAAAATTGAGGAAAATAACAGAATGGGAAAGACTAGGGATCTCTTCAAGAAAAGTAGAGATACCAAGGGAACATTTCATGCAAAGATGAGCACAATAAAGCACAGAAATGGTAGGGACCTAACAAAACCATAAGTTACTAAGAACAGGTGGCAAGAATACACAGAAGAACTATACAAAAAAGATCTTCATGATCCAGATAACCACAATAGTGTGATCACTCACCTAGAGCCAGACATCCTGGAATGCAAAGTCAAGTGGGCCTCAGGAAGCATCACTATGAACAAAGCTAATGGAGGTGATGGAATTCCAGTTGAGCTATTTCAAATCCTAAAAGATGATGCTGTGAAAGTGCTGCACTCAACATGCCATCAAATTTGGAAAACTCAGCAGTGGCCACAGGTCTGGAAAAGGCCTGTTTTCATTTCAAGCCCAAAGAAAGGCAATGCCAAAGAATGCTCAAACTACTGCACAATTGCACTCATCTTACACACTATTAAAGTAACGCTCAAAATTCTCCAAGTCTGTCTTCAACAGTATATGAACCTTGAAATTCCAGATGTTCAAGCTGGATTTAGAAAAGGCAGAGGAACCAGAAATCAAATTGCCAACATCCGTTGGATCATCAAAAAAGCAAGGGAGTTCCAGAAAAAAACATCTATTTCTGCTTTACTGACTATGCCAAAGCGTTTGACTGTGTGGATCACAACAAACTGTGGAAAATTCTTCAAGAGATGGGAATACCAGACCATCTGACCTGCCTCCTGAGAAATCTGTTTGCAGGTTAAGAAGCAACAGTTAGAACTGGACATGGAACAACAGACTAGTGCCAAATCAGAAAAGAAGTTCGTCAAGGCTATATACTGTCACCCTGCTTATTTAACTTATATGCAGAATACGTCATGCTAAATGCTGGGCTGGATGAAGCACAAGCTGGCATCAAGATTGCCGGGAGAAATATCAATAACCTCAGATATGCAACTGACACTACTCTTGTGGCAGAAAGTGAAGAACTAAAGAGCCTCTTAATGAAAGTGAAAGAGGAGAGTGAAAAAGTTGGCTTAAAACTCAACATTCAGAAAACTAAGATCATGGCATCTGGTCCCATCACTTCACGGCAAATAGATGGGGAAGCAAAGGAAACAGTGAGACTTTATTTGGGGGGGGGGGCCTCCAAAATCACTGCAGATGGTGATTGCAGCCATGAAATTAAAAGATGCTTGCTCCTTACAAGAAAACCTCTGACCAACCTAGATAGCATATTAATAAGCAGAGACATCACTTTGCCAACAAAGGCTCATCTAGTCAAAGATATGGTTTTTCCAGTAGTCATGTATAGATGTGAGAGTTGGACTATAAAGAAAGCTGAGCACCAAAGAACTGATGCTTTTGAATTGTGGTGTTGGAAAAGACCCTTGAGAGTCCCTTGGACTGCAAGGGGATCAAACCAGTCAATCCTAAAGGAAATTAGTCCTGAAATGAATATTAATTGGAAGGACTGATGCTGAAGCTGAAACTCCAATATTTTGGCCACCTAATGCAAAGAACTGACTCATTGGAAAAGATCCTGATGCTGGGAAAGCTGAAGGCAGGAGGAGAAGGGGACGACAGAGGAGGAGATGGTTGGATGGCATCACTCACTCTATGAACATGAGTTTGAGTAAGCTCTGGGAGTTGGTGATGGACAGGGAAGCCTGGCATGCTGTAGTCCATTGGGTCGCAAAGAGTTGGACATGACTGAGTGACTGAACTGAACTATATCTTCACCCTGATCTTTAAAGTTCTTCAGACACTTAAACTCGTAATGCCAAATGCATAGGACATATAGTGGGTAATAATAAAGCACTGCTCCCAAATTTCCACTGAGGCATTTTGTGTGTCAAGACATCATTCTGAGTGTTTTACATGCATTTACTCAATGTTTGCAAAAGTCTTTTAAAGCTTAATTGGCAATTCAATTGGCCCACACTACCACACTTTGGCTAAGTGACACTCTCAACATCATAGAGTCTAGTGGGATAGAGACAGAGAAACTATTAACTACACGACAAGAAGATGTGTGTGCAAAATGAGAATGAGAGAACAGTTGAAATAGTATCAGGAAAGGCAGTGAAAACTGCTAAGTTCTGTACAAATATTAACAATATATACATGATCTGGCATAACCCAGGAGCAAAGATAATGAGGCAAAGTTCTCAGAAAAAAAGGTACTTTGCTAACTCCAATTTCTAAAGTTAAAGAAATCAAGATCATCTACTTTTGTTAATAGCATACTCAATTTTATACTTTCTACTTCTTCTTATGCACTTTTCCCATCTTCAGTAGGCTTTGAAGATGACTGATAGCCAAAGTGAGATCCCTCAAGCATTATAATATGTCTAATCACTAAAAAGAAAAGCTAGCTTGTTCATCACAAAATAAGGCAGAAAATCCACATCTAGGAATTATAAGACAAAAGGTAAACAGCAAAGTGAGAACAGAAGAGCTTTTCAGTTAATTATTAGTGAATCATAAGATTGAGTAACCAAAAAAAGTCTCTCCCCCAAATATTCTGTTTAAACAAAGGTTTTACTACAGTCTTCCAGCCAAAGTGATTTGTGCTGTTCTTTTTAAAATTCTGATGACTAAGCTATAGGTAGGAAGGGGCTGAAAGAAACAGGGATGAATTAGAACACAGAATGACAGGTAACCTAACACACAGAAAGTGATGACTCAAATACTTTTAAAGGAATTTAAAACAGCACGATAGTAGCAGGTTACACAACTGTCACATTGTCACTCTGCTAATCTAACTCTTCCCAACAGGACTTGTTCCATAACGTTAAAACTATTGCCGTCAGCTTTCTCCAGGTAGAAATGTTTTAATTTAAAAAATGGAATTCTTGAAAAGTCAAAGTGACACTGACATTATAATAAAGAAAAGTAGGAGAGTTCACAGTTAGAATCTCCATGTTTTCTTTTGTCCTAATAGAGACTCTGCATCAGGGCTGGGACCCACTATCACCAGGGATTAAAGTGAGTCCTAAAAGGTCTCAAGAGGCCATTTTGAACCAGACTCCTCTTCCCAGCCAACAATGAACTGGGGTAGCTTACAGGCAAACAGTGTTTGTAGAACAACAAAAACAACAACAACAAAAAAACATTTCCAAAGTGGTACATGAAATAAAATATAGAGAAGTAAAATTTCAACAATACATAAAGGGCCAAAGCGTAGCAGGGAAAGAAGAGAAGTATTTCCTTACTTGACCAGCAGTTTCTCTCTCGTTGTCCTTCACTCTCTCATACTCACACACGCTCACTGAGTCTTTAAGGCCACGCTGGCTTAACCTAGCAATCTGACTTACGCGTCTCATAAGAGCCAGAAGAATAGGAAGGTGGGCATCTTCTTCGGTCTTCCTGATTTGTACTCTACTGATTTGAGATGAGTCAGAAGTTCTCCTTAAGTAAAACTTCTCAGTGGTCCTTTCCCTCCAAACAAACGTTTGGCATTGCCCTTTTTTCTAGAGCTGCTCTCCCTAACTCTTCCTGGCTGCATCTAGGTGAGGAGCCTGGGAGCTGCCCTTTTAAACAGAGAAGCCTGGGCTGATGACGACTTTAGTTACGACTCAGGTGCTTTCAATTAAGTGCTCTCGCTCCATTCTAGCTACATTTTTTTAAATTAAAAAATTAAAACTAGGCAAATAAAACTAAAGGAGTGGCAAAGCAAATTCTGTGAGTTTGAGTGTCCAGTAGCTGGACACGTTCCTATGGAGCCAATTTTTTCATCAAGAACCTCTTTGTGAAATTAATCATTTAACCTTCATACCTAAAATGAATTTCATCACAACTGCATTCCATTTCAATATCTTAATGCAGTTTACCTAGCAATGATTGCCCTAAGAAGCAATTGTGATTTTGTAATTTCTGAGAATATAAGTCTCAAGGGCAGTGTACAGCAGCATAGGATTTTAACCACCGACTTTAACCCGATTTTACTTTATTTCCCTATCACTGGTGAGGCACTGGGACCCATCCTGCATTTTGAAGGTACACCCATCTGTGCATAAAGAAATGCCTGAAAAAAACAAATTTTAACACTGGAACCCCAAGATATGATGATCTTGTTATTTTTTGTTTGTTTTTAAAACAAACTTGGAAAGGCATAAAATCATCTACCAGGAGCTAGCTACCTACCTAACTTTTCGGCTTATTAAAAAAGTAGCTGAGCAAGTCTTAAGGCAGAGGCCAAAATACCCACACCTGAGATGAGTGTCAAATGTATATTCTGCTACCCACACTAAAGTGGGCATGCCTGTGAGTCGCTGGCCACTGAAAACACCTCCCAGATACAAAGTCAAGAACATTATAATTAAGTTTTCATTTTCCACACCATAGCCTATGAAATTAGTTAAGAAAAGAAAGCCAATTTGTCAGTATCCCCAGCCTCCCCTCTACCAACCCCTGCCCCCAATATCAGTACAAAGCATTAGGGCTGAAATGTTCAGTGGAAGTAGTATCATAATCAAAAGTATATGGCCTGTGTCCAACAGGAAAATTGATGGGCCAGCAAAAGAGTGCAGGCATAGGGTACAAATTTATCAGCTGTTTCAGAGACACATGTACCTGGTTATGAATTAAAATCATTAAATAAGGAGTGAACTTTTTCATTAAAAGAAGTTGGAGAAGCAACCAGAAATTTCACACAAGTTCTATACACTTAAATGTATGTGTATGTGTACCGCTGACCACGGTCCTGAACTGACGTTTCACATTTAAGGAAGGGTGTTCTTTCCTAGGGGCTTCCTCAGAGGCTCAGCAGTAAAGAAGCCAGTCTGCAACACAAGAGACCCAGGTTCGATCCTTGGGTTGGAAAGATCCCCTGGAGAAGGGAACAGCTACCCACACTAGTATTCTTGCCTGGAGAATCCCATGGACAGAGGAGCCTGGCAGGCTGCAGCCCACAGGCTGTTGGACGCGACTAAAGCAAACTGTGCATGCATTTCTCTCCTAAACCTGACTTGGGAGAGGAATGCATTGACACGTGACTACTGTCCAATCCTTTCCAGGAATCCTGAAGGGGTGAGAGAAGGACAAAAGGGGGGAAAGAAAGAAGTGTCCACAAGCTGCTGGAGAAAGAGATTTCTGCTTGACTGTATCTGATCTTATGCTCTACCCCAAAATAATAGGACCCAATAAGAAATATCTGATTAATACCAGACTAAATAGAGGCACAAAGGGCACAGACAGCCTTGGACTGAGGGATGGAAGGCTGTGTGAATGTCAACCTAAACGGGACACGGGGCAGAGCACCAGGCTGGCGGAAGGGAAGCCACCTGCAGTCACTGCACCGGTATTTATCTGAGTTATAGCAGAAGTGGATCCGAGGCTTTCGCAATTTTGCCTTAAAAAATTGAACTGTTTATACGACCCCCAAAGGGATAAAAGAGACTTTTTGCTGGGCAATTCACATACATGAGTTCTTGCATTTTTAAAAGTTCTATCTCATTTCCAACAGATTCCCCTCTGTGAAGCTGGGGGTGGGGGTAGCTCCTGGACCACCACCCAATTCCTTTATGAACCAAAGTTGGTTTCCAGAAGATCATTTCATTTCCTTGTCACTCTCTTCTCAGCCTCCAATCATCACGAAGCACTGGGTCATGTCACCAGCCTCACCACATGTCTGACATGGTGCCTTCTGACTAACTTCCTGGGCTCAGTTAGTAATCTGCATGTTCACAGAGTCTTTGAGGACATCATTTAATAAGTGATCACTCACAGCAGATTCCAGGAGCAAAAGAGAGATCGTGTCTTACAGAAGAGTTAACGAACCATAGTCCATAAAGCTTTGCTATTAGTATACTGTAAGAAATGCTGTGTCCATGAAATTAAAAATGATCACTCTGTTACACATCTACCTGCTCATGAATGAAAGGGCCTCCCAGAACCATCAGCAGACTATGCTGGTAGCATAATCCATCAGGGAAGGGACGTCCAGGTGCTGATTATTCCTGGCTATGGCGCTGATATTCTGCATAAACCAGCTTTTCCGCACTCAGTCATACTAGCAAACACCATCACGGAAGGCATGTGTATGCCAGGAATCATGCTGGGACCTCTATATAAAACTCTCATAACAACCCTCTGCAGTAAATGCTAGCCTGTCCATTTTACAGAGAAGGACACAGTCTCGGTATTAATAACTGTTCCAAAGGCACACAGCCTAGAAGTGGCTGAACCGGGGTCATTAGTCTATACTCTTAGGCCCTACAGACCCTGACCCCAGGGCAGGGAACACTGGCTGCTGGTCTGAAGTGATGGTGAAGAGGAGCACAAGGCCTTCCCGGGCATCACCATAAAATGTGTGACCTTGCTCATAAATGACCCGGGGTATCTTTCATCTCAAAAGGACAATTATTTCTTCTTAGATATACAAGGGCATGTACACCAACACACACACAAACGCGTGCATGTGTGCGCGCACACACACACACAACCTCATTCAGTTTTCTCTAACACCAAGCCACCTGGTTATGGATCCTTCTCATTGTGAGAACTTTTCTCCCAGGATTCTCCCCGTAGTTTACCATCTTCACAGCCTGCACTCCAATGTACATTCACACCCTTCTTCCCAGGGGCAAAAACACAAACAGCTGGGCTTAAACACTGTATCCAGTCAGTGTCAGGAGACAGATAGTCAGCCTTTGTCACTGGCTCCAAAACACTGGTGGACTGACATTTCCTAGAACACCCCAGACCCGGGGTGGAAACGGTAGAAGCCTTGTTTCCTTGACGCTGACCATTCCTTCTCTAGGAACACGCAGGCGAACAAGCCAGACTCTCAGAACGTGTGTTATTAGCTCACAGACCCCGCACGTCCCAAGGCCAGAGAATCACGCCACCTCTGGGCAATCACCCCTTATTCTCACCCCAGGTTGATGGCCCCTGCAACCGACTGTGGAAACGAGCGTTTGCACGTCCCTCTTCTCAGTCTCCATTCATCACTGAAGGTTTTCCTTCAAGAAAATCCTAGTCTTAAGGCAACACTGCAGTGAGAAGCAGCATCAACAGTCACACGAAGGTGTTCTCTCGAATAGACCTACACTCATTTCCCGATCCATTTCCTGTGTGTTTACATGGATTCCTAAGCTCCACTTTCCAGCAACATGCCGTTTACTGAGGTGCCATCTTCTTGGGTCATCAGCTCCCAGCTAACCTGGGACATTCCAACCAGCTACACTGCAGCATCAACAGGCGGGCTCCACACCACCTGGCCTCCGGGAACACCAGTCTGACAGAGTCATTTCCTTGCTTCAAACCCTCCAGTGCGCTCCCAGGGCCTCAGAATAAAGTCCAAAGGCCATGCATGACCCAACCACTGATTCCCTCTCCCACATCCCCCGACGCCAGGCCCTCCTCTGCTTCATGCACACAACGCAGATGTCTCTTAGCCCCTAGACCCACAAACTCTCTCTGCTACCCACATCGCTCTATCCCTTCCCTTCTCCAAAAACTCCCCAGGAAGGCAGTTCCCACCTCCCACGTGAGAAGAGGTATATACTCCCTCACTGCCTGTTCCCCATCTACCACCTCAGAAATCAATTAGTGAAGAGTCATGTGTTTCGGGAGTATCTCCCCGCTACACTAGAAGCTTCGAGAGGTCAAGACTATCTCTGTCTTGCCCACCTTCATGATCTCAGCACCCAGGGTGCTGCTTCTCAGGCATCAGACTCAACATACATTGACTGTCTGCTGTCTGACATTGTGAACCTGTGACTCTTATTGAATCAGGGAGTCAAAGACAAAACTCAATGATACATGTGCCAAGATTTACGTGCTACTTTTTTTTTTAAATTATGTAGCTGCTGTGATTCATAAAATATCAATTCACGGAAAAGCTTCACTCTATTCATGGCTGCTATTTTGCTAGTTATTCTCTTCACCGGTGAAGTCTAGACATTCATCTATGCATGATATTAAAATCAGTCTTCAAGCTCACATCATTAATAGAACACTTAAAAGACAACCCTAATTGTGCCTATTGTTAATAAGGGCAATTGTTTTCCCCCTCCTGCCAGTAAAGTAAATCCTTTAGGGTAGCAAAGTATGAATGAAACGCTTTATATTGAGTTGAAAATCCTTTTAGCTACTAAGCCTTTATTCTACCATGCCTTTCTACAATCCCTGAAAGTTTCAAGTTCTAACACACAGAGTGAAAAGCAGAGTTAATGCACAAGTCCTTGCACAGGCATTGTGACTGGATCCTCACTGATTTGACTTTCTTAAAAATTTACCTGGAAAACTGCTTATAATATTTTCACTGGGATCCATGAGGCTTTTTTTTTTTTTTTTGGATAAGAGATCTAGAGGCTTAAGCATAATTCACAACAAAAGAAGACTCATATGGTCACTCTTCAGTCAAATGTGCAACTGTTTTCAAAGACATATTTTCCTCTTTCATTCAAAATATATGTACTGAGCTTCCACTAATGTATGAGAAACACTGGGTCAACACACAAAGACAAAATTCCTGCCCTCAGGAGTTGATCGACAGACAACAGACAGCACTGAGTTCTTTATGAGGGTCAGCACAGGTGCTCTGAGAAGGGACGGGGCCGAGATGTGCCTGGGAGCAAATCTCAGAAACACTGTTAGAGGGACACTCCAATTTAGTTTATCATGACTATTCTAAACACAGCCTGTTACCCTCAACTTGCAGAGACCCCAACGTCCACAGGTTTGGGGAATCAGGGGGAAAGTCAAATGCACTTTATTCAAACAAAAAACCAAACACCATCTCTCTCATGTGTCTGATTATTAAGTACATGAAAATAACAACCATTGTCATGTTAAACTATTGTTTTTTAGACACCAAAAGCTTAAAGGGTTGATGTAAGTCTATGAGACTGTAAGTTTACACAAATACTGACAATAAGATAAAATATGAAGTAGGTCAAACACTGTTGATATTACTAGTGTTTGCTGCTGCTGCTAAGTCGCTTCAGTCGCGTCTGACTCTTGGCGACCCCATGGACTGCAGCCCACCAGGCTCCTCCGTCCATGGGATTTTCCAGGCAAGAGTACTGGAGTGGGTTGCCAGTGCCTTCTCTGCTAGTGTATGCAAGCAGCTTTAATAAAGGTGCATCAAAAATTAGCACTGCAATCATACACTAGGAAGTTGAGTTTTGCTGCTTTTTAAAAATTGATGCAATAAGTAACTGAAAAAAAATTTTGGAAAACAGTGATTATCCCAAGCTAGACACACAATTTTTAAATCTAAATGAATCTTTTTCCATTTTATGGGTTTCACTTAAGGCTTTTAAAGGCTTTGTACTCGGTATCTTGCTATTGCATAACTAACACTACACTAACAGTGCTTTGCCATAATACATCTGATACAAATAAAAACTGTTTTCCAGCTTGTACTAATACAATGGTAATAAACAGAATAGCCACAGCCTTCAGTTCTCTGAAAGTAGGGAGCAGATTAATTTTGCATAAATAAAATAAGCCAGCCCAAACTTGTACCTCCTTTCACAACATTTTTAATCACAAATGAATCTGAAAAATTGATATTCAATTCTAGATACTATACTAGGATTAAATTAGGTGGCATGTATAAAATGCCTAATGATTCTATTATTATTATTCCCATTTAAGAGGGGAAAAATCAGGCCTTACATCAATGGAGTAGTCCACAACCCACATACAGCTAAGGTGGCAGAGCTGGACATCAAACCCACATCTTTCCACCAAACTGAGACTGTGTGACCCAGTATTCCTCACTCAACCCGCTAAAATGGTATTTATAATGATACCTATTTTCTGAGGAGAGGATGGAGAGCTTTCATTAGGTTCTCAGAGAGACCCACTGCACCCCCCTCGAAGGTTAGGAACCCCTCCCTGCACCAGTGTAAGAGCCAGAAAATGTGCACTGGAATTCAACCCCTGCCACAAAGACTATCATTCTCTACTCCACAGTTTCAGTCTTGCTTTAAAATTCTCAGAGCAAGTCAAGATTTCCACTCCTGGACAATTTCCAGCATCCCCTGCCACAGGTTAAGTTACACAATAAACTGCAATACTGTATCACTTTACATCCAATTCTGAGATTTCACAAATACTGACCAATGTTATTTAGTCATTCCACTTTTCAAAATGTGTTTCAATCAACCAATCCTCACTGCAGTGCCTGTGAAATAAGCTATCATTATATCCACTTCCAAGAAAATAAAACACTGTCACCCTGAGGCCAAGCAATAAACCAGCTACAGGATCCTGAACAAAAGTGAGAAGTTCCTGTCTTCCTCGGCCTGGGATCTGCAAGACCATGTTATGTATCATGAAGCATACGCCCAGCTTCCCAGAAAACACAGGGCAACTAACTGTACCACCTTCTGTACCAATGGCAGCACTATATTGGAATCTAATAGTATTAATAAATCATTAAGTTGGGTCATATCCCCAGGTAGCTCTGTGATAAGTGTGGTGCTCAGCTTAACTCTTGGTACTCTGTTCCTAGGATCAATCTGAAGTTTGGATTCATCCTAAATTCCTGATAAAAAAAAGGAGTGTTCGTGGGACAATAAACTTTACCTTGAAGTTCACTGGTCATACCCCTCACTTCACAGATTATTAAACTGACCTCAGAGGAATCAACTCATTTGAGGTCTCCCAGTTCAGGAGCACAGGCAGTTCTGGAAAGCAGATCTCCAGACACCTGTCCAGGATGCCCACCCTCCACCAGGCATTGGGGAATGGGTCCTGATTACTGCCAGAGGGTTCACCAACCACTAGGGTTTACTCCATCTCTGCCAGCCTAGGAGTTGACTCTCCTCATTCTGTACCAGATCCAGTCTTTACCTGCAGGCTGGGGTCCCCAGGGGGCTACTGTCAGAACACTGGCCTCAGCCTGCAACTTCTGAGGGGCAAAGACAATTACTTACTAAAGCTAACCCCATCAGAGAGGAGGAAAATACAACTCTGGCACTGAGGAACTAACTTCACAAGGAGGCGGTTCTGTTAGGGTAATTTATTTATGGCCCTGCGTGATCAAGATGACCTCCCAAGAAACGTCCAAAGCAAACAATCAAAGACACCAAGAACCTTAAGCTTCTTTAACTGTCCTCCAAAGACAGGAAAAAGCCAGAGAAAACAGACGGGAGGACACCAAGTCACAGTCTCGATGTATCAGGACGCGACCCACAAGTTTCACACAAATATTCTTCCAAGAAACCAAGGTGGACGAATAAACCAGGATGGACACAGTCTCCCAAAGGAGGAGCTACATTCCCTGTTCAGTCTGGCGACCGGAACGCATCTGGACACCCTGGAACGAGTCCAAATGGGAGATGCAGAAGCTCAGTTCAGCGCTGCCAGCCGAGCTAGGAGTCCTCCTCTCTCGAAGAACCGACGCCGGGGGAACAGCCAAAACCACCCTCCCGCGATCCTGGGGCGGATGCTACGGAAACCCGCCGCGCAACTTCGCGGGTACTGCCGCCAACTGCCCCCCACCCCCTCACACCCATCCCTTCACCCCATCCCCCTGTGCACAGGCGCCACGGCGCGAAGCAACGCCCACTTCGGAGAAGGAAGTCTTAGTTGTGGGGACAAACCAGGTGGTCAGTGTCACATCCATTCACACACCCAGCGGAGCAAATCCAGACCTGGAGGAGTTTGCGGCTTTGATACTGTATAAGCCCACTGTCAGGCAGCACATGTACACGAACACGAACACACACACACACGTGACAATCACGGGGAAACCAACGACCCACAGCGAGGCTCCTAACTGTCATTACCCGGGGCACGGCGCACAGCACCTGGGGTCCCTTCCCCGCTCCATGCCCCAGTGCGCACTGCCCACCACTCGCGTGCTGGGTAGAGAGCTGGGGTCGCCTGGCAGCCCGGACCAGAGGGGTCGAGGTGGGGAAGGCGGGGCCCACCTCCTCGTCCTGCTCCTCCTGGGACGCGCTGCTGCCCCGGGGCGCGGGTGGCGCGGCTCCTCCCGGGCGCGGCGGCGGCGGCGGCGCTGAGACTCCACGCTCCGGCACCAAGAGCGCGGGAGCCCACGCAGCGGCCGGCCGAGCTCCACCCGGCGGCGGCGGCGGCGGCGGCGGCGGCTGCTCGCGGGAGAAGCCAGGCTCCCCTTCCTCCGACAGAGTTTCCGAGCCCGAGGAGGACTCCGCCGAGGAAGCGCCGGGCGAGGACTCGGCATTCACCGCAGGGGCGGGAGTCGAAGCACTGTGACTGCTGCAGCCGCGGGGCACCGGCTCAGGCGACTCCGAAACTTTCTCCCCCATTTCCCTCTAGGACCCAAAGTGCGGCCCGAGGGGCGGCGGGGGCGAGGCGCGCACTCAGCGCCTCCCGGGGAAGCCGCGAGCTGCTGGGCTCCGGCTCGCTCTCGCTGCTGCTCCCGGGCTGCGGGGAGCCCCGCCGGCGACTACATGGCCGCGGCCGGACCGCCGGAGCCTGCAGCCAAGTTAGCAGCCGCCCGGGCCTGGCGGCTGACGGGAGCTCCCTGGCGAGGAGGCATGCCAGTGCCGGTCGGCGCTCCGCTCCACAGTCCTCCGGCTCTGCGCCCGAGCCGCCGGGACTGCGGCTTCTCCGGCAAAACCTGCCTCTGGGACCGAACGGGGCCGGCGAAAGAGACGGGCAGCAGGGGGAGCCAATGGCAGGGCAGGCGCGCCGGTGGGCGGAGGCTACGGCGCCCCAGGCGCACCGGCGTCAGGTAGGGGAGGCGGGGCCGAGGCGCGGGCTGCGGGGTCCCGCCTGAGATCCCCGGGCCCAGGGGACGCGAGGGAGCCACCCGGCCCTGGAGGGTCGGAGTGGAGCCCGGAATCCGAGCCGAAGGCTGGGACTCTGAATTTAGCCAAGGAGTGGCTGGCGGTCCTGGGAACCCCAGGAGGAGAGGAGATGGCCGAGGCGGGCAGTGCAACCCTGGAGAACTGGACTTCGTTTCGAAAAAGTGGAATCCAGGAAACTGACCAGAGGAGAAGTAGCGGGGCTATAAGGGTAAAAGGAAACACAAACAGTCAGGCACACGCACGCACCCACCTGCGTGCTGGAGGAGAAAGGGGGAAACTTCGTGGTATGGTGAGTGCGTCCAAACCCAGCTGATCTCCGATCCCGGATTCCCCACTTGAGCTTCATGGGCTTCAGGATCCTCAGCTGGAAGTGAAGACGTTCACACCTGTCTTGTCTCCCTATGAGCAGAGTTAGAGCAAAAATATACACAGCTCCAGCAGACTGCCTGGCTTAGACACATGGAGAGTTTTCAAAAGACTATTTTCTCTCTTTATTTCTGTTTGTCAATTGAATAAAGATGTGTGTACATTTTAAAGGGGAGGGAAATGACAAATTATGCCGCTATGGCGCCTCAGTGGTAAAGAATCCACCTGCAATGCAGGAGGCCAGGGTTCCTGGGTCGGAAAGAGCCCCTGGAGAGGAAATGGCAACCCACTCCAGTATTCGTGCCTGGAAAAGTCCATGGACAGAGGAGCCTTGTGGGCTACAGTCCCTGGGGTCGCAAAAGAGTCCGACACGAATGAGCAACTAAACAACAATTTAATTAGGGACAAGAATATGCCCAGCTCTGTACCAGATACTAGACAAAGCTAAATTAGAGAGGAGTACTGGCCCACCATTGCCTGTCTTTCCACATCAGCCAAGCAGAGGATGAAGAGAGATCACATTTCCACTTTAAGCTCTCCTAGCTCTGGCTTGCAAACCAACAAAATGCAGGACTAGTTGCTTCATTTTCTTTACCTCTAAGAACCAGGAGAAAGAACTTCCACGAAGGATACCAATAGAATCACCTTAACAGCCTCCCCCTGGGTGGCCTTCAGCGTGATGGGGTGACTTGAATTTCTCAGAAGCCAGCAGGCAGCTCAGCAGTGGGAAAAAAATGATTCCTCACTCGCCTTTAGCTCCATTCCTATTCTGAGCTCTAGCACTGCAACCTGGGAGATAAATTCAACCAGATTCAATTCCACAGATGTTGATTGAGATGTGTGCCCAGTGCTTGCAGGGGATACAAAGATGGATAAGGCAGGTCCCCTGCCCTTGAGGAGCTTACGGTCAAGCAAGAGATTGATGCTGCATAATGTAGCTCCGATATTAATTTTCCAAAGCTATGGTAGTGCTGCAGGAACAATGTGCCATGGAAGAAGAGGGGAGAGTGACAGAAAAACAGTTTAGGTCCTCAAGCTCGGGAGTCCTCAAGCATCTTAGATTTCTCTTTGTCAGGACAGCCTTGCCAAAGGTCCTTAAGAACTGGAGGAGTCAAGCTGAAAGCCCCTTCAGCTAATGAGCCCTTTTATGCTATCATCGTATTTAGAAGTGATACATCATACAAAGTGCTTCATCACGTTGGACAGCAAGCTTTGTCTGAATCAGTTTCCTCCCCCAAGATGAAGGGGCAGGAAATATGATGTGACCCCACCGCCACAGACAGCCATACTGAAAAACACCTCGGGCTGTCAGGCTTCCACTGTGACCCTTCAGAATTATCTGAGGGGCTGTGAAGACCCGCTGAGGCAAAAGAACAGTTCTAGGGCCTTGACTAGCTGTGAGAGCAAGGCTAAAGAGAGAGCACAGTGGGGCAATCTGAATCCGACCCCGGGCCTCACAATTGCTTTTCTCCTCAGGAGGATTGGTCTTTATCTGAGCCCCTATGTGGTTGATTCACCACAGCTGAAGTAAAATGATGACTTAAGCAAGCCATTCACATGAAAGAGGAGGAGGGCTACTCTTCAGTGCATCAGAATAGAGGCAAAGACATGACCTGAATCGTCAATGGGAAGGATGCTAATAGCTATTATCGCGCCTTCCCAAGCATCCGTGGATAGTCTCGAGCAATCCTGGCAACAACCTTATGAGACAGTCTGTTAACCCCACTTTATAGATTAAGAAACTGAGGATCTGCAAGGTCAAATAACTTACCAAAGGTTCCACAGCAAGTCAGTAGCAGAACAGTGATTTGACAACAGCAATCTGGTCCAAGGTCCGTTCTTAAATATTCCAACATATTGCACTCAGAAGGGGACTTGTTCAAGTACACATATATATTAAACTACAAATATCCATAGGGCAGGGACTCTACTGTCTTGATTTAAAACATAAAAGGTTATAAAAGGATACTTGCAGATTTTTCCTCCACAACCCTCCTATATAAGGCGCTTAGCATGTGCCAGGCAAGGTTTCAAGCACTTGACAAGTATTAATTTTCTTAATCCCCATATCAACCCTATAAGGTAGCCACTATTATTCTCATATTTCATATGTGATATATGTGAAAACTATGGCACAGAGAAGTCAGGTTATTTTCCTAAAGCCACACAGCTAGAAAGTAATGGAGCCAGGGTTCATGCTAGAGAAATTGGACCCCAGCATTCATGTTCTTAACCCTTACAGATCAAAATCAAGTACCAGATCAATATTTCCTAAACTTTTTAAGCTCAAATAAGAAATATACTTTATATTGCAACTCATGATACATGTACATGCATACAAATAAAAATAAAATTTCATGAAACAATACTTACCCTTCCTATGGGCACTGTAATTTTTTTATTATATTTTATTGAAAATAAAAATGCTAGTTGTGATCAGCAAAATGGATTCCACTTTGACACATGCAGTTGCAGGCCGTGTACTTAATCATCTCCACAGCTGACCTATAAGGGAAATACGACTCAGATGCAGGCAGAGAGTTTCCACACCAGAACCATGCAAACTCAAAGGATGACTCTATAAATAGAAGATGATCAGAAGGTCAGGATAGTTCCCCAAAGTCAACCCAATTGACCTATAGACAAATGTTAGGGTACAACGAAACCACTTGACCAGTTCTGATTTAAATCCTACAGCTCACCTTTCTTATTAATTAAATTAGAAACACCTTCCTCCGTGGCCAGGAAAGCACCTCTCCAAGAGAACATCTCATAAAATGTCCCTAACGTTGGCAACTTTAGGACCAGAGATAGTTATAAAAGCGTGGCTTTTTTTCTGCTGTGTCACCGTCAGCAAGGGCAAGAAAGATAAAAACAACTTAGTCATTACTCCTGAGAAGCCGATAGTGTAGCTTGAAAGGCAGAGCCAGATTAGCCTATTGAGTGGGAAGGACAGGGTCAGGCTACTCCAAGGTAATCAGGATTCGCACGTTCTACTGGACATGTTCCCAAGTGTCTGGACCTGGAACAAGTACCCCGGGCACTGAGTGTTCATTTTGCTTTGTGACTGGACACCGGCGTCAGTTTTCTGTGTTGTCCTCCCAGGTTATGGGAGATATTGCCTCTGAGAGCCTCTGTTGTCTGCCAATCTCTGCAGTGTTGGTGGGGCCAAGTGTGACTGTCAGTGTCAAGTCCTATCTGTAAGAGATGGAGGATTTTTGAGGACAAGACATCACACACTTAGTCTATTCTGTGTCATGACTTTTCCCCCACATTGAGGGCTTGATAAACTTGAAGTCAGTTGTTCCTTTTCCTTACATACATAAAATGAGAACATTATGAATTCAGAACAGATATTTTTGCAAAGTTACATACTCATATTCAATACTCCCCAAATCTTAAATACCATATGATCTTTGGATTATAAACATGAAATATCATCTTTACCTTTGGTAGGTTTTTAAGATTTCACCTTTGGTAGGTAGGTTTTTCGGAGAAGGCAATGGCACCCCACTCCAGTACTCTTGCCTGGAAAATCCCAAGGATGGAGGAGCCTGGTAGGCTGCAGTCCATGGGGTCGCTAAGAGTCAGACACGGCTGAGCGACTTCACTTTCACTTTTCACTTTCATGCATTGGAGAAGGAAATGGCAACCCACTCCAGTGTTCTTGCCTGGAGAATCCCAGAGATGGGGGAGCCTGGTGGGCTGCCATCTATGGCGTCGCACAAAGTCGGACACGACTGAAGCAACTTAGCAGCAGCAGCAGCAGGTAGGTTTTTAAGTTTTAATTATTAATAATAGATTTGCCTGCTGCCCTGTGACCAATAAAGTACAATTTTGTGACAAAGTAAACATCTATAAAAATGTGGCCACTGAGGTGGCCTCGACTGGGGTTTTTGATTTATACCAGAGGGTGTATCATGATATGGACCATGATGGTTTCTGACCAAACAGCTGGAATAAAAAGCTCTCATAGCATCTCAACTTTCTATTTGTGTTTGAGAAGCTAGGAAAGGAAAGGTTATAGTATACAGGTTTCAGAAGAGGAGTAGAGAATTTCTTAAGTGATAGTTGAAAAGGACAGGGGAGGACCAGTAATATCATGATTTGCTCTGTTGGAGTCTCTGACCTAGAGATCGAGAAGGGTGGGAAGCTGTTATATTAGCAAATTAAAATAAGCCTGTGTGTGTGCTATTCTCAGTCATGTCCGACTCTTTTGTGAGCCCATGGACTGTAGCCTCTGTCCACGTAATTTTCCAGGCAAGAATACTGGAGTGGGTTGCCATTCCCTTTGCTAGGAGATCTTCCCAACCCAGGGATCAAACCTGGGTCTCCCACATTGTAGGCAGATTCTTTACCATCTGAGACACCAATGGACCAAACAAGAGAATGCTGCAATCTGTTCTCTTAGGTCAATGCTTCTCCATATGCTGTATGTGGAGTACTTGCTTCGTATGGCCAGGATACAGACAGGAGAACAAGGTGTTTGTTTCATGACTCCAGCCAAAGGTTTGGGGATCTGCATTTTTAAGGAACGTCCCAAGCATGTGTCAAGAGTATTGAAGCTTGAGGATTACTGATGATGATCCTA
This sequence comes from Cervus canadensis, assembly GCF_019320065.1. Lineage (NCBI taxonomy): Eukaryota > Metazoa > Chordata > Mammalia > Artiodactyla > Cervidae > Cervus > Cervus canadensis. The sequence continues at coordinate 12,426,017 of NC_057401.1, forward strand.
ATTTGAAGGTCAGAGAGCTGCTTTGTCGCACACGTGTGCACGGCTCTGTAGAAAGTGACTAGAACGAGCTTGACGGATTGCAGTCTGTGTCTCTCTGGACCTTTTTGTTCTTGGAGGACAACTACCTTGGGGAGACAAAGGCAGCTTAGCAGCTGGACAGGAATATGCATATTCTGAAAACAGCTGGGAAAACTGAGCTAATACAGAAAGAGAACCCTTGAGAATTCTGTTTAAATAAAATTCAAAATGGTGACCTATTTCTCACAGAAGACTCCAGTCTTTGGCATCTGTCTTTCCAAGATAGATAAGATGGATATTCATATCTGGGATTTTTTTGTTGTTGTTGTTATGCTTTCAGCATGAAGTGTTCTTTTATTATCATTCTTCATTTTTCAAAAAGATTTATTCAGGACTCTTCGCCTGTTTAAGAAATAGAAGAAAAGCGAACACATTTACTCATTTTTATTCATTGTAGTGGTTTACTTTCAGAATCAAAAACTTCCATTTTCAATTCATACAGCAACCTCCTTGATCCTGTCTACACTGCATGGCAAGTAGTTCCTTCTACCACTCACCCCAACTGATTAGAAGATAAAACAATGCTGAATAGTAACCTACCAAGTAACAACTTTCCTCAATCATAAGCCAGCTTGCAGCCCTAGAGGTAATGTTTGAGGGTTTTTGTACTTGAAGAAAAAAGCCTTCCAGTCCCTTTCCCCTCAAAGTGTGGTTTGCCACTAAACCAACCCAAGAACTTGTTAGAAATGCAGACTTATAGTCCCTGCCTCAGACCCACTCTATCAGAATCTTAACAAGATTCCTAAGGACTTCATATCCACATGACAGAAAATCATCACTTTAGTTTGGTTCTCACATGTGGTTGTATGTTAGAACCACCTGTGGAACTTTAGAAATGACTGACCCTTTGGTCCCACCCCTCAAGATCTTCTGATTTAACTGGTCTGGGTTGTTGTCTGGACACCAGGATTTAACAGGGTCACCAGGTGGGAAGTAGTTTATCTTAGGGCCAAAGTGGCGAAATACAAGATAAGCCTACAACAATTCATGGTACTGCAAACTAAGAAATTGCTCAAAAAAAAAAGATAAGACCTTGTCAGCAGAACACAGGTAGCAGCCTAAAGGAGTTCTCAATAGCCAAAGCCAGTATTCTGAGCAACAAAATAAATCATGATGATGTGGGTTTTAAACCATAGAATAAAATCAGTATTTGTGAATCCAAACTCATATAAATAATGAAATAAGAAGGTAAATGGGTGAGCAGAGATAATTCTTCCTCACAATAGAATTCCAGTTAACAGATGTAGAAAGAAAGAGGTTGAAATAAGAATCACCCTTAGGCAAACACCACTATTTATTGTGCATAAGAATAAATGTAGCAGCTTCTGCTGCTGCTGCTTAGCTACTTAGTCATGTCTGTTTTACAAGACCATGGACTGTAGTCGGCCAGGCTTCTCTTTCCATGGGATTTTCCAGGCAAGATTACTAGAGTGGGTTGCCATTTCCTTCTCCAGGGAATCTTCCTGACCCAGGGATCAAACCCACGTCTCCTGCTTGGCAAGAGGATTCCTCACCACTGAGCCACTGGGAAAGCCTCAAATGCAACAGACAAGATCCCAAAATATGTGCTCAAATTAGCAAGGCAAAAGTTTGAGAAAAAGGTTTTGTGTAGACTTGAAGTACTTCCCCCACAATACTTACAAATATGAAATCTACCACCACGAAGCTAAAGCCACTTTACAGTACAGAAACACAACAAACACCAACCTAACCATACAAATATCACTGGTAATAGGAAATGTCAGCATCCTGAACCCCCTGAGATGAGGTACATCATTAATTTTCTGGCATTCTTGACCAAAAAATGTATGACTCACTCCAGTCATAAGAAAACATGACAAATCCAAATGGAGAGACATTGTTCAGTTAGTGACTAGGACTCTTCAAACATATCAAGGTCATGAAAGACAAGGAAAGTGCGAGGAACCATTAAGAGAAACTACACAGTAATAACTAAATAAAATGTGGGCTCTTGGGTAGAATTCTGGAACCACAGAAAGGATACTAGAGGGGAAAATGGTGAAATTTGAGTCTGCAGTTTGGTTAATAATATTTTATCAATATTAATGCCTTGACAATTATACTATGGTTATGTCATATCAGAGGAATCAGAGTAAGCGGTATTAGGGAACTCTCAGTACTATTTTGCAACTTTTCTGTAAATCTTAAATTAGTTCAAAATAAAAAGTTAAAAAGCAAAAGTCCCTAGGTGAATATAATAATAGCCAAAGTTGAGAATTCCACCTTCAATGGCTCAAGTCCTCCCTCCCTGCTTTCTCCTTACAGAAGAAAAATAATTTTTTCCTATCTTGCCCTCATCAAGTAGACTAGCCCGGGATGGTTGCGGCAGGGGGCAACACTGTCAGTAACAGCATCAATACTATACCCAGAGACACACTTGCGGCATAAACATAATGACAGACACACATGGTACCTGGCGGCCCTGTACCTGTTCTGTCTCCTTCTGATAAGAGCACTCCAGTTCATTTTTAAGGTATTGCCTATTTCCCTTTGATGGTCTTGTTCTTTCAGGAGTAGGCCATCCTTGGATTCTGAATCTTGAGAAGAGTAATACAAGGACACTGATATCTAGACAAAGCTATCAATTAACTCCTGTTAACAATATCTAGAGCTGCTGTGATTCCAGTACTTTTTCAGTCTTAGTCTCTGACTTTTCCTTCCATTCAATGAGTTACCAATAGCACTTCCTTCTGGTTGAATTATCTAAAATCAGCTATTGCTTCAGACCAGGAAACTAAGAAATACAGGTCTGTTGACCTAAATCTTCTCGTTACCCAATCCAGATGGGAAGCAGACATCTGAATGCCATCCGAAAGCTCCTACTGGTCCTAAATTTAGAGATGTACTCCTGACCGCAATAAGGGTCAAATTTAAAGAAATTGTTAATGTTTCAGGTAGAAGAAAGGATCTGTCTTACTGGAGATTCAAATACTTGTGAAAAAAGAATGCACTTACAGATAAAAAGACATTTCAAGTTATGGCAGAAATAGATCTTAGCACATACTGTGGCAGAATTGTCTGTCTTTCTACTAGGTTATGAGAAGTCTTGGGGGCAAAAGCAAACCAAATATTATTTATTTAGCACCTAGCACAATGTCTGACACAAAATAGCTCATAATAAATAACTATTGAATGAATGGATAAAGTGATTGCTACCACATGACTTTAAATCAACTTTATTAAAACTACATTAATCTAAATTTTGCTCAGGCTAAGACTTATATAGGTCAATTAGAAGACCCCCCAAAATTGTATAGGATGAAAAAATCTGTTAATGAATTTTAGCCTCATTCCCAAACAGTTCCTTACTTTAGTAAAAATAATAATTACATGAAAAGCTTCAGCTCAAACTACCACTGTTACTGTCTTGCTCACCAAAGTTCCGTCCCAACTATTTGCCTTCCTAAAACAGCCAAACTAATAAGAACTGCCTGCGTGTGAAGCGAATAAGGTAGAAGGAACACTTGAGAAGCATTTAACCTATTGGCAAGACAGCTTCCTGCCAGCAGCCCAAGGGCACCACTCAGGATGGGAATTCAGGGTGGGAACAGTCTGTGCCCTTACTTACAGAAAGCCTCATTTGTACAGAAACTCCATTCTTAGAATATTAAGACCCGTTATTACACTTCGCCAATGTTTCACAGGGGCTTCCCTGGTGGCTCAGTTGCTAAAGAATCTGCAATGCAGAGGACCCAGATTCTATCCCTGGATTGGGAAGATGCCCTGGAGAAGGAAATGGCAACCCACTCCAGTATTCTTACCTGGGAAATCCCATGGACAGAGGAGCCTGACAGGCTACAGTTCATGGGGTCACAAGAGTCTGACATGGCTTAGTGACTATATCAGTGTTGCATAATTAAAGCAAGGAAATGGTGGTGGCAGGGAGGAAGATGAAATGAAATAATGGGATGTTTCAGCGTTGTACAACTCAAGAGTTCTTGGTTGCCAACCACAGAATCTACTCTAAAGTGGTTAAAATAGAAAGTGATTTATGAAAAAATATTAGAATCCTCACAAAGTTTTTGGCAGAAATAAAGAAATAGTCTGTGGAGTGAGCTTCCAGAAACAGTCCCCAGAACCCCAGAGCAGAACTGGCTGAGGAAGGAATTGCTGGTCCTGATGATTCTAGAACCACATTGCCTCTCCCACCATCTGTGCCTGCAAAATAGATGCCCTGCCCCCCACCTGCTTCCTCACATAAATCACTTCTGTATCCACATCTCTGTATGTGCATCTCATTAGCAGGATCTCAGTCACATGATGCTCCCTGGAGGCAAAGGAAACTCAGAAATGTGGGGGCTTTGCTTTCTATACTGGGAAGGTTGGAATTCACACCATAGGGAACCATCATAATGTAGGAGTGTCAAAAGATTTGGCTAACAGGGTAAACTAGAATGATTTAGAATTTAAAAGGCTCCAGTTCTTGATTAATTGTACTGATCTGCCCCCTGGCGTAATGTTTTCAGCCATCAGCTTGAGGTGGGCCTGAATATCAGCTTCAAGATGCTTGCTCGAAACGCCAGTCATTTCCCTGCTAAATATCTCAACAGGGGAAAGAACTGACATATACTGGACATAGTCTATGTGACAGAAAGCGAAGTTGCTCAGTCGTGTCCGACTCTTTGTGACCCCATGAACTGTAGCATGCCAGTCTCCTCTCTGTCCATGGAATTCTCCAGGCAAGAATCCTGGAGTGGGTTGCCATTTCCTTCTCCCGGGGATCTTCCCAACCCAGGGATTGAACCCAGGTCTCCCGCACTGCAGGCAGACGCTTTACCATCTGAGCCACGAGGTGTGTGACTCTGTGCCAAATGCTTTATATGCATTGTGTATTTAATCTCCTCCATAACCCAGTCCAATAGTACGGTCCTCATTTTATAGATTAAAAATTTGGTGTTGAGAAAGTAAATAGTTTTTCTCAAAGTCCCTCAGTAACGTAGGGCTAGGATTTAATCTAAGGTCTCTCTCTCTCAAGTTATATTCTTTGTAATACAGATGGTCGTCTGCTTACAATGGTTTGACTTACAATTTTTCAATTTCATGATGGTGCAAAAGCCGTACATGCTCAGTAGAAACCATACTTCAATTTTTGATCTTTTCCCACGCTATACTCTCTGATGAGCCTGGGTGCCTCGCTCCCAATCAGCCACACCATCACCAGTGGAAACCACTGATGTATTCACAACCATTCTGATCTCATACAACATTGCTGTTTTTTACTTTCAGAACAATATTCAATAAACTGCTTAAGATATTTAACACTTTATTATAAGATAGGTTTCCTGTTAGATGATTTTGCCCAACTACTAATATAAGTGTTCTGAGCATGTCTAAGGTGGGCTAGGCTAAGCTCTGATGTTCAGTAGGTTAAGTGTATGAAATGCACTTTCCACTTAGGATGGGTTTATCAGGACACAACCCCCCTGTAGTTCAAGGAAGATCTGTATGTTGGACTCTTACGTAGGCCATTCATGAACCCAGTGAAGGAGGTAGTGGGTTCAGAAGCCCTTATAACTTTCTTTCTTGCATCTTTCTGGGGGGAGGCATCTTTAGCTTTTATCAGATTCCCCAAGGGGCACATGACCTTCAAACAGTAATGAACCACTGTACTACCCAAAGATATAGTTCATCTGTTTGTGATCATGAAGCTCTGTTGGGGGCGGGGGTACATCCAGCTAATTTTTTGATCTTATCATTTATTGACTAGGATATCATTTTGTAATATGAGATCAAAATTTTAAGTTTTAATCAAGAGCCTTATTTCTTGGGGGAGGTGAGGAGGAATACATATCTATGTAGGAATGAGCAAGGGTTAAAACTGAAAAGTTCTTTGTGCAAGATGAGAAAGGGCTGAGCAAAACAGAAACATATTTTTCATTTAACTACTGAAGTCCTAGCTGTACATCAGAAGGCCTAGCATCTATTTGTGACTTTGTCACCAACTCCATTTATCATGGCCTCCATCTCCTGTATGAAGAGGGTAATATAAAACCTGCCATCATTTCCCCCATCACAATGTTATGAGATTGTTTTGAAAGTACTTTCATTTCCCCAACAGGAAGGCATTATAGATCTCTATATATACCTGTTATGACTTCTTTGGGGGTGGGGAGAAAAGCACCTTGGAGAAGGTTTGGCTTACAACTTCTAGGACTGAATGATTTCTGAGCCTCACAGGCATACATTGCAGGAAGTTCTTTGTGAAGAACGACTTGTTTACTTCTTAGTTTTTCATTTCTAGGGGGTTGCCTCTTCTCCTCTTTCCATTTGTTGTGTTTAAAAAAATTCCAATATAAATAAGCCTCTCAAGTTGTGTTAGCTAGCTAGAATGTTGCTTTAGATGGTTCATTATTTATGTCTTGCTGTCAATATGTGTATTATTTTTACAGAACCCAAAAGCTTTATTCCAGAAATAACATAACAATTGTTTTAAAGCAGAAAGATGCAAAGGAGCCCAGGAGATTTAGCCTGGCCCACTTGTAGAAGTAGCAATAAACCCTATAAATATAGAAGACTGTCTAAATGTGGTATTTTATGAACAGGGTCAACCATCTGGGTGTGAAATGGCCCCTTCTTTGCCATCTAGTCCCCAAGCAATCCGTTTTTTAAATGGCATTTTAGAAAGGTAATGAATATCTACTAACACCAGATGTAAACTTAATTTCAAGGCTGTGGAATAGGCCATAAATAAAAAACAATGAGTGATTTCCATAGCTCAGCCTGTTCATACTCATGGAAATATGGATGATCCCATGGAAAGTCAAGAGCGCGTCTCAAACAGGGTAAAATGGCAGGTAGTAGGAAGTTCCATTGGTGGTTCTGGCTGTTCTTGCTGTTATTGTCCTGTTGGCTTTTTTTTTCCTTGAGTAGCTTTCATAAAGACAAAATATAAATAAATTAAGTTATTTGTGGTATCTAATGTAAGGATTCAGCATATGACATTCATGAAGCAGGTGGCAGGGAAAAGAGACAAAGGGTAAATTTTGAAAACAGAGTACTTTTGATGTTTTCTTTCAACTACGCTATGGTAGGCTATGGTAAGTTGCTTCAGTTGTGCCCGACTCTGAGATTCCATGGACTGTAGCCCGCCAGGCTCCTGTGTCCATGGGATTCTCCAGACAAGAATACTTGAGTGGGTTGCCATGCCCTTCTCCAGGGGATCTTCCTGACCCAGGGATCGAACCCTCGTCTCTTATGTCTCCTGCAATGGTAAGCGGGTTCTTTACCACTAGTGCCACCTGGGAAGCCCTTTCTTCCAACTATTGTGGCTCATAACTTCAAACCACACTATTACACACTATATCACTTGGATGAAGCTTAATTGTACTTATTCATCTAGTTGCCCAGTGCAGGAGCGGGAGGCAAGGAATTCTTCAGATCCCCACTGGCACAGGAAGGCTGAGCCACATTGTTTTGCCTTGGTAGGAAACGGATAATGCCCCAGTTCTCAGGATTCCCTCCACAGCCAATTGATTATCAGGTCTTGTTGATTTTTTCCTTCATATAAATTTCTCATTCAGGGCCTCTTTTCCATGTTAAATTCAGCTTCCCTGCCACAGGTTTCTGTCACCGGTAAGATTACAGCCCGAGCCCTCTGAATGATTTTCTAGCTTAGAGTAGTCCAGCTCTTCCAATTTATCTTATATCCCCATGCCAGGTTAGTCTTCCAGAAATACTGCTTTGATCATGCCACTCTCTTACAAATCAGCAAGATGAAGGCCAGCATTCTTAGCCTAGCATGCAAGACCCCATATCTTTCCAGGTTCACCTTCCAAGTTCCACTCCACAGACCTTACACTCATGCCAAACTGGATAATTCATCATTTGTGACTCAGACTCTGCTCCAATCTTCTCCCCCATAAGTTTCAGTGCACCTAGAAGCCTATTTAGCCCTTTTTGCCACCCAATCACTTTCACTTTTCACTTTCATGCATTGGAGAAGGAAATGGCAACCCACTCCAGTGTTCTTGCCTGGAGAATCCCAAGGATGGAGGAGCCTGGTAGGCTGCCCCAATCCATGGGGTCGCACAGAGTCGGACACGGCTGAAGTGACTTAGCAGCAGCAGCAGCCACCCAGTCAAATCCAGCAACTACTTAAATTCTATTTTTCTGCCAAAACTCAACTAAAATCCAGTTCCATTGGTGGCAGTTTTAAAACATGTCCTCCAATTCTTTGACACTTCTCCCACTGAGAAGTAGAGTCTAGGTCCCCTTCTTTAAGTGTGGGTTGATCTTTAGGGATTCTCTTTTATAGAAAGCAGCAGAAGGGAGGCTGCATAATTTTCAAGGCTCCATCAGAAATGTCCACGTGCCTGATGCCTGCTTGTCTTGGAATGCCTGCTCTAGGGACAATCAGGAACCATGATGGAAGGACCTGATCTAAATACTCTGATAACAGCCTGACTGAGCTCTAGCATAAGTGCTCATCAAGGAAGGAGACATCTTTGATGTCCAGCTCACAAAGCCTTCAGGTGACTCACTGTCAACATCCCAGCAATGAATTGCTCCACCAAGCCTTAGCCAAATTCCTGACCCCCAAATCAAATTTTAAAAAAATGGTTGTTTTAAGCCACTAAGTTTGGAGGGTAATTTGCTATGCAACAATGGTAATCAGAACATTCCTATGAATCCTCTCCCTTGCCTCCCAATTCTAGAGTCATCTCTCTTTTAAATTCCATAGCAATTATTCTCTATTCTCATTCATTCTGGAAATATTAATTAAAGCATCTACTAAGTCATATAGACCCACGTGCTGGATACTGGGCAAGCAATAGATTTTGAGGAAGACACTAATTCCTGCTCACAGATATTTAGAGTCTGATGGAGAAAGATGAGAAAACAGGCAGTAATACATTATGCCTATGATAAATATCTGAGCATCTATTTTGTGCAGAGCAGTGTGCCACAAAGAGATGAGTTTGAAAATGCTAATTTTTATAGGCTATGAGACATTGATGCAGGATTATCCTGGAAATAACTGAGTATGTGAATCTGAGGTTCTTCAGAGAGAAGTGGGCTAGAGAGTTAGATTTGGGAGTCACCAGCACTTGATGATAGTGAAAGCATAAGCGTGGATGAGATTCCCCAGAAAATGGGGTGGGAAGCCCCACTGAGGCAAGAACTTTAATGCAAAGGAAGAGTGTCCTTCAAAGGAAAAGAAGGATCAGAGAAAAGGCAAGGGAACTGAAGTCTGTGGGTCCCTCAGATCAAGGTCAATGGGTATTTCAAGGATCGGCGTGGAAGGGGAGGGTGGTCAACTATACGAAATGCTGTGAGGACCAGATAAATCAGGCCCGAAAAGCGTAATGTTGATGTAGACAATCAGAAGGTCTCTAACATTCATTTAATTGTGGTCTAGGATAATTACATGAAAACCCTTTCAGGTATTATGGTCTCTCTTTTGGACTGTGAAGAAAGCTGAGTGTCAAAAAATTGATGCTTTTGAGTTGTGGTGTTGGAGAAGACTCTTGAGAGTCCCTTGGACTGCAAGGAGATCCCACCAGTCCATCCTAAAGGAGATCAGTCCTGGGTGTTCATTGGAAGGACTGATGCTGAAGCTGAAACTCCAATACTTTGGCCACCTCATGCAAAGAGTTGACTCATTGAAAAAGACCCTGATGCTGGGAGGGATTGGGGGCAGGAGGAGAAGGGGACGACAGAGGATGAGATGGCTGGATGGCATCACTGACTCGATGGACATGAGTTTGAGTAAACTCCAGGAGTTGGTGATGGACAGGGAGGCCTGGCGTGCTGCGATTCATGGGGTCATAGAGAGTCGGACACGACTGAGTGACTGAACTGAACTGAACTGAAAGCTTCATGGTCTCTGCGGACAAGTAGTGGGTTTTTTTTGCAAATTTCACATGGTTACAAGACTCAGATGTATAAAATGAAAACAATTTTTTTGTTAACCGAAAGGAACTATCTGGTTCCCTTTCCCGCTGATGGCAGATTTAATCTTGCCATCATTCATGCAATGTATTTATTTCTATTTTGAAACACATTCCTTTTTCTTAGTGCATGTTCAAATCCAAGATTATCTGGGTTCCCAGGGGTACTAATGTTTGGTCCTGGCAGAGAGCCCATTTCCCATTAGCATCCACTGCATGCGCCGGCCTCTGCTTGGGTGGCACTCCTTCGCTCAGATTTTGAACATCAACCTATATCTTCATTTGGGGCTTTCCTGAGGCTCAGTGGTCGAGAATCTGCCTGCCAGTGCAGGAGATATGGGTTCAGTCCCTGGTCCGAGAAGTTCCCACACGCTGTGGAACAACTAAGCCTGTGTGCCACAGCTACTGAGCCTGTGTTCTGGAGCCCCGGAGCCACAGCTACTGAGCCATGGCTCTGCAGCCGCTGAAGACTGCAAACCCTACAGCCCGTGCTCCACAACAAGAGAAGCCACTTCAATGAGAAGCCCTTGCACCGCATCTAGAGAGTAGCCCCTGCTTGCTGCAACTACATAAAAAGCCCACTCAGAAACAAAGACCCAGCAGAGCCAAAAATAAAAATAAAAAACATTATTAAAAAAAAAAAACATGTCTTCACTGTATCCACTGCTAACGTCTGAGGCCCCATCACAGCCTACTTCTGTTGATCTAGGCAACTTGAATCAGCTCTGTTCTCTCTCAAGTCTGCTGCTTACCAACTACCTTATCCTCCACTACAGTGACCCCAGTCCTGGGAGCCCTGGATATCGCCCTCAGTCATTCCTCCTCTACCTCCTGAGAACCCATGAACATGGAGCTTCCTGAGAGTTCATGGTAGACATCCTTTAAAATTTACACCTATAAAAAAAAAAACCCACTTCTCTTATATATTTCTAATTAATATTATGTCACAATATCAATTTAGGGCATAGAATTTCATATATGAAGCCAAGTTTTCAAAATATCTCTCAAAACCTATTCTCTCTTAAGATCCTGAAGAGCTCTTGAAAATCAAAACTGTTTTGGCTATCAGATGACTTTCTCTGCTTTGGATTTTAATACCCTTTTTGAAAGTCAGCATTGCTTTATTCTAGACTGTATTATTCTCCATTTCTTGACTGATAAATGTCATTGATACAATAGAGAGAATAAATAGGACAACTAAGATTCTTCCAGGAACAAAAAAATACATCATATATTTTTTTCAAGTATTATCCAATTCTATTGATTATGCAAATAGTAAGTGACTAAATTATGTAATTTAAAATATTTGTTGATGGTTATTTGTCATAAGAAAGGCAACTGAATTGGCCTAACATTTGCTGTCTTTATAAATTTGGTATTTCATGGTCAATCTCTAAAGGATCCTATTCCATTACTAGGACTTAAATGATAAACATTTAATATATAAATAGTATCAACTATCATAGTGTTGCTGGTGGCTATGTCTTTGCTGTCCCCAAAAATGATGTCCCATAGGCATTATTAAATAAGAAATAAAGATTAGTGTGTTTTCCCCTGTAACCCTGTAATTATCCTTCTTTGCATGAAAGTACAACTCTTTATTAAAACAGACAAACACAAATACTTATTAATATTCCTACATAATTGCTCTGCTTAAATGGGACATATAATTAGGAGGTAATTTAAATAAATATAAGACTAAATAAATATAAAACTACATCCTCCTTTCTCATAATCTCTGTTGTTAATCATTGCTTAATTTAATCCTGGATTTATCCTGAATTTAAAGAGAAATAACACACCCTTCATCATCCCCCAAATCAAACTTCAATTTTCTGGACGACTCTCCCCAACTGACACCCCTTTGACTATTTTTGATTAACGAGTGTTTCTGTAACTGTTTGTTTTTCCAGGGTACTATTCAAGCAGTTTCCCATAAATTCTAATTCTCTTCTTTTAAGAGCATATCCTCATCCTTTTTCTCTTTTTTTCTGGAATCTTAACAGAAATTGAGAGAGAGAAATGTGTATAGAGACATGTAGTACCTGAGGAAACCTAACTGTTTCATCTAGTAATCAATCCTGAATCATGACTTCATATGTAAAACTACTTTCAAAATAGGCTAGGTTTACAAAGCAAAGCTTATCAAAAGTTACTTTTTCTAGTTAGAGTCTTGGATTTTTAAAAAAGAGATAAAAAATAATGTTACCCTAGTTGGGCTAACTTTCCACTAGCAAAAAAGCAAGGCAATAATTTTAGGGGTGAATACACGCCCTTGACAGTGTTTTTGTTTTTGCTTAACACAAGGAAGAGAAGATAAAGAGGTGAATTAGGAGGTAAGAGTCAATCAAATCTTAGGTGGTGACCTGTAAATATAGCAAAGTTGGGGAAATAAAGTTATTGAAAATAAAACAATGGTGGGAGAAAATAATAAGAAAACAAAATGTTGTTAAAGAAAAAAGAGAAGAAAAAAAGGCTGAATCAGATTGCTTTAAGGAGAGGTTGAAATGTTAATGTCATTAAAGGGGTTGGAGGGAAGGGATAAATTGAGAGATTGGGACTGACATATACATGCTACTATATATAACACAGATAACTAATTAGGACCTACTGTATAGCACAGGGAACTCTACTCCATACTCTGTAATGACCTATGGGGAAAAGAACCTAAAAGTAAGTGGATATATTTATTTGTATAACAGATTCACTTTGCTGTACACTTGAAACTAATGCAATATTGCAAATCAACTATGTTTCAATAAAATTTATTTTAAAAATCTGGTCACACTACTGAGCCCACGTGCCACAGCTGTTGAAGCCTCAGCACCTAAAGCCCATGCTCCGCAACAAGAAAAGCCATCACAGTGAGAAGCCCACACTCTGCAACCAGAGAGCAGCCCTTCCTTGCTGCAACTACAGAAAGCCCGTACAAAGCAATGAAGGCCCAGTTCAGTTCAGTCACTCATTCGTGTCCTACTCTTTGCGACCCCATGGACTGCAGCACGCCCGGCTTCCCTGTCCATCACCAACTCCCGGAGCCTACTTAAACTCATGTCCATTGCATCAGTGATGCCATCCAACCGTCTGATCCTCTGTCGTCCCCTTCTCCTCCCGCCTTCAGTCTTTACCACCATCAGGGTCTTTTTGAACAAGTCGGTTCTTCGCATCAGGTGGCCAAATTATTGGAATTTCAGCTTCAACATCAGTCCTTCCAATGAAAATTCATGACTTATTTCCTTTAAGGATGGACTGGTTAGATCTCCTTGCAGTCCAAAGGACTCTCAAGTGTCTTCTCCAACACCACAGTTCAAAAGCATCAATTCTTCGGTGCTTAGCTTTCTTTCTAACCCAACTCTCACATCCATACATGACTACTGGAAAAACCGTAGCTTTGACTAGACAGACCTGTGTTGCTAAAGTAATGTCTCTGCTTAGGGCAACCAAAAAAAAATGTTTTAATAAATGAATAAAATTAATTTTTTAAAAATCTGGGAACATAAATCCTAATAAAATTCTTAACTATCTCCTCAAAAAAATAAAGTCAATCAGCGAAAAGGAGGAAACATACGGATGATTTCCAAAGCAGAATGAAGGAAATATTGGTCCTATGGTTGGGAAAAAAAATATTTTTGTTGTAGTATTTACAGTGAGTAAAGCAATTTAAAAGTAGTGCCTAATACCTCATTTGGTCCCCTTCAAGTTGTTTGTACATACTTGCTTGACACAAGCTAGGGTAAGAGGTTCATGGAGGAAGCTGGGGTGTGTGAGTGAGAAAGTGGCTGACAATTTTCTGTGCAGAGAAAATTCAGCTGGATTGCAAAACGGGGAACATCTGCTGCTGGTACCTGATCTATGATGTACTTAAATATTTTAGTGATGTGTTTATCACTGTGGCCTCCTTCCCATGGCTCACAGTGGGTGGGTAAGTAGTGCACCACACTCTAAAAAGCCCCTTCACTGACTTCAGAAGGACCACACTGAACAATCTATCCCTCATATGAACCATCACCTGTTTGCTTTCTAGCTTCAGTGCTAAAGGCACAAATAAAGTTACAGAAAATTGTATATGATTTATAAAGTAAACATGTCTCCTAGTTATTTTCAACGTTTTCTGTCTTTACCATTTGTGGAGACTAGAGGTGACATTTGTTTATCCAGGAAGGGTGGCACCTACTTCCTCTATTTCAGAGAGTCTTTGGCCAGAGAGTACCAGTGATGACTACTTGTTCTCAGACAGCCAGGCATAACCTAAGCTTTTCTTAATTTTAACTAATTTATTTAATGTTACTAATGAAAAATGATGTGTTTGAGAACCACATTTTCAACACTGTTCTTTTCTATTTCTTATGAATCTTTGAATATTTTTTCTAATAAATTACTAAGCTAAAAATGTCAGATATGTCCAACAAAAAAACCATGAAACAATATCTGCCTCACAATGGTCATTTTCTTATGTCTTATGAGACAAAAAATGTTCTGGGCTATTTGCTTCAAAATAATCCTCTGGGGAATGGAGATTTTGAGGTTATAAGCAAAACAAGATTGGCATCTGTTGATAATTGTTGACATAGGATAATAGGATGAGGAAGTTCATTATTCTATTCTGGTTTTGTAATTAAATGTGTACATAAAGATGTTCATGGTAACAATATTTATAACACCAAAAAGGTAGAAATAACTGGATTATTTAAGAGAATGACTAAAAAATGATAGATGATAATATATTTTTGTAAAAATTAAATTATCATAAAATTAACATATAGCCACTAAAGAAAAATCATGTTTTCAATGAATATTTAATGACAGGGAATAATGCTTACAATCTGCTAAGTGAAAAATCTGAGTGGAAATCCATATGTACAGTATGATATCCATTTTTTAACATATAAATGCTTGGGATGAAATTCCCCAGGCTGACCCAATTCTAACTTTCATCTTAAAAAGGTAATAAGAAATTCATTAAAAAAAAGCTGTGCATATCGGTGCTCATTATAGAGTTTATTATAATTTTTAAAATAATAGATAATTTAGAAACTGGTCAATTTAATGTTATATGCCTGTTTCAAACATTAGCTTCCCTGGTGACTCAGTGGTAAAGAATCTGCCTGCCAATACAGGAGACATGGGTTTGATCCCTGGGTTGGGAAGATCCCCTGGAGAAGAAAACGCAACCCATTCCAGTATTCTTTCCTGGGAAATTCCATGGACAGAAGAGCCTGGTAGGCTACAATTCATGGGGTCGAAAAAGAGTCAGACATGACTCAGCGACTAAACAACAACAATGTACAGTCATTAAATGACGTTTTTGAAGATATTTAATGAAACTGGAAAATGATGTCAAGTTAAATAGCACAATACCAAACTCTATGTAGATAGCATTATTCACATTTATTGAAAAAGAAGTAAAATCAATTTATAGCTTGCTAATAAGGAATTTTAAATATTTGAGTATAGGACCAACAATTGAAGCAAAAGGTAATTTTCTGGGTTAGACTTAGCCCTAGGTTAGAACTAAGTCACAGATAAAAACAGCACTCCTACAGATTTCCAAGTTCTTTTCTAAAACACATGAGACCAATCAAATTAGACTGTCTGGTACAGGTTTTACAGCAAACTCTCTCTTGGGCAATAAGGTAGATGAAGCATTTCTGATAAAAGCTCTTTTGTCCCTAAAAGCTTTCAAGCCTAGGCTGAAGCTTCATGTCTTGTGATAGATATTTTGATGACCAATGAAACATCCACTTCTTTCTTGAGCCCCACAGCAACTCCTCCCAGGTAAGGTACTTTCCCAACCTTCATCTCTAGGGTTGATACGAGAGACCTACAGATGTGGCCCTGGGTCTTAACTCCCACACCTCTCCTCCACTGGAGAGGGGAGCTACTCTCAGCGGGCATTTCCTTTTCCTGGCTTTGTGTAGTTAGGAAATAGACCTAAACGAGTCAGTACATCAAGAGTTACTTCATCTTAAATCCCCATCTGCCTTCATATTTGTCCAGCACAAGACTTTTGACATTCTTTTTAGAGTGCTTCCCATGCTCATTCATTTGGAACAGGAGAACCTAGAGCAAGATTATGCCCTGAATGCTTGCCCTTTTATCAACATTGCTCAGCATCTATGCTCACTCAGTAACCTTCCATTCTTGTTCATAGCAAGGAATGGTGACAGGAAACAAATTCAAGTTATGTGATACTTCTAGAGGGAAAATCATTCCTAAAACCACCCTTCTAAACACACACACACACACACACACACACAAACATACACACCCCTCAAATAAGCCCTAATATAAAAATAGCTCTTAAAAATCATTTCACAAAAAGTCCATTAACTTCCAAAAGAAAATTGGGTAAGGGGCATAAAGCGGTAACTTGGATGTAGCCCACTAGGCTCCTCTGCTATGAAATTTTCCAGGCAAGAATACTGGAGTGAACTGCCATTTCCTTTTCCAGGGGATCTTTCCAACTCAGGGATTGAACCTGGGTCTCCTGCATTGCAGGCAGATTCTTTACCATCTGAGCCACCAGGGAAGCCCTTAATTATACTAAAGAAGAACCCCAAAGACCAATACATGCAAAAAAGAATATTCAGTCTCTCTGGTAATTAAATACAGATCAATTAAACCACAGTTAAATATATTGCTTTCTTGTAATTTTGGTATCTTTTATTAAATGATAATATTTAATAGCAAGAGAGTAGCATTATGGGTACCATCATGTTCTCTGGTATTGGTTTAAAGTTGATGTAACTGGAAAGTAATTCAGCAATATGTATCAAGAAATATCGAGGTTTTTTTTTCTTTCACCTAGTGGTTTATCAATAATTTCTAGGAATCTGATACAAGTATCAGCAATGTTGACAAAGATTTTGGTATAATTTTGTTAATTACAATAGTATTTATAGTGGTAAGGAATCAGAGACACTCTTCCTGCTCAATAATGAGACTAGTTAAATAGGGCACACTTATATTATAAAATATTATATAGCCATAAAAACAATCATATTTTTAGGCTAGCCTCTACTACTAATCTTTTGACTATATGCGCACTTCTAGAAAATCCCTTCAGATAGGTGCTACTCTCTCATTTTCTATTCCATGTTATACTACTTACCTCATTTCATTGTAGTTGCTTTTTAATTGCATGTCTTCCTAATCAACTACAGACTCCAAGAGGACACGGGCCATGTCTGGTTTTTAATTAAATATATCCCAAGTGCCTGGAAAAATACCTGACACATTGTAAGCACTAAAACAAATAGTTGCTAAGTAAATATTAACAATTTGAGGAAATTGTCATGATAAAACTTCTGCTACAGGAAACAAAATACAAAAATATGTAGAAAATCTGGTCCAGACTCAGAAGAAGATAAAGAAGAGATATTATGTGTGTGTATATAATCATATGAAAGGCTTCCCAGGTGGCTCAGTGGTAAAGAATCTGCCTGCCAATGCAAGAGACCTGGCTTTGATCCCTGGGTCAGAAAGAGCCCCTAGAGAAGGAAATGGCAGCCCACTCCAGTATTCTTGCCTGGGAAGGCTCATGGACAGAGGAGCCTGGAGACTTAGTGGCTAAACAGCAACAATATAATCATATATATATATATATACATATATATATATATATATATGTATATATATGTATATACACACATACATACATATGTATATATACTGAAGAAGAAACAAAACTGCTTAAATCTGAGTGCTATCTGGATGGTAAGAATTTAAGTCAATGTTATTCCCCTTTATAAACTTTCATATATACATTTTCTTCAATGGGCATATATATATCACTTTTGTAAACAAAGAAAAAAATTACAAATTCCCTATACAAAACTGAGTGAAAAATTTCCAGAACTTAGTTTTAGTACACTTCTAATTTCCCCATCATTTGTAGTTTTTTTTTTCCTACCCTTAAATTCTGTAACTCTTCTTTTTGAATAAAAAGAAAAAAAAATTTCTATTAACATCATCTTAGAAAACAAATTACATGTGAAAATTGTACTTTTTACTAGTCTCCTGGAAGATATATGTGTGTGTGCATACATGTATGTGTTTGCCAACAGGATTTTCTAGGTCTGAAACTAAACTGTTATTACTGATAATGACTGTTCATGGCACCTACTCAGACTGGGTGTGTTTGGAAACTTGCCCTGCAAATCGGATAAGCTAACAGTTTCCCATCATGTTTTCTCATTCACTGTGCATTCCTACATGCAGAGGTAGTTGTCCTAGTTACTCTGGTTACCAGTTTTTAAAATGCAACAACAAAACCTTTTATGAGAAGAATTAAACCTTTGAAGATGGAATCACAAAATATTCATGCTATTATTTGAAAATTAAATAGAGACATCTTCTCTAAAATGCTTATTTTCCTCCAAAATGATTCTGTGATGTTTAGTTTCCTACTTTTTATAGATACTGTTACTTATGATATAGGATACTATTAACTGTGACTTATTTGTTCCAGGATCTGGTGGGCTACAGTCCATGGGGTCACAAAGAGTTGGACACGACTTAGCGACTGAACAACAATGACAATTTATACACAGCACCAAATACTTGTTCAAGTGCCACAGATGACAAAGGAAACATTCTGAAGGTAGAAAAGTACTTCAAGGATAAAGAAAGCAATGGAATGGGATGAGAGAGGAGCCTTGGGGGTGGATAGAGCAAGCGCATTTAGGTATAAGAGGAAGTCAGTAACTGAAAACTCATCACATTCACTCTCAGCAACACCCCACCTTGCCCCTCCTCTGGAGAACTGCAGCGTCCTCCTCCAGACTTCACCAGCCCTCTAGCCCCCAGTCTCCCAAGCTCTGCAGACCTGCAGGTAACCTCAGAGATGAACCAGTATAAGGGAACCGAGGGCCTGCAAAATCTGTCCACACACGCCCAGCGTGTCCTGGGAAGTCCAGGGAAGAGCGCGTGGTGCCTCCCAAGAGCTGACTGTCAAGGCCGCTGGAGCCGTGGGGCATTTTGTCTGTCGAATAAAGAAAACCCCTGTGAGCGTATCTGGCCTCACTGCACAGGCCCGAGTGCCAACTTCTGAATTCGATGATGCAGTTTTGAATTGTAATGGTCTCCATAGTCAAGATATATAATATTATGAGTTAAGAAAAGACAGTATGTGGGTGGAAAATAGTTCAGGCTCTTCACTCAGAGTAGTGATCCTAACAATTTATGGAGCTTTCTGTGTCACTCTCTTTAAAATTTAGTGCATATATTGTCAATACCTTTTGGAAGACATTATCAAAACTCTTGAAATGAAAATGAAGATTTAGAAATTTGACTCAGCATTTATTCTAGAAAATTACTCTAAGGAAATAATCAGTTCTCTAATACTTACACACAAGGTTATTCATCAAAGTGTTATTATAATACCAAACTATGAGAAACAATCTATGAAGCTTGATTAAATAAATGATGGTATATACACACACACACACACACACAATAAAATATTATTGATCTGTTAGATACTATAATGTAGTCATCTTTATTATTAACTTAGAAAGAGGTCTATACTTCATCAAATGAAAAGTTTAGGCTAAAAATGGTATGCATGGTATGATCCTGTTAAACTTAAACATATACATAGAAAACAGTCTAGAGGGTTCTAAACCAAAATATTCACAATATTTATCTCAGAAGTATTGTCAGTAAATATCAGTCTCTTGTTTCTATACTCTTTCTATGCTTACTGAATGTAAAATAAAGCAAGTAAAAAAAATAATCCACCCCTACTTTCTGGGACACAGAAAGATTTTTATTAGAATGATCATTTGAATAGCTTAATATCCCATTTTTCTGTGTAACATCAATGTTTGTGTCTGTATGAGGATGCATTGTGATCCTGGCTTGAGTTTGAACCAAGCAGTAGGTATACAGATATGACATATTTTACCCTTCAACTTAAAAGCGTTGGGGTGTCAGGAAATCATCCTGACTATAAGTTGAACAAAATTAGTAAAACAGCATTAGCATCTTATCTCCATGCTGTCAGAAGATGCCCATAATCTTCCAACTGCAATCTGGCAACCTCATGGATGAATAGTTCTATTCATCAGAAGATTCTTATTCGGGTATTAAAAATACATGGCATGGCTACCACCACCACCATACCCTCTCACAACCTTGGCAGACATCATTAATCACACTTTGTCCTGTGAACCCAGATGTGGCCTCAAAATCCTTTCCAACACAGCTGTGCTCCAGGCAGACCCTATCAATCATTTATTTCAACTCAAGTTGAAACCTATTAGCCATATCTGCTCTGATTACTCTGGCTGAAACATTATTATTCCTTTGACTGGTTCCCAGACTACAGAGTTGAGAAGCATGACCACTTTCTTTCTCTAATGATCTTTCTTCCCTTCAAATGTCTAGAACTTATAAAGGGGTTACTGACATAAGGTTAATTCACCAAGCAGCATGTTTTAAAAAGCCCTCTACCTCCAGCCCTGAACCACATAAAAGAACTATCTCTTCTAAAGAATTACAGGACAAAAGTTTCCTTTCTTCCCTGTGATGACTACATTTATATTCCATATAGAATAATACAGTATTAAGAACAATCACAAATATTAACAGAAAGTAGAATATAATAAGTTAGAATGGACAAGGTTGACTTATATGGAATGAGAGCAATAATGGAATAATTTTTGTTTTTCACATCCACAATTCAGACTTAAATTGAAGAAAGTAGAGAAAACCACTAGACCATTCAGGTATGACCTAAATCAAACCCCTTATGATTATACAGTAGAAGTGACAGATAGATTCAAGGGATTAGATCCGATAGACATGATGCCTAAAAAACTATGGATGGAGGTTCGTGACATTGTACAGGAGGCGGCAATCAAAACCATCCTCAAGAAAAAGAAATGCAAACAGGCAAAATGGCTGTCTGAGGAGGCCTTACAAATAGCTGAGAAAAGAAGAGAAGCAAAAGGCAAAGGAGATAAGGAAAGATACACCCATCTGAATGCAGAGTTCCAAACAATAGCCAGGAGAGATAAGAAAGCCTTCCTCAATGATCAATGCAAAGAAATAGAGGAAAACAATAGAATGGGAAAGACTAGAGATCTCATAAAAAAAAAATTAGAGATACTAGGAGAATATTTCATGCAAAGATGGGCACAATAAAGGACAGAAACAGTATGGATCTAACAGAAGCAGAAGATATGAAGAAGAGATGGCAAGAATACACAGAACTATAAAAAAAAAGATCTTCATGACCCAGATCACTCACCTAGAGCCAGACATCTTGGAGTGCAAAGTCAAGTGGGCTTTAAGAAGCATCACTATGAGCAAAGCTAATGGAGGTGATGGAATTCCAGCTAAGCTATTTCAAATCCTAAATGATGGTGCTGTGAAAGTGCTGCACTCAATATGCCAGCAAATTTGGAAAACTCAGCAGTGGCCACAGGACTGGAAAAGATCAGTTTCAATTCCAATCCCAAAGAAGGGCAATGCAAAGAATGTTCAAGCATACATGAACCAAAAACTTCCAGATGTTCAAGCTGGATTTAGAAAAGGCAGAGGAACCAGAGATCAAATGGCCAAACCATAGAAATTCAACATCCTAGAATTCAGCATCATAGACAAATCAAGAGAATTCCAGAAAAAACATCTATTTCTGCTTTATTGACTGTGCTAAAGCCTTTGACCATGTGGATCACAACAAACTGGAAAATTCTTAAAGAGATGGGAATACCAGACCACCTTACCTGCCTCCTGAGAAACCTGTGTGCAGGTCAAGAAGCAACAGTTAGAACTGGACATGCAACAACAGATTGGTTCCAACTTGGGAAAGGAGTATATCAAGGCTGTATACTGTCACTCTGCTTATTTAACTTATATGAAGAATACATCATGCGAAATGCCAGGCTGGCCAGAGCACAAGCTGGAATCAAGATTGCCAGGAGAAATATCAGTAACCTCAGATATGCAGATGACACCACCCTTATGGCAGAAAGTGAAGAGGAACTAAAGAGTCTTTTGATGAAGGTGAAAGGGAAAGTGGAAAAAGCTGGCTTATAACTCAACATTCAAAAAACTAAGATCATGGCATCCACTCCCATCACTTCACGGCAAACAGATGAGTAAAAAATGGAAACAGTGACAGACTTTATGTTTTTGGGCTCCAAAATCATTGCAAATGGTGACTGCAGTCACGAAATTAAAAGACGTTTTCTCCTTGGAAGAAAAGCTATGACAAATATAGACGGCATATTAAAAAGCAGAGACATTACTTTGCTGACAAAGGTCCGTATTGTCAAAGCTATGGTTTTTCCAGTAGTCATGTATGGATGTGAGAATTGGACCATAAAGAAGGCTGAGCACTGAAGAATTGATGCTTTTGAACTGTGGTGTTGGAGAAGACTCTTGAGAGTCCCTTGCACTTCAAGGACATCAACCAGTCAATCCTAGAGGAAATCAATCCTGAATATTCATTAGAAGGACTGATTATGAAACTGAAGCTCCAATACTTTGGCCACCTGATGTGAAAAGCCGATGCATTGGAAAAGACCCTAATTCTGGGAAAGAGTGAAGGCAGAAGGGGAAAGGGACAACAGAGGATGAGATGGTTGGATGGCATAATTAACTCATTGGACATGAGTTTGAGCCAGCTCTGGGAGATGGTGAAGGACAGAAAAGCCTGGCGTGCTGCAGTCCATGGGGTTGCAAATAGTCAGACATAACTGAATGACTGGACAACAACAACATCCACAAAAAACATTTTTCTTCCAAAAGTTTGTCTGAGGAAGGCATTATGAAATCCCAGACTAGGAACCTCTACATGTAATATAAGCAGGATCCAGTCTCATAGAAATGATCATGTGATAGCCTGGATCAATATGGTAAATTCATAACAGATTTTTAACTCCAAGCCTCAGACCCCAAGAAAACAAACTAACACACATAAAATGTTAGCCCTAGAAAAGTAGAATTGCATGTTACCATCAATCCAGGAATTTTGAAGAAATCCTAAAAAATTAAGGATAATATAATCATACTGGGTACAGGAAACCATGACCAAATCATGTAGAAAAATAACTAAGGGAGTGGGAATAGTTTAATAGGAACTTCAGAATGGAAGAATACTAAAACTCACAGAATAAGAAAAAAATCAAAGAAATTTCCCCAAACTCAACAGTGACACTAGTTTTTAGATTTAAAGCTGCCATAGAATGCTAAGTGGATTTAAATAGACACATTTTGATGAAATTTCCTAATACCAGGAGAAAGAGAAAGTTCCCAAAGAGAGAGACAGAAAGAAAAGATTACTTGGAACAAGAATCAAAATGGTATCACACTTCTCAGGAGAAACACTGGTTGCTAACTGACATTAGGAAATCTACTCAAATTTTTTAGAGAAACGTATTCTAACAGAATATTTTATCCTGGAAAAACTAACATTCAGATTAAAGAGCAACAACAACAAAAAATGACAACTTTAAGTATGAGAAACGTTGCAATAAAGAATTTATAAGGGGATTAAAGTTTTAAAATGATAAGGCAGTGGGGAAATTGTATTTCTTTTTTTGAGAGGAAGCAGGATTTTGATAGCTTTTAAAATAACTCCCAAGAATATCCAGCAAAAGTTGTAAAGATGTACACTGAAAGAAGGAAAAGAATGAAGCGAAGGTAGTCTTCTCAGCAAATGGTGTGAGTACAACCGGACATCTGCATGCAAGAAAATGAATCTGAAAGAGAAGAAAAGTTTTCAAAAAAGAAAGTGAATCTACCCATAGACCTTATTCCCTTCACAAAAATGAACTCAAAATGGATCACAGACCTAAATGTAAAATCTAAAATTGAAACACAGGAAAAAACCTAGATGACCTTGGATATGGTGATGATTTTTAAGGTACATCAAAGACATGATTCATGAAAGAAAATTAATAGGCTCAACCTCGTTAAAATTAAATTTATTGCTCCTCAAAATATGGTATCGAGAAATTAGAAGATAGGCCACAAACTGGGGGGAAAGAGACACAAGTAATAAAGGACTATTACCCACAACATACAAATAACTCAACACTCAACAACAAGAAAAAAACAACCGAAACAAAAACTGGGCCAAAGATGCCTCACTAATGAAGACACACAGATGCAAATAAGCATTTGAAAAGATGCTACATCTCATATGTCATCAGGGAAACACAAATAAAAATAACAATAAGGCACCACTACACACATACTAAGCATGTATTAGAATGGCCAAAATCTGGAGCACCAACACCACCAATTGCTGGTGGGAATGTGGAGGCACAGGAATGCTTCTTCATTGCCAGGAGGAGTGCACAATGGTATGGCCAACTTGCAAGACAGTCTGGCAATTTCTTACAAAATTAAGCATACTCCTACCATATGACCCAGTCCTCATGCTCTTTGATATTCATCCAAAGGAGCTGAAAACTTATGTCCAGATAAAAACCTACATAAATGTGTATAAAAGTTTTATTCATAATTGCCAATACCTGGAAACAACCAACACTTCCTTCAGTATCCTGATGAATGGGTAAATAAACCTTGGTACATTCAGACAATGGAGTATTATTCACTGCTAAAAAGAAAGACCTATCAACCATGAAGAGACATGGAAGAACCTTAAATACATATGACTAAGAAGCCAATCTGAAAAGACTACATATATCATGGTTCCAGCTATATGACACTCTGGAAAAGGCAAATCTATGGAGACAGTGAAAAGATCAGGATCAGAGGGGATGAATAGGCAGAGCATAGAGGATTTTTAGGGAAGTGAAAATGCTCGGTATGATACTATAAAGATGTTACACGTCAGTATACATTTGTCCAAACCTATAGAATGTACACCAAGAGTAATGTAAACTGTGGACTTTGGATGATAATGATGTGCTAATGTAGCTTCATCAGTTGTAACAAAAAATAGCACTGGGTAGGAGGAGGGGGGAGGCTATGCATGAGTGGGAACAGTGAGGGGAGTATATGAGAACTCTCTGAAAGTGAAAGTCACTCAGTCATGTCCGACTCTTGGTGATCCCATGGACTATACAGTCCATGGAATTCTGTAGGCCAGAATACTGGAGTGGGTAGCTTTTCCCTTCTCCAGGGGATCTTCCCTACCCAGGGATCGAACCCAGGTCTCCCACATTGCAGGAAGAATCTTTACCAGCTGAGCTACAAGGGAAGCCCAAGAATATTGGAGTGTGCAGCCTATCCCTTCTCCAGAGGATCTTCCCGACCCAGGAATCAAACTGGGGTCTCCTGCATTGCAGGCAGATTCTTTATCAACTGAGAACTCTCTGAACCTTCTTTTTAATCTTGTTGTCAACCTAAAACTACTCTTTAAAAAATCAAGTGTTAAAAGAAAGATTACTGCAAATGAAAGGAAGAAAGGGGGGAGAGAGGCAAAAGAAAGAGGACAGGAGGGAAGGAGGGAAGAAAGACGGGGAAGGCTGGAAACAACTTTCTTCAGCAGTTTAGATAAACAGCCATGAAAAGTCATTACCCTCCAACATCCATTTAGTGACTCATGTGAAATGAGCTTGTTCTGAAGTTCAATTTCCTATATTTGGAATTTGGGGTTTTACACTCTCAGCAGACATGCCAAGTGCTCTCTTCTTGTCCCCTTTCCATGGCAAGGAAAAGGGCACAAAGATCTACTTCCATATAGATTCCTCATCGTCACGGAAAGAATAGTTGGCTTCCTACAAGGCTGCATGAGATCCTCTTTTACTTGTGGAATTAGGTGCCCGGAAAGAGCATTGCTTGCCCTGCATAGCAGTAGAGCAGTTTCCTCAAATAACCACATAGATAGACTGGCTGTTTATAAAATGTCTCCCTTAGCCTGGTGTATGTAAGGTGTCATTCGCTTACAGCATTTTCCTGACCCCAAAATACATAAACAGGAGGGTGGTCCAAGGGAATCACGAGGTAAACCTCTCGTAAAACAATAAGAGCTAGGTTTGTGTCCAAAGGGCTCTTGCATAATCCTGCTTCAACCCTCACAAAGAGCCCTGTAAGGTGGGAAGGACAGATACAATTAATATCTGTTGTTTTAGAGAAGGATAATTTTCAGCCCAGAGCATTTAATGAAACGTCAAAGAGCATTCAGTAAGTCAGTCAGGCTGGCTTCATAAGTACCTCCTATGTGTTGGCAATTACTGTTCTGAACATGGGCCAAAAGCTGGAAAGTCTTTCAACAGGGAACCTGGGGGCTAGCAGGGGGAGGCAGGTAGCAAACTTGTGTCTTTTTAAAGTATAGCAGTGTGTACATGCCCATCTCAAATTCCCTGGCTATCCCTTCCCCTCTTCCTTCCCCCACTACCCACCCCCGGCAATCATAGGTTTGTTCTAAGTCTGTGAGTCTCTATTTTGTAAGTTCCTTTGTATCATGTCTTTTTAGGTTCCGCATATAGCTTATGGATTTCTGTTCAATGTGATGCAGCAGCCAGGATTGGAGAGGAGTTTGGGGGAGAATGGATACATGTATATGTATGGCTGAGTTCCTTTGTTGTTCACCTGAAGCTATCACAACATTGTTAATGGGCTATATCTCAATACAAGATAAAGATACATAAGTAAAAAACAAACACTTGTCCTAAGTGCTGTGTCTTAGTCCTTCTGGGCTTCTATAATGAAATACCACAGACAGAGTGGCTTACAAACCACAGAGATGGATTTCTCACAGTTCTGGGGGCTGGAAGTTTGAGGTCAGGGTACCAGCATGGTTGGGTAAGGGAACCTCCTCCAGGTCGCTGATTCCTCTCTGAATCTTCTCATAGTGGAAGGGGTGAGGGATCTCTCTGCAGCCTCTTTTGTAAAGACACTAGTAACTTTCACCTCCCAAAGTTACCATTTCTTCATACCATCACCTTTAGGGGTCAGGATTTTAACATATACATTTGGGAAACGGGCACAAACGTTCAGACCACAGTGCATATAATTTCAAGGTGCTGGTAATTGCCACAAGGATGATAAACTAGTTGCAAAAGATGACGTGGGCTATGACAGGTAGGGGATCTCTGCTTTTGCTCTGATGGAGTTGGGGAAGTTCTCTGGACTGAATTTCCAAAGTTGAGAAGGAGACAGGTATGTAAGGATCTGAGAAAACAGTATCCCTAGCAGAGGAACAAACATCTTAAGACAGTAATGAACTTGGCAAGTTAGAGGGATAAAGCCAGGACCAATGGGGTTGAGATACTGTGAGCCAAGAGGGGACCAGTAAGAGACAAGGTCTGAAAGGTAGGTAGTGGTGTAGAGCTTTGTGTACTATGGGAAGGAGTTTGGGTTTTATTCCAACTTCAATAGGAAGCTATTTTTAAAACATTGTTATTAAGCTACATTTTATATATTGTAGAATTCACCTATTTCAGGTGTGCAATTCAATTTTTTTTAAGTAGTTCAACTAAAGGGTGCAACCATTACCATCAATCAGTTTTAGGTTACTTTTATCCTCTCAGTGAAACCTCTCATGCCCACTTACAGTTATCACCTGTTCCCACTTAGCCCCATGCAGCTGCTCATCTAATATCTGCTTTTTGAAATGTGCCTTTTCTAGCATTTCATGTAAATGGAATCATATATTACATAGTATATTCTTGTGTCCAGCTTCTTTCACTTGGCATGATGTTTGTAAGTTTCCATGTCATATGTCAATAGTTAATGCCTTTTGATTGCTGAACATGTTCCACTGTTTGGATACACCAGGGTTTGTTTATCCACTTACCTGCTGATGAACACGCGGGTTGTTCCAGTTTGGGGCTGATATGAATGATGTTGCTATAAATAGTTGCATGCAAGTCTTTGTGTGGACAGATGTTTTCATTCCACTTGCATAGATACCTAAAAGCGGAATTGCTGGTTTGTAGGATGGTTTTATAGTTAACATTTTGAGAAACTGCCAAATTGGTTTCCAAAGTGGCTGCACCATCTTACATTCCCACCAGCAATGTACGAGGTTCCCATTTCTCAGCATATTCACCAACATTTGTTGTTGTATGTCTTCTTTATGACAGTCATTCTAAGTGAAAATGAAATGATATCTCACTGGGGACTTAATTTGCATTTCCTTAATGACTAATGAATCTGAGAATTTTTTCTGTCCTTATTACCAATGGACAGGTTGTAAGCAAGAAGGAGATATGATGTAGTTTATGCATTACAGCTCAATCTGATCACTAAACGGCAGTTCAGCTATAGATAGGAGACTAGTTAGGGGACAGCAGCAGTGATCCAGAGGTGGATGACTGGACTCAGCTTATAATAGTCAAAGTAAAGAGGAGCTAGAATACAGATACATTATGGAGGCAGAGACAACAGAGTTGGCTGTCAGATTGGATGTAGGTTGTAAGTGTGTGGGAAAGAGAAGAATTTAGCTGAACCCCTGTATAGGCAGTGGTACCATTTATTGCCTTGAGAAAGGTTTATGGGAGAACAAATATGGTGATTATACTGGGGGTTGGTAATCAGTACTTATTTTGGTCATGTTATATTTTCTGTGTTAATTATACATCCTAGAGGAAATGTTGAATATATAGTTGGATATGACTGTCTGCAGCTCAGAGGAGAGGTCTGGGCTGGAGACAAATTTGAGAGTCATCAGCATAAGGCTGGTATTTAAAGTCACAGGGCCTAAGGAGAAAAAGGGGAAAAAAGGAGAATAGATTGGAGAATGAAATCCCAGGGGCATTTCAGAGTTGCTTATAGAGATCAGAGAGTAAGCCTAACAATTTGAAAATTGGGATTAGGGGGAAGGCAGGCTAAGGGAAGCATCTGGAAGTATATTCAGTGGATTAGTGAGTCTATACCTACCTGTCCTGTCCTACACTGTCGTCACCTAACACCTGTGGCTGGTGGAGCACTTGAAATTTGGCTTATCAAATTGAGATATATATAAGTATAAAAGGCACAGCGGATTTCAAAAAATTAATACAAGGAAGAATGTAAATTCTCATAATTTTTATATGATCACATATTAAAAATATTTGGATATACTGGGTTAAATAAAACTATTATTAAAATTAATTTCATCTGTTTCTTTGTACTTTTTAAATGGTGTCTAGAAAATTTCAAATTGCATATGTGGTTCATATTCCATTTCTATTTCTATTGGGCTGGTTTTTTATATTCTGCCCACAGTCTCATCCTGATTTTCCTTAAATACCATTGTAGCATATATATGTACCTATGAATTTATATGAGAATTCCATACTTATTTGCTACAAGTCTTTCTAAAGGCATAGACCATGGCCACAACTTAAAAGTGCCAATCAATGTCTTGGGTATTTTGGATACATGCTTACATTGTGCAATAGACCTACATCTTCGTTAAGACAATGCCATGTGGGTCATCTGATCCTTGTTGAACTGTGGAAGTGTTAAAATTCAGGTATTCTACCCTAGATGATTATAAGACTTAAGATGTTCTTGCTGACTATGAAAAAAATTTCATCAAATAAATCCCTTCTTCCATCTGGTGAAAGGCAACTTGATTAAATGAAGAGAAACTTAATTATTTAAGTAAGGTCACAGTATGAGTTAGAAACTACTTGATTTTTTCTTTATCATCTCTGAGATTCTAACATACCACAAAAATCAGTTATATCAAATTCTGTTCCCATTGGTATTTTGATAAGAGTTTCTCTTTCAGAATAGAAAAAATTCCCTTTGATTTGAGATCATAAACTGTGTGGATGCAATTTGGTGTAATTTCCCCACATTCTTCCCTGCCCCCAATGAATAAGATCTTTTGAACAAGGTAATACCCCCACAGGGGTAGAGCTACACAGCTTTTTTACATTTTATAAGGCAGATACTGAGCAGATTTTTATACAGAATTCTGTAAGAACTTCTGTAATCTCAATATAGAGTTCTCCCTAATGCTTATTATTAAAATAGCCAACCCTATAGTAATAGATTATTCATCTAGGTCATTGAAGCGCTGGTTGGCTGTTTCACAGAGATGAATTTTCTTAGTGGCTAAGCTTTGCATGGGCTTCCCTGGTGGCTCAGTGGTGAAGAACTTGCCTGCCAATGCAGGAGATGCAAGTTCGATCCTTGGGTCGGGAAGATCCCCTGGAGAAATAAAAAGCAACCCACTCCAGTATTCTTGCCTGGGAAATCTCATGACAGAGGAGCCTGGCAGGCTGCAGTTCATGGGATCTCAAAAGAGTCATACAGACTTAGCGACTAAACAACAGTAACAGGTTTGCACATGTTACTTCTCATAGCACTAAATTTTCCTCCCCAGGCACACCACCCATTGCTGGCCTGGCTACAGTGGCAGGACATGCTAAATACACTTTTCATCCTCACTGCATACCTCAGAGAAACTACTTGTTGTATAAAGACTACTGAAATTGCCTAGAGTCTAGGGAGTCTGGTCCTGATATGCCGTTAGCTTCTCATGTGATTTAGGGAGTGAAACCCAACCTCTGGGCTTCAGCATCCTCACCTGCAGAATGAAGACATCATTCTAAATCAGTAGTTCTTAAGTAAAATTCAGCATGCATCAGAGGACTTGTTAAAACACGAATTGCCCAGCGTAACCCCCAGAGATTCGGATGCAGTAGGACTAAGTGGGCCCTGAGAATGTGCACTTCTGATCATCTCCAATGGGATGCTGACACTGCTGGTTTGCGGACCACTCTGAGAACTGCTGATCATCTCTGCTGTGCCCCTCATAGCTCAGCCTTCTATAATTTTGTACATGTTAAGTGGAAGTTTGTTTGTTGGTTGTCTCACTTGACACCAAAATTCCCTAAAGATCTCAGACAGTGTGATAACTCTAAAATAGGTTTTCATACAAAAAACCAGTCATCAGAAATGTCAACATCTCTAATTTTGATAAATGGAAACTAGATTCTTTTATTAGCATTCTGAGGTGGTATATAAAAAATACACTTTGCAGTTTGGAAAAAGATAAGTCAGTATTAATTTCTTTTCTCAATGTACCAATTACTGCTTCTCCACCTAACCATTACATTTCAGCTGAAATATAAATCTGGGAAAACATGCAGCAGACAACCTAATCACTCCCTACACAACATCCTCTGGCGTGACAGCTTTTCTCCTTGGGCCACTTCCATGAAACAATCATATTTTATCTTTTTATTTCTATTGCAATAAAGCTGAGAATCAAAAAGATTATTTAAAATAGTGTTCAATGAAACTATCCTTATTAATTTAAATCTTTGCAGTAGGAATTAGCCAGTGCTTTAGTGTTTAAACACTAAATCAAAGATCATTCCTTTCCTATATCTGACACACAATCTAGTTTTTGTTCCAATAACTACAAGACTTTGAAATGTCTTAAATCATGAAAACTTTAGGAATATAAATACTAATTGTGACTCAGCTAAAGACTTGCCAGCTATAGTTGGAGATGTCATTTGCTTTCCTATTATTTCTGCTTCTTTATTTGTGAAACAAGAATGACAGTTTCCTTTGTACACAGTGTTTACTGAGTACATGTTTCATTTTAAGTAAGATATTCCCCCAAGTCATTGACTGAAAAATGCTGGATTCCCTATTAGAACAGGTTTCCCCTTTCCCATGAGTGCAGCTTCTGAAGGTACAAACGTCCATGGAGCAGGAGGGAGGAAGGTGTCTCCAGCCCAACCAACCAGTCGGACATGTGTGTTGCAGCCTGCTCAGCTCACATCCAAATCTCAAGCAATAATGATCACCAGCATTAGAAAAGGTCGAGAAATGCCTCACTGAAAGGACTGAAAACACAGTATTCACTGCAGGCAAAGGCCCGGTGTTAGTAGGAAAGAAAGTTGATACATCATTTCTGGAAAGCAGTTTGGCAGGAATCACCATGATCTGTAGAAATTTATTTCCTTTAACTCAGTAACCCTCTTTCTAGGAATCCATTCCCAAGAAATGTCAGAGAGATACCGACAAAGATTTACATGCACAGTTACTGCAGTGCTGTTTGTAATATAGAGAAACATAAAACATTCTAAGTTACCAATAACACAGGGACAGTGAAATAAATAATGGTTTATCAGAATTTCTTACAAATTAGTTTAAGAGGAGTGTTCAGTGATATCGGACAATGCTCTTGCTATGTTAAGTGGGAGGAGGGGGGAAGCCAGACAAAAACCTATAAACTCTATGATCCTGGGTTGGAATATGCTGTGTGGACTTAGTTAAGCTGGGAACCACGGGTCCTTGAACTCTGAATTCTGTTCCCTACATGAGTCAGAGCTGGCCCAGAGAGAAACTCATGTGAGATTTAGAAGGCAAAAGTGACAAAGCCACAATTGCTTTCCGAAGGCATTTGTGGCCAGATGGAGTGAAGGATAGACCAAGAGGTGACCAGGATGGTTCCAGCTCTTCTCTGCTCTGTGTCCAGTATGTCTTGCTTCTGATCTTGCTGACCAACCAACAGTGGTCTCAGGCCCAGCACTGGATGCATCTGCGGGTCCATAGAAGACACAGCTACGCAGAGCCAACAGCTTTGAACAGCTTTCTTTAGACCCATTCCCTTAGTGATCTCACTTTATGACTGAATGTGTGCATTTGTGTCCTCTTGCTCCTGTAATGAACCACAAACTTAGGGGCTTAAGACAACACAACTTTACTTTCTCGCAATTCTGGAAGCCAGATGTCCAAAATCTGTTTCACTCAACTGAAGCCACAGTGTCAGCAGGACTGGTTCCTTCCGGAAGCTCAAGGGGAGAATCTGTTTCCTTGCCTTCTCTAGCTTCTGGAGGCCACCTGCTTTCCTTGGCTCAGGACCCTTCCTCACACGGCTCCAACTGTCATCACATTTCCGATTGCTGTGGTTAAATCTCATACTTCCCCTTTTATAAGGACACATGATATTGGGCCCACCTGGATAGTAAGGATAATGTGTTTGGCTTCTTCGTCTTCTGGTTAACAACTCTGCTGCCTCTCCAACATCCCCATCATGGACTTTTACTTCTTTCCTCCTTACAACTGTGGAAGGTCCAACTCATATAATAAATCCCATAGCATGGTGATTGTGCTCCCCTGTTTGAACTGTAACAGAGAAAAATCCCAATGATGTATAAAATGTATGCTTATATATGTATAAAGAGACTAAAAGGAAATATAGCAATATGTTAACAGTGTAATTTCTGGGTGGTAGGAATATACTGGGTTCGCCAAAAGGTTCATTCCATGGCTCCAGTAGCATTTAGTTTCCTTAAACTTCATTAAAAGCAATTTTGTTGGATTGTAACTGTGACAGCTCTCATAAAAAAAAAGTATCAAAATTGGTGAATTTTTGTGTAGCCATTTTAATATTGGAGATAGAAGAAAAAAGCAACATTTGGGGCATATTATGCTTTAGTATTTCAAGAAAGGTAAAAATGTAACTGAAATGCTAGAAAAGATTAATGCAGTATATGGGAAGGTGCTGTGACCAGTCAAACATGTCAAAAGTAGTTTGCAAAGTTTTGTGCAGGATATTTCTCACTGGACAATGCTCAATAGTTGGGTAGACCAGTTGAAGTTGATAGTGATCAAATTGAGACATTAACTAGAACAATCAGTATTATACCACACAGGAAATAGCCAACATACCCCAAATACCCAGTCAAGCTTTGAAAATCATTTGCACCAGCTTGGTTATGTTAATTGCTTTTATGTTTGGGTTCTATATAATTTAAGTGAAAATAAAACCTTGACCATATTTCCGCATGTGATTCTCTACATAAATGCAATGAAACCATTCTGTTTTTAAAACAAATTGTGACTGGCAATGGAAAGTGGATGCTGTACAATAATGTGGAACAGAAGGGATCGTGGAACAAGTGAAATGAACCACCAGCAACCACACCAAAGGCCAGTCTTCATCCAAAGAAGGTAATACTGTATATATGGTAGATTGGAAGGGAGTCCTCTATTATGAGCTCCTTCTGGAAAACCAGATTATTAATTCCAACACGTACTGCTCCCAAACAGACCAACTGAAAGACATACTTGATGAAAAGCATCCAGAATTAGTCAATAGAGAACAAATGCATACCCTTTCATCAGGATAATGAAAGACTACAAGTCTCTTTGCTGACCAGACAAAAACTTACAGCTTGGCTAGGAAGTTCTGATTCATCCACTGTCTTCACCAGACATTGTACCTTCAGATTTCCATTTATTTCTGTCTTTCCAAGATTCTCTTAATGGAAAATTTTCAATTCCCTGAAAGACTGTAAAATACACCTGAAATAGTTCTTTGCTCAAAAAGATTAAAACTTTTGGGAAGACGGAATTATGAAGTTGCCTGAAAAATGGCAGAAGGTAGTGGAACAAAACAGTGAATATGTTGTTCAATAAAGTTCTCAGTGAAAGTGAAAAATGTATTTTATTTTACTTAAAAACAAAAGGAATGTTTTGGCCAACCCAATAATGGCAGAGAGGAAGGGGTTGAGAAGAGATGGAGGAGATGAGGGAAGCATTGAGGAATGAGAGGCAGAGCATCTGGGAAGGTCCTGGCTTAGCTAGGAGAGACAACGCAATAGAAGGAAGCGGATGTGGAAAGAGGTGCATCTGTAGGTTTGGTGGTGGGTTTCTCATGGCTTCTACTTTATCTGTGAATTGGAAAGTCAGTTCATAAGTTAAGATGTGGGGGAAGAGGCTGGGTCTGAAGTTTGAGGAAAGAGAAGAACGTTTGGGACTGTCCTTGTGCAGAATGAGACAGTGAGCTGTCTGGAGAGGCACGGTGGGATTTGCAGGGTTGAGAGCTTGGTTGAGCAGGGTTGATTGGCCTAAGTCCCTGGTTTTCCCTAGTCACACTCAACAGCCAGAATGCAGGGAAGAGGAGCCAGATAGTAGCGCCATCTGGAGTTGGAGTTTTCCAGCCAGGCAAGAAGGAAAGACAAGGGGACAAGTGAGTTTACGTTAAGTAGGCTTCCTTGGTGGCTCAGATGGTAAAGAACCCACCTGCAATGTGGGAGACCTGGGTTCAATTCCTAGGTTGGGAAGATCCTTTGGAGAAGGGCATGGCAATCCATTCCAGTATTCTTGCCTGGAGAATCCCCATGGACAGAGGACCCTGGAGGGCTACAGTTCATGGGGTCGCAGAGAGGAGGACGCAGCTGAGTGACTAAGCACACAGAATTCTCTCTGCTCTCACGGGCTTTAGAGAAGGAAACAGAAGCACTGACAGTTAGAGCGGCTTATTTGAAGCCGGGCCAGGGACTGCTGCGGGAGGGTGGGCAGAGCTGAAACTAACACCACCCCCTTCCCTGGCAGCCCTCCCCTGAGATGAGTAGCACAGGGCTGTTCAAAGAGTCATCTCCTCACCAAGTCAGATTCACCTAGGGTGGGAGATGGAGCCTGCTGGTTAAAATGCAGATTCCCAAGTTCAGAAACACAGGACAAGTGACCCGGGATTTTAACAAATACCCCCAGAGATTCTGAAGCACAGCAGGGTTTAAGAACTGTAGGGACAGGGCAGAGTCTGTCTCTTGCAGAATTATGGCGGGGAGAAAAAGGGAGGGAGGAACAGTCTCAGTCCAAAGTTGAGAGACCAGATACAGGAACATCTGGGGAAGGCAGTTTGGGCATAATGAAGGTTGATGGATACCAGATGCTGGCTGGGTGTGTAGGAGTGGGCGGGCTTACGTTAC
The DNA here is from genome assembly GCF_019320065.1 of Cervus canadensis. NCBI lineage: Eukaryota > Metazoa > Chordata > Mammalia > Artiodactyla > Cervidae > Cervus > Cervus canadensis. Next base: position 12,461,604 of record NC_057401.1, read on the forward strand.
AAACGGAGGAAAAGCCAAGACAACCCCACCCTTTTACCATAACATTTTCTTTTTTTTCTCTTGCTGAAGGCTTAAGGGTATTCAAGATCTAAGCAGTATCTCTGCCTCACAGTAAGACTTGGAGAAATTCAATATCATCTCAACTTCCTTACTGACAAAATCTTAAACGCAAATGGAACTACAACAGACTCAATGGGCTCTACCTGCAGACCCAGAGTTAGCATAGGGAGGACTCCCTGACTCCCAGAGTGCCAGAAATGAAATATCATGTGCTCCCAGGTGGCAGGGGGGCTGTAAATGTTTCACAAGTTGCCAATGTCCAAAGCCCACACCCCTGGATAGGAAGAATAGATGTGCCTCCATGGGGAGTAAGCCTCTTGGAATTTGTATTGTCAGCTCTAAGCTAGAAGCTGGTTTCTTGCAGCAGAGATTTAAAGGGAAAAGCTGTCTTGTTTCTACTGCAAATTTACCTGAAACAAGTACAATTGGACACATTTATCTAAAACTCAGTTCTACCTTTAAAACAGCCCAGATCCAAGAAAGACTTGTTTGTTTGTTCTGATCAACACCTGATTTTAAAAGTACGAGCATAGACAGTCTTGCGATATTAAACACGTAATAAATTTATCTCCTCTTGCTTGCCCATGACCTGCTAGCATCAAGGATCAGTCATCTCTTAGGAAGATGGGTGATTTAAGAAATATGAGGAGAAAAATTATAAGATGATCACTTAAATTTCCTATTTATTGTTACTAACAAATAGAGGCTCAGTGACTCAAAGCCTTACTTTTGTGGCGCTCTGGAAGTTATCTTCTCAGGTAGCACAAAAATATCAGCATATCACAGCTGCTACTTTAAAGGTTAACACAACTGAATAATAATAGGGTGATACCATGCCAAATCAGATCATATTTTAATATGTAAACCCAAAGTATCTTCAGGAAAATTTCCTGAGTAGAGTGATCAATTTTTAAAACATACTGCTATGTATCAAACTTATAAATATTTTTCCTTTTGATATGTCAAAAATATTTTGACAGATACACATGCCCACATACAAAATGATGAAAATATAAGATGCCTATCTGAAGCATTTTTAAAATAATACCAACAAACTGGAAAGAATCTAAGTGAGGAACCAGTTTAATAAACTCCAGTATATCCACACCATGGAATATTATGCAGCTGTAAGCAAAACAAAAGGAAGCCACTCTCTATAAATAATGCAAAGAAACAGAGGAAAACAATAGAATGGGAAAGACTAGCGATCTCTTCAAGAAAATTAGAGATACCAAGGGAATATTTCATGCAAAGATGGGCACAATAAAGGACAGAAATGTTATGGACCTAAGAGAATCAGAAGATATTAAGAAGAGGTGGCAAGAATACACAGAAGAACTATACAAAAAAGATCTTCATGACCCAGATAACCATGATGGTGTGATCACTCACCTAGAGCCAGACATCTGGAATGTTAAGTCAAGTGGGCCTTATGAAGCATCACTATGAACAAAGCTAGTGGAGGTGACGGAATTCCAGCTGAGCTATTTCAAATCCTAAAAGATGATGCTGTGAAAGTGCTGCACTCAATATGCCAGCAAATTTGGAAAACTCAGCAGTGGCCACAGGACTGGAAAAGGTCAGTTTTCATTCCAATCCCAAGGAAAGGCAATCCCAAAGAATGCTCAAACTACCACACAATTGCACTCATCTCACACACTACCAAAGTAATGCTCAAAATTCCCCAAGCCAGGCTCCAATAGTACATGAACTGTGAACTTCCAAATATTCAAGCTGGATTTAGAAAAGGCAGAGGAACAAGAGATCAAATTGCCAAAATCCACTGGAACATCGAAAAAGCAAGAGAGTTCCAGAAAAATATCTACTTCTGCTTTATTGACTATGCCAAAGCCTTTGATTGTGTGGATCGCAACGAACTGTGGGAAATTCTGAAAGAGATGGGAATACCAGACCACCTTACCTGCCTCCTGAGAAATCTGTATGCAGGTCAAGAAGCAACAGTTAGAACCAGACATGGAACAACAGACTGGTTCCAAATTGGGAAAGGAGTATGTCAAGGCTGTATATTGTCACCCTGTTTATTTAACTTCTATGCAGAGATTATCATGCAAAATGTCAGGCTGGATGAAGCACAAGATGAAATCAAGATTGCCAGGAGAAATATCAATAACCTCAGATATGCAGATGACACCACCCTTATGGTAGAAAGCGAAGAGGAACTGAAGAGCCTCTTGATGAAAGTGAAAGAGGAGAGTGAAAAAGTTGGCTTAAAACTCAACTCAAAAAACTAAGATCATGGTATCTGGTCCCATTATCTCGTGGCAAATAGATGGGGAAACAATAAAAACAGTGAGAGACTTAATTTTTTGGAGGGATCCAAAATCACTGCAGATGGTGACTGCAGCCATGAAATTAAAAGACACTTGCTCGTTGGAAGAAAAGCTATGACCAACCTAGAGAGCATGTTAAAAAGCAGAGACATTACTTTGCCAACAAAGGTCTGTTTAGTCAAAGCTATGGTTTTTCCAGTATTCATGTATGGATGTGAGAGTTGGACTATAAAGAAAGCTGAGGGCTGATGAATTGATTAATTTGAACTGTGGTGTTGGAGAAGATTCTTGAGAATACTTTGGACTGTAAGGAGAACAAACCAGTCAATCCTAAGGAAATCAGTCCTGAATATTCACTGGAAGGACTGATGCTGAAGGTGAAACTCCAATACTTTGGCCACCTGATGCAAAGAACTGACTCATTGGGAAAGACGCAGATGCTGAGAAAGATTGAGGGCAGGAGGAGAAGGGGACGACAGAGGATGAGATGGTTGGATGGCATCACTGACTCAATGTACATGAGTTTGAGCAAGGTTCAGGAGCTGATGATGGACAGGGAAGCTTGGCACGCTGCAGTCCATGGGGTCGCAAAGAGTCAGACATGACTGAGCAACTGAACTGAACTGATATTGATATGGAAAGTTATGCAGGATTAACTATTAGGTTGAAAAAACAAAATAAAGCAAAACAAAACAAAAGACCAAGGTAAAGGTCACAGTATCAAGTAGGCTCCTGCCTTTTGCGGAAGAAAGGTATAATAGGTATCTGTATTTGCTGGTATCTGCACAAAGACCCCCGCAAGGAAACATAAGAAATAAGTAGATGAGAGGGAAAGAGACTGTTTGATGTTTACTTTGTTAAGATGTTTTTGAATTTTGAAACATATGAATGTATTTCTTATTCAAAACAAATAGTAAAAATTAGAAGACAGAAAATAACATAAAAATACTTAAAATATGGTGTTGATGATAAAGGAAGGGAATAATCTATTTATTTGGTTTGTTATAGTTTCTTTCCCTTCACTGAACACTTACTATTGGTTGAGACAGATTCGGTACCCACTGGCTGATGCCCAGGCTGAATAGGGTTCCCCCATCCCTGCAATTATCCCTTCCTCACCAAATCCGGTCCAAGTAATAACCTATCTAATCCATTGTTTCTTTCTATCCTCCAGTCTTCCTTGCCTAAGTTCAGGCTACCAGCTTACCTTCCCTAATTTATTGCCTCAGCCTTTCCCGGGTCTTCTGTGTCTCCAGCCTCATCCCTCCAGTTCATGATCCAAGTACAGCCATAGTGTTCTATTTAAAATACAAATCTGATTTTGTCCCATTCCTGTTCAAAGGCTTTAGTTATCTCCCTTTCATCCACTGCCTTCCTTCAAGATAAGCTTTAACTTACTCATTATTCAGCACCTAAGGTTCTCCATGATCATACCCCTGCTGACACTTTCAGCATCATTCCTTTGTGGTCCTAGGCACCCCTCCCCACTGCCATGTCACCCTGTTTATTTAACTTCTATGCAGAGATTATCATGCAAAATGTCAGGCTGGATGAAGCACAAGATGAAATCAAGATTGCCAGGAGAAATATCAATAACCTCAGATATGCAGATGACACCACCCTAGCTCTCCTAACCCACTGCCTTTTGTTGTCAGACCTTTCTGAGCACTATTTCCTCTGCAAAGAAGACTGTTCCCCTTCTTGATTTTCTCTGACTTACTGTCATTTGACTTTAAACCCTAGCTCTGGTAGCATCTTTGTGGAAAATCTACCCTGACCACTCCTTAATACATCTCACAATTTAAGAGTTGATAAAATTGAACAGCAACAGAACCTTGACAAACATTGTACAGGATTTACCAGTTTATATTTTCACATAGAAGTACAAAAGTCTTGGAAAAAGTTCCCAGGTTGTTTTGGAGTGATCAATATTCTAAAAATTGTGATACTTAGCAAAGTTGTAAATGCCTTTACACTTTCTGGGTTAAGTCACCTTTCTGGATAATCCTACATCACGTTGCCCTCTGCCCACCCCGCCCCACACACCTACACTCTTCTATCATGGCACTGATGACACCATTTTACAATTGTGTGAGTCCCTCACCAGACTCTGAGCTCCGTGGGGACAGGGCCACTGCTCTTCAATTGTTGCATCTCCTGTGCCAAGCAGTGTTGACTGTAACCTACACGTTACAGCAATAAGAGATTTAAGGGAAACACCCCTAAGCTACTCCTTACCTACTTCTACCAGGGAGGGTGTCAAATGGAGTTGCACAGCAATTGGTCACGATTCCCTAATTCTGAGCTATGACAAAGTTCTTTACAGTTAGACCTCCAAGCAGGAAATGACTCTTTTTGCTTCCAAGCGTCTTTTAAAGGCCCTACCCAAAGCCATAGGGCTGAGAAACAAAATCCCACAGAGAGAACACTTGGAGAGCTCTTGTAAACAGACCTAGAGTAGTCCTTGCCAATGTTAAGCAACAAAGTCTAATTAATCACTCTCTAGGGCTAGGAATGAGAGACCTGTGGCAAGGAAGGTATCTCTAAACTCATCACAGGAGGACATCACACAGATACACAGCTACACTGGAAGAAAACAACCCAGCTCGGGACCAGAACTTTTCTCTTTGTTGTGATAGTTTAAAAAGGATTACCAATCTTTCTGGTGAAGAAAAATTAGAGGCTTGTATCAGACTCACTGTTGGAACATTTATTGCCTGTATACTACACGGTGAATTAGTAAAGATATAGTTCTCATATCTAGATTCACTGATCCTTAACAAAGCTTTGTCTTAAACAATCTCTAGTTATCAATTTTATAGACACCTAGATCCAGGAGCTCTTGCCAACTAATCAGAATTAAAATTCTGGTCTTCAGAATGGACAAAACCAGGAAAGTAACTCCCCCTTCTCCTGCCCCCGGGCACCCTTCCTGTCCAGCATCCCTTTCAGATTAGGTCTAATGAAGGCTTATTTTTTTAGCTCAGTGAATGGAATGCACACATAACTGATGCTTAAGATTTGTTGAATGAATAAGTGAATGAATGGATAAAATATACATGCCACCTGCCAATATTTCAGGTTCTACATCTTAACATTTTATACCTTATACCACTTTCTCCATCACAAGCATAAATCTAATAAATGGGTTTCATGTACTTCTGCTATGTTATATTAACAGCTAGATGTAGCTCTAATGCCAAAGACCATATTTCCTTCTACCATTAATCTTTCTCCAGCTTGAGAGCTCGAAAAGTCATAATGATGAGAGTTGTCATAATGAACCCAAACAGTAATTGTAATAAGAAAACGGAGGAAGAAAATTGAAAAAGAAAATGTCTCTCCCACAGCACCACAGATAAATGACCCTATTCTCTCCTGATTCCAAATCCACACGGTTGTATTTGTTCTTGTCAAGATCATTAGGTACCAAAAGTCCATTTGACATTAGTGGAATGATATTTTTAATAGGAGTAATATATCGATGGAAAAAAAGAGCATACCTCTTATTTCTGCAGGTTCTTGTCTAATTTGCAAAACTTTAAAAGTTAAAATGTATTAAAAATATTTAATATAAAGTTTGTATGAATGAGACATGAAAACGAGTAACCTGCCCTAGCCAATCCTCTTAAACCAAAGTAAGCAATTACTTCTAATAAAGCAATCAAGGACTTGAATGAGAACAGGTTTCATTCTAACTTAAATATTAACTTGGGGGTTTAAAAGATTCTTTCCATAACTCTCTTCTCTTTAAAAAAAAAAAGATGTTTTTAAAATCATTTTGATAAGTTACATCTTCCTGTCATTCCAAAGCATGTAACATACAATGAGAACCACAAAAGAATATAAAGAAATTTATAAGACTGCTAAATCATTCTGACACCCTCTGGGCCCTGATGGATTTAATAATGAGTTTCACAATAAGATCCCAGACAAATTAAGTAATGAATTGCTTGATCCTGGGGAAAAAGTGTGGTTTATTCCAAAGTGCCAAGAACTTAGTTTGGAATGATGGCTGGAAGAACTCAGGTCATTCAGCAGTGAGGCCATAAGAAGGAGGGCTTCCTAGGTGGTGCTAGTAGTAAAGAAATTGCCTGCCAAAGCAGGAAATGTAAAAGACATGAAATCAATCCCTGGGTTGGGAAGATCCTCTAGAGGAGGTCATGGCAACCCACTCCCATATTCTTGCCTGGAGAATCCCCATGGACCTGGCAGGCTGCAGTGCGTAGCGTCACAAAGAGTCAGGCACGACTGAAGTGACCTAGCACACACACACACACGCCATAGGAAGATGCTACTTATGTTAAACCAATATTAATTCCATGTTGTCTCCTTTCACACTGCCCATGGTCTTGCCCTGATGCTGACCTCCTTCCAGGTCAGTTAAGGTCAGAGAACAATAATCCTGTCCCAGTATTTATGCATTATTTCAGGAGACTGGGCATCCCTGGAGGCTCAGACAGTAAAGAATCTGCCTGCTATGTGGGAGACCCAGGTTTGATCCCTGGGTTGGGAAGATTCCCCTGGAGAAGGGAATGACTATCCACTCCAATATTCTTGCCTGGAGAATTCTATGGACAGAGGAGCCTGGTGTCACAAAGAGTTGGACACCACTGAATGGCTAGCACTTTCTTTGGAGAGTGGGACATTCTTAAAATAGAGAAATTACTTCTCTAATCTCTTTTTCTCCAGCTTCCTTAAAATGACTACTTTCCATTCAACTCAACTCTTAGACAAAAATAAGAAACCAGAGAAGGACTGGGTTAAATCCAGATTTTTAATCCTGGCTGCACATTGGAAACACAAGGGAGCTCTTAAAATAGTCTCATGCCCAGTCGCCACCCCAGGCCAATTATGTCAGAAGATCTGGGGCTGTCTATGGGACTGGATCCAGAGATCTGTTTCTAAAGATCTCCAGGAGATTCCAGTGTGTTGCCACTGTTGAAAATCTTTAGGAGAGTTGAGTCAAATTGATGAGGTGTGCCTCAAATCATCAAAAAGGCAGTCAGTTTAGTACTCTGCTGACATGTAACATTGGGCCTGGAAATGTTCTAGCAACCAATGGCATAAAATAACCTGAAGGATGATTTATATCTAGGAAACTATCTATGAAAAGACTTTTACTTGGCTTAATTTAAAAGACTTCAAATTCATGCATTATGCTAATATAGGAACCTTTAGCAACCTACCATAAAAGGAGGCAAAAGCATTGCTATGTACTTAAGTTTCCCAACACCAACTTTTTTAAGTTAGCTTCTCTTTGCAGAGAGATCTGTAAAGACCTTACTGACTTCTAAAGATAGTCAGTGCAAGAACACAAGAACTTCCTGGGAAAATTAAGCCAATGTCTTCTTTGAAAGGAAAAAAAGGGAAAAGAAATTGTACCCAATTTGAAGGAGATGATATTTCACTGTTATTTCACCCAAGGCTGTAGCTCCCACCCAGGGTGACCTCCTGGCATCTTAATATTTTAGGGTTAGAGGTCTAGTGGCAGATGACCAGGAGCAAGACAGCGCTTTCAGGTATCTGGAACTGATTTCATGGATCGATTTCTAGATTACTTTTTCAAGATTTCTCCCTTACACTGATGACCATTAAACACATAATCCCAGTGCCCAGGGGGCCAAATATATGATCATGGTGGCAGACAAAGCTACACTGTGTGGTTGGGTTGAATCTTCTTTTACAGCAATGCCTGTGGAAGTGCCCACAGTATTAAGGCCAGTTTAACTCTTGTGGCTTCCTACTATTGAGGTCGCTTTGACTCTTGTGTCTTCCTACTTCAAGAGTATTTGCTTTCTTAGTCCTATTCTAAGCTCACTTTATAGGCATGAACAAGAGTTTCTCCACATTTATTTATCTCTCTCTGTTTTATTTTTACTGTAAAATATAAGCTTTTTGAGGATAGGGTCTTTGCTTTGAAATTCTCTGCAAGTATTAAAGAATAGAATTCTTTGGGTGGGGGGGTGGGAGATCTTGTCTCTTTTTCTCTATTAAGTTAATAGGATCTGGTATAGGTTCTAAATTTTATAGTTTTGCTATTAACCAACACACTTGGCCAGGATTTTACTTTTAATGAAAATACTCAGGGTTAGCCGGTTAATTTGTACAGACTTTCTGAAAGACAACTTTTGCAACATTGATTAAAAAAAAAAAACAGACTCTTAAAATAGGCATACCCTTTGACCCAGATTTTCTATTTCTAAAAAAAAGTATCCAAGGAAATAAATAAATATATAAATAAGCATATGTACCAAGATGAACTATAAAGATGTTCACTGCAGTACTGCTTATAGTAGGAAGCCTTTGGAAATAACCTAAATGAAGAGAGATTGGCTAAATACATTATGACATATTTCTAATGACTCCTGGGTCCACGGATGCCTTGCTCATGCCTTAGGGTCCACAGGATGGAGGGTAGGTATGGAAGGAAGGAAGCCAGTGGGAGCCTGAGTGAGTGGGGCCCTGGATCGCCCATTCCTGTCTTGCCCTCAAAAGCCTGAATTTTATGTTCCATGTAGGGTGGCGCCTTCTGCAAAATTAGTTCTGCTGCCAAAAATAGTTGAATATGATGATCTGAATATGACTGAAATACAAAGATATCTATAATATTTCAGAAACTGAAATATACTGTAAAACTTGTTTCATCTCATTTTTATTACTATGCATGTATAAGATATATATATGAGAATATATAAAAATGTGTGTATATATATACATATACATGTATATACATACATATATATGTGTATACACACATACATGTATATACATACATATATATGTGTATACACACATACACACGTATACACATACACATGTATATATGTATATACATATGCATATTGTGTATATACATGTATATGTATACATATATGCAATCACACACACATACACATGCATGTATACATGTGTGTATACATATATGTGTATACATGTGTGTATATGTGTGTACATATATGTATATGTGTCTTCCTTCTTGGCTTAGACGATAAAGTGTCTGCCTACAATGCGGGAGGACCGCGTTTGTTCCCTGGGTCAGGAAGATCCCCTGGAGAAGGAAATGGCAAGCCACTCTAGCACTCTTGCCTGGAAAATCCCACGGACAGGGGAGCCTGGTAGGCTACAGTCCATAGGGTTGCAAAGAGTCAGACATGACTGAGAGACTTCACATATGTATATACAATTGTATGTATATGTATGTGTATACATGTGTGTATATGTATACATATGTACACATGTATACATAGATAGACATATGTGTATACATACGTATGTATATGTGTGTCTACAGAGACATGTACATATACACATATACATGTGCGTATACATACATACATATACACATACATATATATACATACATACACCCCCTGGAGAAGGGAAAGGCTACCCATTCCAATATTCTGGCCTAGAGAATTCCATGGACTGTATAGTCCATGGAGTCGCAAAGAGTCAGACATGACTGAGCGACTTTCACTTCACTTCACTTCATATATATATATATGTATATATATATACATACACACATCTTTTATATATATACTAGATAGGCCTTCCTTGGTGGCTCAGATGGTAAACAATCGGCAGATTGCAGGCAGCAATGCAGGAGAGCTGGGTTCGATCCCTGGGCCAGGAAGATCCCTTGGAGAAGAGAATGGTACCCATGCCAGTATTCTTAAGAATGGAACTGGAAGAATCAACCTGCCTGACTTCAGTCTCTACTACAAAGCTACAGTCATCAAGACAGTATGGTACTGGCACAAAGACAGAAATATAGATCAATGGAACAAAACATAAAGCCCAGAGACAAATCCACGCACCTATGGACACCTTATCTTTGACAAAGGAGGCAAGAATATACAATGGAAAAAAGACAATCTCTAACAAGTGGTGCTGGGAAAACTGGTCAACCACTTGTAAAAGAATGAAACTAGAACACTTTCTAACACCATACACAAAAATAAACTCAAAATGGATTAAAGATCTAAATGTAAGACCAGAAACTATAAAACTCCTAGAGGAAAACATAGGCAAAACACTCTCCAACATAATTCACAGCAGGAACCTCTATGACCTGCCTCCCAGAGTAATGGAAATAAAAGCAAAAATAAACAAATGGAACCTAACTAAGCTTAAAAGCTTTTGCACAACAAAGGAAACTGTAAGCAAGGTGAAAAGACAGCCTTCAGAATGGGAGAAAATAATAGCAAATGAAGCAACTGACAAAGAATTAATCTCAAAACTATACAAGCAACTCCTGCAGCTCAATTTCAGAAAAATAAATAACCCAATCAAAATATGGGCCAAAGAACTAAACAGACATTTCTCCAAGGAAGACATACAGATGGCTAACAAACACATGAAAAGTTGCTCAACATCACTCATTATCAGAGAAATGAAAATCAAAACCACAAGGAGGTACCATCTCACGCTGGTCAGAATGACTGCTATTCAAAAGTCTACAAGCAATAAATGCTGGAGAGGGTATGGAGAAAAGGGAACCCTCTTACACTGTTGGTGGGAATGCAAACTAGTACAGCCGCTATGGAGAACAGTGTGAAGATTCCTTAAAAAACTGGAAATAGAACTGCCATATGACCCAGCAATCCCACTCCTGGGCATACACACCAAGGAAACCAGAACTGAAAGAGACATGTGTACCCCAATGTTCATCACTGCACTATTTTTATAATAGCCAGGACATGGAAGCAACCTAGATGTCCATCATCAGATGAATGGATAAGAAAGCTGTGGCACATATACACAATGGAATATCACTCAGCCATTAAAAAGAATACATTTGAATCAGTTCTAATGAGATGGATGAAACTGGAGCCTATTATACAGAGTGAAGTAAGTCAGAAAGAAAAACACCAATACAGTATACTAATGCATATATATGAAATTTAGAAAGACAGTAACAATAACCCTATATGAAGGACAGCGAAGGAGACACAGATATATAGAACAGTCTATTGGCCTCTGTGGGAGAGGGCAAGGGTGGGATGATCTGAGAGAATAGCATTGAAACATGTATATTATCATATGTGAAATAGATCGCCAGTCCAGGTTCGATACATGAGACAGGGTGCTCAGGGCTGGTGCACTGGGATGACCCTGAGGGGTGGGATGGGGAGGGAGGTGGGAGGGGGGTTCAGGATGGGGGACACATGTACACCCATAGCTGATTCATGTCAATGTATGGCAAAACCCACTACAATATTGTAAAGTAATTAGCCTCCAATTAAAATAAATAAATTTTAAAAAAAAAGAACACACCAGGAATTTATACAGCAATGAACATGTTACTCTTTCTGGTAATAGAGAAGAAATTATTTTTAACTTTAAAAGTATGCTTGCTAGCCATCTGTATGTCTTCTTTGGAGAAATGTCTGTTTAGTTCTTTGGCCCATTTTTTGATTGGGTCATTGATTTTTCTGGAATTGAGCTGCAGGAGTTGCTTGTATATTTTTGAGATTAATCCTTTGTCTGTTTCTTCATTTGCTATTATTTTCTCCCAATCTGAAGGCTGTCTTTTCACCTTACTTATAGTTTCCTTTGTAGTGCAAAAGCTTTTAAGTTTCATTAGGCCCCATTTGTTTATTTTTGCTTTTATTTCCAATATTCTGGGAGGTGGGTCATAGAGGATCTTGCTGTGATTTATGTCGGAGAGTGTTTTGCCTATGTTCTCCTCTAGGAGTTTTATAGTTTCTGGTCTTACATTTGATCTTTAATCATTTTGAGTTTTATTTTTTGTGTATGGTGTTAGAAGTGTTCTAGTTCATGAAAGATGCTCAACATCACTCATTATCAGAGAAATGCAAATCAAAACCACAATGAGGTACCATTACACGCCAGTCAGGATGGCTGCTATCCAAAAGTCTACAAGCAATAAATGCTGGAGAGGGTGTGGAGAAAAGGGAACCCTCTTACACTGTTGGTGGGAATGCAAACTAGTACAGCCACTATGGAGAACAGTGTGGAGATTTCTTAAAAACTGGAAATAGAACTGCCATATGACCCAGCAATCCCACTCCTGGGCATACACACCGAGGAAACCAGATCTGAAAGAGACACGTGCACCCCAATGTTCATCGCAGTGCTGTTTATAATAGCCAGGACATGGAAGCAACCTAGATGCCCATCAGCAGACGAATGGATAAGGGCCGTGGTACATATACACCATGAATATTACTTCAGCCATTAAAACGAATTATTTGATATCAGTCTTATGAGTGGATGAAACTGGAGCCCATATACAAGAGTGAAGTAAGCCAGAAAGATAAAGAACATTACAGCATACTAACACATATATATGGAATTTTAAGAAAGATGGTAAGTGATAAACCCTATATGCAAAACAGAAAAAGAGACACAGAAGTAAGAACAGACTTTTGAACTCTGTGGGAGAAGGTGAGGGTGGGATGTTTTGAAAGAACAGCATGTATATTATCTATAGTGAAACAGATCACCAGCCCAGGTGGGATGCATGAGACAAGTGCTCGGGCCTGGTGCACTGGGAAGACACAGAGGAATTGGGTGGAGAGGGAGGCGGGAGGGGGGATCGGGATGGGGAATACATGTAACTCTATGGCTGATTCATATCAGTGTATGACAAAACCCACTGAAATGTTGTGAAGTAATTACCCTCCAACTAATAAAAAAAAAAATATATCAAAAAAATAAATAAATAAAAATAAAAGTATGCTTGCTACATGATTCTCAACATTTTAAAATTTTCAACCATTATGATGCCTAAATCAAGTTAACTACCAATCCTTCATCTTAAGACTAAACTTTAATAAGAATCTCAAAACTAGCTGTTAGCTATCCCTTCAGAGGTAGAGAAACTGAGGGATGAAATGATACTGTGAATTACTGGAAAATTGAGAAACTACTACCGATGCTTTAAACAGTTTCCTTTTCAAATTATGTTTCAAATGTTACCGCAGAGCCCTTTAGTTTTTCAAAGCTGGGTAAATGAGTTGGTAGCCAGAGGAAAAACATGTGTGTAGATGTGAAAACAAAATTTTTTTACATGTTTTGTACTCATTGAAATTATAACAGCAAAGAGATGTTAATAAAAGGTAATATAGGGGACTTCTCTGGGGATCCACTGGTTAAGATGTCATGCTTCCACTGCAAGGGGTGCAGGTTCAATTCCTGATTCCATAGGGAACTAAGATTCCACATAAAATTAATATAACCAGAGGCAGATGGCAAGGCAAGAAGATAAGGTGTAGTCATTGTGGATGTGCCAGCTGAGGATGACAGAGAGCAGCCAGGATCATAACTTCTTCAGGCACCATGGGCACTGGAGGCACTTAATTCAACTCTAAATTGATGGTGATGCTAACACTAACATTTACTGAGAGATTACAACGTACCGAGGACTGTTTCAAGCACTTTATGTGTATTGGCTCTTAATCCTCACCACACCTTTAAGGGGTAGAAACTATTAACCTTCCCATTTTTCTGAAGAGGAGACTGAGGAACAGAAAGAATACACAATGAGTGTGGATGCCATTTGAAGTGCTTCATTCATTTTATTATCAGCACTCTAAATCTAGAAATACAAAGGAGATTGTTGTCAGCGGTTTTGTTTCCAAACACACATAATGGTCAGTCAGTTAGTTCAGTCGCTCAGTCGTGTCCAACTCTTTGCAACCCCATGAACCACAGCATACCAGGCCTCCCTGTCCATCACCAACTCCCAGAGTCCACCCAAACCCATGTCCATTTAGTCAGTGTTGCCATCTAACCATCTCATCCTCTGTCGTCCCCTTCTTCTCCTGCCCTCAATCTTTCCCAGCGTCAGGGTCTTTTCCAATGAGTCAGCTCTTTGCATCAGGTGGCCAAAATATTGGAGTTTCAGCTTCAGCATCAGTCCTTCCAATGAATATTTAGGACTGATCTCCTTTAGGATGGACTGGTTGGATCTCCTTGCAGTCCAAGGGACTCTCAAGAGTCTTTTCCAACACGACAGTTTAAAAGCATCAATTCTTCTGTGCTCAGTTTTCTTTATAGTCCAACTCTCACATCCATACATGACTACTGGAAAAATCATAGCCTTGACTAGATGGACCTTTGTTGGCAAAGTAATGTCTCTGATTTTTAATATGCTGTCTAGATTGGTCATAACTTTCCTTCCAAGGAGTAAGCGTCTTTTAATTTCATGGCTGCAATCACCATCTGCAGCGATTTTGGAGCCCCCAAAAATAAAGTCTGACACTGTTTCCACTGTTTCCCCATCTATTTGCCATAAATAATGGTAAATAATGATAATAATGACAAGCAACTTTTGATGCCAACAGACCTACATTCAAGTTCTGGCTTTGATTTTCCTCTCAGAGCCTCCATTTTCTCATCTGTCAAGAGAACTAATGCTACTCACTGTGTCAAGGGGCTGAGGATAAGATTTCACATATAAAACTTTGGCCCAGAATGTGCCACAAGTGGGTACAGAATAAATGGAAGCTAATAATGTTATTTAGGCAAGAAAATGAAGCAAGTAAAGGGACTTAACTGGATAATGTTATAAGCTACTTTACTACTTTCAAAAGTAAATGAATACATGAATCCAGGAATAAATTTGCTTTTATGGTGACTATATAATTCATTATCTAAATTAGGAGACTTTCGAGAGGAAAGGGGTTCTATTAGCAATTATTCTGAAATAACATGTATAAGCAGACTCTGTCCTGGGAAAACCAGGATGAGGGCTCATATGTTGGTGAACTGGGTTCTGAATCCACAGCTGGAGGACCTTTCCTGGTTCTGCACCTGGCCCGCCAGCCCCTACTTCAGGATGGTCACAAGGACGAGGAGGGAGGAGCTCCAAAGAGGAGAGTCTTTAGCCCGTACATTAGCCAGTGAAGGAGACTGTGTGTTTATACTGCCTTCTGTTTAGATGAACTCTGTTCTTAAGGATTATCTTATTTATTAGCTATTGGGAAAACCAACCCTAGAACTCAGTCTCCAGTACCACCTCTCCTCTTATGATCACCCACCCCTCTGTGGTCTTTGAAAGGAAAGACTATACATACAAGCTCGTAGGTAGAAATGTAAAAACAAAACCTCACACATGCGCCCTCCTTCAAGAGGTTCTGCTACCAACAGCTGTGATTTCACTGCAACTGCAATGTTCTTTCTGAACGTACATAGCTCTTGAAATGACACAGTACTCAGCTTGCGAATAGCATTTCTCATCCACAGGGTCACAGAATAGCAGAGCTTGCAGGGATTCTTTAGTCTAATCCCTTCATTTCAGGCCCTGAGATCTCAAGTGACTTAACTTAGTCAAACCACACGCCTAGCTAGAAGAAGAACCCAAGCCCAGGATGGGGCTCAGAGCACGGTGTTCTTTCCATCGCCTTACAGCTGCTTCCCTGAAAAATAGCCCTAACAGCTCAGAGAGCAATATAGGAATTCCAAAAATAACACATGATTTCAGATGTGTCAAGGTTATCAGTAGGAACTGAATATTCTCTCATTGTAGTATGTAGCATTCTTATAATTAGACATATTTTTCAGTTCTTATTGGGAGAAAATTAAAATTAGATTTATGTTTAAATTCTCTGCATTGGCCAGGTAATCAGGAGGCTAAATAGCACATGTTCAGCAAAGGCCAGATAATACACATAGTCTCTAAGTTGGGATGTTTATTCCCCAACACCGACATAGATGGGAATATTAAAAAAAAAAAAAAAATCAGATATCCCAAGCCAGGGTAAGGAAGCCAGGAAAGGAAAACTGATAGTCACTAATCTGGTTATTTGAGGGTGCCTGTCCAGGTATATAAATGAAAAGTAAACTTTGTTTCTATTGTTTAAAGTTTACATTTCCCAACCTTTGTATCCAGTATGGTGGTAAAAGATAATACAGAAGGTTGGGGTGAAAGAGAACTAGATGAATGCTATTTTCTGGAACACTGGAGAATATCAAAGGACACAGTTTTATAAAGGAAAAAAAACATACTCTGCTTCAAATACATATTCTTTTCTAAATAGGGGATCAGAGAAGAATCTCTCTAGATGGCTTAATTGGGAATGAGGAAAAAAGAAAACCAACAAATGGATTTATTTGCAAGATACTGGATTCCTAGATACGCTTGGGCCTAGCCCTTCTGAACTTTTTCTCTTCTGACAAAAGAAATTCTAAAATCTCCTACTCAACTCAAATTGGATTTAAAATACAAAATGAGTCAGGGCAATCCAGCAATAAAAAGAAATAAAAGACATCCATCCAGATTGGAAAGGAAGAAGTATATCTATTTCTCTTGGCAGATAACATGATCTTATCTATGGACAATCCTGAAGAATCCACTAAAAACATGATTAGAACTTATAAACAAGTTCAACAAGGTTGTAATGTTAAATATTGATATTCAAAAGTCAATTGTATTTATATATATTAGCAGTGAACTATCCAGAAATGAAATTAAGATCACAACTGTAGCTATAATAGCATCAAAATGAATTAATATACTTAGAAATAAACTTAACAAACAGGCTTCCCTGGTGCCTCAGATGGTAAAGAATCTACCTGCAATGCAGGAGACCCAATTTCAATCCCTGGGTCAGGAAGATCCTTGGAGAAGAGACTAGCTACCCACTCCAGTATTCTTGCCTGGAGAATTCCAAGGACAGGGGAGCCTAGAGGGCTTCAGTTCATGGAGTCGCAAAGAGTCAGACATGATTGAGCAACCAACACACACACACAAACTTGACAAAAGAAAATGTATAAAACGATGCTGAAAAAGTTAAAGAAGACCTCAATAAACAGAAAGGTACTGTATTTATAAATCTAAAGACTTAATGTTATTAAGGAAGTCAATACCATCTAAACTGATTTACAGATTCAATGCAATCCTTGTCAAAAATCTCAACAGACTTTTTGCAGAAATTGGCATGCTATGATAAAATTAATGGGAAATGCAAGGAACCCAGAAGGACCAAAGCAATCTTTAAAAAACGGACACGGTTGGAAGACTCATGCTTCCCAATTTCAAAACTTACTGGAGCTGCAGTAATTAAGACAATGTAGTACTGGCATAAGGACAGATATATAGATCAATGGAATAGATGTAAATGTTCATCTATGGTCAACTAAGTTTTTATAATGTGCCAGACAACTCCGTGGGGGAAAAGAGTCTTTTCAACAAATGATGCTGGGACAGCAGGACATTCACCAGGAAGAATGAAGATAGATCCCTATTTTACACCATATAGAAAAAAGTAACAGAAAATCAGAGACTAAATGTAAGAACTAAAACTATACAATAATGAGAAGAAAATATAGAGGCAAATCTTTGTGATCTTGGATTAGGCAATGGTTTTTTAGATATAACATCAAAAACACAAACAACAAAAGAAAAAGTAGGTAAATGAGACAATCAAAATTTTAAACTTCTGTGCTTTCTTCAAGAAAGCAAAAGACATTCCACAGAATCAGAGAAAATATTTGCAAGTTATACATCTAATAGTGGACTTGTATCCAGGAAATACAAATAGCTTTATAACTCAATGATAAAAAGACAATCCAATTTAAAAACAGGCAAAGGATTTGAACAGAAGGTTTCAAAGGCTTTCAAAGAAGACATACACATGGCCAAAAAGCATATGAAAAGATGCTCAGCCATTAGAAAAACATTAGCCATCAGAAAACCACAAATCCAAACCACAATTAAGAAAGAGAAGGGGAGTCGTGAGTTATTGTTTAATAGGGAGTTTGGGATGATGAAAAACTTCTGGAAGTGGATGGTGATGATGATTGCCCAATATGCAAATATCCTTAATGTCACTGAATTATACGCTTAAGGTGGTTAAAATGGTAAATGTCATCTTATTTATATTTTACATGATAAAATTAGAAACTATACAGAAGTGCTATTTTATGCCCACTGGATAGCTTGGATACCTATAGTCAACATGACAAATAATAACAAGTGTTGGGAAGGACTTGGAAGAATCAGAACCCTCCTATACTGTTGGTAGAAGTGTAAAACTGTGCAGCCACTTTGGAAAACAGGCTAGTAATTTCTCAAACAGCCAAACATAGAGTTACCACATAATCCAAAAGTTTAAACCCAGGAGAATTTACAACCCATTTCCACACAAAAATCTGTATGTGAATGTTCAATGAACCATGATTCATAATAGCCGAAAAGTGGAAACAATTCAAATGTACACCAACTGATGAACTGATAAACAAAATGTTGTAAATTCATGTGATGGAATATTATTCAGCCATGAAAAGTAATGCATACTACATTGGTACGTACTACAGAATGGACAAACTTTGAAAATGTTGTGCTAAGTAAAAGAAGCCAGACACAGAGAGTCACACACTGTATGATTCTGTTTGTATGGAATGTCCAGATCAGGCAAATCCATAGAGACAAAAAGTGGATTAGCATTTCCCAGGGGCTAGGGGAGGGAGGAATAGGAAACAAAAGCAAATAGGTGCACAGTCTCTCATCAGGTATGAAAGTGTTCTGAAATTAGATATTGGTGATGATGGTAGCATGCTTTGTACATGCACAAACTGCATTTCAATAAAGCTGCTTTTTTTTTTTAATGATCAAATATACTGCTGCGTAGGCACAGTACTTTGAAGAGTTTAACATCCTATAATTATAACCCTGCTAAGTGCATTGGAAGCAAATATTTTAGGGTTGGCAAAACCACATACCTGACATACACTTTTCTCTGCCTGAGGCCATTGTTCATCATTTCCAGTGATTCATATCCCTTTGCTCTGATCTCTGTCTCTACATAAGAAGAATCAGCTGAAAGAATGAAAACATACAAGTGTCTGTAGGTTCCCTTGTAAAATACTGAGAATACAGTGATGATCGTGCGTGTGACCTACTGCTTCACTCATCTTTGGTTTGGCGAGGACAGAGAGCTACATTCTTGGGGAAATGAAGCCAAGCAAGACATAGTTATAGGTGAGTCCACTTTGGCCAGAGAGAAGCAGTTCACTCTCATACTTTGAACAGAGCATTCGTGCTCAGCATCCCCAGAACCAACTACAGAGAACTCAGTGAAATGAATCCTTCCAAAAGAAACGTCAACAGTTCTAGAGAGACTTCAGGTGGAAGTAACACGGCGCTCGAGAAAGCCTCCACTACACACCAAGATGTAACTGTGGTCTGCTGTGTGTACAAAAGACTCAAACCTTAGCTTATTACACTAAGCAAAACTTTGTGCAATATGAAGTAAAAAGAAGAGATGAAGACGCTCTGCCACTTTGGTAGAAATTGTGATATTCTTAACGTTAAATACAATGTGGGGCATATTTTCTTAATAATATCTTAAACAGAATCCAAAACTGATTTTAGGTTATTGGAGAGAGGTAATATAATGTACTAGTCAAGTTCAAGAAATGTTTTTTTTTGTTTTTTTTTAACTCTAGCACCTCTTTTTCCTAGTTATAAGTTTGAGAAAATTACTTAAACCCTTTAAGCATTGATTTCCTTATTTATAATATGAGGATAAAATAGCATTGACATCACAGAGTTGCTGAGAAAATTAAAGAAGGTGCAGTGTAGCTAAAATGCTTCACATGGAGCCTGACAAACAGTAAGAGCTCTATAGATGAGCGCTCCCCAAAAACCCCATCTATAGAGCTATGTCTTTATAGAGTCACTGCTTCATCCCACCATAACCCCTGATAGCCGGACTGACATTTTCTGCTTAACTGGGAAGCCAGCTCTTTGGGGTGACAGTTCTCCTGTGGTGGAATAGGGAATATGAAGGTCTGGGGATTGCCTCCGCCCAATACTTCCTATGTACCAGGAAGTCCGGTCTTCCTCCCATGCTTCCTCCATCTCCTCGGGGGTACCTTGTGCTTACTGGGAATTTCCTTTCATTCTTCCCACAATCATCTTCCCCTTCCAGTCTCACCATTTCTCTCAGCCTCATTGTTCCTCTGTCAGATTTGAAATCCTGAAATTATCTTCGACTCTCTCCACTCCCTGTATCCAAAAAAATATTATATCTCTTGTCAACTCTTCCTTCAATCTGTCTTGGCTCTCTGACTTTCACTGTATGTATTACTATTGCCATCCCTGTATCAATAATTTACACCCACTCTTATCCTTGATTGATCTCCTAACCTGCCTGTCATTGTAAGGCAACACACTGTTATGCATTGAATCAAAGCTAAATACCAATCCTAATTTAAGGCCTAATATTTTGCCAGTTCACTTTTATCTGCCATCATTTCCCAATAAGAATTATTTGCTCTATTTTATTTTAAAAATTATATTAATATTATGCAAGTAAAAGGTTTAATCCTTTATTTTCATCAAATTAATTTTTTATAGTCTGTCACAAATACCAAACAATTTGTCTGGCCCTAGTTTTTCTTTTACAGAAATTTTATTTTTTAAAATACAGTAAAATTTACATTTTTCTTTTCATGTGTAGTTGTACAATCCATGTCAATACATGTATAGATTCATGCAACCACCACCATAATCAAAATATAGAACAATCAAAAATAAAATATGGATGAAAAAGACAGATGAAATTGAGGAGCCTCAAGGCTCAGACTCAGAGTTACGGTCCCATTGCTACTGATACAAAAGAAGATATAGAACAATTCCACTTTCCCCAAAAGCTCCACTACAGAGCTCTGGCTTTAGTCACCCCTTCATCCCACCATAACCCCTGACAGACGTTTTCTGCTGATTTCACTACCTTGAGTGTCCCCCACTCCTCTGCTCTTTCAAGAAAACTACAAAACTCATCTGTCAAGATATCATGCAAACTCCATGCCTCTGTCCAGATATTCGCCCATTTATTTCTTCATACTTGTAGTTAAGAAACGTTATGAAGCAGCGGTTATATGACAGAAACAATATGAGGTGCAGGGAATATAAAGATGGATCAGAACAGCCTCCTGACCTGAGGACACCCACAGAGGGAAGTAATAGTGAGTTCTGATCACTGTGCGATGGGCAACAGGAAAGGCACCTGCAGGAAGCTCAGTGACAGTCCAGGAGAGGGGATGTCAGTTCTGTCCCAGGGGACACCATTTACATTGTGTTGTCAGAGGAAATGAACATCCAGTGAGGAGGGAGCCTTGTGTGCTGTGGGGAAAGATTCATTTTATGGGGCCTGGAGCAAATGCCACTGGGGGCTTTTGCCCTAGATGGGGTAGGAGGAGATGGGAGGGGATTTCAAGAGGGAGGGGACATATGTATACCTGTGGCTAATTCATGTTGATGTATGGCAGAAGCCAACACAATATTAAAAAGCAATTATCCTCCAATTAAAAAAAATTTAAAAAAAAGGATTTAAAAAAGCATACCATTTTAGGACTTCCACAGTGCTCCAGTGGTTAAGACTCCATGCTTCTACTGAAGGGGGTGCAGGTTCAATCCCTGGTTGGAGTACTAAGATATCACGTACTGAGTGGCACAGCACCCCCCCAAAAAACTACAGTGCAATGATAAAAGTATGTCAGGTGAAATTACAGATTTTCTAAAGTTTATAAACACAAGGTTCACAAATTCCACAAGAACAACACATTCTTGTTATTTTTGTTAGTTAATTAACTGCTCAAAATATTTCCATGATATTTTCCCCCTATACTTCAGCCTCCTCCCGGGATTGATTTTTTATTATCTTTTTCAACAGAAAAACCGGGAAGACAATTCAATCTCTCCAGTGGCAAGGCATGGAGAAATCAGGTTCTTGTTGCCGATGGTTTTAGAAATTTCTCCTGGCTTTATCACTGTGTTATCAGCCATGCCTCATCTGTTACTTCCTCTGCAGTATCTTTCTGGGGGCAGAGGAAAGCCTCCAAGGTTCTCCATCCCTGAGATGGAGGTGGAAGTGTGAGATGGTTCTGGAGCCTGAGGCATGTTGGCCCCCAAGCAGGAGCAGAACGGCTTCCAGTTCAGATGTCTTTGACCCTTGGAGGTCAAAGACAGGCAAATGCTCTGTGAGGTGGCCAGGGGCAGGCTGTCATTGAAATCTGGGCAGCTGGGGAGAAATGCAAGCAGTCCATTAGGCCCACCCATCACCCCAGGACTACCCCCCAGGATGTGGCTGTGCTCCTTGGCTCAGGACCCCACCCCAGGCTGCTGCTTTCTCCTTGAGTCCTGAGAACATGCCAAGCCTTGGAAAGTACAGGTACAAATGATGGGCCCTGAGCATAACGTTCATGAGCATTATCGTTCATCTACATCTGTGCAAAACAAGGATCTTTAAAACAGGTGGGCATATTCAGGGGGACTGACCATTGTCTAGTATCACTAGGGGATTGTTAGGAAGTTTGAACTTGATTCATGAGCTAAAGGGAAGCCAGAGACGGTTTCAAGGCATCTAAAGGAAGTGGTGAGCATTGTCCTGTAAGAAAGGCAATCAGGTGAACGTTGTAGGATGGATGGGGGGTGAAAGTATTGAGAAAGTGATTATAATAGTCCAGGAAAGGAATAACAAGGACTGGAATGAAAGCAGGAGGTGTAGCATTGGATATGTAATGGTGTTAGTGATATTAGGAACATCAATTGAAACTAACATTTACTAATCACAGTGCCGAGTGCTTGTAAGTATCTTAACTTACTTAATCTTCAGAGAACCTCAGAAAAAAGATGAGGAAACTGAGACTTTCAGAGGTTAAGTGATTTGTATAAGGTCAGTAGGTGATGTGGTATGCCCATGTGCGTTAGTCACTCAGTCATGTCCAACTCTTTGCAATCCCATGGACTATAGCCCACCAGGCTCCTTTGTCCATGGAATTCTCTAGCCAAGAATACTGGAGTGGGTTGCCATGCCCTTCTCCAGGGGATCTTCCCAACCCAGGGATCAAACCTGTGTCTCCTGCACTGCAGGTCAATTCTTTACCTTCTGAGCCACCAGGGAAGCCCAGGTGATGTGGATCAGGACCCCATGCATCTGTTTCCAGAGCCATGGAAAAAGATGTCAGATTACATTTAGGGGTAGAGGGAGACAGAAATGTTGGAAAGGAGAGAATTTAAGGTGAATTAGATATTGTAAACTGAATTAGGAAATACTTTTACCTGCTCCTGTTTCATATAGCAAATAATTTATATTATTGCCTAGATGTTTCACAGGTGAGTATACTATTTCTACAACCAAACCACAAACTACCTGAATATAGCATTACTTATGCTATGCGTCATATACCCAGTCAACAACGATTAGGCCTCCCCGTTGGAGCCAGAGCCTGGGCTGCTGCTGCTGCTGCTGCTAAGTTGCTTCAGTCGTGTCCATCTCTGTGCGATCCCATAGATGGCTAGTCACCTGGAATGCAAAGACCGAAGAAGACAAATTGCCTTCCCTGAATTTCTAAGATTTATAGGCCAGCATGAGAGATAGACAAAATATTTTGATGCAATATTACAGGGCAACCCTAGAGTTATGAACACTGTGATCTAAGACTGCAAGGATGCGAGCTCACTTAGACCCACCTGAGCAGGTCACGAAAGCATTCAATTGCAATAATATTTAAGCTTGGGATCAGCATATATGGAGGAGTTCATTAGATAAATAAATTAATAATATGTTAATAAATATATTAATAATATATTAACAAATATACTGTAGGTGGGCCCTCTAGCCTGACGCAACTACACATATAGAGGCTAGAGATGTGAGGTATGTTTGGTAAGAGACAGAGTAACTTAAGTGAAATAAAAACCTAAAGGTGACTGGCTGGTAGTAAGACTGATAGTAAGTAATTTTGAAAATTACTATCGGCAACCAGTCTTGATTTACTTGACTGCCTGGAATAACTGATGCATGGGATGATTTAACCAGGGTGTTGACAGCAGGAGAAGAAAGATGTGGCTGCCTATGATAGACTGCCATTCCTTACATCCACACCCTTTTCAATGTGACTTCACTACTCTTCCCATCAAGAGATGGGTCTATTTCTTCATTCCTTGAATTTGGGCATGGCCAGGTAACTCATTCTGACAAATGGGTCATCAACAACCATGACACAAGCAGAAGCTTGAGAAGTGCTTACACAGTGACCAGCTCCTGCTGTGCTCTGGGAATTCTTTCACTGTCATGTGAACAAGCCCAGGCGAGCCTCCTGGAGGATGAGAGGCCTAATGGACAGAGGCTCTGTTCCTGCCTTTCCTACATCACGTATACATGTGAGTGACACCAACCTAAATAATCACTCCTCAGCTAAGTTGGCCTAAAGAAGAAGTGCCCAGATGCAGGAATAGAGATGCAGATGTAGAGAATGGACATGTGGACACGGGTGGGGGAAGGGGAGGGTGGGACAACCTGGGTGAGTAGCACTGCCGTTTATACACCCCTGTGTGTAAAACAGATACTAGTGGGAACCTCCTGCAGCACACAGGGAGTTCAGTTCTGTGCTCTGTGACAACCTTGAGGGATGGGACGTGAGGGAAGGAGCGAGGCTCAAGGAGGAGGGGGTATATGTATGCATACATCTGATTCACACTGTTGTACAGCAGAAACTAACACTAACATTGTAAAGCAATTATACTCCAATAAAAAATAAAAACAAAAACCCCCAAAGAATAAGCAGAAAGTATAAGCATTTATTGCTTTAAAGCCATGGGCTTCCCTAGTGGCTTAAATGGTAAAGAATCTGCCTGCAATGCAGGAGACCTGGGTTCAATCTCTAGGTGTCTTGGAGTAAGAAATGGCAACACACTCCAGTATTCTTGCCTGCAGAATTCCTAGGACAGAGGAGCCTGGTGGGCTACAGTCCATGGGGTCACAAACAGTCGGACACAACTGAGTGACTAACACTTTCATTACACTAGGTTTTAGAGCCGTGTGTTACACAGCAAAAGTAACTGACACTATGGCAGTGTGCCATACTCTCACACTTGATCACATCTTGTGTGATCACTCCTTAACTTACTCTCATCTTGATCACAATCAGGATTATGGACCCCAAACGGCAGTTATACACTTGGGTTCTTTCCTTAGATTTTTGAAGGTAAATCACTGAGTCCTCGTGACTAGAAGAAAATATATCTTCCACTGGATGCTATTACTACTTGATTCTAGGATCCTAATGCTCTTATAATCTGTGAACTTGTACAAGGACTTTGCTGAACTACTTACCAGCAACATCATCTCCCTAACCACACCTTTTCCGGAGATGCTAAGTTGGGTTTAGGTTCGGGGTAATAACAGCTAAAGGTCTTTATGTTCCATGGGGAAGATTGAGTCGTGCTCATCCCTTGAGCTTTGTTGAAAAATTGTGGAGAGCGAGTAAGTGGCTGATTTTTCCACCTCAAGGGGAAAAACATTGGGTTATTGTCATTTCATAAGCCTGCACTGCACTAGCTGTTCTACAAAAGAAACAGTCTCTTACTTATGATCCCGGTGGAGTAAAGCTTAAAAATTTCTGCTTTGTTTTCTACATAGTTAAATTCATTGGTTACTTTCATTAGTTAATCTGAAATATTTTGGAAGATTGCTGAAAAGGGTTTTACAGCAACAAATAAGTCTCCTAGAGGGAAATGTCAGGAACTCAGTCACAGATAAAAAAAATTATGGAATATGCCATGTCTATCTACTCCACCCCTCATTCCATCCTCTGAGAAATGAGCAGAGATAAAAATGAAAGATAGTCATTTTTGATATCTGAACCTTCCCTATAGTAAAACTAACTTGAGGCTAAAAATAAAAAGATATTTCTTAAATACATTTGCTTAAACACAGAGGGTGAAGATTGCCAGAGCTGCAGAAGAAGGAACCTAATCTACATACCCATCTCAGGGTTCTGAGACTTTAGGGCAGAACACCAGGAGTCCAATTTGCATGAGAGCAAAGACACCAACACTAAGACTCTTAAGAAAAGAGAGGAAGCATAGTTAATATTCCAGGATTCATTCTCTCAGAAAGCAGTTCTCCAATTTATCCACTGGAGAGGCCATTCATATCTCCAAATATTCTTTGGTACAGACTAATGAATTTGTTCCAAGTTCCTTAGTAATTGGGATAAAAAGAAAGCACTCAATAACCTAAGTCCTTGCTATCCAAAGCATGGTCCACAAGCCAGCAGCATCAGCATGATCTGAAAGCTTGTTGCAAATGCAGAATCCCAGGTCCACTCTAGAACTGCTGAATCAGAACCTTGATTCTAACAAGATCCTTCAGTGATTCACACGTGCATTAATGACTGAAGTGAAAGTGAAAGTAGCTCAGTTGTGTCCGACTATTTGTGACCCCATGGACTATACAGGCCATGGAATTCTCCAGGCCAGAATATTGGAGTGGGTAGGATCTTCCCAACCCAGGGATCAAACCCAGGTCTTCCACATTGCAGGCGGATTCTTCACCAGCTGAACCACAAGGGAAGACCAAGAATACTGGAGTGGGTAACCTATCCCTTCTCCAGGGGATCTTCCCAACCCCGGAATTAAACCAGAATCTCCTGCATTAATGGCTGAGAATCACTGATCTAAGATAATGGTTTTCATAGTTACCTGTATATTGGAATTACCTGGAAAGTCTTACAAAACACTGATATCTGGGTCTCACCTCCATAAGCTGTAATTTGAATGGTCTGGGACTTCTTTCTCATCAAGCTTGAGTCACAGAGATCTAATTCATCCTTCCTGCCTTAAACAACGGAACAAAAATAGCAGACTATGATCTTCAGACTTTATTCACTATCTATTGCTGAGTAACAAGTTTCCCCCAAATTTAGCAGCTTAAAAAAACACACTCTTATTTTCTCACAGTTTTTGTGGTTCAGGAAGCCAGGCATGCTTTAAGTAGTATGAAATTGTCACAAATTTTCAAGAATGATGTTTTAGCTCAGAGTCTCTCCCAAGGCTGCCGCTGAAGTGTTGGCCAGTGCCACGGTCTCACGTTTATGCTAGACTGAAAAGGAATCCACTTCTAAGCTCACTCATGCAGTCTTTGGCAAGACTCAGGTGCCCTTGGTGGTTGGACTGAGGGCCTCCATTACTCTCTGGCTGTTGACCAGACGCTACTCTTAGTTCCTTGGCATGTAGGCCTCCCTAACGTGATAGCATGCCTCATCAAAGCAAGCAAGAGAGAGAGTCTGCCAGCAAGATGGAAGTCAGAGTATTCTGTAACCTTCTGTAATCCCAGAAGTGACATCTACTACACTTGCTATGTATCTGTTACTTATTGGATCCTATCTTCACTCAAAGTATGAATACCAGAAGGTGGGTATCATTGGGGGCCACTTTAGAAGCTGCCTACCACAGATATTAAACAACAGATATCAAGGGTCTGTGATTTCTAACAGAAGAGTAACAGTCAAAGCCAGTGGAACAACCATACCAGCTTACTGTCAGAAGGCAGTTCTGAGCTGTGGTGCATGAAAGGGGAAATCAGAGTTCTCTGTCTACGAAGTGAAGATACAGAGAGGCCAAGGCAGTAAGAATTTATGAGTCAGAGTGCTCTCTGCAGAGAGTGACCTCAGGAAGTCTACTGAGGGGTCCCCTTGAGTCTCTGGTTGGGTGCTAATCTGTATATGTCTGAGAAAAAACTACCTGAATACAGTGAAATAACCATCAGGAATGAGTAAACAGAACAATTTCCAGAGTTCACACAGGGCAAGAATGGAAGTGATCATAATCCACAAGACATGGAGTGGAATCCTCTGATATTCTTCAGCCTGTACTAAAGGTTGCTCTGGACTTGTCCTAACAAAATTTAAGAGGAAGCTTATAAAGTTTCAACTGATTCCAAGTAAATTAATTGTGTACCAGAGCAAAATCCAACACTAGTTGAAAATATACCACAAAATCCAACAAACAATAATGCAAAATTCACAATGTCTAACTTTCATTAAGAAATTAGTAGGCAGGCAAAGTAGCAGCAAATAAGGGCCAAAACCAATCAATATAACTCAATCAATAGAAACAGATCCAAAAGATGGAGAGAATGGAACTAGTACCTAAGAATCCAAAAAAAAAAAAAAAAAAAAAAAGTTAGAACAGCTATTGTAAAAGTTCTTAAAGTGCTAAAGAAATAAAGAAAAACATGACCATAATGTAGAGAAAAGTAAAGATATAAAAATTACCCAAATGAATGACCAAAAAAAAAAAAATTCAACATGTGAAATGAACAATGCACTGGGATTAAGAGAAGACTAAATGTTAAAAAATTCAATGACTTTGAAGGCATAATAATAAAAATATTCAAAATGAAACTGGAAAACAACTGAAAAGATAAGAGACAAGCCATGACCTGTGGGGTACCATCAGGTGGGTTAATAAATGTGCAACTGAAGTTTCAGGAAAACAGGGGTAAAGGTAATAAAAAATATTTAAGGAAATGATGGTTAAATTTTTTCAAATTTGATGAAATCCATAAACTCACAGATTTGAGAAGCTCAATAAATTTGAGCAGAAAAAGCAAAAATTAAAAAGTCACTTTATAATTAAATGACTAAAGCCAATGATAAAGAGAAAAAAAATGTAAAGTGGTCAGAAGAAAAAGATATTATATACACAGAGGAAGAATGACAAGAATTATAGTAAGTGCCTTATCAGAAACTATGCAAGTCAGAATATGATGAATGATAAATATGATACTTTAAAGTCATCTTTAACGCATGAAAAGAATAAAATAGAAATTTAAAATTCTTTTCCCATAAAAAAAGAACTTTCATACTTAAAGGCAAACTAAAGGTATTTCAGGCAAAGCAAATACATTGCCAGCTTACATGAATTATAAGCAACGTTAAAGAAAGTTCATTAGGCAGAAGGAAAAGGAAATCTTCAGGTAGATGGAAATGCATAAAGGAATAGAGCCAGAAATGGTAAATACATGAATAAATAGAAAAGATTTTTTCTCTTTTAAAAAATCTTTTTTAAAGTAATTTCTAAAAAATAAGAATAATGAAAATGCATTCTGAAAATGCAATATATAGCATATGGAGAAGTAAAATTTATAACAATATCACAAAAGATGAGCAGGCAGAAATGGAAATACCAGTTGTAAGATTCACAGGCTGCATGCTGATCTAAGTGTAATTTGCAAGGAGAGATCTCTTCTTCATCCTGTCCTACCATAACTAGAATAACAAAAAGATAGTAATGCTATCAAAGGTTTGAGCCACATAGAACCCACTGGAAGAAAAGAACTGGAAAGCCCTCAGGTCACAAAATGTAACAGGGTTGTGGAGGATTAGGACAAAGAACGCTGCAATTATTGTCTATAACTTGATTTTCCCCTGGCGAGAGCCTAGAGTAACAGGTTTCTCACAACTTAAAAAATTAGGTATTTTTATCACATACCCATGAGAGTTATCTTAACTTTTATTTCTGTAAAAAAAAATTTTTTTTAATTCTGCCTTAAGAGTGAACTCCAAATAAATATGAACTCAATGGTTTGCATTCACTTATTTAACCCAATGTCAATTTCACTTTACTGTGAACTGAGTCAATTTATATAAATCTAATGGCTTCTTTGAATTCATATGTTAAAAAAATAATTATTAGACACAAAATTCTGCAACATTACCATATTCTTCAAACTTGATGAGACTGGCTGTGAGACTTTCCCACTTCACAGGATGGAGGCATGGCAAAACAAGGCTGGGGAATCCAGGGATCACAGGCTTAGGAGCTTGCATTGCTCAGGGCCCAGGTGATAAGGGTACACCCCTTAGGAGCAGGGAGTCACAGTTTTGGTCTGGGCTTTAAAAGAAGAGCCCAGGGCTTCCCTGGTGGCTCAGTGGTAAAGAGTCCCCCTGCCAATGCAGGGGACACAGGTTCGACACCTGGTCTGGGAAGATGCCACATACCACCATGTGGCATCTCCACAAGAGGTTTCTCTCCAACAAGAGAAACCACTGCAATGAGAAGCCTTTGCTCTGCAAATAAAGAGTAGTCCCTACTCACCACAACTAGAGAAAAGCTCACACAGCAACAAAGACCCAGCGCAGCCAAAAATAAATAATAAATAAAATTATTTTTTAAAAACTAAATAAAAATAAAAGAAGGGCCTGTAAAAAACTGGGTCGATAAGGACAGTTATGAACAAATTAAAGAGACTTAAATTAGGATCTATGAAGGAAGCTTTAAAAAGGGTTGGAGGTAATTTTGCATGAAAAAGAAAAAGATAAAGAGTGACTAGCTACCTTCAAATAAATTAAGAGTAATTACCAATAGATAATTAACAGTATTGCTCATTCCTACTACCCAAGATAGAAACAAGAAGAAATGAGTCTAAATTTCAACAATGAAATGTGGTCACTGAAGGTAGAATTTTTTAACCAGGAGGGTGATTAAGCACAGAGAAAAATCTAGGTTCTCCCAACATTTCAAGTGAAGCTATGTTTTCATGACAGCAAAACATCTGGTGATATTAAAAATCTCATCCAGCTGACCTTTCAGAGTTATGTAGATAAAACATCTGTAAGGTAACTGGATTTTTTAATGGATTGATTGAACTGAGTAAATGTTTTGAGGCTTTGGGGAAATTTCACCCAAATAATAAAAAGCAAAGGAGTCATATTCTGTCTGACCTTTTGGAGGGAATAATTTATATTATATAATTAGAATAACAATCTCCATCTGGCAGTGGACCCGTTCCTCTGGGCTCATACGTACAGCAGACAGAGCTCCACCTAATTAGTCAAGTGTTTTCAGTGAGATTACAGTGAGATTTACTAAAATTACTCAGTGTCCTGACTCTCCAGTGATTCACTGCTCTCTGCCACCTATAAACCAAGCTGTTCAAAAGCTTATAAAAACCCTAAACAAACTGATAATTTTTTTAATAGAAAAATGAAGGTATAGAGAATTCTCATCATGTTCCAAAATTATCTTCTTGGATTCAGGCAGGAAAGGTCTTTATTGACGAAAGTTTTAGAGCAAGTAAAAACTAAGATGAAGTTGGAGGACTGTCATGCATCCATGAGCTCTTTTTCCAGAAAGCTAGTCACCAGATGATCAAAGCAGTGATTCTCCAAGTGTGTCTTTAGATCAGCACCAGCATCCTCTGGGAACTCTTCAGAAGTGCAGATCCTTGGGTCCCACCCAAGACCTACTGAATCAGAAACATTGTAGGTGGAGCCCAGCAATCTATGTTTTAATAAACCCTCCAGGTTATTCTGATATACACTGAGGACTAACAACCTCCAGGTTCAGGAGTGACTACTCCCAACTGAGCCAAAGCTAGGTTTCAGAATCTGGCTACTTGTGTAACCAGTGATCCTCATAGGTCTCTTGCCATGAACTGAGATGCACAGGAGTTTCAGGTTTCCTGGATGAAGGAAAGGGACATGGAAGGTGGGAGTCCAGCAAGATGTCTGGATATTAAAGATGATGGTGTATATTAAGTATCTAGTTGTGGCTCAGCAGTAAAGAATCCACCTGCAAAGCAGGAGATGCGGGAGACACAGGTTCAATCCCTGCGTGGGGAAGATCCCCTGGAGGAGGACATGGCAACACACTCCGGTATTCTTGCCAAGAAAATCCTATGGACAGAGGAGCCTAGCAGGCTACAGTCCATGGGGTTGCAAAGAGTCAAACATGACTGAGCCCACACACATTCATTTTGAAAAATAAAATCTTTACACATAATAGAATCCATAATTATTTGTTGATTATCTAATTCAGCTTAATCCTTCTGCCTAGTGAACTAAGTTTGATCCCCAAAGGAATGGGGAGAGACAGAAGCTGAAAGATTAGTGTTCTTTGAAACAAAGCAGAACCTATAATGGGACTCAGAGCATAAGAGACTTGATTCAGGGCCCAGGAAGAAAAGAGGTCAACCCTAGAACCCTAGAAGCCTGCGCCCTTGAGGGGTTTGGAGTAGCCCCAAGGAAAAGCCAGCTGTGCCTAGTGCATGTTCTCTTACAAGACAGTAGCAGTAGAAACAGCAGTAAAAACGCCGAAGAAACCTAGAGAGGGCCTAAAGTACTATAGCTGTTGTAATCTGAATATTAGCATGACCATATTTCTTTATCCACAGGTTGGTAAGGCCTGGCACAGTCAAGTTACAAATATAATATAAAACAATGCTCAATTCAACTGGGAGAATGAAAAAGCATGTTACCTAAGTTCCCTTTGGAATGTTACAGAGATGGTTAAGTTGAAGCTCTGGCAAATTTGGCCTAGGTGCTTTCAGATTCAGAGCCGTACAGTGACGGTCCAGCTCAATAGCCAGCTGTCAGTTGATGTCAATGGTTTTGGAATTATGCACCCCTAGAAAATCAATTCCTATAAAGTTTTTTATATGGAGTAAGCTGCAGTAGTGTCTATATATGATCTACAGAACAAAAATATTGAAGTTATGGAGGCTTCAGGTCTATCTTGAACCAGTGATCAACTCACATTTATTGCTTTTATAATGTATGTCATTCATTTACTCTAGAAATATTTATTGAGTGCCTCTTATGCGTCAGGAATGGTGCTGGACTCTGTGAGGCACTGGAATCAGACAGACAGTGGTCAGGTGCTCCACACAGTGGTCAATATAGCAGCCATTAGTCACAGGTGACTATTGCAATTCAATTCCTTTGTCACATTTGCCACATTTCACGTATGTAACAGCCACATGTGGCTAGTGGCCACAAGACAAGACAGATGGTAGGTAACAGCAGAGTTTCCCATTGTCTGTCCTCCCAGATCTTAACACTCAGTTTTTCCTTGCCCACTTCCATCTCCTCCAGGTGATCAAAGCCCTCCTCATTTTTTCCAGGTTGATGCTGCCATGACCATCCTGGACCAGGACATTGGCAGAATGTGTTTATGGGGAATATTTGGATTAAGTCTCAGAAAAATCTTGAGGCAGATGCAGGCCTCCATCAGCTGAGTGGACCATGGCCAGTATGCCACATTCTCTTTCCAATTGCATGGCTATGGCATAAACCTTGGGGATGTTGCAAAGTCTTCAGACTTCCCTTCTTAAATTTCCAAAAACTCTGTTTCGAAAGTTAAGGAAAAAGGAAATCTGGAACATTAACAGTTTCCTGCTTTTTTCTCTTATTCCTGTTTTTCTCCCCAAGGCAGTATAGAGGCCTCTGCCTAAGAGGGGGAAAGTCACTTGCAAGGACAAGAGGGAAACAAAAGCACAAAGATTAATATTTCAAGATGTTATCTTGTGACATCAAAATAGTAAAAAACAGGATTCTTGCCTCCAAGCTGCCTATATAACTGAGGAAACATGAAAAATGGGGAAATAGATGAAACATTAATAACCATAAAGAGTAAAGTAACAATATTAAACAGAGGAGATGTCACCCAGATCTACATGATTCATCACTGGGGACTGGTACAGACCCTAAGTGTGGCTGTTCACTGAAAGGTGAGATCTGAGCTACACAACTTCTGATGGATAGAGGTGAGAAGAGGCAGAATTTCAGGCGGGGACACACAGTAAACAGACTTGTGAATGTTGAGTGCAAGTGTCGTTTAATGTACAAGAAGGTAAAGTTTGTCATGCAGAGTAAAGGGAACTGAGACTGCAAGAGAAGGCTGAGGAAATACCATGGAAGACTTTACCCATCAGGCTGAAGGATTTAGTCCTTATCCCACAATGAGATGGGGATGTCATTGATGATTTGAATATAGAAGTGATGTAGCAAAAGCAGCATTGTGACGATGAATCTGACATTGAACTCTTGCAGTAATATTTGAATATACTGAAGCAGAGACAGGATGGAGCACAGAGGGTGGTTAGGAGGCTATTGTAGAGGGCTTTCCTGGTAGCTCAGATGGTAAAAGAATTCGCTTTCAATACAGGAAGCCCAGTTCAATCCCTGGTTTGGGAAGATTTCCTGGAGAAGGGAATGACTGCCCACTCCACTATTTGCCTGGAGAATCCCATAGACAGAGGAGCCTTGTGGGTTGTACTCCATGGGGTCCCAAAGAGGCAGACACGACTGAGTAACTAACACTTTTCGCACTTTCAGGCATGAAATGCTACAGGCCTAGAACAGGATAGGTAGCAATAGAATGACAAGAATGCAAGGAGTGAGTAGCATGTTGAAGGAAAATCAACAAGGCTTTGATTTTCAGAGCTGAGGGAGAGAAAGAAGTCAAATATACTATTAACTTAGGCAAATTACTTAGCATCTATAAAATAGTGATAATGGCTATGTTTTACAGGCTTGCCATGTGAATTAATAAAAAGACCTTTCTAAAATGTAAGACATCTCTGGCATACAAATGCAACTGAAATCCACCATTTCGAACTCAGATAGCCTGGAGCCGCACCCCCTAACCTTCTCCCATCCCAGCAGCAGGACCTCAGACAAGTAGATCCAGCATCAAGGGCAAGACCAGCGGACTCTCTTTTCTCACGGCTTAGAAGTCATCGAGCTTGCCCACAGACCCACAATTCTGAACACTTCTTCCTTGTATAGGGTTTACATCCTCTTAGAACAACCCTCAGTGACCATCTCAGGCCAGAATCCACTGGAATATAATGGGCTTCCCTGGTGGCTCAGATGGTAAAGAACCTGCCTGCAATGTAGGAGACCTTCGTTCAACCCCTGGGTCGGGAAGATCTCCTCCAGTGTTCTTGCCTGGGAAATCCCATGGACGGAGGAGCCTGGCATGTCCGTGGGGTGGCTCAGAGTCAGACATGACTGAGTGACTAACACCTTCACTATTTTTTTTTTTTGCCAGAACACACTGGATCCTTCTGCTCTATTTTCAATCACATACCAGGTTTCCCATTTCTCTTAAAGATTTCTGAGTCTCCTCCCCTAACAAATAAAAGTTGCAGCTCAAAAGCCTGATGTGCTTTTGTGTTTTATTGTCTCAAACATGTAGTCTCCTTCCATAAACCGCCTCACCACCTGCTTTCCCTCGGTTTCTAGTCATTCCTAGTAAATAGTGCTTATATTTCCACATAGTCCACAAAACCCTCTTCAACACACAATATTGTTGCATATGCCTTAGATTTACAATGAAAACTAGAAAAGGGTGCTATTATGTTAGCTATAATTTTTTTTTAAGTAAAAGAAAAAAAATGGTAGGAAATTATTTTCTTCTATTTGTGCTGAATACTAGTACTTAAGGAAAGCTGTTTAAATTAGTGGACCGTAGAGGGGCAGACAGAGATTTTGGTAAAAATTTTAAAGGAAATCTTCTGAGCACTTTCAAATTATCTAGAAGTTGAAGGTAAGGGTCCTGAGTCTGTATTATGTTTAATGTAAAATCTCTGTCCTTTTTACTTCAAATAGGTATATATCAGCAAACTATTAAGATATAGATGAAGGGTGTGTGTGTGTGTACATGTCCAAAGGTGTACACACACATATATATTAATATATGAATGTATATATCCATACAAGGGACACAGGAAGGACAAGAAAGGATAAAATGTCAGAAGAAAGATTTTCCTGAGGTACTTCTAAATAAGGGGAAAGAGGGAAGGAAGTTTAAAGAAAAGAGCACGTGCATATAGAAAAAGGAATGATCTATGAAAAGCAAAGCAGAAGGAAAAAAGAAGATAGACATAAGTCTGGTACCAGGAGCTGTTTGGGGGAGGTCTAATGAATGAGACCCAAATGCAGAGGCCGCGCATCTGTGCAGCGACAAGAGGAAAATCAGTGTCTGGTGAGTCACATGGGTGTTCAAGGTCTGAGGTGGTAGCATGGAGAGTGTCTACTCTGGAAAGTAAGTGAAGGCACAAATCAAAAGTTGGATTATAAATAATTGGTACTTTCTTCCAATGGACATAGAGCCTCTTACTGCTCTGGTTAGACAGGAAGTGCCACCAAGGTGCTCACTAGAGCACCACGCCTAGATTTCTTTATTGCCCTGGCCCTGCTGAAACATTCCAATCTGCTGTCCTCTAAAACGCTATTCTAAGTTATGGTGTGTTAAACTTACCCATACATAACTGAATGGGAATGCTAATTAATCTGCAGGGGCACTTATGATTTTCTAGATGATTCTAGATTTTCTAGATGGTTCTAGATGATTTTCTAAAAATATCCAGTTAGGTTGCAAAGCTGTCTTGGTCAGTTGACAGGTCTGTAGGGAAGCCCAGTTTGGATAGTGGAGTTACGACGGGCATAGCTTCTTAGGTCACATTGTGTAGAACAGTGTCTCTCCTCCCCAGCCCCTCTCCCCAGACATTTGTTGATTTGTAGCAGCAGCAAAGGCAAGTTCTGCTGCCTTGTAGCATCAGTGCAAATTAAGAGGGCAAGTCTGAGGGATTGGCATTCCAGTGGTTAGGACCCCACGCTTTCACTGCCACAGGTGTGGTTGGGTTCAATCCCTGGTCAGGGAACTAAGATTGGGGTGTCCCTCCCCAAAAAAGGCCAAGACTGAAATTATAGAAGGTCACAAAGCATCCCATACAATAGTCTGAGTTTATAAAGCCTAAGACTGGCCCCTGGAAAAAGTATAATATTCCTATTTTGGGTGTCTCAAGTCCATTACCATCTTCTCTCAGACAGGACTGGAGTGCATCATGCCCTTTCTTCCTCGTAGTAAAACCTGTGCCCAGGGAACTATCTAATACCAGCAATTTACTTGTTAGTGTGAATGAAGTGGTATCTCCCCCAGGCTGAATTAAATTGTTAAGTCCTATCTTTAATTATATTCTTTCATTCCTTCTCCTAAGAAGTATTCACTGAGAGCCTTCCATGACTAAGTTGGAATATGATAAGAGAAAGCAAAGCAGAGCTGCCCCCAAGGAACTGAGAAACTTTGGCCTCCGTTAATTACAGGCATCAGCTCACCAGCAAGAAAGGAGTAGTCTGGGGCGGGGCTGCATTTCCTAACTGCCCCAAACAGGAACTCTCAGGCTGGCACGGAGAGAGGTTGTTCTGCCAGGGCGAGAGGGTTACAAACTCGCTGGAGGTATTAATATGGATATTAAAGCTTAAAGTCTCACAATCTTATTTTTCTATTATGTGTATTCAGAATTGAAAGATGATGTGAAGAGCAGAAGGGAGGAAGATAGGGGAAGTGGCCCCACAAAAGTCTAGACACGGATGACAACAAAAATGGAGAAAATTTTAAATAAAGAAACATAAAATCTTCATTGTGGCCCAAAACATAATTTGATTTCAGGACTACATTAAAATCACCCCCAAAGCAACCGATTTCTGTACAATGATAGAACCACCTCAACGTCTGAGACAGAGAGTAGATAAGTAAATATAGTACATCTTACTATGGAATTAATGTAGCTATATTAAAGTATAATTGTAAAAAATAATACAGTAGCTTGGGAAAATGTTGTTTTGTTAGCCCTCAAAGTCAGAATATGAAAAATTATCTCGGCTATGCTGAAATGTATGTAAAATTTATGCAAGCTTATGAGCAAGGGCTAGAAAAAAACTTGGACAGTTGAAAATTGCCAAAGTGGGCCTAATGAGATTCTAGGTCATTTATTTCATTTTTATATATCTTTTCATGATATTGTTTGTACAATGAAAGTTATCATGAATCAGCTGGACAAATAAGAACAAGGGGAAGACAAAAGCTTGTTTGCAAAGCACCTGGTGATTTGATTGACTGCCAGCTCAGAATAAGCCAAATGACAGTGTTATGAGGCTACTTTTTAAAAAAACTGATGAAATCAGACTTCATTGATGAAAATATAATCCAGACTCAACAGAAAATATAAGCTCCAGCATATGTACACTAATCTGACCATATCTGGGATAATTCTCTTCAGCGTTGGGTGACTCATTCTACAGGAGGCATTGATAAACTGGAGCACAGTGAGAAAAGACAACCAGAAGATTTGGCAAGACTCAAAAAGAAAAGCAAGTGATAAACGGTTTTAGAAGAAACTTTGGAATTCTAACTTGGAAAAGAAAAGACTCAGAGCGGGTGCCTCTGTAGGATTGTTATGGTAAAAATTGTATCAGGTTTTTTTAAGTTTAGAGGGCACAATTAGAATCAAAAGATGGAACATTTAGGGAAGCAGTTTCCTGGCTAAAAATAAGGAATAACTTTCTAATAAAAGCTAGACAAAAATGCAATGACCTATTTCAAAAAGTAGGGACCCTCCACCATTACACACCAGTCAGGATGGCTGCTATCCAAAAGTCTACAAGCAATAAATGCTGGAGAGGCTGTGGAGAAAAGGGAACCCTCTAGTACAGCCACTATGGAGAACAGTGTGGAGATTCCTTAAAAAACTGGAAATAGAACTGCCATATGACCCAGCAATACCACTTCTGGGCATACACACTGAGGAAACCAGATCTGAAAGAGACACGTGCACCCCAATGTTCATCGCAGCACTGTTTATAATAGCCAGGACATGGAAGCAACCTAGATGCCCATCAGCAGATGAATGGATAAGGAAGCTGTGGTACATATACACCATGGAATATTACTCAGCCATTAAAAAGAATTCATTTGAACCAGTTCTAATGAGATGGATGAAACTGGAGCCCATTATACAGAGTGAAGTAAGCCAGAAAGATAAAGAACATTACAGCATACTAACACATATATATGGAATTTAGAAAGATGGTAACATAACCCTATATGCAAAACAGAAAAAGAGACACAGAAATACAGAACAGACTTTTGAACTCTGTGGGAGAAGGTGAGGGTGGGATGTTTCAAAAGAACAGCATGTATACTATCTATGGTGAAACAGATCACCAGCCCAGGTGGGATGCATGAGACAAGTGCTTGGGCCTGGTGCACTGGGAAGACCCAGAGGAATCGGGTGGAGAGGGAGATGGGAGGGGGGATCGGGATGGGGAATAAGTGTAAATCTATGGCTGATTCATATCAATGTATGACAAAACCCACTGAAATGTTGTGAAGTAATTAGCCTCCAACTAATAAAAAAATTAAAAAAAAAAAAAAAAAAGTAGGGACCCTCCCATTGTGGTAAGTGTTTAAGACAAGGTGCTGACATCTGTTAGGAGGCTGTCCTAGATGGTACCTAAAGATCCACTGAATCCTCATGGTATGTTTCTGTCAAATTTAGGAATGAGAGAAATTCTGTTATTTTTCTCAATTCCTTAGATATAGATGTGAGACAGGTCAAGTCTTCCCTTCCACATCTTCCTTCAATTTAGAAGACATAAAATGTAATTAGACTGAAGCCAGATTAGAAGAAACAGTTCTGTCAGTTCCCATTGGATTGTGTGGGTGTATCCTCTGATTTTAAAATTCCATTGCTCAACATCCATTTGATTACTCTCAGCCTAATTACTTTTGGCCACATTATAATTACATTCTTGACCTTTTATCTAATCACAGAGGAAAGAGTTAAAAGCAATAACTTTAATGAAGCATCCTCTATATGTCAGGAACCATACTAGGTATATTATATACATAATTTAATTTAGTCCTCCAATCTCATAAGGAAAGAATTATCATTCCTATTTTACAGTTAAGCAAATGCATCCAAGATCTCACAGCAAATGCCAGAGCTGGACTTCAAACCCTGAGTCCAGTTTGTTTCAAAGATCTCCTTGCCCATGGACTTACCTGGTGGTTTAGTGGTTAAGACTCTGTGCAGCCAAAAATAATGATATCAATAAATGATTATCCTAGTAGACCCAACATAATCACACCCTTATAAGAAGAGGGTCAGAGAAGGACAAGTGATGGTAGGAGCAGAGGAGGGGGGCATTTGAAGATGCTATGCTACTGGCCTTGAGGATAAATGAAAGGACCATGACCAATAAATGCTGGTGGCCTCTAGAAGCTGGAAAAGGCAAAGTTACAGATTCTCCAGGACAACTCAGTTCTGCAGACACCTTGAATTTTTAGGACTGCTTTATTTCCAGAAATAAGATAGTAAATTTGTGTTGTTTTAAACCACTGGGTTTGTGGTCATTTGTTACAACAGCAAAGGAAGCCACAGCCTTAAATATTCCATTTAAATAAAGAGAAATTACCATATTTAAGAACATCCTAGGGCTTCTTTGTGGCTCAGCTGGTAAAGAATCTGCCTGCAATGTGGGAGTCCTGGGTTCAATCCCTGCATTGGGAAGATCCCCTGGAGAAGGGAAAGGCTACCCACTCCAGTATTCTGGCCTGGAGTATTCCATGGATTGTATAGTCCATGGGGTCGAAAAAAGTCGGACACAACTGAGCGACTTTCGCTTTCACTTTCAAGAACATCTTGACAATTGTGGAGAGGCTGGGAACTTCTTTCTGTCTCTTTTCAGTCCTGTCTGCTGATGAGAGAATGAAGATGACTGTAGAGTCCCTGGCAGGCTAAAGACCTGGGCAGGAGAGAAGAGAAAAGGAGAGAGGAAGAGAGAGGAGGAGGAGGAGGCCAGGAGGAAGGTGGGATCAACAGGAAAGGATGGATAAAAGAGTGAGGGTAGAGAAGAGAGAAACAGCGACATAAAGGCAACAACACGCTATGTCTCACCACTTTGTGCACTTTTTTAAAATTAGAGGATAATTACTTTACAATATTGTGATGGTTTCCACCATACATGAACATGAATCAGCCATAGGTATATAAATGTTCCATCCCTTTTTTTTTTTTTAATTCATTCATTTATTTTAGTTGGAGGTTAATTACTTTATAATATTGTAGTGGGTTTTGCCATACATTGACATGAATCAGCCATGGGTGTACATGTGTTCCCCATCCTGAAACCCTGTCCCACCTCCCTCCCCATCCCATCCCTCAGGGTCATCCCAGTGCCCCAGCCCTGAGCACCCTGTCTCATGTTCCATCCCTCTTGAAACCCCTCCTATCCCTCCCCATCCCACCCCTCTATGCTGCCACAGAGCATCAGCTTTCAGTTCCCTATGTACCATTAACTTTTGTTCCACTAAGAACAATATATTTCTAAGCAGTCTATTCCTGAGTGAACTTACAATATCAAAGTTAGTATTACCATAATACAGGTACTGTGTTAATACAGAGAGCATCAACTTGCTTCAAATTGTTGCAATGGTTTTAATTTGTCTCTAAACCTCTTGGAATCACTCCAGCATTATTCTCTGTCCACAAGCACAGCCAAAGAGGAGAGGCAGTCAGAAAGCTATGCTATGGGCAAGGATCGCCAGGAGCACTGAGTTGAGAAGTATTACCCCTCTTTCAGGGCCTACTCCAGTGAAGTGCACTGCAATTCTGCCCTGCTCCGGATCAAAAAGCAGCACTCGAGACTTCCCTGGTGGCCCAGTGGTTTAGACTTCATCTTCCAATGCAGGCGGTACAGGTTCAATCCCTGCTGGAGAGCTAAGAGTCCACACGCCTTGTGGCCAAAAAACCAAAGCAGAAAACAGAACCAGTATCATAAAACTTCAATTAAAAACTTTGAAAATGGTCCACATTAAAAAAACAAAATCTTAAAAAGCAGCACTCAAGCTGTCAGCCGGGTAGCAAGTCCCTGAGTCTAACTCTGCTCAGCTTTTCAAAAGACAGCCACCAAGTGTGGGTACTCAAGAGCCTTCCTTCCGCTCCCCACCCCTACACCAAGGGTGATGACTTGCAAACTCACAAGGCAGTAGGCAACTCTAATTCTCCTGAAGCAGACGGATTAGGAACTCTTGTCTTCCTGTAAGGTTTGTCTCACTTATCTCAACCAAGCCATTAGCTGATTTGAGCTGATATAACCACAATCTGTACAAAAGGCTGCATTTGATTCCACATGATCACTGATTGTAAAACTAGCTAAGTAACTTTTGGGATTTCCAGAAACCTTGGAAGCTTACTCTGCATTCAAATGGGAACATCTTTCCTTTTCTCCTTTGCTTTTCGCTTCTCTTCTTCTCACAGCTATTTGTAAGGCCACCTCAGACAACCATTTTGGCTTTTTGCATTTCTTTTCCATGGGGATGGTCTTGATCCCTCTCTTCTGTACAATGTCATGAACCTCCATCCAAGGTTCATCAGGCTCTCTGTCTATCAGATCTAGTCCCTTAAATCTATTTCTCACTTCCACTGTATAGTCATAAGGGATTTGATTTAGATCATAC
Source organism: Cervus canadensis (assembly GCF_019320065.1). Classification (NCBI taxonomy): domain Eukaryota; kingdom Metazoa; phylum Chordata; class Mammalia; order Artiodactyla; family Cervidae; genus Cervus; species Cervus canadensis. The sequence goes on from NC_057401.1 coordinate 12,503,811, forward strand.
CTGAATGGTCTAGTGGTTTTCCCTACTTTCTTCAGTTTAAGTCTGAATTTGGCAATAAGGAGTTCATGATCTGAGCCACAGTCAGCTCCTGGTCTTGTTTTTGCTGACTGTATAGAGCTTCTCCATCTTTGGCTGAAAAGAATATAATCAATCTGATTTTGGTGTTGACCATCTGGTGATGTCCATGTGTAGTCTTCTCTTGTGTTGTTGGAAGAGGGTGTTTTGCTAAATGAACAGTGCGTTCTCTTGCAAAACTCTAATTAGCCTTTTGCCCTGCTTCATTCTGGTACTCCAAGGCCGAAATTTGCCTGTAATTGCCAAGAGAGGATAAGAAGTCTTTTTTCCTTAGTGATCAGCAAAGAAAATAGAGGAAACACAGAATGGGAAAGACTAGAAGATTCTCTTAAGAAAAATTAGAGATACTAAAGGGAACATTTCAGGCAAAAGATGGGTTCCGATAAAAGGACAGAAAGGGTATGGACCTAACAGAAGCAGAGGATATTAAGAAGAGGTGGCAAAAATACACAGAAGAACTGTACAAAAAAGATTTTCATGACCCAGATAATCACGATGGTGTGATCACTCACCTAGAGCCAGACATCCTGGAATGTGAAGTCAAGTGGGGCTTAGAAAGCATCACTACGATCAAAGCTAGTGGAGGTGATGGAATTCCAGTTGAGCTATTCAAATCCTGAAAGATGATGCTGTGAAAGTGCTGCACTCAATATGCCAGCAAAATTGGAGAACCAGCAGTGGCCACAGGAACCTGAAAAAGTCAGTTTTTTCATTCCAATCCCTAAGAAAGGCAATCCCAAAGAGTGCTCAAACTACTGCACAATTGCACCCATCTCACACGCTAGTAAAGTAATGCTCAAAATTCTCCAAGCCAGGCTTCAGCAATATGTGAACCGAGAACTTCCAGATGTTCAAGCTGGTTTTAGAAAAGGCAGAGGAACCAGAGATCAAATTGCCAACATCCGCTGGATCATCGAAAAAGCAAAGAGAGTTCCAGAAAAACATCTATTTCTGCTTTATTGACTACGTCAAAGCCTGTGTGGATCACAATAAACTGTGGAAAATTTGGAAGGAGATGGGAATGCCAGACCACCTGACCTGCCTCTTGAGAAACCGGTATGCAGGTCAGGAAGCAACAGTTAGAACTGGACATGGAACAACAGACTGGTTCCAAATAGGAAAAGGAGTATGTCAAGGCTGCATATTGTCACCCTGCTTATTTAACTTATATGCAGAGTACATCATGAGAAACGCTGGGCTGGAAGAAGCACAAGCTGGAATCAAAGTTGCCGGGAGAAATATCAATAACCTTCAAGATTACTGCAGATGGACACCACCTTAAAGTGGAGAGTGAAGAGGAACTAAGAAAGCCTCTTGATGAAATTTTAAAGAGGAAGTGAAAGTTTTTGGGCTTAAAGCTCAATTTTCAGAAAAACTAAAGAATCATGCATCTGGTCCATCACCTCATGGGAAATAGATTGGGAGACAGTGGAAACAGTGTCAGACTTTATTTTTCGGGCTCCAAAATTCACTGCAAGAGCAGATGGTGATTGCAGCCATGAAATTAAAAGACGCTTACTCCTTGGAAGGAAAGTTATGTCCAACCTAGACAGCATATTAAAAAGCAGAGACATTAGTTTGTCAACAAAGGTCCGTCTAGTCAAGGCTATGGTTTTTCCAGTGGTCATGTATGGATGTGAGAGTTGGACGGTGAAGAAAGCTGAGCGCCGATAAATTGATGCTTTTGAGCTGTGGTGTTGGAGAAGACTCTTGAGAGTCCCTTGGACTGCAAGGAGATCCAACCAATCCATCCTAAAGGAGATCAGTCCTGGGTGTTCATTGGAAGGACTGATGTTGAAGCTGAAACTCCAATACTTTGGCCACCTCATGCGAAGAGTGGACTCATTGGAAAAGACCCTGATGCTGGGAGGGGTTGGGGGCAGGAGCAGGAGGGGACGACAGAGGATAAGATGGCTGGATGGCATCACCGACTCGATGGGCATGAGTTTGAGTCAACTCTGGGAGTTGGTAATGGACAGGGAGGCCTGACGTGCTGCAATTCATGGGGTCGCAAAGAGTCGGACATGAATGAGCGGCTGAACTGAACTGAACTGACTGGAAGCTTACTAGTAGTGAAGTCCCAGTAGATGTATGTTTAAGTAAATACTTCTTAAATAGCATTTAGCATATTGCATTGACAAAAGTCAGCTCTGATATTATTTTGCTGTGCTACTTGGGAGTAAATTACTTCATCTCTCTGCACCTCTGTTTCCTCACCTAGGGTTCAGCTTGTGTTGGAATTCTGTGAGTCTAAGAAAAGGCACCAGGAGCTTCCCTGGTAGTTTAGCTGGTAAAGAATACACCTGCAATGCAGGAGACCCCGGTTCAATTCCTGGGTTGGGAACATCCCCTGGAGAAGGGCAGAGCAACCCACTCCAGTATTCTTGCCTGGAGAATCCCCATGGACAGAGGAGCCTGGTGGGCTACAGTCCATGGGGTCACAAAGAGTTAGACACGACTGAGCGACTAAGTACACAGCACACAAGGAAAGGTAAAGTGCTATATTCCTATTTGCATCTCGGTGACACTCTCCCTGGCCCCTCAATTAGATGGTGCATTTTTTTTCTAAGTCATTCGCTATGAAATGCTCTCTTCAATGCCAGGAAATATATCTTCTCTAAATATGAAATTCAGCTGTTTCTCTGCTCTCCTTCATCTATTCTCCATTTAAAATGGGCTCATCATCTGTGTAAACTTAAAAGTCATCAATTGTGATATTTTGGTTGGTCACTTTGAATGCAGAAAAAAAGAAAAAGATTTTCCAAGCAGAACAACTGAAGTACCAGCCTCCAATAATTAATAACAAAAATATATAACCTTACTGAGCTCCTCCTATAAATATTAGTTCTTTCATTCAATGAATACTTATTGAGGGCCTCCAGTGTGCCAGGTTACTTGGGAGGCAGCAATGAACAACATAGAAAAAGTTTCTGCCTTTAAGGAAGTTACATTCTAGTGGGAGAAAACACACACTAAACAGTAAGCACAAATCACAAAAATAATGCCTGGTGAAGGGGTAGAAAGGGGTGAGGTAGGCGGAGGTGGGTAAGGCATTGCATTGGGCTAGGAAGGAGCTGTGAGTAATGGCAGAAATCATAAAATATCACCCCTGTGATAAAAAGTTGACAGTCTGGATAAAGAGATCAAACACCACAGCTTGACCTTTAGGGGACCAAACAAGAAAGTTTGTGTATTGATATTTTGAGCTAAATTCAAAACAGGCTTTTGGATATGCCGAAGAATTAAACAAATTGGGAGGGAAGAGAATGCCAACAAATAGAACTCCCCCCAGAAGGCCCCCTGGATCTACTGTGTGGAGTAGAAACAGGGGGTACGCTGAGTTAGAGGAACATCTCTCCTGCTGGTTTCCCAGCTACAGAAGCCCCATCATGGGCTCAGGAGCCCCTGTCCGTTTTGGAACCAGGACCCACACCTCTGAGCTGAGCTCCTAAGAGACAAGTCTGATTTCTGCTTTCTCTTCCCCAGCACGTGTGACCCATCTCTCCCAAAGGACCACGGGGAGGACTGATGAGGTAATGTCTCCACAGGGGTGGGTGAGTGCTCTGCTGACTCTTTCACTAAAACTCAAATTATAACCAGGTGAAGTCACTCAGTCTAGAATGGAAATCCTGGAGTTCCAATATTCTAAACATAACACTGAATAATCTCTCCCTAATCAGACAGTTGAGAGTACATATGATGTGGCAGTTTTCCTGTCTTTCCTTACCAATTAGAACAATCTAAACTTTGGCCGGTAGCATGTGGGTTTGGGATGCAATATGGAAAAAGTACAACTGACTTTTTATGAGCTGTGGAAGAACGTTCCAAAGTAAATCAGGACACACATATATCAGGCATGTTCATTTCCTTGGCTCTGTGTTTGGCCAGATGATGTCAATACTTAGTTCGCTAACTCTAGTTCCAGCTGGCAAGCCATGCTTGCGAGTTATAGGATTTTGAGGACTGAAGGCAGCAGCATAACCCAGAAGATGAAGCACAGGATGGTAAAACAGAAAAACGTCACTTTCAGAGACACCACAAATCAGCATATCCTAAAACTTCAATTCACCGTCTAAGTGAATGCCTCTTACAGAGCTATGAAGAGTCTGATCAGTAGCTACTTTCAAAATACATCTCAGATATGAACTCCACGGCTTTACTGAAGGATAATAAAATTATATCCTTTAGCTCTCCTATTTGAAGATGTTGCCTCAAGAATCTAAAGTGCTGTTGAAAGTGATAGGCTTATACATGGAAAAGTGACCAAAATGTGTTGTTGTTTTCTAATAACATATTTTCATTTTTTTAAATTTAGGGTATATAAAAATACATATAAAAGCAAATTAGTATCATCCATAATTCCGCTGCTCTGAGATAATTGTAGAAATAATTTGGAAAATAATTTCCCATATTTTTGAAGGTACATGTTTTTAGTAAACTTAGGATCATATCTTCAATGTTTTGCAACTGGATTTTTAAAAATAATTTTGAATCAGAATAGAAATTATGTCATGTGACTGGTTCCTTGAAAAGCCAAAGTTCGACCTTCTCAAATATGTTTTCCAACGTTCTTTTAATGAATGCCAAGGAGAAGCAATGGAAGTCCCAAGATAGCCACAGAACTATAATATAGAACTTTCTTCTGTATAATACAGGACTGTGTGTGCTTAGTCACTCAGTCATGTCCGACTCTCTGTGACCCCATGGACTGTAGCCCACCAGGCTCCCCAGTCCATGGGATTCTCCAGGCAAGAATACTAGAGTGGGTACGAATGAAGAAAATGTGTTTTTGGAGTGACAAACATCACCGTGTCTTTCTGCCCTTTCCTGTGATGGTTCAGTGAGGTTTGCCATGGCCTGCTTCCTCCATATACTTACCAGACTTCCTAATTGGGTTGTGGGGAGTTGAATTAACCCTAAGAATACATAGGTCTCCCACTGCAGATAACAATACTCACTGGAAAAGACCCTGACGCTGGTAAAGATTGGAGGCAAAAAAGGAAGGGGGCGGAAGAGGATGAGATGGTTAGATAGCATCATCAGCTCAATGGACATGAATTGAGCAAACTCCAGAGATAGTGAAAGACAGGGAACCCTAGCATGCTGCAGTCTGTGGGTTCACAAAGAGTGGAACACGGTTTAGTGACTGAACAGCAACATAGGCATTTCTTTTTCAATCAGAGTAGTTCACAGGTATTTACTAACCTGTATTTCAATCTAATTTATTATCATAAAATGCTGTGGAACTTGTGAGGTGAGGTGGATGAAAGCTATTTTAACTCTTATTTTACAAGTTATCAAAGTGTGGGGGAAAATATATAGAACTTGTCTAAAGCCACTGGATAAGCTGATTCAGTTCAGCTCAATTCAGTTGCTCAGTCGTGTCTGACTCTTTGCAACCCCGTGAACTGCAGCACGCCAGGCCTCCCTGTCCATCACCAACTCCCGGAGTCCACCCAAACCCACATCCATCAAGTCAGTAATGCCATCCAACCATCTCATCCTCTGTCGTCCCCTCCTCCTCCTGCCTTCAATCTTTCCCAACATCAGGGTCTTTTCAAATGAGTCAGCTCTTCACATCAGGTGGCCAAAGTATTGGAGTTTCAGCTTCAGTATCAGTCCTTCCAATGAACACCCAGGACTGATCTCCTTTAGGATGGGCTGGTTGGATCTCCTTGCAGTCCAAGGGACTCTCAAGAGTCTTCTCCAACACCACAGTTCAAAAGCATCACTTCTTCGGTGCTCAGCTTTCTTTTCTTTGTAGTGCAACTCTCACATCCATACATGACCACTGGAAAAACCATAGCCTTGACTAGATGGCAGATAAGCTGATTAGTAGTATTTTAATAGGAACTCAACTCCCCAATTAATGCACTGATTCCTCTGTGCTCCTAGCAAACACTAAAGATTCACTAATTCTTTAAGGAAATTATTCTTGTTCTAAATAATTTATTTTCTCTATTTTTTCCTTCCCTGAATTTAATTTCTATGAATACTTAAAATAATGTATTTGTTTTCAAGAGTTCATCAGCTTCTGCTACAGACACCTCACTGCAGCCATAGATCTATCGTTGTTGGCCTATGTATGATTAGAATGAGGACCACGGATAGAGAAGAAACTGGACTTTATTTTAAAGCCCTATTTCCTGTTTTCTTATGTAATTTCTTCGTTTTCTCTGCCATATGCTTTTATTTTTTAATTTATTTTTAATTGAAGGATAAATGCTTTACAGTATTGTGTTGGTTTCTGCCAAACGTCAACATGAATCAGCCACAGGTATACATGTGTCCCCTCCTCTTCAACCTCCCTTCCATCTCCTACTCCATTCCACCCCTGTAGGATGTTACAGAGCCTGGTTTGAGTTCCCTAAGTCATATAACAAATTGCCATTGGCTATCGACTTTACATATGGTAATTGCCATGCCCTTTTAGATGGGCCAGTCGCTATGAGATGCCTCTGGAAATGACTCCTATCCCAGCCAGAAACCATGGCAGAAACTTCTTGTTCCCACCCCTGGGTCACACAAGGGGATCTGTGTGGTCTCCTCACTGAACACTATGGTCAGAGTGGTGTACCAGTAAACTGGCTCTTTGTGGGAAAAAGCCTTGAATTGCAGCATTTGCCCATTTCTGTGGTGTCAATACCTTGAAATCAAAGGTGATTTCAAGCTACCATTATGTCACTAAGCATGGAGTTGAGATGAGACACATGCACACAGCTCAAGCATAAGTCGGAGTTGGTACATCATTGCACAAAGCTCTGTGGGGAATGTGTTTGCCTTTCTCTAGGGTGGCTTTGGGGGAGCAAGCCCTTGTATTGTCTCACAGTGCAGTCCTCCTAAATACCCATCACCAGCAATCTTTTGCTGAATGTACATAAATTCAGGGATTGTTCTGGACCTACAGTGAGCTTTCAGAGATCCTAAAATAGCCCCTTCCACAAGGTGATCCTGGTGAGGCTTATACCCAGAGTGTGGTCTGAGGACCCCAAATTTTGGCCACACACCAGAGCTTGTCAGAAATGCAGAATCTTAGGTCCTCCTAGACCTACTGAATCTGAATCCACATTTTAACAAGATTTCCAATTGAAGAGGCCTTCACCTAGAAATTTCATCCAATCTCAAAGCTATGAAGCAGGTGAAGACCCAGGAACAATACTAGATATCCCATAGGTCATTCCCCCAAGGTTAGCATTTAGAATCAATGACAGACAAGAGACTGCAGATGAAACGATCCTCTGAAATGTACGTTAAGTATATTAGTAAACTTATTAGGGCAGGTGGATTTTAGGATCCCAAAATTGCCAAGGGGAGAAAGCCTTTATTAGAGTTTGAGGATCTTTTATTAACCAAGAGCCACAGACTCATAGGAAATAGATAATTGACAGTTACTTATCTCATTTTGCTTATCTGTTTTTAGGTTAGTTTTGAAATACTCCATTGCTTAATTTTGGGCTTCCCTACTGGCTCAGATGGTAAAAAATCTGCCTGCAATGTGGGAGATCCAGGTACAATCCCTGGGCCAGGAAGATACCCTGGAGAAGGGAATGCTACCCACTCCAGTATTCTTGCCCAGAGAATCCATCCCATGGACAGAGGAGCCTGGCAGGCTACAGTCCATGGGGGTGCAAAGAGTCGGACATAACTGAGCAGCTAACACTTTCACTTTTTTTGTTGCTTTATTTCAACGAGTTAAAAAGGAACTAAAAGCTCTGCATGCTGCTGCACATAAATTTAGTTTATTTCATATGACTGCCACATAATATTCCTTTGTAAGCATATAACATTATAGTGCTCAAGGTCTTTGGTAAAGGACATGCAGAGTGCTTCCTGCTCTGCTACTATGAAAAAAATTCTTCTGTGGACAACTGCATACATTTCTCTTTTGGGATCAATGTGAGAGTTATTCTAGGTAGACACATAGAAATGGGATCATTGGAGTTGCAGAATATATACACACTTAATTCTATTGACTTCTTTCAGATGGCTCTCCAGGATGGCTGCGTCAATTTACACTCCCACCAGCAGTGCTTGGGGGTTTCCACTGCTCTACTTTCTTTTTATCATCTGACTTTTGAACTTTTGCCAATTTGATGGACATAGAACATTATATCATACTTCTTTTTATTTGCATTTTTCTGATATGAGATTAACCATCTTTTCATATATTACTGGCCATTAAGACTTTCCTTCTGGTAATTGCCTACTCATCTCTTTTCTATGGGATTCTGCTCTTTTTCATGTCTATTTGCAGGAATCTGTTCACTGATTTACTTAGATCTTTACTGAGCATCTACTGCATGTCAGGGGTTGCAAACAGGGTAGGGCTGAGTGAACAGAGTAGAAAAAGTTCTGACATGACTGAGCTTAGAATTTATAGGGGAAAAAAAAACAATGAATGAATGGGTTTTGATAGGTGTTATGAAGAAAAATAAAGTTACGGGGATTAAAGTAAGAAAGCGGCTTCCCTGGTGCTCCAGTTGTTGAGAATCCACCTTGCAATGCTGGGGGCACAGGTTCAATCCCTGGTCCAGGAAGATCCCACATGCTGTGGTCCAACTAAGCCTAAGAGCCACAGCTACTGAAGCTTGCTGGACTCTAGAACCCATGTTCAGCAACAAGAGAGGCCACCGCAACGTGAAGCCCGCACACCACAATAAACTGTAGCCTGACTTGCCGTAACTAGAGAAAGCCCAAGCACAGCAACAAAGACCCAGCACAGCCAAAAAATAATTTTAAAATAAATAAATAACTTTTTTTAAAAAAAGTAAGGAGGGAGTAGTATTTTGGATAGAAAGTCAAGGAAGTCCTTTCTGAGACTGTAAAGTCTGACCAGAGATCTGAAGGAGGAATTTCTTATGTATGGTATATACTACTTCCATTGGGATCATCTGTCCATTTTTAAATGCTCTGTTTATCTTTTCCCAGAAGGATACTCATATGTTAACTTTATCCATGGTTCCCTTTGTTACTCAGAAATCTTTAACATTGATTCAGTCAAACTCATCATTTTTTCCTTTTATGGTTTGTGCTTTTTTTTGAGTCTTGTTTAAGAGACTGTTACTCAAAGTCACAAGAATATTCTCCTCTACTTTCTGCCAGTAGCTTTATAATTTTACCTTTTACACATAGGTATTTATTTCACTTGATAGGGAGGATCAGTTTTATTTTCTCAGACAGAAAGCCGTTTGTCCCAGGATGATTTATTAACTAGCCTCTTATTTCAACATTGATTTGGTTTGCCATCTCATTATATTCACCAAGTCTTCAGGTACTTGTGAGTCTTTTAATGAGATTTCTTGTTTGTTTCACTGGGGCATCATCTGCCTGCTTCTGACGAGCACCACACTTTTGTCTTATTGAACTATGGCTTTGTAATGTGTATCTTGATATTAGATGGCAATCTGTTCTTAATAATAGATAACTGAAAATTTCTGGAAAAAAAAAAAGAAAAGTTATCAAAAGTTCTGTTCTCAGTAGAACATAGCATTCTGTCTTATTACCAGGTATTGCTTAAATATTATTTTTAAATTACATAGAGATAAACTTGTTCTTCAGGTGTTGCTATTCACTTGGGCTTTGAACATCATAAACAGTTATCAACTACTGTCCTATCCATTTGTGGCACTAAATTTATTTACTTTTTCTGGATTGATAAATTGATTTTCTGCTTCTATCTTAGCATAAAAGTATATCTAGAATAACAGGCTTATTTAATGATGTAAGTCAGAAGACTTCACATGGGTGAGTGACAATGGTATAGGAACTTAAAATGAATATGTCCATTTATGATTTAATAGCTTTTGCTTACCATGAATTTGTGAAAAATTAAGACCCACATATTCTATCATATTTAAAAAGTAACATGAAACTGGCATATATTTCATTATTCTTAGCATTTTTTTCTGAATCAGTTCTAACTCTAGTGAGGATAAGATAAAATTCAGTTTCTTTTATAAATATTAAATTAAGTACTTTGAGAATAGGACTCCTGCTTCAATTAATATTAGATTGGGTAATGCAGAACAGCCCCCCTTTTGAGAAATATTGAGACCATAGGAGAACTACTAAGATAGTGAAGAATTGTGAGGCAAAGATACAAGAAAAGAAAGAAATACCAGAGAGTTATGCTCAGCATTTAAATCAGATTTCCTCATAGGAGCATCTGGCAATTAAAAGAGTCATCCAAGAGATTAAGTTAAACACTAATCTTTGTCAGCGTCACCAGGGGAATGAAAGTGAGAGTCCAGGACCCACCAGGGAAGAGGAGACATCCCATGCTTTTGGTTAGAATTCCTAAGGGTGGCACCTTAAGGGAAAAAAAGTGAACTAGAGTAGCCTGCCCCTCACTTAGACTGAAGCCTATCTTAAAATAACCCCAATCCCTATCTTAGGATTATCTGGGTCCTTGCTGTCTACTAAAAACAAATATAAATCCTCTTATGCTTCAAATTATTTTCACATTTTAAAAAAGATTATGTCCAGTAAATAATAAAAATTTATCAGGCACATGAACAGACAAGATGATGTAATTTAAAAACAAGATAAACAACAAACATTATAAGTAAGTCCATTTGGAATTTGTACACTATACTTTAAAAGAACAAGAAAATTCTAGAACTGAAAAAATATAATAATTGAAATGAAGAACTCATTGTGGGTTTAATTGCATATTCACTTCAGTCCAGTTCGGTCGCTCAGTCGTGTCTGACTCTGTGACCCCATGAATCACAGCACACCAGGCCTCCCTGTCCATCACCAACTCCCAGAGTTTACTCAAACTCATGTCCATCGAGTTGGTGATGCCATCCAGCCATCTCATCCTCTGTCATCCCCTTCTCCTCCTGCCCCCAATCCCTCCCACCATCAGGGTCTTTTCCAATGAGTCAACTCTTTGCATGAGGTAGCCAAAGTATTGGAGTTTCAGCTTCAGCATCAGTCCTTCCAAAGGACTGATCTCCTTTAGGATGGACTGGTTGGATCTCCTTGCAGTCTAAGGGTCTCTCAAGAGTCTTCTCCAACACCACAGTTCAACAACAAACATAAGTAAGTCCATTTGGAATTTGTACACTATACTTTAAAAGAACAAAAAAATTCTAGAACTGAAAAAATATAGTAATTAAAATGAAGAACTCATTGCAGGTTTAATTGCATATTAGATACACCTAAAGAAATAATTTATGAACTAGAAGGGAAAATACCCAAAATAAAATACAAAAACAAAAAAAGAATGGAAAAAAAAATAGGAATGAGTATAAGAGACACGGGGCTTCCCTGATAGCTCAGTTGGTAAAGAATCTGCCTGCAATGCAGGAGACCCTGGTCCACCTCCTGGGTTGGGAAGATCCGCTGGAGAAGAGATAGGCTACCCACTCTAGTATTCTTGAGCTTCCCTTGTGGCTCAGCTGGTAAAGAATCTGCCTGCAATGCAAGAGACCTGGGATTGATTCCTGGGTTGGAAAGATAGATCCCTTGGGGAAGGGGAAGGCTACCCACTCTGGTATTCTGGCCAAGAGAATTGCATAGACTGTATAGTCCATGGGGTTGCAAAGAGTCAAAAATGACTGAGCGATCTTCACGATAAGATACAAAGAGGTTTAGTGAAAAAGGTCTAATATGCATGTAATGGAAGTACTAAAAGGTAAAATAGAAATAAAGGCATAGCAGTATTTAGAGAGATAAGGATTGAGAATTTTCTCCCCAAATAACGAAATAATGAAAATCACTGAGACTCATTCTCAAGGAGCTCTACAAATGTCAAGCATTATAATTCTGTATAAAATCACAGAGTATATCATAATGAAACTGCTGAAAGCAAGCAAATATCCATAAAACAGAAATGAAGATCTTGAAAGCAACCAAAAGAATAATATGAACTTTAAAGAAGCAATAATTAGATTGACATCACACTTCATTCCAGAAACAATGAAAGTTAAGACAGGATAGACTGACATCCTCAAAGAAAATACCTGAAAACTAAAATTCTATATATGGGGAAAAACACCCTTCAAGAATAAAAGTGGAATATAGATAATTTAGAGCTTCCCTGATGGCTCAGAAGGAAACAGCAACCCACTCCAGTATTCTTATCTGGAAAATCCCATGGACAGAGGAGCCTGGCAGGCTACAGTTCATGGGGTTGCAAAGAGTTGGATACGACTGAGCACACATGCAACGATGACTCAGACAGTAAAGAATCTGCCTGCAATGCAGGAGACCCAAGTTCGATCCTTGGGTGGGGAAGATCCCCTGGAGAAGGGGATGGAAACCTACTCTGGTATTCTTGCTTGGAGAATTCCATGGACAGAGGGGCTGGGAGGCTACAGTCTGTAGGGTTGCAAAGAGTCTGACACAACTGAGCAGCTTTCACTCACTCACTCTCATAGATAATTTGATCGGGATGAGGAGTACATGTAAATCCATGGCTGATTCATGTCAATGTATGACAAAAACCACTACAATATAAATGGAATCAAAATGCAAAAATAAAGAAATAATTTTTTAAAAAATCTACTGCAAAATAAAAAATAAATAAATAAAAAATAAAAAGATAGATTGGGAGTAGGGGGAATTTGTTGCTGGCAGACACATATTATAAGGCATACAATGAAAGTGATCCTAGCTAGAAGCCCAAGGATACAGGGAAGAGTAACAAGCAACCAAGGGGTAAACATGGCAAAATATCAATGAATACTATTTAAAATGGTAATAATAATTTCTTATGTGATTTAAACTAGATATAGAATTAAAATACATGACAACAATAGCATATATGTAAGAAGGGAGGTATTTAAAGTGTTCACCGAGTTATCACCTCATACCTGTTAGAATGGCTATTATTAAAACAAGAAGACAAGAAATAACAAGTGTTGGTGAGGATGTGGAGAACAGGGAACCACCCTACACTGTTGGTGGGAATGCAAATTGGTGCAACCACTGTGGAAAACAGTATGGAGCTTCCTTAAAAAATTAAAAACAGATACCACAGCAAAGGAAACAATAAACAAAATGAAAAGACAGCCCACACATTTGGAGAAAATATTTGCAAATGATGTGACCGATAAGCGATTAATCTCCAAAATTTATAAACAGCCCATGACGCTTCAGTCAGTTCAGTTGCTTAATGATGTCCAACTCTTTGTAACCCCATGGGATGCAGCACACCAGTCTTCCCTGTCCATTACCAACTCCCGGAGGTTGCTCAAACTCATGTCCATCAAGTCAGTGATGCCATCCAACCATCTCATCCTCTGTCGTCCCCTTCTCCTCCTGCCCCCAACCCCTCCCAGCATCAGAGTCTTTTCCAATGAGTCAGCTCTTTGCATCAGGTGGCAAAAGTATTGGAGTTTCAGCTTCAGCATCAGTCCTTCCAATGAACACCCAGGATGATCTCCTTTAGGATGGATTGATTGGATCTCCTTGCAGTCCAAGGGACTCTCAAGAGTCTTCTCCAACACCACAGTTCAAAAGCATCAATTTATCGGCGCTCAGCTTTCTTTATAGTCCAACTCTCACATCCATACATGACCACTGGAAAAACCATAGCCTTGACTAGATGGACCTTTGTTGACAAACTAATGTCTCTGCTTTTTAATATGCTGTCTAGGTTGGACATAACTTTCCTTCCAAGGAGTAAGCGTCTTTTAATTTCATGGCTGCAGTCACCATCTGCAGTGGTTTTGGAGCCCAGAAAAGTAAAGTCAGCCACCATTTCCACTGTTTCTCCATCTATTTGCCATGAAGTGATGGGACAGGATACCATGATCTTAGTTTTCTGAATGTTGAGCTTTAAGCCAACTTTTTCACTCTCCTCCTTCACTTTCATCAAGAGGCTTTTTAGTTCCTCTTCACTTTCTGCCATAAGGGTGGTATCATCTGCATATCTGAGGTTATTGATATTTCTCCCGGTAATCTTGATTCCAGCCTGTGCTTCTTCAAGCCCAGCATTTCTCATGATGTACTCTGCATATAAGTTAAATAAGCAGGGTGACAATATACAGCCTTGACATACTCCTTTTCCTATTTGGAACCAGTCTGTTGTTCCATGCCCAGTTCTAACTGTTGCTTCCTGACCTGCATACAGGTTTCTCAAGAGGCAGGTCAGGTGGTCTGGTATGCCCATCTCTTTTAGAATTTTCCACAGTTTATTGTGATCCACACAGTCAAGGGCTTTGGCATAGTCAAAAAAGCAGAAATAGATGTTTTTCTGGAACTCTCTTGCTTTTTCAATGATCCAGCAGATGTTGGCAATTTGATCTCTGGTTCCTCTGCCTTTTCTAAGACCAGCAAAGTAGAGAGACTCTACAAAATGGCACGTTTGGAAAGAGAGAGAAAAAAGAGAAAGAGAGGCCAAGGAGCACCATACATCAGACGTGAAAGTAAAGAAGCCATCCAAGAAGTTAATCCTGCAGCTGTGCCATGTGAGTCAGAAATGAGCTACTCAAATAAGTCCTTCCTGAGTCTCTGACTTACAAAATCATGATAAAACTAAAGTGATTATTATAAGCTCTTAAATTTTAAGGTGGTTTTTTATGCAACAATAGATAACCAGAACAGCTACCAAGCTAGGAAGTAGGATGAGGAATGAAATAATAACTACTTGTATGAAGCTAAAGAGCATATTGATGAGGGTTAAAGAGGAGAGTTAAAAAGCTGGTTTAAAACTCAACATTCAAAAAATGAAGATCATGGCATCTGGCCCCATCACTTCGTGGCAAATAGGTGGGGAAAAAGTAGGAATAGTCACAGGTTTTTTTTCTTGGTTTCCAAAATCACTGTGGACAGTGACTGCAGCCATGAAATTAAAAGACACTTGCTCCTTGGAAGAAAAGCTATGACAAACCTAGACAGCATATTACAAAACAGAGACATCACTTTGCTGACACGTCTGTCTAGTCAAAGCTATGGTTTTTCCAGTAGTCATGTACAGATTTGAGAGTTGGACCATAAAGAAGCCTGAGCACTGAAGAATTGATGTTTTTGAACAGTCATGCTGGAGAAGACTTTTGAGAGTCCCTTGGACAGCAAGGAGATCACACTTGCTAATAATCCTAATCCTAAAGGATTATTAGCAATAATCAATCCTAAAGGGAATCAATCCTGAATATTCATTGGAAGGACTGATGCTGAAGCTGAAACTCCAATATTTTGGCCACCTGATGCAAAGAACTGACTTATTGGAGGGGACCCTGATGCTGGAAAGACTGAAAGCAGAGAATAAGAGGGCAACAGAGGATAAGATGGTTTGATGGCATCACTGACTCAATGGACATGACTTTGAGCAAACTCTGGGAGATAGTGAAGGACAGGGAAACCTGGCATGCTGCAGTTCATGCGGTCACAAAGAGCTGGACATAACTTAGCGACTGAACAGCAACAAATCAACCTGAAGAGTGATAAGAAAGATGGAAACAGAAACAGTAAAGTAAGAGGGTAGATTTAAATCTATTGAGATTTAAATCATGAGATACATGAAGTGAACCAAATGTCCCAGTTAAAAGACAAAAAAAAGGTAACCAGCCAATATTTACAAAAAACAAAAATATGATGCTTAAAAGAGATAATATAAAAAATAAGCATATATTAAGATTGAAAGCAAAACAATGGAAAAATATATAGCATCCAAACACTAACAAAATTAAAATACTGTGACTATTTTAATATCTGAGAAAGTAAAACTTAAGACAAAAAGCATTATTAGACTAAAGAGGAATAGTTTATAATGATAAAATATTCATCATAAAGAAAAATTATTTTATAGTTTTAAGCATATAATAATATAGTATTTAACTATATAAAGCAAAAATTTAAAGCACTTTAAAGAACAATGGATGAATCCACAATCCGATTGAGAGGTTTGAAAATACTTTGAGAATAAATTAGCTAACTCATTTGTTCATTTAATCTCTCTTTTGGATCCTCATTCACAAGTGAGAACTGTTTTAGATGGTTGCTGTGGGTGTTATATATTTTCTACTGAAGAAATTATTCTAAGTGATGATTCACCATCCTCTCTTTATTCCAGCCAAAGAAACTAAGATAAAGCCCAAGTTTCATCTGAAATCTTAAGGTTTCTGCTTAGGCTTCATTAACTGACAGATTTTTGGAAGGCCTGAGAAAGGACTAGCTGTCTAGAGTCTCAAGGAGATAATTTTCCACATCAACTTTTTATGGACTGATAGGACTATCTCAGTAAAAAAAAAAAAAAAAAAGTCCTAATATGTATTTTTTAAATTTTATTGGAGTACAGTTGTTTTACAATTTGTTGGTTTCAGATGCACAGCAAGTTGATTCCATTATACCTTAATATGTATCTAGCAGGAGTCAGGTACTATGTTATAATGAGCTAACCAACAGATCAGAAACTGAATGATCATTCAAAATACATCTACCCATTCTGTAGAGCAGATGGGCTAATCTTACTCCTCTGTGGGTTAGTTTTCTCCATTACCCTATGGTGATAATAATTTACTTCCCAATAATGATCATTACAGAGCTTATACAGATATTCAATTAATAGCCAAACTATCCCATTTTCCTCTATTTGCTTGTTGATAATCAAGATATAACAGTTCTATTGCATTTGAGTCATCTGTTTAATCACACTTGTTCACAATGCTTTAGCTCTGTTTACACCACTCTGTTCCTTAGGAATCACAGATTATTTTACTACTGACTGTGCACCATCAGGAATATGGTCCCTTGTCTTATCTTGATAAGAGAGCACTGTTTCTTATCTTAAGCAAAAAGATAAACATTCAGAAGACTTCAATGTTACAGTCCTACTTGGTACAATTTTTGCTTATCTAGGTATGCATATCACTTGCACTGCATGAACAGTATGGTTCATTTTGAGCCTTGTTTTCAATGTTTCAGTATTGAGATGAATATAGGGTTCTGGCAGCTAGAAAGTACTGGCAGTCTATCACCCTCCATCTCATGCAGGTCTCTAAATAGAGTCTGGACAAATCTGTGCGGTTGCTCCTGCCAAGTCTTTCTACCATGACTGTTACCGTCACTCCATGGTCCTGATTCTCAGCCAACAATACATTTATTTAAGTCTGCTCAATTAAAATGGAGGAACAGGTTTTTGCTTATCTGCCAGAGAAGCACTAAGGGTTACTCACGGAAGCAGTCAGAAGGAATCTTCCTGCAAAATACCTGTCAATGAGATCTAGATTCTGTTTAGGCAGAACAGTTCCTTTAATAAAGATGATGAACTCTAGCCTCTAAAATCTCTAGGGTCTAAACTCTCTAGAACATCTTTTACAGGGCTAATATGCTTTTTCCTCAGTTTCTAATCCCAATCTATGAGTAAATGTATCTGTTTTGCTCAGTTTGGTTATCTTTACTCAAAAGTCAGCTTGATCCCAGTAGAGAAGAAAAGTGTCTATTTCACTCTAGTAAGTAGGATGTGTCTCCCCTGATGATAGTTAATACTCTTCATTAGGCTGGGTCTTGCCTTTGATCTGCTGACACAATTGATCTTGAATTTCTATTGGTTCTGATGCATCTTGTTTTGCGATTTCTCTCTCTAGGCTTTGTTTAATTCTCTCTTGCTTGTAGTTTTATGTCTGAACTTTGAACCCCCTGGGGGGCTAGATTTCCACTCCCCATCTCTTTTTCTCTTTTTTCTTATTTTTTAAGCTGATTTAGCAAGATCGTCATGTAGTGTTTTAGAAATAATATGTGTGATGGGGGTGGGGCGTGGCAGGAGAGAGGCATTGGGATCTTGGCAGTGATGTGTTCACAACTAGGTTACATTTTTTAATGCCTATCATATCCTCAGGGAATCTTTGGAGGGCTTCTGCTTAGGGCAATTGTATATTTTCCACGTCTTAAGAGCAAGCTAAATAAACAGTCGTTTAATATTGTGGCTTAGTTTTGCTGTCTTTATTGTAGTTTCCTAAGATCCAAAGACATTTGTAGTCCACACATGGTGCTACCAAAATTTTAGTTCTATGGAGTAAAACAATGCCTTAACTTTATATACCACTTTAAAACCAAAAATCTACATTAACACTCAAATGATTTTCAGTGCACCCTTGTATATTGGCAGAACAGGAATAGACATAGAAACACTGATAAACCAGAGGGGTCCACAGGAATCTCTTGATCAGGCTAAGCCCTCCTCCTTTTCTCTCCTCCCCAGAGAAATGGATAATAAACTGGATTCTTTGCCTAAAAGGATCTAAGACCAACTGAAATGCAGAATCCAAAATGAAAAAATGCCTGCTGGAGCATCATACACACAATCTTCAGTTTACAAACTACCCTTCCTTAATGGGGAGCAGAAAGGTGAGCTGCCTCCTTTGCTTCAGTAAACAAATAATGAGGAGGAAGCTGTGGTTAGATGCACATTTCCAGGGCCTTGATGGATAATTATCCAAGTGACTAATCATTAAGGTTAATGGACTTCCCTTGGTTAAATTCCATTCCATTGTATACTATTGGAAATAGATCCTTTGGGTCATTGAAGCTCTTTTAGGGTCTCTGCTCTTTGCCAAAAGGTACAATCTCAGAACCCATCTCTGGTTTGGCTGAACTGATGAATTAACAACAGCTTCTAAATTACTCAGGGAGAGTCTGTTCGCTGGACCAGACTGTGGAAATGAAGCACCAAGGAGAGTTCATCACAAGCTAAGTAGATAGCCTGCCCCCGTGGTGGTGCACAGACGAACACAGCTTCTGGGAACAGCAGGTAAGAAAACGGAGCCAGCCATGGAGGGGGAAACAACTCGCGAAGGTGCCATGAAAAATCACCTGTCTACTAAAATTACAGCAAAACAGCATGCTAGGGAATTTAAGAAAGATTTTTATGCAGATGGGGATTTACTCTTTTTTTTTTGTTGCACCTGCTGTCAGTAAGCATTAGACCATAAACATCAGCAAACATTGATTAAGCATATTGCCTTGATGAAACTTCAAGTGAAAGAAGAAAGTGGTTCAGCAGCTCCAAAGCCCAGAAGACAAATCACTCTTGGTATAGCAATTAGAATGGGGAAAACTACTGTACCGTTTTGAAAAAGCACTCTGAACTTGATTCCGTAGACAATCTAATACTAGCTGATATGACTTTAGAGAAAGTACTAGCACTCCTACTATGGATTGTAATTTTTGAAACGTATTTCAGCTTTATAAAATTCCACATGACCAAAACTATAAAGGTCAGTCTATTTCTAAGATATACCTCAGGCTGGATGTTTTAAACTAGCTTGCTTCAAGAAATATGGGGTATATTAAGTGAAATGTGAAAGACTTTAGGGACCCAGAATTCCTGGACTTCCTGGAGTTATGTCCATTTTGAGCTGAGTTTTCTGTCAATTTCCATCCAGCAGGTCGATAACATGAATGTTTCACAAGCAACTTTAAAATGCATTAGTCATTTTGGGATTCATTTCTTCAGTGTTCTCGCTACTTCTTTTGATCATGCAAGCTGCAGTTGGGCTGTGAGCACAAAATAATAACATTCTCAACTGAGAGGACCTACGTATGCAGTGAACATAAGTAAATTCTAGTTTACTTCTAATTGGAACACACCAAGTCAAATATGAGTGTAAACAAAAGTAAGGCTGTATAAGTTTGTGTGTTTGTGTGTATGTGTTGTGCACTTCGCCAAAAACTGGACACATTTATTCTTAAGTCCATACCGCTTCTTTCGTTGAAGTGGAAGGAAAATAAAATTCATGTTTATTGTGCATTTATTATGTGTCAGGCTTTGTGCTGGTCCTAATCAGAGCAGCCTAGAGCTTAGGCACGTGGTCTATGAAGTCAGGCTGCCTAGGTTGAAAGCCCAACTCTGCCATTACTGGCCATGAAACATCAAAGAGGTACTTAACCTCTCTAAGCTTCTTTTTTTTTAATCACTTGAGAAACATGGAAATTAATAGAACTTATATCATAGGATTATTGAGGTGATTCAATGAGTTAAGTTACGTGAAGTGTTTAGCACAGGGTCTGACACATGTCAATGCTCAATAAATGATACTACAATGTCTCATTAAGAATGACAGTAATCCTATGAAGTATATATCATTAGTCCCATTTTATAGATGTGACAACTGAGACTAAGGAAAATAAATTGATATATCCACAATTTCAAAACAAGCAATGATCTCATCTATGAAAAAAATTAAATGAATTTTCAAATGAATGAATGACTATATTCTTTAGGAGAATGCTAGCTGCTATAACAAATAAACCTCGAGTTTTTGAAAGCTCAAATACAAAAGATATATATTACTTCCAGGTAACTTTTACAATGGTTGTTCCTAGTTGCAAATGATCCTCCTCCTCACCATAATTCAGACATGCACATTTCTCCCATCTGGGAGTTCTACCAGCCCCAGGATCTAGTCATTTATATCCACCTGGCACAAGGGGAGAGAGACAGCATAGAAAAGGCCTAATGACTTCTGAAAAGCCTTGGCTCATCAGACATCACCTTCTACTTTCCCGCTGGTAAGAACTAGCCACATGGCCACACCTAGTTGTAGAAGATGCTGGGAAACAAAAGCCCTGGCCAGTCAGCTGCTTTCCAATGACAACTCCATTCTATCTATATAAGGGGAATATAATATCACTGTTACACAGCATTTAGTCCATGCTGTCAGTGGGTCAAATGATAGCATCTTTAAATATGATGGGCATTATTTATTTTTCTCTTAGTGCATAAAATTTCTCCAAATTAAAATTTAATTCCTCTTCTATTTATCATTTTATTTACTTCTTCCCAAAGGAATTTCAGACCAATGTATTTCAGGTCTTGAGCAACTATCTTCATGAGTCAAGGTAATTGTGCTACACTAAGTCTGATGGAGGAAAGAGCAGGAAGAATCTTGTCAATTAAATTTATAGCCCGAAGCTTGTGAGTTTGTTATGTGTGTGTTTTTCTGGGCTTCAAATATTGATAAGGGCCATCATGTGAGTCCATCTTTAAAAAACAAAGTCAAAGCCTTGTCCTGATGGTGAACTAGAGGGATTCGGCATTGAATAGTTAATATAACCCATAGAAAAACATACTAAATGCCTGGAAGTAAAGTTCACCTAAATGAATAATTAAACAGGACCACACATATAATCAATGATCCCTGTTTTCAGTTATCTATTGCTGTGTAAGAAACCACTTCCAAACCGTGACTTTAAACAAAAACCATGCATTACTCTTATAATTAAGCACATTGATTGGGCTCATCTGGGAAGTTCTTCTCTACATGATATCAGCTGAGGCTGTGGTCCTCTGCAGACTTAACTGAACTGGAACATCCATGGTGGCTGTCTCCTGTGACTGATGCCTTGGTGGAGACAACTGGAAGCTTGGGTACAGCTGGGACATAGGACAGTTGGGACTCCCTGTCTCCCAATGTAATTTCCAGGCTTCCCCATCTCCATATGGCCTCTCTAGCAAATATCTCCATGTAATTTCTCCAGCAAAGTAGCTGCACTTCCAATATGGCAGCTCAGGATGCCCCAAAGCACATAAGTGAAATCTGCCAAGTCTTCCCAAGACTTAGGACCAACATAAGGTCATTTCTCCCAAATGCTATTGGTTAAACAGAGGTGTAGGTGTAGCCTAGGTTCAATATTCTGGAAATATAAAAGAATATAGGAAGCTATATTCACCATCTAGGAAGCTATTACTACAACCTGAGCTCAACAATGAGAATAAGCACCATGTTATAATCAAAGTCCAGAGCAGATAACAAAGTTGATATACTTGGCCTCTCATTTTTTCCCTTCAGTTTACTCTTTCCTAAGAGTCAATTTTACAAAGGAGCATTCTTGATCTCAGAGTGAGAAAATGCAGACAGTGGTAATCTAAACTGTCATGATACAACTTAATTCCGTTTATCTAGAGATGGTTCTCTCATTGTTCTACCTTTAGATGGATGAAAAGATGAGATTAACAAAGCTGAAGAAAGTAGAATTAGAAAATAAGAAGAGGCAGTCAAATAATCCCATAAAAAATGGGATGGCAACTCTAACGAGGGCCATGGAGTGGTGTCAGAGCTGTGAGAATAGTTAGGGAGCACCTGGGTAATTTAGACAAGAAATGATGAATTTTGAATTTGCTGTAAGGATCTGCTGAAAGCCCTGTGGAGGGCTTTCAGAAAATGAGATGCACTGCAGAGAGAAGATGGCAGAGGAGTAGGTGAACGTGGAGCACATTTCTCTCCTTGAATGCCTCAGTAATATACCTTCAGATGCAGAAGATCTCATAGAATACCAGCTAAGATTGGGCAGGAGTCCCTGACCTCTGGAAAGGAATATACAGATGCACACAAATCTTGGTAGGATGAAGGAAGGGGAAAAGGAGAGTGACTAGGACTGGACCTGAACCCAGGGGGTGGGGGAACTGAAGCAAGGGTCAGACCCCTACATCACAGCAACTGCTTGGGACAAAGGGGAAGAGTGTGGGGCTGTTATAGAGTGCAGCAGCTGATCTGTGACAGTTTGAATGGAGTAAGAACCACAAAGACAATCCTTGCTGCAGCCCCACATAGCCCAGACAGGGCGCAAGTTCCCTGGAACATATGGCGTCTGGGAGCTGGCGCTTAGGGATTGGAGAGCAATTCCAGGGTGAGGCCTGTTGTTGACTGTGGGGAGATGGCTGCAAGGGATGTGAGAGAGAAGACTGCGGTGCCGAATGCCTTTGGAAGAAAGCTGGGCCGCCATGGAAGCAAGGCAGTACTGCTGAGTCATGCGTAGGGGTGGAGCCATCACTGTAGGCTCTCCCTCGCCACATGCCAGCACCAGCAGCTGAACAATAAAGACCCCAGAGAGGGTGGCCCTTTAAGTGTCTGACGTGCCGAGCATTAGAAAAGGACCCCAGCCAGGGAGGCCCTTTGGACTCCAGCTGCCAGAGGCTAGAAGAAGCCCACCAGCGCCCTGGCTCCTGCACCTGAGGCTGCTGCCATCTTGCACACTTGGGACCACCAAGGTCCCCATGATCCAAGCAGCTGCCCCACCTCCTTGCTCAATCTTCACTGGACCAGAGCTGCCAGTGGCTAGGGAAAAGCACCCTAATAGCCCCATGGCTCCTGCTCCCACGGCCACCAGCTCCCCCGTGTACCCGGCACTACCAGGGTCCCTGCAATCCAAGCCGCTGCACCGTGTCCACACATGGCCCTCGCTGGGGCAGACCCAAGTCTCCAGGGCAGCCTCAGGAGGAAACACCCGTGGATGACCCACGTGCAGAAGTGGAGATAAAACCACAGTTGAACTCCAGGGGCAGTGTGGGTAAGGAAGAAGATCAAAAACCTGTCCACCAGTTGTATGAGCTACAGTTTAAATCCACACAACCAACTAGGCAGACTGTGTCTACAGAATATATAAATAGGATGATGCGCGTTCCCACAAAAGAAAATGCACTAGATCTGGTGGTTGTGGACACTGAAGGCAAGGACACGCTGTAGCAGGGCCACATTAGAGTCTGAGCTGTCCCCACAGCAGGCCCAGAGACCAGCCCAGTGTTGGAGGATATCCTAGGAGGCAGAGGTAGACTGTGGCTTACAGCTAGGGAAAGAATGCTGACAACTGAGATCTGAGAGAAACATTTATTATTATTCTTACATTTTGACTTGTTGGTTCTGGATTATTTTTTCTTTTCTCTGTTGTTGTAGTTGTTGAATTTATTTTTACTGTTAACTCTATTTAAACTTTTGAGAACATTTTTTTTTAATCACACTTTTAATTTCCTTTATATACTTCTATCTCTGCTGGCTTTTTGTGGTTCTGTGGAATTTTTCTTTTTTAAATTTTGTTTTTGTTCAATTTATTTATTTGCTTTTCTTGTGGTTCTTTTCCTGCTGTAGTTATCCTTCAATAGACATAAATCTTTTTTTATATACTTCTATTTAACTTTACTTTTCTATTTCTTTTTTCTTTTCTTCCTTTTCTTTCTTTACTTCTCCACATTTTGTTTTCCTCCTTTGCTTTATTCTTCACTTGGGACTCTGCTTTCGTTTTGTTTTAGGTTTGTGTTTTAGTTTTGGTTTTAATTGGTTGATATCATTTTGGTTTCCTTTGCTTGTTGGGTCACTCTGTTGTACTTTCTTTTCCTTGGACTGTTTGGTTGTTTGTGTGTATGTGCATGTGTGTGTGTGTGTTCCTTTGTCTTTATTTGTCTGATTTTGTATTTACCATTTGTCGGGGTTTGCCTTGCTTCTCGTTTTGTTTTGTTTTGTTTTTGAGTGTTTGTTTTAATCCTCTTTAATGCCATTAACACGTGGATTGTGGAATCTTGGTTACCTGGCTTGAGATCTGGCCTGAGCCTTTCAAGTGGAAGCTCTGAGTCCAGGACACGAGACTGCCAGAGAACTCCTGACTCCAAAGAGTATTAATCAGTGAGAACTCCCCTGAGGACCTCCGCCTGTAAGACCCAGCCTCACCCTACTCCCAGCAGCACCCAGTGCAGGATGCCTCACCCAAATAACAAGCAAGGCCAAACACAATCCCAATCACCAGCAGACAGGCTTCCCACAGACGCTCCAAAACATACCATCTCACACAACCCTGCTGATCAGAGGGAAAAAAAACAAAACACCTCGTCCCACCAGAACACAGGCACAAGTCCCTCCCAATACAAAGCTTACTCAAACCACTGGCAACCTCACCCACCAAGGGCAGAAACCAAAAGGAAGAAGGAATACAACCCTAAAGCTGGGGGAAAGGAAACCTCAAACACAGTAAGTTAGGAAAAAATGTAAAGACAGAAATATTGTGCAAATGAATAAGGGAAAACCCACAAGACCAAATAAATGAAGAGGAAATAAGCAAACTACCTAAAAAAGAATTTAGAATAATGATGGTAAAGATGATCTAAAACCTCAAAAATAGAATGGAGAAAATGCAAGAATCAATGAAAACATTTAACAAGGACCTAGAAGAAATAAAGACTAGATAGAGATGAGCAACACAATTACTGAAATTAAAAATACTCTAGTAATGCACAACTGCTAAAGTTAAAAAATAGCAGAATAACTAAGGCAGAAGAATGGATAAGTGAGCTGGAAGATAGAATGGTGGAAATAACTGCTAAAGAGCAGAATAAAGGAAAAAGAATGAAAAAAGTTGAGGATAGTCTCAGAGACCTTTGGGACAATATTAAACATACCAACATTCAAATTATAGGGGTCCCAGAAGAAGAAGTGAAAAAGAAAGGGTCTGAGAAAATTTGTGAAGAGGCTATCAAACATCTCCCAAAAAACAAAAGCCCAGGGCCAGATGGCTTCATAGGTGAATTCTATCAAACATTTAGAAAAGAGCTAATGCCTATTCTTCTGAAACTCTTCCAAAAAAATTGCAGAGGAAAGAACATTTCTAAATTCAATCTACGAGGCCACCATTACCTTGATACCAAAACCAGATAAAGACAGCACAAAAAAAGAAAGTTATAGGCCCTTATCATTAATGAACATAAACACACAAATCCTCAATAAATTCTAGCAAACAATTTAACAACACATTAAAAAGATCATACACTATGATCAAGTCAGGTTTATCTCAGGAATGCAAGGATTCTTCAATAAATGCAAATCAATCAATGTGATTAAAAACTGTATGATAATCTCAATAGATGCAGAAAAATCTTTTGACAAAATTCAGCACCCATTTATGGAAAAAAAAAAAAAAAGCTCTTCAAAAATGGGCTTAGAAGGAACCTACCTCAACATAAAAAGGCCTTATATGATAAACCCACAGCAAACATTATTCTCAATGGTGAAAATCTGAAAACATTTCCTCTAATATCAGGAATAAGACATGGGTATCCACTGTCTTCACTATTATTCAAAATAGTTTTGGAAGTCCTAGCTATGGTAATCAGAGAAGAAAATGAAATAAAAGGAATCTAAATGGGAAAAGAAGAAGTAAAACTATCATGTTTGCAGATGACAATGATACTATACATAGAAAACCCTAAAGATACTTTCAGAAAATTACTAGAGCTAATCAATGAATTTAGTAAAGTCATAGGATACAAAATTAATACACAGAAACCACTTGCATTCCTATACACTAACAATGAAATATCAGAAGGAGAAATTAAGGAATCAATCTCATTTACCATTGTAACAAAAAGAATAAAATACCTAGGAATAAAGGAGACAGGAGAGCTGCCTAAGGATAAAAGAACTGTATACAGAAGACAATAGGACACTGATGAAAGAAGTCAAAGACAGCATAGACAGATGGAAAGATACTCCATGTTCCTGGGTTGAAAGAATCAATATTGTGGAAGTGACTATTCTACCAAATGCAATATACAGATCCAATGTGATCCCTATCAAATTACCAATGCTATTTTTCACAGAATTCGAACAAAAAATTTCATAATTCATACAGAAACACAAAAGACCCCAATTAGCCAAAGCAATCATGAGAAAGAAGAATGGAGCTGGAGGAATCACCCTCAGACTGTACTACAAAGCTAGAGTCATCAAGCCACTAACTCACTGGCACAAAAACAGAAATATAGACTAATGGAGCAAGATGGAAAGCCCAGAGACAAACCCACACACCTATGGGTACCTTATCTTTGACAAAGGAGGCAAGAATATACAATGGAGAAAAGATAGTCTCTTCAATAAGTGGTGCTTGGAAAACTAGACAGCTGCAGCTAAAAGAAAGAAACTAGAACATTTCCTAACACCATACATAAAGATAAACTCAAAATGGATTAAAGACCTGAATGTAAGACCAGAAACTATAAAAACTCTTAAAGAAAAACATATGCAGAACACTGTTTGACATAAATCACACAAGGTCTTCTATGACCCACTTTCTAGAGTAATGGAAATAAAAACAAAACTAAGGGGGCCTTAATTAAACCTAAAAGCTTTTGCACAGCAAAGGAAACTATAAACAAGGTTAAAAAACAACCCTCAGAATGGGAGAAAATAATAGCAAATGAAATAACTGACAAAGGATTAATCTCCCAAACATACAAGCAGCTCATGTAACTCAATACCAGAAAAAACAAAAAAACCCAATCAAAAAGTGGACAGAGTAACCTAAACAGCCATTTCTTCAAGGTGAACATACAGATGGCTAATAAATACTTGAAAAGATGCTCAACATTGCTCATTATTAGAGAAATGCAAATCAAAACTACAATGAGATATCATTTCACACTGGGCAGAAAGAATCTACAAACAATAAATGCTGGAGAAGGTGTAGAGAAAATGGAACCCTCTTGCACTGTTGGTGGGAATGTAAATTGATGCTGCCACTATGAAAACAGTTATGGAGAGTCCTTAAAAAACTAGGAATAAAATTATCATATGACTCAATAATCCCCCTACTGGACATACACCCTGATGAAACCATAATTGAAAAAGACACGCATCCCAATGTTCATTGCAGCACTATTAACAATAGCTGGGACAGGGAAGCAACCTAGATGTCCATCAACAGATGAATGGATAAAGAAGCTATGGTACATATATACAATGGAATATTACTTGGCCATAAAAAGGAATGCACTTAAGTCAGTTCTAATGAGGTGGATGAACCTAGAGGCTATTATACAGAATGAAGAAAGACAGAAAGAGAAAAATAAATATCATATACTAACACATGTATATGGACTCTAGAAAGATGGTACTGATGAACCGCTTTTCAGGGCAGCAATGGAGACACAGACATAGAGAACAGAGCTGTAGACACAGTGGTGGCAGGGAGGAGAGGGTGGGATGAATGGAGAGAGTAGCATGGGAATACATAAACTACCACATGTAAAATAGAGAGTCAGGGGGAATTTGCCGTATGACTCAAGGAGCTCAAACCAGGGCTCTGTGACAACCTAGAGGAGTGAGATGTGGTGGGAGGTAAGAGGGAAGGGACATATGCATGCTGAGGTATGTCAGAAACCAACACAACATTGTAAAGCAATTATCCTTCAATCAAAAATAAAATTTTTAAATAAAATTAAATTAAAAGGAGATGCATTAAGAAACATTTATAACGCATAATCCATAGGATTTGATGACCAGTGACTTTAAGGAGGGAGGGAGAGTAACTCTGGCTTCCCTTTCTCCCAGTCCATTTTCTGAGTCTTGTTATTCAGTTTTCCAACAATTCTGAGAGCTATTAATATACAATATTTCTTTGATATTAATAATTCACATTTCTGCTCAAACCAGCCTCTGTGGATTACAACTGGGATCCCTGAGCAGCCCAAATTCAGAAACCTGGAGGACGAACTGGGGGTTCATCAGAGAAAACAGAGATGTGGAATCCAGAGGTGTGAATGAGGCTGTCCAGGGAGTGTACGGAGGGTGAGAATGAAGTGAGATGAGGACAGGAGTCTGAGGAAAAGCCACAGGTAAAGGCGGAGCAGAGCCGAGCAGAACGCTAACACTGGGCCCCTGAGAACAGTCACTTAAAAGAGTTTCTTCCTTTGCCACTTATCGCAGTGCAGTAACCCAGGATATAGTGGATTCAGGTGTCAGTGGTGTTTAGAACTCAGAGTCCCAGCAACACAAAAGACCTGTTGGTATCTCGGGACAGAGGCAGTACGGAGTCCATCAAGGGGAGGAGACAGAATTGGAAGCAGGAGGCCAGCCTCCTCCACGTGGAGGAGAGGAGAGGCAGAACGGACGAGGCTCGGTCGAAAGGTGTAGGCACGGGGACGTCTGAGTCCAGAGCTGGGGAACAGCACCATAAAGGGGGCCCACCAAGTTTAGTGCTGCACCCAGAATGAGCCACCCTGTCCCATCACACTTCACATGACCAGGAGGCGCCTGGTCAGGGCCCTATAGGTGTGCGCTTAGACCAGAGAAAGAAGCCTGCACAGGCATGGAATTTATAATTGAAGCAGGACAGGTGTGCTAGGCTTCCTTGGAAGGTCTTATTCCAGGCAACATAAACAACTGAGTGGTTGGAATAATAAAAAGATTTCATCCAAATTGGAACCAAGTAATATATAATAGTTCCAGATGTGAGTTCATCCCTGATGTCCATAGCTAATATTAATTGTTGGCACTGCATGGATAATTCTTGTAAAACCCACTGTCTTGGGCTCTAATTGTAGTATGTCTAGGTTTTTTCACCTTGGCAGAAGCATCTCATAGCATTTAATATCTCTTTTGTCCTTCCCCAGAGTAGCTGGCAAAGCGCTAGCATGTGTAAGTATTCAGCAGGTACTTGACCTAGCTGGCTTATATATATAGAACAAGTTTTTATGCCAAAACTTCAGATCAATTCTTACCACAGGTCATGGCATATTTTTCTTACTATAGCTTTTCCTTTTATTTGCTTTAATACTTCTCAGAAAAAAAAAAACAGGACTCTGAAACATGAGGACTTAATGAAGCTTGGAGACTTCAGTTATCTGATGTCTATGAAGCCTGACCAGGCTCCTTCTAGTCAGTAAGATCATATGGGAGCTTCCGTGACAAGCTTCTACTTTGCTAATGATTTTACAATCCTGTTACCCACTGTAATTGCTTAAATGGCGCTCTAATTAGCTGCCTTAAATGACTTTCCTTTTTTCCTAAAAGTAGTATGCGTTTTAGTTTAAAATATGAGCCACTGGTGTTTCCTTTTCCAAGATGCTTGTTTAGTACAAGAGGAAAGTGAAAGTGTTAGTCACGCAGTTTTGCCCAATTTTTTCTGACCCCGTGGACTATATAGCCTGCCAGGCTTCTCTGTCCATGGGATTTTCCAGGACAAGAATACTGGAGTGGGTTGCCATTCCCTTCTCCAGGGATCTTCCCAATCCAGGGATCGAATCCCAGTCTCCTGCACTGCAGGCAGATTCTTTACCATCTGAGGCACCAGGGAAGCCCCTGAGTATATATTTGCAGAGGTCTTACTCAAGCATTTCTATAGCCCAGGTTGATTTATGGCATATAAATGCTTCAGTACTTTTGTGGGTTCAGTGATGTTATATAAAGATCTCTTACATTTTTCCTGGTTTTTAAATACTGTTAATTCATTCATGAGCTTCCCACAGTTCCAGTTTATTTCTGGTACCTGCAACAAGTCAGTCAGCTATGTTTATGATTATACACAATTTTAGAAAGGAGAAGTGACAGGAGAGCATGTGCCAGGGGAAAAAAAGTTGAGACACTTATTATGGATACAGATTTGTCTTCCCTGCATTCATTGTTTCCTTTGAAACTACCATCCATGGACTCATCTATTGTTATGGTACTGGTAAATGACTCCATAGCAGATAAAGTACAGCAATGGACCTATACTCATGGACTTCACTGGTCTTAATATGGTCCCCACCAGCCTGAAGCAACTGGCTTGATAAAACAATGGGACCACCTTTTGAAGACTCGATAACAGCCCCATTTAGATGGCAGTATCTCAAACTGGAACAGGTTCTCTAGGAGGCTGTCTATGCTTTGCATCTGTCTCCAATATATGGTGCTTTCTCTCCTACAGCCAGGATTTGTGGGTCAGGGGATCAAGGGGTAGAAACAAGAAGGACACTTCTATTACCCCCTAGTGACTGAATAGTAAATTATTTGCTTCCTCTCTCTGCAACCTTATGATCTAATGCCCTAGAGTTTTTAGTTCCTCAATGAGGAATGCTTCTACCAGGAGACACAATAGTGATTCCACTGAGCTAGAAGTTAGGGCTGCCACCCGGTCACTTTGGGCTCCTTATGTCTCTAAATCAACAGTTCAGAAAGGGAGTCCCTGAGCTGGCTGGGGAGAGTGATGCTGACTACCTAGGAGAAATCGGACTGCTGCGCAACGGTGGAGGTAAGGAAGGGTGTCTGGAATGCAGGAGATCCCTTAGGACATCTCTTAGGATTGCCATGTCCTGTGATTAAAATCAACAGAAGACTATATCAGCCCAATCCAAAAAGGACTACTAGTGACTGAGACCCTTCAGGAATGAAGCTTTGGGTCACCCCACCAGACTAAGAACCATGAGCAGATGAGGTGCTTGCTGAGAGCAAAAGGAATACAGAACGAGTTTTGGAAGACATTAGTTATAAACACCAGTTACAACCACAACACCAGTCACAGAAACAAGGACTGTAATTGTCATGAATATGTCTTCTTTATTTTGTTTTGAATATCAGTCAGTTCAGTCACTCAGTCATGTCCGACTCTTTGTGAACCCATGGACTGCAGCATGCCAGGCTTCCCTGTCCATCACCAACTTCCAGAGCTTGCTCAAACTCATGTCCATCGAGTCAGTGATGCCAGTCAACCATCTCATCCTCTGTCATCCCCACCTCCTCCTGCCTTCAATCTTTCCCAGCACCAGGGTCTTTTCCAATCAGTCAGTTCTTCACATCAGTGGCCAAAGTATTGGAGTTTCAGCTTCCACATCAGTCCTTCCAATGAATATATTTATGAATATATCTGTGTGTATATGTATATATAGCAAATCTCTTTGTCTTTCCCCCCTCTTTTACCCCCTTATCATATAACATAAAATGTATTTACTTTATATCATAGTATTTAAGTATTTTTAACTTCACATCATAGTATTTCAGTTACAGGATATCAAGGAGAAAAGTAAAAATTACCAAGGATTTGACATCCTTTTCTGAGAGGAGAGTTAGTGTATTTTCAATTGGATATAGGATAGTTGTATAATTGTTAGGCATAAGTATGACCTTACAGCTATCTTTATTTAGAGATTAAGCATGGTTTAAGATGAAAGTGGGTGCCAAGTTGCCAGGGGGTGGATTTGTGATGGTTAAGATTGTGTCACCTTGGTTGGACCACAGTGCCCAGATTTTTGTCAATTATTATTCTGGTTGATTCTGTGGGTATGGTTTTGGATGAGATTAACTCTAAACTGGCGGACTTTGAGTAAGGCAAATTGCAAACTATAATAGGGGTAGGTCTCATCCAATGAGTTAAAGGACTGAATAGAGCGAAAGATGCCTGCACAAGAGTGAATTCTCCAGCAGACGGCCTTTGCACTTGAACTGCAACACTGCCTCTTCCTGAAGTCTCCACTTCTGGCCCACCCTGCAGATTCTGGATTTGCCAACCTGCATAATTCTGTTAGTCAATTCCTTAGACTAAATCTCTTTCTATATATATATATTCTCTTTCTCTGATTTCTATTTATATGCAGAAACCTGATACACAAGATGATAGCTGTCATGAGTGTTTTGGTTAGGATGATGTATTAAAAGCTAGACAAATTTCTGGTTTCAAAAATATGCCAGACTGACTAACCAGTTTTTACATAGAAGTGATATACAAAATTAAGCAGAAAATTGCCAAACTAAAAAAATTTAAATTACCCAGAATGCAGCAAAAAATAAAATTATTCCAACCTGAGATTATTATTAATATAATAAATTCAAGATGTCCACTTATGTCTAATAGTTCTAGAATTAAGGTGAAGAGCAGAGATTGACAATTTTTTTTTTTCTGTAGAGAATCAAACAATAAATTGTTTAGGCCTCATGGGCCATATAATTCCTTTTACAACTACCCTACTTTGAAGTTGTAATGAAAAAGCAGTCATAGACAAATATGTAAACAAATGGGCATGGCTGTGTTCCAATAAAATTTTATAAAAACAGGCAATGGCAAGATTTTGCCCCAGGTCATAGTTTACTGACCTTTGGCCAGAGATAAGAGATGAAAGTCAATATTTGATCAAAGAGTAGAGAATTTTCCTGAATTTTTAAATGCTTGACCTTTAGGTTGAGGAAGCATACAATGTCCAAAGTGAAATAAATAAAAATAAAGCACACTCAGTCACACTGTAATGAAGCTCCTGAATAAAAGCATCAAGAGAAAAATTTTATCCACAGCCAGAAAAAAAACTAGAGTATCTATAAAGGACTGGCTGTTAGCATATTTCTCATCAGTAAGAAATAAAATCCAAAACAAAGGGATCAAATCTTCACAGAATTGGGGAAAATAGTAGTCAATCTATAATTATATACCATGAAAAACTACCATTAAAGAATGAGGGCAAAATAAAGACATTTTGAAACAAATTCTGAAACAGTTTACAAGTCACACACCCTTACTGAAAGGACTAGTAGAAGACACACTTCAAATGGAAGGAAACTGACCCAAAAGGAAGGAATTGAGAGCCGTGCTGAGAAGAGACTCATTTTCTGTGGGTAATTTAAATATGCTTTAATGATAATAAGTGATGTCCAAGATCTTAAAAATAAGACAGAACCATAATACTAGGCAACAATAATTTAGATTTTAAGTCAAGTGGTACAAGTTAAAGGAAGAAACAAACAAAAAAAAAGGAATGCTTAACTTCCAAAACCAATAAAAGGATTAAAACTTAATTTTAAAAAAGATTAAATCCAATAGGAGTTGGAAAAGGAAAAGAAAGAGAGATTCATAGGAAAACACAAAATAATAGGCAGAAATCAATTCAGATACACCAGAAACTGCATCAAGTGGGTTTAAAACACAGAAGTTCTCAGGTTATTTTTTTAAATATAACAACAAAATCAAATTAGGAACTATTTAAGGGTCACACATAGAACTTAACACAATAAGTTTAAAAGATGGAAATAACAGACTAAGGAAATACTAATAAAATAGATTTGTGACAATATTATTTTTAGACAAACTTTAAGACAATAATATTAGAAATAAAAGAGATCATTATGCTTTGATAAAAGGAAAAAACTTAAATGTTTTTAAAAATTTTTGAATAGGCATCTAACAATATAGTCTTAATATGTACAAAGCAAATTTAGGCAGAATTACCAGGAGCTGGTGCTGTGAATGGAATGTTGTGTTCCCTCCTTCCCTAAAGTCATCTGTTGAAACTTAGCCCTTGATGGTCATTAGGTCAGGATGAGGTCATGAGTCCTGAATATTCATTGGAAGGACTGATGCTAAAGCTGAAGCTCCAATACTTCAGCCACCTGATGTGAAGAACTGAATCATTGGAGAAGACCCTGATACTGGGAAAGACTGAAGGCAGGAGGAGAAGGGGATGACAGAGGATGAGATGGTTGGATGGCATCACTGACTCGATGGATATGAGTTGAGCAAGCTCTGGTAGTTGGTGATAGACAGGGAAGCCTGGCATGCTGCAGTCCATGGGGTCGCAAAGAGATGGACATGACTGAGCTGAACTGAACTGAGGTCATGAGGGTGGAGTCTTAATGATATGATCAATGCCCTTACAGGGAGAG
Source organism: Cervus canadensis (assembly GCF_019320065.1). Lineage (NCBI taxonomy): Eukaryota > Metazoa > Chordata > Mammalia > Artiodactyla > Cervidae > Cervus > Cervus canadensis. The sequence goes on from NC_057401.1 coordinate 12,537,998, forward strand.
ACCAGAGTACCATCTAACCTCCCTCCCCTCTCCACCAGGTGACATCATAACAAAAGGCAGCCATCTGCAAACCAGGAAAAGGGCCGTCACCAGCCCCTGAAGCTTATGGCATCTCTTTTAGCCTCCAGAGTTGTGAGAAATAAGTATATGTTGCTTAAACCATCCAGTCTATGGTATTTTATAATAGCAGCCTGAACTAAGACAGATGGGAAGAGCTAATTATTTCAAAAATATTTCACCAGTTGGTAGGATCTTTGTGGAATCACTGTTTGCCAAGAGTTTAATTTTCTTCAGTTCAAGAAACATGCTAGGAAACTGATTAACTAATAATGTACAAGCAACAAAAAATGCATTGCTATTCTGTGATTTGTATAGGTGTATTTGCTTTCATACAATCACCATCTGATTACCCTATATTTGGTTTTTATTTATATGCAAAGGGAAACTGGATAACAAAAATGGAAAAGGCCTAGATTCATGAGTAAGGAATTGATTAAAGAAGAAAATGCCACGAGGAGTCAAGGACGGAAAATGTCTCAGGCATCAAGGTTAGTCTTGAACGGGTAATGGGACAGCTTCTCCATTAACATGTGGAAAAAGGTGTATGTGGATACAGAGGAGTGTATTTATGGAATGGGTTGGGGCAATTAAGTGAGTGTTTTCCCCATGCCAACCTGCATTTGCATGTAAGTTATTCAGAGGATATAAACTCTAAAAAGGCGAATATTTGCCTATCTTGTTGCCATTAATCTTCATATGTAAGACAGGCTACATGTACACGTAAATGTACAAATATATTTGCTAATGTACTAATGAGTTGTTCAATGCTGTGCTGTGAAGGGGGTTAGGAGAGATTAGAGCAGAGAGCTTGGGGAAGTAAGCCAGTTAGCCCTCGGAGGATAATAAAAGTCAAAGTCAAGTCGCTCAGTCGTGTCCAACTCTTTGCGACCCCACAGACTGTAGCCTACCAGTGTCCTCTGTCCATGAGATTTTCCAGGCAAGAGTACTGGAGTAGGTTGCCATTTCCTTCTCCAGGGGATCTTCCTGACCCAGGGATTGAACCCGGGTCTCCAGCATTGCAGACAGACGCTTTACCGTCTGAGCCACCAGGGATAATAGGGCTTTGCAAATGTGTCTGGGACTGAATGCATCTGTCACATTAAAATTTTGTGTCAGGGTTGGAAGGAGGGTTTGATCCCTGTGTACAATAGGAATCACAATCTTTGAGACAAGAAGTGCTAGAAGGCACTTTCAAGGATCACTTCAGAAGTGTCATCTCAGAAAAAAAAAGGGGGAAGTAATAACTCTTTACCTGAAAGTGGAACCACCTCAAACACCAGTTAATACAATTAGCTTATAAAGCCAAAGAAACATGAAGTAGCAGCTTAGTGGATCCTGAGGAGGTCTAAAGAGGTGTATTAAGCCAGTCATGGGAACCTGGGATTTTAGGCTTAGGTAGTATCTTCATTGCAGGTACAAGTCTGGATTAGTACTCAACAACCTTCTTTTCGAAATATTCTGTATTGAATTGTTAAGACTTGTCTTTATACCTCCCTGTTTGGAAGATTATAGAGTATCTATAGACTACAGTAGTTGTGTTTAAGTCGACGGCTTCCTTGTAAGGTCATCGCCTAAACCCTCAGAAAGAGGGTTAGCCCTCTTAGCTGTAGCCCTAACGGATCATTTCCTAGGTGGGCTGCTGCTGAGATGATTTTCCCAGGTGTTTGTCGGTACCTATCTTCAATGAGTAATTTCAGACAGTGACATTCTTATAACTTATTAAAAAGACATATGCTGTTTGGGACTGCAGTTTAAGATCTAAAGCATCTTCACTTTCCCTTTTTCTCAGACTCTGAAAAATCCGGTTCAGTGTTGCTCTACACTGATTATATTTTAATTATTTTCCTTTAACTCAGCTCACCTTGTTACAAAATTTAGGTATTTCCCAGACAGAACACCCTAATTATATGTCAGAATAAGTTATTATGGAATGTAGACAAATCTAAAGGAAGTTGCCATTTTGGACTCACATACAAGATAATAATTGGTTTCCTGTTAAGAAAATTTGAATAACCAGTATTAGGCCATCCCTATTAGAAACAGATGTTCTTATCTTTCAAAATATCACATTAGTTTTTGATTAGCAGCTGAAAACTTCCCAGAGGCACTATCAGTTTTACCACTAGGATAAATGTGGGCAACCGGTATTATATTAGTCAAAATACACAGACAGTCAATAGTACAGATCCAAATCAAAATAGCTCAAGAAAACAAAAAAGGATGTTTCCCTTATGTTAACGTGTCCTCAAATGATACCATCACAATGACTTCAGCCTCAAACAGACTCCAAATGGCGGAAAACATGCCCCAATTAGCTCCAGGTTTATACCATCTTTTGGCTTCCAACCCCAGCTAGAAGAAAGAGAACCCCTCTTGCCAGCATCTGTATCAATCTATGAAAATACCCTGGCCCCCTTGGTTCAGATGCTCTCCCACATAATTCACTAAGCCCAGGGATACCGAGCAATCTGATTGGCCAGCCCTGCTACTCCCTCTCATCATCCACGTCATGGGGAAGGGAAAGCTACATGATTGACAGACCATTTCCAGACGCCAAAGATGCTGAGCAGACAGAAGAAAAGTAGTCAATCTTCATCTCATTCTTTCCAGGGACATCTCAGTGTAAGGGATCTGTACTCAGACATACCTACACCATTCACTTGCTAAAGCAAGTTACCTAACTCCCTCTTTTGAAGTCATCTATGTCAAGCACTGTTCAGATACTTCCATTCCTCCCTTAGGTTCATCCCTGTTCTTGGCTGATAACTGTGTCCTCAGCCTGTAGAGAGGAGACGGAGCTCATCTGCTCCACCCACCCCCTACAAGCCCAGCTCCCAGAGTGTCCCTGGCTGCAATTCTCCCCAAATGTGTGCTCACAACTTTCTCTGACCCTCATTAAATTTCTGGCTATAAAGAGTGATCGGCTACATAGAATGACCCATTCCAAAAGGGTACTAGAAAGCTAAGACTTTACTCTTCCACAAATTGCATGCAAGAGATCACCATGAAAACTATTCAAAAGTGAACTTTCTTTTATAAATATAGCTAACACTTGCTGGTTAACTCTTGATAGTTAATTGCCTTCAAACTGTGAAAGCACTTTCTCGGTGTCTTCTCCCTCTGCCAAGTAGCATTCCAGTTTCAGTTGACCTTGGCTAGGACATTGAACAGTTTTCATTTGTAAAAGCCCTGTTGACCTGAGCATCTGATCCTCTATTTGTTATTCACACCATATCCTCCCTGCCTTTGTGTGAAGAGTTAATATACATACGAGGACAGCAAGGTCCAAACCTCACTCATTACAATGAGCAAGCCAGAATTACTACAGGGACCAGTACCAAAAGCATCACATGCACAAAAATAGTCCCTAGTCACTTTCTCTTGTTTATATTTAAGAGAGTTTGACAGCCTTTTTCATGGGAAAGTGTTGTTCAAGAAATGCAGCTTCCACCGGTGCCAGGGGAAGGGCAGGCGGAGAAGCCAAGTGCTTGGCTAATAAGGACAGAGACATCTGCATTAGCTGTTTGAAGAAGACATAGGGGATTGGGAACATATTTGTTTAGCCATATTCCTTATTGCTTTATTATTATTCCAGCTTAAAGTCTGCCTGTACTTGTGTACGTTCAGCTCTGGAATCCACAGTTTGAGATGTTTAACTCCTTACTCCAAAACAAACATGTGCAACTGAGGAACTGGGGGATGTGATCTGAAACTCAACATCCAACCTGTACAATGCAGAGATTATTGATAAGAGAGAAAGGCATGGGGTTTTTATGCACTTTTTTTCTGCCCTAGAACCATATTGATCCTCACCTTAAAATGCAGACTGAAGAATTAATTAATACACTTTAAGCCAAGCAATCTAAACTTAAGCTACCCAAGCAAGTGGTGGCAGTTTAGTCGCTCAGTTGTATCCAACTCTTGTGACCCCATGGACTGTAGCCCACCAGGCCCCTCTGTCCATGGGATTTCCCAGGTAAGAATATTGGAGTGGGTTGCCATTTCCTTCTCCAAAAGGATAATTCTTCCATGGGATCTTCCCAACCCAGGGTTCGGACCCAGGTCTCCCACATTGTGGGCAGATTCTTTTACCAACTGAGACAACCAGGGATGCCCAAGAATACTGGAGTGAGTAGTCTATCCCTTCTCCACGGAACCTTCATGACCCAAGAATCAAACTGGGGTCTCCTGCATTGCAGGCAGATTCTTTACCAGCTGAACTACCAGTGAAGCCCCTACCCAAAAGTAGGATGCAAAGACCTGAGTCCTTCTGGTCAGGGGAACCTGTGGTCATGGGTGTTGTATTCATTGGTTTTTTTATATAAGCTGCTGCTGTAGGAAAGGCAACTTGTGGAAGCTAGTGGTTCACAAATTAGAGCACATTGTGCCTTCAGCTCCCAAGCTCTGAACAGCCAGGGTGACACCAAGCTGATCTTTGCCATCGTCAGCGTGTTTGGGCTTCCCTGTCATCAACACTCCAGTTCACCTCACTTGGGATGGTGCTGGGGTGGATGTCGGCAAGATCTCTTCTACACATAATATCCAGCTCTGCATGAAAGTCAGTTCACTCTTGGAAAAGTGTCACTCGTTCCTTTATTTTTAAAACTTTCCTTCAGAAATTCAGACAATTTCACCAAACAAATGTACAGCTTAAGAAAATGATTAGGGCAAGCTAACGATTAGGGCAAACTTTTCTAACTACGATTCAAGTCAATAAATAGAACATTGCCCCATCATGTGCCCCCATCATAATCATACTTCCTCCTGAAGTAATTACCACTCTGATTTTTATTGTTGCCTTTCTGATGCTCTGGTGTAGTTTTTCACTCAAGTGGTTAAGATGTACTTTAAGTCTCCTTGAACCTCCCCCCGCCCAAATTCTTCTCTTTTCCTTATAACTTACCTGTTGAAGACTTCAGGCGGTTGGATGGGTAGATTCTGCCATTGTCTGGACATTGTCAATGGCGCACTGAACTAGAAGATGGAGTCATTACGTTGCTTGGCTTTAACAAGCCTGGTGACCAAAATTTCCTCTTCTCCCTGTTGCCCCCATCTCCCCTGATAAAGGAAGGGGACTTTCCTCCTCAGTGCAGATGCAGCCTCTTTGGACACATTGCGCTGTCATGCTTTCTGCCCAGCTTCTCCCACGATCTGAAGTGCCCTCCCTGCTTTTCTACCTGAAAATCAATGACTCAGTTTTCAGGGCCTGAGTCAATGTTGCTCAAAACTCTGTAACATCTTCACACATTCCCTCAGCAGAATATATCACTGGGAAACTTCCCTGGAAGTCCAGTGGCTAAGACTCTGTGCTCCCAATGCAGAGGGTCCAGGTTCAATCCCTGGTCAGGGAACTAGATCCCACATGCAGCAGCTAAAGATGCCACATGCTACAACAAAGGTCTAAGATCCCATCTGTCATAGCTGAGACCCAGCACAACCAAGTAAATAAAAATAAATGTTTTTTTTAAAAATATATTGCTTCGTTCCTACTGCATTCTCACTCCCCTCAATCATAGTATTTGCCCACCCTGAACTCATCACTTTTCCAACCCCCTGTCTCCACCCCTTTCCCATCCTTGACAGAGGTGACCATCTTATCTGAGTAGAAGCAGATATTTAGCCACACCCTTCCACCAAACCTCTAGGAAACATCTAGATACCTATCAAGCCCTCACCAACCGCCCCCAGGGGTCCATCGAGGACCACTCTCCTCCAAGGGCCCTCCTTCCTTTCCCTGTGACTCCAAGGTGCCTCTGCTCTTAAGCTACTCTTTTGTTTCAAAAAGCACAGCATGCTTTCCTGTCCTCAATTGCCTCTTGTTTTCTTAAGAAGGATCTGTACCCTCATTTGATCTGAAGTTGGCTTGAAACCTGGCACTCAAAGAGAGGGATCATAGAATAGTGCCCCATGCCTGTTCTGTAGCTTAGCACAACAGCAGTGTCATGAGGCCTGGCTTCATTCATACCATTAACCAGTGCAGCAATGAAAGACAAGCCCCAAATTATAACCATCCGCAAAGGGAGCTGGTCAAGCAAAAAGGGAGGTATTTTCTCATACCATTCCATTAAAGTCTCTCTTACCTTTCAAATCTGGCTTCAAAATCACTTCCTAAGAACTTTTCCTGATTAACTTGACCTAATTCTCGTACTCAATGAGCCTTCATTAATTATGTACCTAGAGATTTTCCACTATTCATATGCTCTATGTATTAGTCTATGAATATGCTTTTCATATGCAGTTTCTCACATGCAGAGAGGAAAATCTGATCTTGCAATTCTTTTGAATCTCCCCCATGCCGTCAGTTCACATTTGGCATAGAGTACAAACCCAATTAATGTCACTGACGAACAAACATATATGAATATTCGTATTCCTGGACACTTGGAAATTTCTGGTACGAGAACTGAAAGAGCTAGAAAAGAAAAGATGATAGCATTTCTAGCCCCTCTGAAGAACATTTTATCCAAAATGTCTTTTTCTTTTTCCTGAATGATTCTTTTTTTTTTCCCTCACTAATCTGCTGAAATTTGCTTAAGTGCCAATCTTTTGAGCTCTTGAAATAAAGACTTGTTGAACAGATTTTTTACTTTTGAGAGAAGGGTTTCAGATCCGATTTAAAGTCCTCAATATATTAAAGCATATTACTCTGAGTATTGCTATAGCTATTTGTGTTAGTTGTAAATAAATAGCATTGAGTTTTTTTTTTTTTTTTCATCAACCTTTATACAGCATCTTCACACAGTTCCCTATAATAGTCAACAATTTTTCTGAGGCAATGAACCCTGGTAAGAGTATTCTGAGTCAAATCTAAGTTATTTAAATTTTTTATTACTTATTACTTTCCAAAGAGTATTTTTCTGGTCCTCCAGATCCACAATAGTTTGGAGTAAATGTTGACATTTCCCTGAAGACAGAAGACATTTGGCCAAATATGGACTGGAGAAACTTGACACTTCTTCTGAGAGAAAGTAAAGCCTCAGAAGACTGGTTATCTATTCATTTATCCACAGGTTTATGAAAAATTAAGGAGACATGTATGTGTTGTGCGTATGCATGAAAAAGAGACATGTGCAAGTTCTATAATGCAGGTCAGGGCCCTACTGCCAAGTTGAGGGAAGGAAATCATACATTCTAGAGCAGTGACAGGAAATTCCTTTGGATCTCTGCTCATGTTTTTTCAGTCAATAAATTAGGGAAACACCTAGATCATTTATAGAAAAGATGTAAGATAAGATTTTCAGTATATGTGCACACATGTACCATCGTGCACTTTCTGGTGTTCAAATTGTTAGTGAATGTTCACATTAGACTTCATCTATTAATTTTTTAAAAAATCACTGCCTTGATTATGCTAACCAAAGTGAAACACATTTTGCTTATTCATGGTAATTTCAAGTATTTAAATTGGAAGATATTATTTAAAAGAAATGAGCAGTTAATTTTGAAAAATGAATGAAAGAAGTGAGTTCACGCTATTTGCAGTGTGATCTCCCAGGCTGGGCTCCCCTAGCAACAGGCCGGCTGAGCCCCCAGACTCAGTCATTCATCCCTGACAGGATTTCTAAACTTCTTTCCTTCCTCCTGCTCTTCATCTTCTACCAAAACTAGTCGATATCAATACTTATGCCTTTCTTATTTTTAGCTGCTCCCACAGTCTTCCCTTGAGGTTATTTCATTCCCTAAGGCTCTATTTTCCCTCTTTCCCTTCTCCCTGAAATAATTAATCTAATCCTTGTAGTTCTAGGTTATTATTTGTCCCTAAAGGAGAGGAAATAATGGGTTCAGAAAACCCTAAGAAGTTGTAAACATAACTTACTGAAACAGAAACACTGACAACTTCTTTCTAGACCTGCATTGTTCAATATGGTAGCCACTAGCCAAGAATGGCTATTTAAATATAAATTTAAGTGAACTAAAGCTAAATGAAATGAAAATTCCAGTTCCTTGTTCTCATTCACTATCAAGTACTTAATAGCCACAGCTAAGTTATTAGATGACCCAGAATATTTTCACCATAACAGAAAGTTCTATGGGACAAAGCACTATGCTAGATTCCCTTCTCTGAAAGGAGAGGCCTAATGTTGTTTGTTTTTTTTTTTCTAATGTTTTATTCTATAATCTTTTCCTTTCAGCAAATGTTCTACATTCTTCTTAAGGAGGTCATTCACCTTCAGGCCTAACCAGACCTCCCAGTGGTGTGTGGAAGCAGGACAGCCATCCAATTTCTGAATTAAGTGGTTCACTTATGCCTCAGTGCAGGGGTCCATCTTGAGGGCTCCACATGAATCAATCTTAGAAGGACTGATACCCAGAGAGCCCCAACGAAATCAGCAAGCCCTATGGAACTTAGTGTTCTGCCAGAACATAAGCATAGAGCAGAGAAGGGACAGTGAAGTATATTTAAGGTTCAAAGACACAGGATTCTCTCTCTCACAGGATAGGAAATTTAGGATTCCAGTGATACCTCTCTTTATGCATCACTTAATGGTATGTAAACAAATAAGGAAAGAATGCAGAAGTAAAGTGAAAGTTGCTTAGTCATGTCCAACTCTTTGGGACCCCATGGACTATACAGTCCATGGAATTCTCCAGGCTAGAATACTGGAGTGGGTAGTCTTTCCTTCCAGGGGATCTTCCCAACCCAGGTATCAAACCCAGGTCTCCCATATTGCAGGCAGATTCTTTACCAGCTGAGCCACTTGGGAAGCCCAAGAATAATGGAGTAGGTAGCCTATCCCTTCTCCAGCAGATCTTCTTGACCCAGGACTCGAACCAAGGTCTCCCACATTGCAGATGAATTCTTTACTAGCTGAGCTACCTGGGAAGACTGAGCTCACAATAAAAACAAAACTGCAGTGAAAACATCACAAATTTAAGTAATCCTTTTCAAGTGTAAATTGTTGTCCATTTAAAGGGATAGTCTTTCACAAAGGAATAGGGTACATCTGTACCAAGGACTCAGGGAACCTGCCCCCAGGGCCCCAGGCTGCCAGGTCAGTTTTCTTGGGGCTTCTCTTTTCAAGGCCCTTCTGGGACCTGTTAACTGGACTCTTGTCCTTTCCTGTCTAGATCTACTGTCTTGTTTTGCTAGAGAACATCTTCTAGTTGTTTCTTGGGACAGTGCTTGGAAAGAATGTAAGTATCTGAAAATATCATTATTCAACCCTCATATTTGATGGATCATTTGACTGGGTTAAGAAGTCATTTTTACTCAGATTTTGAAGGTCTTGTTCCATTGTCGTCAAGCTTTCTGTGGTGCCAGCAAGAAGCCTGCTATCATTCTGATTCCTGGTCTGTAGTGTTTGACCTGAGATAAAGTTAACTTGCATGTCAGAAACCACAAAATGGAGGACTCCACAGTGGTCTGGCCCAAGTCATAAATCTAAACATAAGACATCCTACACTTATAGGAAATGCCTGACAAGAAAACCAAATGCCAATCCGAATCCTCCACCTCAGCTGGCTCATCTTATCCTAGAAAATAAGACCTGCTGGCTTAGAACTAGTCAATCATGCTCTACTTCCTCAGTGTGTGTGTGTGTGTGTGTGTGTGTGTGTGTGTGTGTGTGTGTGTGTGTGTGTGTGTGTGTGTGTGTGTGTGTGTGTGTGTGTGTGTGTGTGTGTGTGTGTGTGTGTGTGTGTGTGTGTGTGTGTGTGTGTGTGTGTGTGTGTGTGTGTGTGTGTGTGTAGCTCAGTTGTGTTTGACCCTTCATGACCCCATGGCCTGTAGCCCACCAGGCTCCTCTGCAGAATTTTCCAAGCAGGAATACTGGAGTGGGTTGCCATTTCCTACTCCAGGGAAACTACCCGACCCAGGGATTGAACCCCAACTCCTGCACTGGCAGGCGGATTCTTTACCACTGTGCCACCTGGGAAGCCCTAAAGGATATCACACATGTGATTAAATTGTTTTAGCTTTGTCATTTGACACTAGCTTTTTTCCCCTCTTTAATGTGCATTCATGTGGATTTCTAAAAATTATTATTATTCTTTGGGCAGGAAATTTGATGTAGTCTTTATGAGTGGAGATGCTAATCCTTCATTCCTAAGAATTACTGCATATTTTTGACAATAATTTTCTCTCCATTTTATTTGTTTTAATTTTCTAAGATTCTTCTTACCTAGGTGTAAGATCTCTTTAATTGAAATGTGTAGATATTTGAGCACTGTATTTTCACATGTACTACCTTTTTGCCTCTATTCAGAGTAATTTTGTTTTATAACTAACTTTACAGGATAAAACTTGCCAAATACTCAGTCTCTGTTGATCTTTAAATGCTGTTTTCTGAATAAAATGCAACCAAAACTTAAAGAACTCATTTACAAAATAATATAATACCATTGTAGATCACTTTGGTGGATTTATGGTTCTTCAAAGATTCAAAATTTTCTGAATTCCATTTGATAATGAACAATGAGGGGAGAAAACAATTGTGGCTAGGATGAAATAACTTTATGAATTCAGCATCAGCTTTGTCACCAAAATTTTTATGATTCAGTTACTCTATGCAGATACAAAAATATTTGTAAATCTTAACAACTACAATTTTTATTTTTATTGGTAGGATACTACAGCTTGCTTGAACACACAATTGTGAATTATACATGCATACAACCAGTTCCAAATACATTTCTGCTCCATAGTTTCCTAATTTAGTAAGAACATAGTTATTACTATGGTTCTGTGCCTTCCCAAAATTTGTTTGTATTATGACTACAAAAACAAATTATTTTATCTTCAATGTTAAACTTTTGAACTGTATTCACACTGAAATTCACTATAATGTCAAATATTTCAAATTCAATACAATGAGCTTTCAAAAGATACTCTGACTCTATCAATTCGATTTTTAAAAATGAATCATTATTGATATTAACCCAACTGATTTCTGTCTGAAGCATTTGATGTCACAGATATGAAACAGGCATCAGTTGTTTACAAATTCTTTCTTTACCAATGGAGGCAACATACTGACAGCTTTCACTTCATTTTTTCTGGTACATGTGCAAGAAAATTTAGAATTAAAAATGAGACAAATGAATTTAGAACAAGAGTCAACCTTCAAAAAAAGTGATTTCACAGAGTGATGCATAAACACACTTTCTGCAGCTGTACTTGTTATTATCTTAAACATGGTATTCTTAGAATAAATACCAATGTTTCAAGTAAATGAGGATAGTTCTTCAGCAAATGTCTACCCCCTGTTTTCAGCGGTCAGAGCTATCATTGCTGACTCAATGGTGAATGTAAAATGGAAGTGATTTTGCTCAGATTTCATAATTACCATTGACTTTCTTGAGAAGTCAAAATTCAGTTCTTAACTTTTCAAAATAGGGGAATAAGGAATGCTGAAATCTTGCCCCTCCATAAGAGCAATGAAAAAACTGATTAAAAAAAAAATCAACAACTTTTTGAACTTTGGAAACTAACTATAAGTATGCAGCAACCCAGGGAGAACTTATTCAAGAAAAATGACTGAATCTCAGTAAGAACAATGAGCGCTGTGGCATCTTACTTTAATTTATTCCAGTCCCCAAGCTCTACAGTAGCCTTGAAAATAGCAGCCTGCATTCCTGCTACTGGTAGAGGAGAGAAAACAGATGACCTTTGAAAATTGTGCTTAGTTGTTCTGTCTGGCTTTCTGGAGGAGCTTCTCAAAAGGCTGTCTTTTATACACATGGCCAACAGACACATGAAAAGATGTTCAACACAACTAATTATTAGAGAAATGCAAATCAAAGCCACAATGAGATACCACCTCACACCAGTCAGAATGGCCATCAATAAAAAGCTCACAAATAACAAATGCTGAAGAGAATGTGGAGAGAAAGGAACCCTCCTACACTGTTTGTGGGAATGTAAATTGGTGTAGCCACTATGGAAAACCATATGGAGTTTCCTCAAAAAAACTACAAATAGAGTTGCCTTATGATCCAACAATCCCACTCCTGGGCATACATCTGGAGAAAACAATAGTTCAAGAAGATACATACACCCCGGTGTTCACTGCAGCACTATTTACAATAGCCAAGACATGGAAACGATGTAAAAGTCCATTGACAAATTAATGGATAAAGAAGATGTGGTATATATACACAATGGAATACTACTTAGCCATAAAAAAGAAGGAAACATCCATTTGCAGCAATATGGATGGACCTGGAGATTATCATACTAAATGAAGTAAGTCAGAAAAAGAAAGACAAATACCATGATGTTACTTATATGTGGAATCTAAACTATGACACAAATGAGCTTATCTACAAACTAGAAACAGATTCACAGACAGAGATCAGATTTGTAGTTGCCAAGGGGCAGGAGGACAGATGAATTGGGAGCTGGGGATTAGCAGATGCAAACTATTACATATAAAATGGGTAAACAACAGGGTCTCACTGTATCACACAGGGAACTAACTGTATGTGATAAACCATAATGGTTTAAGTTCATAGTTAAGCTCAAGCTCATATTTAGCTGTCTTCATGCTCATAAAAGACCTGAGAAGGCCCTACACCTACCTCAACCTCTGGCTGACTTTGAGACTCTGAAGAAGCAGAAAGTGAAGGTGAAGGCAGGGTTGTCAGTCTCCTGGCTGAGGGTTGAAGGCATGTCCCAGTACACACATAAAAATCCCTCTGTAATGGTTCTAGGCATTTCCTATTCAGTCATTAGCTGAACACTAAGCCAGGCTATTCAGGAAACTTGAACAACTAAAACAATCATGAAAAGAAGAGCAAAGTTGGAGGACACACACTTTCTGATTTCAAAACTTACTACAAAGCTACAGCAATCAAAATAGTGTGGTACTGGCGTAAGGACAGATATACAGAACAATGGAATACAACTAAGAGTCCAGAATAAACTCATATAACTGTGGTCAACTGCTTTTCAAAAAGGATGCCAAGACCATTCACTGGGAAAGAATATTTTCAACAAATAGTGCTGAGACAACTGGAAAGCCACGTGCAAAAGAATGAAGATGGATCCTTACCACATACCATATATAAAAATGAAGTCAAACTGGATAAAAAGGTCTAAATGTAAAACTGAAAATGCTTAGAAGTAAATATAAGGTTAAGTCTTCACAACCTTAAAATAGGCAGTGATTTCTTTAATAAGACTCCAAAGTCACAAGCAGCAAAAGAAAACAGATAAAATTAGACATCACCCAAATTAAAAGCATTTGTACATCAAAGGACACTACCAAGTGAGTGCAAAGACAGCCAACACCATGGCAGAAAATATTTGTCAATCATGTATCTGTTGCTGGGCTTGTATCCAGACATATAATGAACACTTACAACTCAATAATAAAAAGACACACAACTGAAAAATGTGCAAGGAATTTGAATACACATTTCTCCAAAGAAGATTTGTAAATGGCCACTATAAACAAGAGAAGTTGCTCAACATCATCCATCATTAGGCAAATGTAAATTAGAGCCAGAATAAGATAACAACTCACATGCAGTAGGATGGCTCTAATCAAATAACAGATAGTAACCAGTGTTGGTTAGGAAGTAGAGAAGTTGGAACTCTCATGCTTTCCTGGTGGGAATGTAAAATGATATAGCTACTTTGGAAAACAGTTTGGTAGTCTTTCAAAAAATTACCATATGATCCAACAATTCCAGTCTCAGGTATATAATCCAAGAAAATGGAAAACTTATGTCCACAGATATTCATAGCTACATTATTCATAGTAGCCAAAACCTGGAAACAACACAAATGTCCATTAAATGAATGGAAAACAAAATGTGGTATATTTATTTACACAACAGAATATAATTCAAAAATAAAAAGGAATGAATTACTGATATACGTTACAATGTGGATGAACCTAAGTAAAAGAATCCAGATACAAAAGCCTTCATATTCTGTGGCTCTATTTAAAATATCCAGAATAGGCAAAACCCTGGAGACCCAACAAAGCAGACTGACAGTTGCCAGAAGAGAAGGAGAGGGAAGTTGGGAGTGGCTCCAAACAGGTACAGATTGGGGGCGGGGGATTCTGGAAATGTTCTAGAATTTGATAGTGGTTATGATTGCACAACACTGTGAACATACTAAAAGCCACTGAATTAGACACTTTTTACTGGTTGAAATGGTGAATTTTATGCTATGTGGATTTAATCTCATCCATAATAATATAGCTCATGCTGACGACAGGAATATTTTTTGTAAAATAAAAAGTGCTGCCAAGCAATAAAATGAATCAGTGTTGGTTTGCACCATATGATAAATGAGAGAGCTGTTGCAACAAAAGCATTTCAACAGTCTTCTCTGTACACACTATGGCAGAACTGTTCAGCCTCTGTTTACTGGACATATTCCATGATACAACCTGTAATTTCCCCAGTTTCCCACTGATCCTCATGCCAAGTGGCCTGGAGACCTTGCTTCATGCTCCTAGAGGTCCTGGCACAACTAGCTAGATGATCAGTATCCAGCTGGAGTGACAGAGTCAGTCACTTCCCCTGCCACTGTGGGCTGGCATGAGCGAGCTGTCCTTTACTGCTTCTGTTTCCAGCACTTGTTTTTATCAGTGAGTGTCCTGCTTGCTGTCCTTGAGATGGAAATATTAGCTGACACTGTATCTTTAAAAGGTCAGGAAAAGAGACAGGTTACTGCTGGTCATCTTTAATTTATGTGTTAAAGTGAGAACTTTGCTCAGTGTACATGTGCCTTGCACACTCCTAGATGCAACATTGGAAGAAGAAAGAAGTGCACAATGGAGGTCCATCCAGCCCATCCTGGTTATTACAACGTCATTGTTAATAATAAGACTTTGCTTAAAACCAAACCCCAAAATCTGAGGCAAACACTACATAAGAAAGGATGCTAGGAAAGAGGTTAATCTGGACTTCGTGGTCAAATCAGGACATGTTGTGCTAACTCTACTGCAAGCCATTGAAAGATAAGTGTCAAATGCCTGGCACAGAAATTAAGTCTACAGAGATCAGAGGTAGAAATCATGTCTGGCCCCTTCAAGGCTTGTGTTTTGTGCTGTAATAACATCATGTAATATTAACAGGTAAAGACAAGGCGGGGGTGGAGGGGGAAGGACAATCTAGGAGGAATGGAAAAGGGGCAGAAGGTCAAAAGTTTCATTTAGAAGGGAACAGAGATGTTTCCCATGGGTTCATCTGTTACTGAGTATTGACAGAAGTCATGTTTTAATTTGATTACCTATATTTTCCAGCTGTCTGTATACAAACTATGCCTAATGCTGCTCACATTATCTAACTTCTGGTTCAATGCCTCTTATTCAAAATAGCAAGGAGGAAAACAGGAAAAACAATGAATCAGCTTGCAAAATCAGGGGTGTTTTCTCTATCTCCTAGTAAACATGTAAAGTCCTCAAAATACTACATGAATGAATAACCACCATTGGTATGGATAACCCTTACAATTACTCTTAAAACATTTGAGTTTTATTTCTACAAGACTTCCTTCCATTAGGTTTAAAAACTCAGCACCCACCAAGGTGAAACACAATAATGCAAGAGGCTCAGACTGAGCATATGTCATGCACTTTCCACTCTGCCCAAGCTGCCAGCTGCTTCTGGCTTTCTAAGCCCCTGCGCAGAGCCATGACTTCTTCCCGGAAAGCACTAAGTGCCCAGAGCCTTTCGTCTCCAATCCCACAGATTGTTCCAGAGCCTTTGCTGCCACAGACACCATATGTAGCTTGCTATTTACCAGTACACTTGACACTCTTTTCGGTCTACAGTGTGGGAGTTCTTGCTGCTGTAATTTGGTGTTTCCAAAGTTTTCTAGACATTTGCGCCAACAGCTACTTTTTGTAATTTAGGTAAATATACTACAGTTTCCTGGGTAAGACTAATCACACAAAAGAGTTTTCCAGTAGACATTCAATTGACCTTTTGTCCTCTAAATCATCTCCCATCCTTCTCACCCTATTAGGTGTAGATTTTTGAGAAAGGCACTTTCCTGGAGATATCAAAGTGTTTCAGCAACCACCAGACTTACAGGAAAAAGTTAATTGGGTACAAAGGTGTTGTTTGTTTGTATTTCAATTTGTTGTTTGTATTCCCTGGAGCAGGGAACTATTATGAGTCCAAAATGTATTTTCATCTACTATTCAGTTGGATTTTCATGGGGCTTCCCAGGTGGCATTAGTGGTTAAAAAAAAAAAAATCCCCCTGCCAATGCAGGAGATCCAAGAGATGCGATTTCGATCCCCGGGTCAGAAAGATTTCCTGGAGTAGGAAATGGTACCCAACTCCAGTATTCTTGCCTGGAAAATTCCAAGGGCAGAGGAACCTGGTGGGCTACAGTCCATGGGGGTGCAAAGAGCATGGCTGATCTACTGAGCACATTATAAATCTTTGGAAGATAAATTTAGAATATAGCCTGGGTTTCATAATTAGAAAATCTGAGCTGAAATCTTTAAAATTTATTAGGCATCAAAATGAGGTTTTTCAAGTATGAAAAAAGTAGAACTATATGCTTTATCTACACAATCTTGAAACACCCATTTAAGCCATTTCTGAGGAAAAATATTTTTTAAAATTTTTTTTATATTCGGCCACATAGCATAGCAGGATCTTAGTTTCCCCAACCAGAGATCAAATCGATGCCCAATGCAGTGGAAGTACCAAGTCTTGACCACTGGACCATCAGGGAAGTCTCAAAAATTCTATTAAATCAACTGCTGAGGTGCCTTAGATCAGAACATGAGAGATTCTTGTCCCAGAGTGATAAGACTTGAAGTTCTGTTGTCAGAAAAATTCAGATGTGTCAACAATTAAATAAATGAAAAGTCAGATATCCATTTTAAAAGTTTAGATTTAGTAAAACTTCCTGTCTAGCTTTAGCCACTTAGGACATCATGTGAGGCCTTTGCCCCATGGAGAGGCAGGCAGCTGGCTAAAGGGAAGTAGGAAACCAGTCAGCTCACAGAGCAAGAACTTTTCCATTGTTTTAAGAAAAATCGAATTTAAAAATTAGATTTATGAGAAATAGTTGTGAAAAGTTGAACAGTTTCTTCCAAAAAGAGACAAAACAGCTGTTATAAGAATAGGACTTGGTATTCTCAAGGACGGTAACCTGAAATTATGCTCAAGGTCACGGCCACAGCTGGCTGTGGGCTGAGTAACTGAGCTGTCTTGAGTCAGGGTCAGGCTGAGCAGAAGCACTCGGGATCACGGCAGGAGTTAGAGCCCTTCATCTAACTGAGAGAAAGCAGATTGAAAAGTAGCAAGGTCCAGGGGGAGGGACATTTTTCCCAAGCGTTAAGTCCAAAGGAAATATTACCCTTTATTATCTGAGGTATATTGGATATCAATAGGCCTCTCTGCTAGCGTACTTTTGGTTTTCTATTCTGTGAGCTCTTAGGAGCAGAGTGATGAGGTCCAACACCTGGTGCTTACAGGGCTGCGCTGGGATTAAAGATGCCTAGGGACGAGTGTGGGCTTCCCTGGTGGTTCAGTGGTAAAAAATCTGCCTGCCATGCAGAAGACCTGGGTTCGATCCCTGGGTCAGGAAGATTCCCTGGGGGAGGGAATGGCAACCCACTCTAGCACTCTTGCCTAGAGAATCCCATGGACAGAGGAGCCTACTGAATCAGACATGACTGAAGTAACAAAGCAAGACCAGGGACCAAGGTACTACCAAAGTGTAAGGGAGAAGAGATGCTGCTGGCCCTCTTCTTCACCACTGAAAGGAAGGTTCATTTGATGCCACCAACTTTGAGAGAGATGTTTAGTGCTCTATGGCTTCCTTAAAGCCAAATAGAGCAAACTTCCTTTGGGTATGGAGACACAGGCCTAAAAAATTCTATCCGTTTGTGCTTTGCCAAAGTTAGGTTTTTGGTTTTGCATTAGAAATGAGGAGAAGTTAAGCCTCAGTTAAACCTTTGAAGTGCTCTGCCTTCAACGTCTTGAGTGGGATTTCTAACCAAGGCCCTTAGACTTAATGCCATCCCATTTTGGGGTTTGCAGCTATGACTATGGATGAATTAGAGCCAGAAACACTCACTTGCCTCAAGTCCCTGTATTAATACTGAACACCCGTTCTTACAGAAAAGGCCAGGAAGAAAATGATTCTCACTCTTGCTCTCCTGTTCTCCACTGGTACCCAGAACAGCCCATCCTGAGACGGGCACGCCCATTTGGAGAGGTGAGATTACACAGGCATAATCACAAATTAGTGCCGTATGTTGAGGAGCCTTTGTTATTTATGCCTGAACCAGATGCTTCTCTCCCCTACATTACATTTGCAATCAACCATTTTTAGCTCGTTTTCCTGATGCAATGTCAATTTAATAAAAGAATGGTGCTTCCTTTTTCCTTCATGACTATGAATACTCTCATGACCAAATAACCTCACTATTTCATCTCAGAAAGGGTCCCCTTGGAATTAATTACTTTGAAATCAAAGTATCTACAGCTCCTTTTAAAGACATCATTGGCACTTCTCCCCAACAGATTATCCACCATAATTGAATCAAATTTTCACCATGATGTCACAGAGAATTAGAATGATAAAAATACATGGTGAACCATTACAATTAACCCAACTACTCCATGGCAGTTTTCAAATGATATTACTTTATATTGTAAAATGGATTTTTAAATGTCCTGCTATTGAATTAAGCTTGAAATTTAAATATAGACACATGGGATCCATGAAATTCTGCCTTGAGTGCAACATATATCATCAGCATTGTGCCAATGTTTTACTAGTTTCTTAAAAGTACTAATTGAATTATATACTTATATAGCTCTTTTCAAAGTTTACAGAAAGTTGACTTTTAAATGAGGTGACTCTCAAATATTGATTCCCATTCCCCAAGCTACCCAAGAACAATTTTCCTATTATTTTGTTTTCTGTTTCTTAGTTCTTCCTTTCTCCACACAATATCCCAGTACCTGCCTCTTTCACTATTTCCTGATGAAAACCTGTATCAATTTTCTTGATGCTGTGCTAATTCAGACTGACAACCCACTCAGCTCAGGTTTTTTCCCCTATAGACCCACTATTCATTTCATTCTCATCTGTTACTGAAAAATGGATATGGGGCTACAAGAGATGGGGATACAAGGCTGGATTCAGGTACAATTAGATTCAGAGATCAAATAACTCACTGTGACTATTTTTCACCATCCTATGGCACAGTCTCCTGCTATACTAGTTTAATGCTTAGACTCCATGATGAACTCCTGACAGCTTGAGCTCTCTCTTTGTGGTAGTTAAAACCAGCCACATAGTGGCTAAAACCTCTCAAGTGGGCAAAATAGCAAATGTTTTCGTAAAGTTCTCTTACAAGTCTGAGGCTCACTCTGATTGGACTAGGTTAAGTCACATGCGTCTCTTGAATCAGTCATTGTGGTCATGAAAATACGATCCAGTAGTTGGCTTAAACCACGATGATATGTTGCCTCTGAATTTTGGAGGTAAATTCCCCCAGACTACATCGATCCAGCATGGAGGGTTGATTCCTCATTCCCAAAGTCAGAGACCATAAGCAGAAAAAGAATTGAGTTGGGGAGGGAAATGAGGAGTACAGTCTTTCTACCTAGTCTCTATAGCCTGAGCACCTAGCACAATGCCTGGCACAGTGTAGACTGTTCACGGAAAGAGTAAATGTCTAGTACATGTATGTTACTGTACCCTCCAGATTTTTTTCCCTTGCTCCAGTCTAACAACTTTTCTGGCTCAGAAAAGCATCTGGTGAATTCTTAGCTGACATTCACTGAGAAGTCCTTTAACTACACGTCTTTCCTTTTTTATACAGCTGAGCTCTGCCCAAGAAGGTGAGAATCATTTGAATTACTCTGGAGCAATTCAATCGTTTCTGAAGAAATCGGATGCAATTGAGTTGCTTGTTGATACATCTTCAGGAGCAACTGAACAGTGTCTGATAGAGTTGGGAGCAATTCAATTGCATCTGAAAACTTCTCACTATTCAATTGGGTTTAAAAATTATTTTGACATAACTCTATGACATGCAACATGCGACAGTTGTTCCAGGACATGTAACAATTGTTCTCTGCATGAAAGCCACCCTAGGAGTAAACCTTTTAAACAATTTTTGACCCGTAATATTAATCTAATTTTAGTCATCAAAAAATAAGTCTGAATGTTCTTCTAATGGTTATAAAGAAAGCTAGAGAGAGCTTTTCTAAACAAATAGCTATTTTAATAAGTGGCAGTAGTGGCCAAAAACATAAATCCAGTAGAAGGTACAAATCGCAATTCTAACATTAGAGAAAGATGCCTTCTAGAAGAGAAATGAGGACCTTACAGACGGCTTGCTCCAAGAGGCTTTTTCCCAAGGATTTAATTAGGAATAAGGAATGTGCTGTTCAAGACCTCTCCTCAAATACAGTTTAATGCAGAGAATTTTACTTTGATTTATTATGAGGTTGAGAATGAATGTGATATAACCAACTAGGGTAATTCACATAAGTGGATTTTTAATCCTTTGGGCTCACCTACTTTAACTTTGAAGCCCTCCTGAGTTTCATCCCAACTTTTGTATTTTCAACAAATAATTGAATAAAAGGAATAGAACACTGAGGGAAAGAGACTCTTTTTACCCTATTTAGTTACATAGGAGCCTGTCCTTCGAGCAACTATCAAGCAGACAGTTTGCCTTTGGGAGTCAAGGTCAGTAGCCCCAGCCATGTCTCTCAGAACTCTCCACCCCTTGGTGGAAACAATTTTTAATCTCTCAATTCCCCAGTGGCCCTGCCTTTCCTCCCCACATTTACCAAACTGTGTTATTAAATCATTCACACACACTTAGTAATACCTGACAATAACCTAAAATGCTGCACCACTGTGGATATTTGAGTTTTGAGACATATTAGAGCTTTAAAGTCATTAAATATCAACAGGGGAATTTCAGACCCCGTCATGGAGGAGATAAGACTCCAAGTGACACTGTACTTCTTGACCTGAGTGTGGGTCACATGGGTGTGGTCCGTTGTACACTAGGATGGGTGTACTCTTCTGTATGCATATTATACTTCAACTCAGAATTTTAAAATATCCAGGAGAGAGATAAGGAAGCCTGAATTAAAGTAAGAGTGGAGAGAAGTAGTCACAATTGAGATACTTCAGCGGTAAAATCAATAGGGTTTGACAATTAATAGAATGTGAGGAAGGGAGCCGGAGTCATAGTGTTTGGGATGCCAGGTTGACAACATTGGCGTTAACAAAGATGGGGATGATGGATGAAGAATATAGGAGAAGAGTAGGTTGTTGGGGAAGATAAGAGATTTTATTTTTGGATATGTTGAGCTTGAGCCACTGAGGCTTTGAAATAAAGGTCAGTATCTTGGGAGAGAAGAGGAGCCCAGAAATAGATGTAGATCATTGATGTGTCAGTGGTAAATGAAGCAACTGTCGGTTAAAAGTTAACCAGGAGAATGTATTTGAATGTATTCTTTGGGAAGTAGATTGAACTTGGACCCCTGGAGAGCACCAATATATTATACATTCTCTCTCTCAGTAGATTGATAGGTAGAGATATAGGCATATATATTACATGTGTGTACATGTGTGTATCTAGATAGAGAAAGAAAGGAAATGAGGCCACACAGAAGACCAGGGAGGGGAGATCAGTAAGACCAGGTAGAATCAACTATTTTGGCATTATCGCTTTGGCAGATGCTTTGATGGAAGATGCTTTGGATACCATGTGTGAAAAATTTCTCTCCTCCTCATATAGAGAATGAAGGAAATGTATTAAAACCATCAGAGAGTCAAAATTTTTAACAATCAATATAGTATGGGCACCCACCAATCAGAATGAACCTTCAACCAATCAGGAGGGATGCTGGCACATAAACCAAGTAGGTCTCACCTATGCCTGTGGCTGAGTGTGCACCTCCCAAGACGCTCACTGATTACTACTGAGGCACAGTGTAAGGTGGAAGTTAAGAGAGTGGGCTTCAGATTCAGACTCTCTGGCTTTTATTTCTGGTTTGGCCACCTGGCATGTAGAAAGCACTAGAAAAATGTTAGTTGTTAGTATCGTTTCTGAAGAATAACCTAGACCTTG
Organism: Cervus canadensis; assembly: GCF_019320065.1. Classification (NCBI taxonomy): domain Eukaryota; kingdom Metazoa; phylum Chordata; class Mammalia; order Artiodactyla; family Cervidae; genus Cervus; species Cervus canadensis. Next base: position 12,560,095 of record NC_057401.1, read on the forward strand.
GGGGAAATCTGCCTTCCTAAACCCACAGAGCTGAGCCTTGCTCTTTCAGATGTGTTGAATCCATATGGGCAATGATGCATTTGTACAGCCATGATCTCCTTTTGGACAAACTCTTAAATTCAATTAGCATCTTCAGTTCAACTAAACAAAATGTGGGAAAAAATCCCAACTGCTTCAGATACTTCAGTTAGATGAAATCAGTAAGGGAGAAAAAAACATTTGAAATGAAACCAAAAACTCACTACAGACATTTCATGGTTGGAACTCCAAGAATTTAAAAGGCATTTGCTTTTTTGGAGCAAGGTTTGGGACTTTTGACTAAAATGCTATTTAAGAAGTGGAATTTGGAAGGAAGAGACACTCTGTGGTACAACTGTTTCATGTCTATATCCTGAAATGGACTTTCGCCAGAGTTCTTGCTTAAGTTCTGTTTACAGTGGCCATTATTTTGTGGGAAAATAAAAAGAACTCTTAAATCACAAATCAAAGAAAAAAATTGAAAAAGACGTGTTTGTGGCTTTTGGAAAAATCTGCTCATCGGTACCATCTCCTACAATTTGTAAAAACCTGCAAAATCAAAAGCTCTGAGAAACCACAGTGGTGGGCCAGTTTAGGAGTAGTTTCTTGCAAACTGTAGGGAAATTGATTAAAAATGAAAATTTTCAGGCTTCCTCCCAAAACAGTGGGAAAAGCCTGAGAGAAGGGAGAGCATGGTGGGTTCACCACAGATAAAGGAGGTGACTCAGATGCCACCTGTGCAGGCTGGCTCACCCAAATCATTCAGTCACATGATCCCCTTTGCTGTTCTCCGATCTCTCGCTTTCATTTTCTTTAGAGCACTTCCGTTAAGTCAGTTGCTTAAGTAGATTGCACGCTTTCTTGTTTATTGTCTATTTCGCTTCTAGACTGTTCTGTCCCTCATTGTATTTCCAGTTACCAGAACTCTGAGAACACAGAAGGATGCTCAGGCATTTGTGCTGAATGAATGAGTAAATGAATGAGTGAATGCAGTTGCTGTAGAGACCATTTTGGATAAGCAGCTGTATAAACTCTGTGCCAGATATGGTATCAGTCCCACTGACACCTGATCAATTTGATAGGGATTTTGACTAAATTAAACCAGTTTTAAAAAAATGATTAGCCCCAGAATTTCATTCAGAGCCTTAATCTAGACCCATTCTGACTGCAACTCTAATTAGGACAGAGGTTGAAAATTGTCCTCCTGGTATACCTCTTTCATAATTTTCCTTTCTACTTGGTTGTTTCACAGCCATAATAATAACGAATAATAGAAAACAAATAATACAGTACATTGCAGAAGAGTTAGGCTGTTGAGGCAAAATGATCAATCTAGGCAAGTCAAATCAAACCAGGGGTTTAATGATTAAGGGCAATTGACCTGCACGTAGTCAGTATACTGACAACTGCTGCTGCTGCTAAGTCGCTTCAGGCGTGTCCGACTCTGTGTGACCCCATAGACAGCAGTCCACCAGGCTCCCCCATCCCTGGGATTCTCCAGGCAAGAGTACTGGAGTGGGTGGCCATTTCCTTCTCCAATGTATGAAAGTGAAAAGCGAAAGTGAAGTCACTCAGTCGTGTCTGACTCCTAGCAACCCCATGGACTGTAGCCCACCAGGCTCCTCCATCCATGGGATTTTCCAGGCAAGAGCACTGGAGTGGGGTGCCATTGCCTTCTCCACTACTGACAACTGAATCACCTGATTTAGAGCCTGGTGGCTCAGACCGTAAAGAATCTGCCCACAGTGTTAGAGACCTGGGTTCAATCCCTGGGTTGGGAAGATGCAACCCACTCCAGTATTCTTGCCTGGAGAATCCCCACGGACAGAGGAGCCTGGCAGGCTACAGGCCATGGGGTGGTGAAGAGTCGGACACAACTAAGCAACTAAGCACACAGCATAGACCACGCTCACTGCATCCTTACTTTAAATAACTAAAAAGAACTTTCTAGTGCCTAATAGGATCTGAATCTTACTATTATCCTTGAAAAGCATATAGATGTCATTCATTTGTTTGGGAAAAGAAGTCTTAGGAAAAGAGATAAAAAGGAGGAAAGGAGGGAGGGATACTAGCAGGCAGTAACACACACACACGCCTCTAAGATAAATTCAAACAAAACTCAATTCCTTAAAATCCAAAGCACTTAAAATGAAAGTGAAATGGTGCCCCTTAAGCATATTACCAGAAGGAACATGTAAATGAGGGATCCGCATGGTGTCCTGGATGTTTTTACTGGGAAGAAATATAAAATATCTAGTAGCTGGCTCCACTACTGGAAAAATTGTCTCAAAAATATATTTTATCAAAGGCACTGAATTGTAAGTGAGTGAAGGTCACTTTATATGAAGAAAATGTGAACTATTTTGTTTGCTTGATATCAATGCTTTGTGACTGTAAGTGTAAAAATAGAGCATTCTAAAACCACATAGAAAAAAAAAAACACCACATAGATAAAGAAAGCCCTCTCCAAAATCCATAAAGGAGCTTTTGTTTACATAATAATGATAACTATTATGGTTCTTCACTGGGAGAAAAAAATTCCGCTGAGGAAAAAGGTATTTTCTTCTAGGGGTTAAGTTGTATAGAATGGATTCCATCTCTATCCAGGCTGGGCCATGTCAGTATTCAGGGCCAAAAATAAAGGTTGAGAAAAGGAGAACTGATTTGGAAATTGACAGGGTTCAAAGAGTTCAGTATAAAGTGATGAAGAACGGTGCAGGGAAGACAAAGTTCTTAAGAAGTACTTTCGCATTATAAATGGAAAGACTTTCCACGTTTTGTAGGTATTTGATGACTGCAGGAATTAACTATCATTTTCATAATATATGCCAGGCCCCATACTAAGTGTTTTACTTAAGTTTTTTGTTTGTTTTAGCCTCATAATCATCCCATGTGCTACATACTATCATTCCTGTTTTACAGGTGGGGATACAAAGCTCAAGATCAAACAGCTGTTGGGAAGTAGAACCAGCTAGTGGTGAAACCCATGCTCCCATGTGGCAGCCAAACAGCCTGAGAATACTTCACCAAGAGCTCAGTTCTGGCCTACCATCAAGACTGGGCTATCCTGGCTTCTCTAGTGGTCCATTGGTTTAAGACTCTATGCTTCCATTGTGTGAGTGTGGGTTTAATCCCTGGTCAGAGCAGTTCCACATGCCATGAGGTGTGGCCAAAGGAAAACAAAAAAACAAAAAAAGATTGGGCTATTCTGCATACGTTGTAACATGGAAGTATGTAGAGATTATTATACTAAGTGAAGTAAGCCAGACAGAGAAAGACAAATATCACATCACTTATATGTGGAATCTCAAAAAAAATACAAATGAACTTATTTACAAGACAGAAACAGACCCACAGACACAGAAAACAAATATAGTTACCAAAAGGGAAAGGGGGAGGGATAAATTAGGAGTTTGGGATTAACGTATATACACATTACTATATATAAAATAAACAGCAACAATCTACTGCTTAGCACAGGGAACTACACTCAGTATACTCAATAGCCTTTAATAGAGAATATAAAGAACATATATATACTTACATACATATATACATGTACGGGTTTTCCAGGTGGTACTAGTGGTAAAGAATCCACCTGACAGTGCAGGAGATACGAGAGACTCAGCTTTGACCCCTGGGTCAGAAAGATTACCCTGGAGGAGGAAATGGCAACCCATTCCAGTATTCTTGCCTGGAAAATTCCATGGACAGAGGAATCTGGCAGGCTACAGCCCACGGGGCCGCAGAGAGTTGGACACGACTGAGTGAGCGTGCGCGCACACACACACATATATATATGTACGACTGAATCCCTTTGTTGTACACCTGAAACTAACACAACATTGTAAATCAACTATATTTCAACATGAAAATTTTAAATTAAAAAGATAGAAAATCATAGATCTAAATAAAAAGCCCTCAGTGTTCCATTAAAAGAGAGAATGGGCTATCCTGAAATTTGGGATAATCCATTTCCCCCTAGAACCTAAATTATTTCACTCCCATTGCCATGGTCTGTCAGGCAGAACCAGAAAACACCCTGAGTACAGATGATACTTGGGCAGCGGGTGAGGGCTGGGGTGTTGTTCCCATAGCATCTGAGGGAGATTTTCATACTTCTGCCACTATGATGGATTCAAACCTACCCAGAAAGGTGATAGTCAATTCTGACATTTAAAGATATAATTGAAAACTAGAGAGGAGAGGGGAATTGAGGGGGTCATGCTGCGATTATAGAATGGATTACATCTAGGTTTGCTTGGGGAGCTTTATTAGAGGAAAACAATTTGGAAACCAGAGTCTTACATAAGGCGGCAAGGAAAATAGGACATGGTCCCAGAGACAGAGTAAAGACTTGCAAGAAGAAGAAAAAGAGGAAAGTGGGGAGAAGGGAAGCCAAGGAGACCTAGAGGAAGGGAGCATAATTTGAACTACCAATGAGGGAGGTGGACCAGAGCAACCAGCCTTGGGAGACAGTCTGTGAGAGGTGCGAAGAATTAGAATGAGGGGCACTTGGAGAACTGTGGACTCCATTTGCCATTTCATCTCTTTACATGAAAATGAAAGATAATTTATTTGGCAGGAAATAAACAAAAACAAACCCTCTGGGTCTCTGAGTGCACTTGGATTTGTGCGGCCCTGTCCCAGCTGCTTAGAAATAATTTCTGAGTCCGCAGTCTTGTCACCAGCAATGAGAACCCCTAGCCTCCTAATGCATGCAGTGGAAGAACAAATGAAAATCAAATGGAAAAAGGCAGGAGAACTCCACCCTGCTTGTCAAGAGACGGGGGAAGCAGAAACATAACCTTGTAATGAAGTGATTGAGAGATTGTTAAGACATCCCAGGTACAAGATAAATCATCATCTCAATGACGTGATTGCCTGATTCCCTGGCAGACAATACACCAGGTGAACTTCCCCCTTTCCGAATAAAGCAATCTCGCCCTGAGACAAGAACAATTTCCCTGCATATTGCAGAGGAAGTGCGAAGTGGCACTTTGGATAAGGGATTGAAAGTGCCTGTCAGACGCATTCTCAGAGCCTGCCATCCATCCCAAGCTCTGGACACCCGCCGAGAGAATTCTCTCTTGCTGTTCCAACTAATCCAGCCCCTCGCCCACCCCACCCCCCAAACTGGTAATGGGAATATGAACTTGTCGAATTCATCAATGGACTGACTGTTCTTAAGGAAGCAAAGCAACGGTTTGGGCTGCACTGTAGCCCATCTGCATGTCTGTATCAAGTATGTTCTATGGAGCTACCTCACTTTTTTACTGTTTGTGTACAGAAGCCCAGCCATGCATGGCTCCAGCCTAGGTCAGAAATAAGGAATTCACTCTCTAGTAATGCAGTGTCTTGGCACTTCAATGGGGTTTGACTGATGGTGAAATTGAATGTGAATTTCAAGCAGGCCATTTCCTTTGACTACTTCAGGGAAAGGTTGTCATGAAGAGAGGTTTTTAAAACCGAAGAGGAGAGCTGGTCATTAAGCCTCGGGAGTGGCTGAATGCCAGAGAAGGCATTCACAGACTTTGGCCATAATGATATTATTATTTATACATTTCCATAATAAGCACTTAGTTCCGAGGGAGCTCAAATAGTTTTTACACACACAAGTTTCTTAATCTTTGGAGTATTCCTCAACTACAGAATGAGGATTAGTTTTATTAACTCCGTTTACAGATAGAGAAAAGGACAGCTTAGAAAGGTTAAGTTTCTAGCTTCCGGTCACTGAGCAGATCAAGATGTAAGCCGTGGATGGAACTCCTGTTCCTGCCTTCCAGTCCAGGGCTGTTTTCCATCCCACTAGATACACACAAGAGATGCGCACAAGGCTTTCTTGCTCAGAATACAAGAATGGGGCCGAGGGTAGGGGTGACAGAGGGGAAGCCACAGCTCCGAACAGCACGGCTCGTGTTCTCGCTGCTGCACACCCTGCCCCCGGGAGCCCTGCAAACAGGAGGGAGGAGGGTGCAGGGGTGGGGGTTCACAGGCCTTCTCAGCAGCCTAGGGATGAGCATAACAGTGGAAATCCCAGAAATCACTTCCCCATCTCCCTCCTGGATTAATAAGGAGAGGATGGTGGCCAGGGCAGGTGCACCATGGGAAGCGTGTTGTCTGGAGATGGGAGACCCGGCCCTGGGCTCCTAGTCAAATCATTTGCTTCCTGCCTGGAGGTGGCCATAAGCCCGGAACAGCTCACCAGTGGCAGCAGCAACTGGGAGCCTGTGAAAAACACAGACTTCCAGGTCTCACCTCAGACCAATGAAATCAGTTCCTGCTCCTCACAAGATCTCTCCATGATTCATAGGTTCATTAAACTTTGAGACTCATTTTTCCAGTGATTCAGCATAGACACCAGATTTATAGCATCTGAATTAGCACCCCTGATTCTCCACTCAAACCATCCGTGTGACCCCAGACATGTTCCTTAACCCTCATTCACTCATCTGTGAAATTAGGGACAATAAGACTGTCTACATCAGAGGTTATTATGAGGATTAAATGAAAGAATCCACTGCATTAAGGTCGATGAGAGACAATTCATACCACATATTATGAACAATGCCCACCACATCGCAAGGACTCCCAATACATGTTACCTTCAGTCTGTCTCTTCTAATTCATTTCAGTGTGACTACACATGGTAAGATATTTGGAGGGGAACACATCGATTTGTTCTGGGGCCCCCATTTTAAAAACAGCTCTGTTTTATAACCCATATATCCTGCTGGATCTTTCCTCCAACCAATTTCCTGTCAATCCCCGCCCCCCCTCAAATTTTTGTTTCCATGTCAAGGATGCCTGTCGGGGCACAAGACCCCCCATGAGCTTGAATTAGTCCCTGCCCCACGATTGAGCTACAATCTCATCCATACCAGATCCCACAAGGATCCTGAATGCTATTCAGAACAATGAGCGTAAACAGAGCAGCCAGACAGCCCTCTCACCCACAGCCACCTGCAAAGCCTTGCATTGTCAGGAAGGTTTGGAGGCTAAACTGGTTTGTGACATGGGAAGGAAATAATGGGATGAAGCAGGCTGCCTACTGTTCCCTTGACCTTTATTTAGCACACATAGCTTTGTATAAAAATATGCGTGCTTTCAGAATGAATTCTGCCAACCAAGTAAAGGCTAACCCAGGTTGGTCTATTCACACAAGATCACCATTTCTTTAACTACTAGAGAGAGGTTTATAAGGAGATGCCCACTGCTGTCCATGAACCCAGAATAACTTTATACAGGCCTTAATGAAGCAGTGGGACCAGGGCCAGTTCCTCATTTGGCCCCCAGCACCCACAGCCAGGAAAATAGAGTGGGGACGCACAAGGGAGCCTCCCTGACTGCTTGCTGGCCAGAGGGAACCATGTCTCACATTTTAAAAGTTAATTTTCCAATGAGGACGTCTTCAGGAACTAGTGATCAGAATTTCTGATCATAATACCTAAATATTTTACCCTTCCCTTCCCTCTTTCCTTCCTTCAGACCACAAGGAAAAGAGCCAAGATCTCAGGGTTAAGGGCTGAAATCGGTTGGCATCAATGAAAAGAGAAACAGACTTCATTAAGCAGTTAACCATCTGTTCACCAGAGCACCACCTGGAAATCTGAACCTTCAGAGCTGACAGATATTATGTTTTTTAAGCAGGTAAGACCCAGAAGTGTTAGTGATATGTTCCCAAACCATCCACTCAATTACGAGGTGTTGTTGCTACACAGGACTGCTGATGCGAATTCAGATCTTTCTCCTCTCCCACTCTTTCCTCCCAGCAGTTTATTTACCCTGTTTATCAACCCCATAAACACACTATGAGTTTAAATAAAGAGTGGGTGGGATCAAGTCCTGCCATGGAAGGTCCACTGGGGTTTTTCATTCAGGCCTCCCGAACCCTGGGGGCTCTTCCTGGAATGCGGACAACCTCTTAGCTTCCAGGTGTGGATGCTGCAAATGTTGCTTGCCATGAGTGGGCACAAACATTTACAGCAGGGTAGGATGTAACAGGAAGACACAGGCTTCCTGCTGTTCTCCTGACATGGATTCACTTGGAGTGGGGTGCATGTTTATATCAATCTAAAACAGCTCTCACATAAACACAGCCTGCCCTAAAGAAGCAAAACAAGAACCAAGTGACTAAGCAGGGGAGAGAAATAACTGGATTGAAGTATTTACTGGGTGAACAACACACACATACACAAACAAAGAATTTGTTACTTTAGTTATTAAACATTTAATTTGGTAAAGGTCTCGTCCTAAAAGATGAATCCTATACATGGTTGGGCTTTGGCTTTCTCAAGTAAAACTGGAGCTGGCGAAAGTGCTGTGTTGACAGCCTCGCAGGTAGAAATGTGCAGAAAGCAGCTGGTTTGGGGGTCTCGGCACGATTTGTGCAAACAGCCTCCCTGTTCATGGGTGTGCTGACATCTCTATTTTTCATTTATGAAAAATCCGGGTGCCACTTAAACCTTGGCAAGGCCTCAGAAAGCCAAACAGAAAGCGTCTCAAGCGTTTTCTACTTACTGCTCTGTCTTCCAAGAAATCCCAGCATAACCTGTAGATTCTGGATGCAGAGATGACATGGGTCAGTGTTGGCTTCCATGAGCTCTCTCCTCTGCAGGGGAGAAGGAGGCTGGGAAGTCAAGGCTGGACTTTGAACCAACCATTAACCCCAAGCCACTCTTCCCGCTCCTAAATATCTTCTCTCGGTCCTCAGTCTCCAGCACCCTCAGTATCACCAGCAGGGCTTGTTAAAACACTAATTGCTAAGACCCCGCCTACCCTCAGGGTTTCCCAGGTGGGTAAAGAATCTGCCTGCAAAGCAGCAGACACAGGTGACGCAGGTTCAATCCCTGGGTCGGGAAGATCCCCTGGAGGAGGAAATGGCAACCTACTCTAGTATTCTTGCCTGGAGAATCCCATGAACAGAGGAGCCTGGTGGGCTACAGTCTACAGGGTCACAGAGTCAGACATGGCTGAAGCATCTGAGCATGCACACATGCTCCCACCCCCAGAGTTTGGAAATCTGCATTTCTAACAAGTTCCAGCTGGTAGATCTAGTAAGTACTACCAAGGGATGCAGATGCTGCTGGTCCAGAGATTGCACTCTGAGAACTCCTATGTTAGGAAAACTTGGGGGACTGAGGCATTCCCTGAAAGACCTGTTCTGTCTTCAGGATTCAAATCTATTGATATCCTGGGGAAAGGTGAGAGTGGTTATCTCTGAAACAATGCTCTCAGGCCTAGAGCTGACAGAAATAGGACTATTCCTTGAAAAGGAAGGCATGGACATCTTTGACTCGGTGGCTATACTGGGGGACTGTATTTGGTCTTCCATCAGCCTGGAACATCTGAGTCACATAGAGCCAGGCCCTCCCCCAGCCCGCCTGGAAGTCACAGGACAGACAATGTGCAATTCCTTGCCTGAATAATAAGATTCATTATGGATCCTCTCTCTGTCTCCTTCCTCATGACCAAAGTCGTTCAAGTGATTTAGAGCAAAAGATCAAGGGAGACTGTGGAATATAATGGAATGAATACAGAATACCCTTGTTCTTCTTGAACATTTTCCCAACACTTCTGTGGCACATTGCCAAAATCGTGGAACATTCTGTGAAACAATTCACCATCTCTGATCTGCGTCACCTCCCAACTTCACATGCCAGGACACTCAAGTTTATCTGAAATTTCACTTCTGATAGGAACCTTCACTTTCTAGGTTATCTCTGTATTTTTGCTCATTACTTTTTTTTTTTTTTGCTCATTTGCCCATTAACTACTTTCCATCATGAGAAAGAAGTTGTAATATATCACCAGAATGACTGTGTCCTCTACAAGCAGAGAACTTCAAAGTCTGTTGGAGATGTGAGTATTTGCTTGCGAGCTCAGGGACTCACTCCCACATGCTAGCCTTGGAGCATGTGTTTCATCAAAATTATAAATTACGACAACCATAGAGCTTTGAGGCTGAAAGAACAAAGTTAAATCATTGCATGCCAAGGGTTGACTGGCTTGGGCTGACTTGAATTCTGGGTGCCAAGCCAGACCCCCTACACTAACCGGCACTTTTATCCAGGTCATTTCATCTTTCTGGGCCCCATCTTCCTTATCTTTGCTTTGGCCGTTCCCTTGACTGGCCGGAAGATCACTGTTTTGCAAGGCAGTACATTCCATTGCTGGGCAGCTCATTCCAAAGTCAAGAATTCGTCTGTAATTCATGCCCAAGTCTGACACCCTTTATCATCGACTCATGTTCCCTACTTGTGCCCTCTGGAAAAACACAGATAAGCCTCCTCCCTCGTCATACCCTTGAAAATAGCTGTCATGGTCCCTTTAAATCTTCTCTTTTGGTGGTACAGCCGAAGTTCCCTCAGCTGTTTCTCAGAGCAGAAAATCCCAAAATGTACTGTTGGTGAATTAAATCAAACAAATAAGTGAAAAGATAGATTAATGCAGGGGTGGACACAGAGGTTAACCTTCCCATGCTCTCAAGTCAGTGAACAAATCCTCTCTAAGTAAGGTTCCTAGACCTGGACTCAGTACAGTTGACTTTTCACAATAACCAAGATAACCTATATTAGTGCTATTTGGCTATGGCAAAAAAGAAATCCAAATTGATGCCACCAGGTTGATGTGATAGTTAAGTCATTTAGCTAGTGAGGGTACATAGCTGATGCTTCAACATCTAAATCCCAATTTGACTTTTATTATGCATGTGTTTTATAGTACAAATGATATTCTATTGTGATATCAGAAATTCTGGGAGTTTGCAAGATTCTGAGATCAGATTCCTCTCAAATTATAAAGGTGAAATACTTTCCAAATGGACTAAAGGGATCCAGTGGGTTGACGATTACCTGGTCCCCCTGATAATCATGGAAGCTGAGTTTTCATCAGCCTTCTTCTCTTAGCTGGGTCAGCATCAGATCACACAGGGCTTTTTCACAGGGACTACTCTGCAGTAAGCTCTCCCTTATGCTTTGTTTGTGCTTATCACGAATGAAAAGAGGACACAAAAGAGATTGGCTGGCTACTCCACTGGCTTCAGAAGATGGGATGCTACTCCTCTGTTTTTTGTGCCAAGAGACTCATCATACCACAGTAGTCATTGCTATTCAGGCTTTTGGACCTGAGTCATGCAAATCTAACTCCAAAAAGACTGATATATAAACTAAAGTGCCCTTTCAAAATTTCTAATGGGGGCTGTGGTTTTACAGCGACTGCAATATATGTGTTTAATATGAAAGGGATTGCTTGTAAAAACTTAGGGAAGCCCAATTAGTAATCGCTGAATTGAGTACAGAATCTAAACCAAGAGAACTGAATGCTCTTGTGTTACATAAAATATTCCCTCCTAATAGGAAAGTACTCATCATGTCTGCTAACCACTGCCTTTCTTCCTTGGTTTGGGTAAATAATGACAAATCCATCCTATCTAATTTCTCCTTTTCTAGACTCTAAACAGACCACTCACCTCTTGTAAATCTATTCTTTCTCTAAACAGGAGAAAATACAATGGTTTAGGTAATAGTCTTCTTAAGTTATGTTCCAAGCATGAAGGCATTGCAGTTATCATGATTGCAGTAAAAGGTTTACCAGTTCACTATCAGCTACACATTTAGAAACTCTCTCTTCACATGGATGACCTTTCATCTATTTTAGCTTCCCAATTACTGACATTTTTGAATATGTAATGCATGCACATGGTGTAAGAAATTTCTTTCAAAAGATATCCAAAAAAAGATATATAGTGAAAAAGTTCTCACCCACTCCTGATCCCCAATCTCCTCCCCAATCTGTTATCAGTCTCTGTGCATTCATCCAAAGATAATCTATACATATTATTTTTTTTTTGCATTACATAAATCATAGTATATTATCCACATTATTTTGTTACTTGTTCACAGAATGATATTATTTGTTAACAACTGTATAGAATTCCACTGTGTAGGTGTATCATATTTAATTAACTAGTACTGACATTTAACTTATATACAGAGTACAACATATGAAATGCCAGACTGGCTGAAGCACAAGCTGGAATCAAGATTGCCAGGAGAAATAGCAATAATCTCAGATATGCAGATGACACCACTCTTATGGTAGAAAGTGAAGAGGGACTAAAGAGCCTCTTGATGGTGAAAGAGGAAGAGTGAAAAAGCTGGCTTAAAACTCAACATGCCAAAAATGAAGATCATGCCATCTAGTCACATCATTTCATGGCAAATAGATGGGGAGGAAAATGGAAACAGTGACAGACTTTATTTTCTTGGGCTCCAAAATCACTACAGACAATGACTACAGCCAGGAAATTAAAAGACACTTGCTCCTTGGAAGAAAAGCTATGACAAACCTAGACAGCATATTAAAAAGCAGAGACATCACTTTGCCAACAAAGGTCCATATAGTCAAAGCTATGGTTTTTCAAGTAGTCACATATGAATGTGAGAATTGGACCATAAAGAAGGCTGAGAGCCGAAGAATTGATGCTTTTGAACTGTGGTGCTGGAGAAGACTCTTGAGAGTCCCTTGGACTGCAAGGAGATCCAAACAGTCAATCCTAAAGGAAATCAGTCCTGAATATTCATTGAAAGGACTGATGCTGAAGCTGAAGCTCCAACACTTTGGCCACCTGATGTGAAGAGACACACTGGAAAAGACCCTAATGCTGGGAAAGACTGAGGGCAGGAGAAGAAGGGGGTGCCTAGAGGATGAGCTGGTTGGATGGCATCATTGACTCAATCAATGGACATGAGCTTGAGCAAACTCTGGGAGATAGTGAAGGACAGGGAAGCCTGGCATGCTGCAGTCCATGGGGTCATAAAAAGTCAGACACAACTGAGCAACTGAACAACAATAACAATACACATTTAGATTGTTGCCAGTCTGCTAGTGCAAACAATACTGCAATAAACAGGGTTGTTTAATTAACATTTCACAATGTGCAAGTATATCTTTGGAAGTATTTATAGATGTGGAATTACATTTTTACTGTAATAGATATCACCTAACATGTCTCCATGGCACTGATCCAATGTATACCCTACCAGCAATTTTTGAGGGTGCCTCTTCCCACATACCTACCACAGAGCAAGTTCATTAGTTATCTATTCCTGTGTAACAAATAACCACAACACTAAATAGCCAAAGACAACATGCATTATCTCACAGTTTCTGCAAGACAGGAATTTAAGAGGAGCATAGCTAGACAGCCCTGCTTCAGTGTCTCTGTTGGTTAACCAATGCAGCAGTCATCCACAGGCTTACCCGGGGCTGGGTGATCCACTTCCAAAATGTCGCACTCACAGGACTAGTAGCAGAAGATCTCAGCTCCTTGCCGACTGTTGGCAGGATGGCTCAGTTTCTCTCAGCACATGGAGTTCTCCTCAGGGCTCCCTGAGGATATTCATGACATAGGAATTGGCTTTCCCCGGAGCAAGGGATCCAAAAGAGAGCAAGTAGGAAACAGCAGGGCTTCCCTGGTGGCTCAGCTGGAAAAAAATCTGCTTGCAATGCAGGAGACCTGGGTTTGATCCCTACGTTGAAAAGACCCCCTGGAGAGGGAATGGCTACCCACTCCAGTATTCTGGCCTGGATAGTTCCATGGACTGTATAGTCCATGGGGTTACTAAGAGTTGGACACAACTGAGTGATTTTCACCTCATTTCACTTCAGGAAACAGCAGTGCTTGTCATGATCATTCCTGACCTAGTCTCAGAAGTCACACACCATCACATCTACTATATTTTATTCACTAAAAGTGAGCCTCGAAGTCCAGTCCACACTCAGAGAAAAGTTATTTTCTCTCTTAAAGAGGTAAAGTGTCAAAGAATTTGTGGATTTTTTTTTTTTTTACCAGTCTGGTAAGTAGAAATGGTATCTATTGTGAATTTTTATGAATATATTATAATTTATTTGTGCATTCTATTATTGATATCTATCCTTTTTATAACTGAAGTATTACTGATTTACAATATTGTGTTAGTTCCAGTGTACAGCAAAGTGACTGAGTTACAGACAGGTAAGTAGGTAGATAGGGTTTTCATGTGCATTTCCTTATGATGAGTGAGACTGAGTATTTGTAACAGCTTCACGGTATATTAAGTATGTGCACAAAGACTGCACATACTTAATATACACAATTTGATCAGTTTGGACAAAGTGTAAAACACTCATGACACCATCACCACAATCAAGATAACAGACATATCCAACACTTCCAAAATAAACAAGATTGACAAAACTTTAGCTAGAATAACTAAGAAAAAAGAAAATTAACAAAACTAGAAATGAAAGAGAAGACATTAGAACTAATACCAGAGAAATAAAAAGGATCATAGGAGACTAAACAATTACATGCCAAGAAATTGGATAACATGGAAGAAAGAAAGAAATTCCTAGGTACATACAACTTACTAAAACTGAATCATGAAATGGAAAATCTCAACAGACTGACAAGTATGGAGATTCAATCAGTAATCAGAACCTCCCAGCAAAGAAAAATCCATGACCTGATGGTTTCACTAATGAATTCTGAGTATATTTTTTAAAAGAATCATTTATATATTCTTTCTGTCTGGGATCTTTGTTGATTTTTCTGTTGGGGTTTTGGATGGACATTGTAAATATTTTTCCTGTTGATTTTATACATGCTGGATTTTTTGTTGTTATGCCAACATTTTTATGGGATTAAATTCTTCTAATGTTTCTTATCTGGAACATCTCTGAGATTTTTTTCTTAATCCACCATGTTTTCTTCAGTATTTTTATGGTTTATTTCTCTTACATTCAAATCTTTGAGTCATATGAAATGTATTTTGGTATAAAGTGTAAGGGAGAGAACCAAACCTTATTTCCACTCCCCCACATGCTGAATTACCTAGTTTCACCAATTAGCATTTATTGAATAATTGTTATTTTCTCCTTATATTAGTTAGTGTCCTGTCAGGAAATGTGAAAACACTCTAAATATTTCAAGAGAGGGCAATTCAATGATCTGAATTAGCGACAAAGACATTGAACCAAAGTAACAGGGGAAAGGGATATTATTCAGTGATCGGGAAGCCCCTAGTACCCCCAACTGGCAACCACCAGATGGTGCCCACTGGTGAGCTGCTAGCAGGATGGCCATTGGTTTTCTTTCTTTCTTTCTTTCTTTTTTTTGGGGGGGGCGGGTCTCACTGTAAACACTGACAGACATTTAGGAACTTAAGCTTTAATGATGCTGGGCTTCCCTGACAACTCAGCTGGTGAAGAATCCGCCTGCAATGCAGGAGACCCCAGTTGGATTAGGATAGGTTAGGATACACATCCTGGGTTAGGATGATCCACTGGAGAAGGGATAGGCTACCCACTCCAGTATCCTGGCCTGGAGAATTCCATGGACTGTACATGGGGTCACAAAGAGTCGGGCACGACTGAGCGACATTCATTTTCAAAACCTCCACCTTTCTCACTAATGCTAGTGGAGCCCAAATTAGCAGCCATTACTATTACTACTGCAAGAAGAGGCACAAAAATGGCTCTTTCTTACTTCTTACTCCTCAACCCCAACCAATGCCTTCCATTCAAAAGAGTTAGTTGCTCATTCAGTCGTGTCCAACTCTTTGTGACCCCATGGACAGTAGCCCACCAGGCTCCTCTGTCCATGGGATTCTCCAGGAAAGAATACTGGAGTGGGTAACCATTCTCTTCTCCAAGGGATCTTCTCAACCCAGGGATTGAACCCAGGTGTCCTGCACTGCAGGCAGATTCTTTAACCATTTGAGCTACCAGGGAAGCCCAACCCTAACAAAACCTTCCCATTCACAGAACCTAATCAGAGCAAGCTGATAAGGGAATCTAGAAATATAGCATACTGGCTTTCAGCCAGCACCTTTGTAACACATGCGAGCACAGAAGTTTAAGATCAGAGCTGAGTGCTAACAAAAAAATTAGCTCACCTGCTGATTTGAAAAGCCATGTTTACCACACAATAAATTTCCCCATGTGTGAGGGTCTGCTTCCAGACAATTTTTTTTCTCATTAGTCTATTTAAGTTTTAGGGTTAACATTGTTTTGAATATTATGTTTTTGTATCTAGTAAAGACAATCTCTTCTCATTTTATTCTCTTAGAAATTTCCTAGGTTTCCTGGATTATTTTTCCAAATAAATTTCAGAATTAGCTTGCATACTTCCAAAAAACTTCAGTCTGCAGTTTATTGAAAGTGTATTATAATTTTAGTATATCTTAGGGAGAAGTATTATAATATCTTGATGAAAATAAAATTACCTGTCTATGAATTCAGTATACATTTGTTCATTTCCCTTTGTGATCCTCGCTAGTATTTATTTATTTATTTTTATTTTTTTTGTTTCCTCGCTAGTATTTAAAATGTTCTTTCTATAGACTTTGCACATTTCCTGTTAAGTTTACTTATAACTATTCCATGCATTTTGTATTTATTCTGGGGGTCTCTTGCTCTGATTGATTATAGCTTGCATATATGAAAGATATTGATTTCCATATATGAATTTAATGAATTCCCTGACTATAACAGTACTTCAATTTACTCTCCTTTTCATTTTTGAGGCAAAAAGTTATATTATCTGATAATAATTAGAATTTTATGTCCTCTACTTCAGCTTTTAAACCATTATTTTCTTTCTCTTCTCTAATTGTACTAAAGAACACCACCAGACCATGACAATTAGTAGTAATAGTGTGTCCATTCCTTGTTCTGATTTAAATAGGAATGCTCCTACTCTTTCCCTATTTTATATAATGCTGGGCTTGGCACAAAAGAATAATATCTGATTTCCATTCTGTTAAAACTTCTCAAAAAATAAAGAATAGGCATTGAATTTTCTCAAAAACCTTTACAACATTCATAGAAATGATCACATGATTTTTCTATTTACATCTATTAATGGGAACCACATTAATAAATATACAAATACTGAAACACCCTTGCATTTATGGAATAAATTCCTTTGGTCATGTAATATTAATCTTTTAATATGCTATCTGTTTGCATATATTTTCTTTAGGATTTCTGCATTGATTATCATGAGTGAAATTGGTCTGTAGGCTAATGCATGTACGTGGGTACTCTTTGTCCACATTCATTTTAAATCCATTTTTACCAGCTTCACTCTCGATAGTGACCTTGCTACCAGTTTCCTCAGGGTTCCTTACAATGACCTCCTATATGCGGATTACAGTGAAACTGATCTTTTAAACATAAACATTAGGTTTGATATTTATTCCTGATAATTTCATCTCCTGTTTTTATTTTATTGCAGCAATCTATCAATATCTTTTTGGTTACTTACTTCCCTTCATATATGCTATTCTGTGATGAAAAGAAACAGTTGGCAGATGGGTCAAAATCCAGTAGTTAGACTGGCCTATAACCTCTCACTTAACTTGTGAGGAAATATAGAAAGAATGAGAATCAGGTAATGCCTCTCCACGCAGTAAAGAAAGGAAACTAGAAGCACTCCTAGTGGCCGGTCAGACGAAGAGCCGCCCACCGGGGCTTCCTGCAGCCGGTAAGAAGCAGGCAGTGGAGACCCGGAGCTCAGAGAGTTTCTAAGGCCATTGCTTTGGTTTCTAGATGTGTGCTTTTCATTAAATTGAAAAGCAGCATGCTGCAAACTGGGATGGAGGGCAATAAGTGTGGGGTCATTTATGATTGCTCACTCCAGGCTTGAGTTATAGCTTCCAACACTCATACCTTTTAGGGTCAGAAATCAGGAGTCAGCCTGTCAGAAGGCATTTGCCACATTTGCTCAGGATTCCTACCCTTTATGATGGCAGAAGAATACACACTTCCAAGGGATGTTTCCTTGACTGAGAAACAACTAAGAATTCATTTTAGAAACTACTGCAGGAAACAATAAATGTGACTTTATATTTCTGATATATACTAAACTCATTTTTTAGGCTCTCCCAAGGCTGTTCCCCACCCCATCCCCCCAAAAAACTAAACAACTCACTATTTTGTCAAACTGCCACAAATCCTGAATACACAATTAGAATTATTACATCTTCTTGGTGAATTGATAATTTTATCATTGTATACTTGCCTCTTTACTGCTGGTAACAGTCCTTGTTCTCAAGTCTGCTTTGTCTGATATTAACATAGTCACTCCAGCTCTCTTCTGATTTTTGTTTGCATGACATATCTTTCTCTATACTTTTATCTACATCTTTATATTTAAAGCAGCCTTCTTCATGTGTCTAGATAACTTACACTTTATCTAATTATTGACATGGCTGGATTTAGAGCTATTATTTTCTTATTTGTTCTCTTGAATTGTTTCAATATTTTTGTATTCCATTTTAATTTACGTATTGGCTATTTGGACATCATGTTTTTTTAATGTTTATAGTTTACATTTACATCCATGAACCATTTTGAGTTAAGCTTTATATTAAGATGTGAGATTTGGGTCTTCTTTCCTCCTCCCTTCTTCCCTCTATTTCTTCCTTTTTTTTTTTTTTTTTGGCCTGTCAATGTCCAACTTCCAGTGCCATTTGTTGGGAAGGTTATATTGTTCTCTATTATGTTCCACTGATTTATGGGTCTGTCCTCCCCGAAAGCCACACAAATATAGTTATATAAATAGTGAAACCATGAAGACAGATTCCTCCCGCTTTATTCTTTCCCAGAATTGTTTTAGCTAGTCCAGTCTCCTTTCCGTTCCACATAAATTTTAGAATAATCTTATCTATATCTGTAAAACAAATTTCTGAGATTTTAATGGGAATTGTGTAAAACCTGTCAATCATTTTAAGGAGAACTGACATCTTTATTGTGTTGTTTCTTCCAATCCACAAACATTTTATGTTTCTCCATCCATTTAGAATCACAATGTTATGTATATGCTCAGTTTTAGTAGAAACTGCCTGTTTTCAGTGGTGAGTATACCAATTTACCCTTGAAGAAAGGAATGGCTACCTACTCCAGTATTCTTGCCTGGAGAATTCCACGGACAGAGGAGCCTGGAAGGCTACAGTCCATGGAGTCACAAAGAGTCAGACATAACTGAGCAACTAACACACACACACACACACACACACACACACACACCAATTTATGCTCCCATCAGTAACATATGAGAGTCCCAGTTCCTCCACATCCTTATCAACACTTTTTCATTCTGGTTATTCTGGTGGGTGTGTAGTGGTGGTGTTGCATTTTGGTTTTGCATTTCCTTGATGACTGTCCTTAGTCACTCAGTTGTGTCTGACTCTTTGTGAGCCCATGGGCTGTAGCCCAAGACTCCTCTGTCCATGGGGACTCTCCAGGCAAGAATAGTGGAGTGGGTTGCCACACCCTTTTCCAGGGGATATTCCCAAATACAAGGATCCCAGGTCTCCCACATTGCAGGTGGATTCTTTACTGTCTGAGCCATCAGGGAAGCCCTACTTGATGACTAATTACACATTATGTTTCATGTATACTGTTATATTTTATGGTTATTTTTATTATTTTCTTTCTTCTAATTTTATTGAAATTGAAATAAATTTTATTTTTAATAAAATACATTATTTTATTAATTTATAAATAAGTTTTATTAATTTTAAATAAAATTTGAAAATTATATGATGTTTTATAATTTTAATGTATATAAATGTGATGATTTGATATATGTGTGTATACTGTGAAATGATTACTCAATAAGTGTAGTTGACATCCATCACCTCACAGTTACAATTTTTTTTTTCTTGAAATGAGCACTTTTACATGGAACGTTCTTCAGAATAGATCATATCCTAGGCCATAAATCTAGCCTTGGTAAATTCAAAAAAATTGAAATCATTCCAGTCATCTTTTCTGACCACAATGCAGGAAGATTAGATCTCAACTACAGGAAAAAAAACTATTAAAAACTCCAACATATGGAGGCTAAATAACACGCTTCTGAATAACGAACAAATCATAGAAAAAATCAAAAAAGAAATCAAAATATGCATAGAAACGAATGAAAATGAAAACACAACAATCCAAAACCTATGGGACACTGTAAAAGCAGTGCTGAGGGGAAGGTTCATAGCATTACAGGCTTACATCAAGAAACAAGAAAAAAGTCAAATAAATAACCTAACTCTACACCTAAAGCAACTAGAGAAGGAAGAAATGAAGAACCCCAGGGTTAGTAGAAGGAAAGAAATCCTAAAAATTAGGGCAGAAATAAATGCAAAAGAAACAAAAGAGACCATAGCAAAAATCAACAAAGCTAAAAGTTGGTTTTTTGAAAAGGTAAATAAAATTGACAAGCCGTTAGCCAGACTCACCAAGAAACAAAGGGAGAAGAACCAAATCAACAAAATTAGAAATGAAAATGGAGAGATCACAACAGACAACTCTGAAATACAAAGGATCATAAGAGACTACTACCAGCAGCTCTATGCCAATAAAATGGACAACTTGGAAGAAATGGACAAATTCTTAGAAAAGTATAACTTTCCAACACTGAACCAGGAAGAAATAGGAGATCTTAACAGACCCATCACAAGCACGGAAATCGAAACTGTAATCAGAAATCTTCCAGCAAACAAAAGCCCAGGACCAGATGGCTTCACAGCTGAATTCTACCAAAAATTTAGAGAAGAGCTAACACCTATTTTACTCAAACTCTTCTAGAAAATTGCAGAAGAAGGCAAACTTCCAAACTCATCTTATGAGGCCACCATTACCTTAATACCAAATCCAGACAAGGATGCCACAAAAAAAGAAAACTACAGGCCAATATCACTGATGAACATAGATGCAAAAACCCTTAACAAAATACTAGCAAACAGAATCCAACAACATATTAAAAAGATCATACATCATGACCAAGTGGGCTTTATCCCAGGAATGCAAGGATTCTTTAATATCTGCAAATCAATCAATGTACTACACCACATTAACAAATTGAAAGATAAAAACCATATGATTATCTCAATAGATGCAGAAAAAGCCTTTGACAAAATTCAACATCCATTTATGATAAAAAAAAAAAAAAAACTCTCCAGAAAGCAGGCATAGAAGGAACATACCTCAACATAGTAAAAGGTAGATATGACAAACCCACAGCAAACATTATCCTCAATGGTGAAAAATTGAAAGCATTTCCCTTAAAGTCAGGAACAAGACAAGAGTGTCCACTCTCACCACTACTATTCAACATAGCTTTGGAAGTGTTGGCCACAGCAATCAGAGCAGAAAAAGAAGTAAAAGGAATTCAGATAGGAAAAGAAGAAGTAAAACTCTCACTGTTTGCAGATGACATGATCCTCTACATAGAAAACCCTAAAGACTCTACCAGAAAATTACTACAGCTAATCAATGAATACAGTAATGTTGCAGGATATAAAATTAACACACAGAAATCCCTTGCATTCCTATATGCTAACAATGAGAAAACAGAAAGAAAAATTAAGGAAACAATACCATTCTCCATTGCAACAAAAAGAATAAAATACTTAGGAGTATATCTACCTAAAGAAATGAAAGACCTATACATAGAAAACTATAAAACACTGATGAAAGAAATCAAAGAGGACACAAACAGATGGAGAAACATACCGTGTTCATGGATTGGAAGAATCAATATTGTCAAAATGGCTATTCTACCCAAAGCAATCTATAGATTCAATGCAATCCCTATCAAGCTACCAATGGTATTCTTCACAGAACTAGAACAAATAATTTCACAATTTGTATGGAAATACAAAAAACCTCGAATAGCCAAAGCAATCTTGAGAAAGAAGAATGGAACTGGAGGAATCAACCTGCTTGACTTCAGGCTCTACTACAAAGCCACAGTCATCAAGACAGTATGGTACTGGCACAAAGACAGAAATATAGATCAATGGAACAGAATAGAAAGCCCAGAGATAAATCCACACACCTATGGACACCTTATCTTCAACAAAGGAGGCAAGGATATACAATGGAAAAAAGACAACCTCTTTAACAAGTGGTGCTGGGAAAACTGGTCAACCACTTGTAAAAGAATGAAACTAGAACACCTTCTAACACCATACACAAAAATAAACTCAAAATGGATTAAAGATCTAAATGTAAGACCAGAAACTATAAAACTCCTAGAGGAGAACATAGGCAAAATACTCTCCGACATAAATCACAGCAGGATCCTCTATGACCCACCACCCAGAATATTGGAAATAAAAGCAAAAATAAACAAATGGGACCTAATGAAACTTAAAAGCTTTTGCACAACAAAGGAAACTATAAGCAAGGTGAAAAGACAGCCCTCAGAATGGGAGAAAATAATAGCAAATGAAGAAACAGACAAAGGATTAATCTCAAAAATATACAAGCAGCTCCTGCAGCCTAATTCCAGAAAAATAAATGACCCAATCAAAAAATGGGCCAAAGAATTAAACAGACATTTCTCCAAAGAAGACATACAGATGGCTAACAAACACATGAAAAGATGCTCCACACCACTCATTATCAGAGAAATGCAAATCAAAACCACAATGAGGTACCATCACACGCCAGTCAGGATGGCTGCTATCCAAAAGTCTACAAGAAATAAATGCTGGAGAGGAGGTGGAGAAAAAGGAACCCTCTTACACTGTTGGTGGGAATGCAAACTAGTACAGCCACTATGGAGAACAGTGTGGAGATTCCTTAAAAAACTGGAAATAGAACTGCCATATGACCCAGCAATACCACTCCTGGGCATACACACCGAGGAAACCAGATCTGAAAGAGACACGTGCACCCCAATGTTCATTGCAAGACTGTTTATAATTTCCAGGACATGGAAGCAACCTAGATGCCCATCAGCAGACAAATGGATAAGGAAGCTATGGTACATATACACAATGGAATATTACTCAGCCATTAAAAAAAATTCATTTGAATCAGTCCTAATGAGATGGATGAAACTGCAGCCCATTATACAGAGGTAAGCCAGAAAGATAAAGACCAATACAGTAAACTAACGCATATGGAATTTAGAAAGATGGTAACGATAACCCTATATGCAAAACAGAAAAAGAGACACAGAAATACAGAACAGACTTTTGGACTCTGTGGGAGAAGGCGAGGGTGGGATGTTTCAAGAGAACAGCATCAAAACATGTATGTTATCTAGGGTGAAACAGACCACCAGCCCAGGTTGGATGCATGAGACAAGTGCTCAGGGCTGGTGCACTGGGAAGACCCAGAGGGATGGAATGGGGAACACATGTATATCCATGGCTGATTCATGTCAATGTGTGGCAAAAACCACCACAATACTGTAAAGTAATTAGCCTCCAACTAATAAAAATAAATGAACAACAAAAAAAGGAATGAGCACTTTTAAGATCTACTCTCTTAGCAACTTTTAAATATATAATACAGTTTGGTTAACTGTATATAGTATATAGTTATGTACATCATCAGGATTTCCCTGTAGCTCCAATGATAAAGAATCTGCCTACAGTGCAGGAGACCTGGGTTCGATCCTTGGGTTGGGAAGATCCTCTGGAGAAGGGAGTGGCAATCCACTCCAGTATTCTTGCCTGGAGAATCCCATGGACAGAGGAACCTGGCAGGCTATAATCCATGGGGTTGCAAAGAGTCAGAGACAACTGAGCAGCTAACACTATTACTATCATGTACATCACATTCCAGAACTTATTTATGTTATTAATGGAAGTTTATACCTTTTTATCACCTTCTAATTCCTCCAGCCCCAATCCCACAAATCTGATCTCTTTCTATGAATTTTTTTAGATTCTACATATAAGTGAAATCAGAGTATTGTCTTCCTCTGACTTATTTAACTTAGCATAACACTCTCAAGCTCCATCCATTTTGTCACAAATGGTCAGATTTCCTTTTTTTTTTAATGGATGAATACTGTTCCACTGTATACATAAATACTACATTTTCTTTATCCATTCACCCTTTGATAGACACTAAGTTTGTTTCCATATCTTGACCATTGTTGATAATGCTGCAAGGAACATGGAAGTACAGATATCTCTTTGAGAGAGTGATTTCATTTCCTTTGGAAAAATACCCAGAAGTAGAATTGCTGGATCATAAGGTAGTTTTATTTTTAATTTTTTGAAGAATCTCCATACTGTTTTCTGTAGTAACTGTACCAATTTACATTCCCACCAACAGTGGAAAAGGGTTCCCTTTTCTGCACCTCCTTGCTGTACTTGTCATTTCTTGTCTTTTTGATAATAGCCATTCTAATAAGTGTGAGATAACACCTCATTATGGTTTTGCTAAGTGATGTTTGTCCAGGGATTTTTGTTGTAATCATGTGAGAGAAAAGGGAAAAGTATGTCCATTCTATCTCCTTGAAAGTAGAAGTTCTTGTTTGGGTATTTTTAGTTTGTTTTAGGCTTTGCACAGTTATATTCATGTTTCTGCCACTGAGCAGAGAAAGCATTAATGAAACTTTCTGGTGATAATTTATATAAACTGGCAATAGTTTTGAAAACATTAGCATCAATGATTCTTTTCCACATTTATTCTGACTTTATCAGAGAACAAAAATGCATTCATACATTTCTCAATTGCTTACTGAATGTTTACTATGTACCAGCCACTGTGTTTTACTCTGGATGTAGAATAAAGCATTATCCTTGCTCTCAAGAAGTTTATGGTCTAAAAGGAGAAACAGAGAAGTGGCATTTTAATACTCTGTACAGTAGTAACTACCATTAATAAGAATATACCCATTGGATACATGTATATGTGTGGCTGATTCACTTTGCTGTCCTACAGAAACTGACACAGCAGTGTAAACAACTGCACTATAAAAGAAGAAACAAAATAAAAGAATATTGAGTATAGCATTCATGGTTTCAGATATCTGCAAATCAATAAAAAGCAGCTAAGGGAAACCTTAAAATATAAATCTAGAAGCCTCAGATGGGCTGAGACTCATGCTTGAGAATAGCAAAGGAAAAGTGAGTTTGAGGGAAAAAACATGAAAAAGAATGAATATAGGTATATGTATAAATGAATCACTTTGCTATACACCTGAAACTGACACAGTATTGTAAATCAACTATACTCCAAAAATGTAATAAAATTAATTAAAAATTTAAAAAAATAACTTGCTTTAACTAGGCAAACTTTAACTTAGATCACATTAAATTAATTTAATTAATTTAATTAAAGCATCTAACCTAACTTGTTTTAGGTTCAATGATAACACATAGGAGGGCTAGGGAGCGATGGAATACTTTGTATATGAAAAAAGAGTAGAAACCAACTCTTTCTAACTCAAAGATAAAGAAATTTAGGGATTTCCCTGGTGGTCCAGTGCTCAGGAGTGGAGGGGATGCAGGTGCTATCCCAGGCTGGGGAAATAAGATCCCACATGTGGTGGGGCAGCTGAGTCAGCATACCACAACTAAGGGACCCAAGTGCCTCAACAAAAGATCCTGTGCACTGCAACTAAGACCTGATGCGGTCAGGAAGAAATAAAGAAAGTTGTGAAAGGATATTGGTCCAAGTAGAATCAACAGAACAGATGGAGAAGTAGGCTTATAAAAAGACAGAAATCATGGCGGATTTGAAAGGTTGCAAAATAGGAACCCAGGCAGGGTCTCTGAGCCAGAACAGTCCAGTCAGAACCCTGCCCCTGGCAAGGAGGAATCCCAATTTCTCTCCTCCTGGCACTGTTTATTCAAGATTCAAGTTTTAGAAAAAGGCCTCTGATTGATCAGTTTAGATCACAGTTCATCTACCCAATTGTACCAAGGCCAGGAGAGAAAGGAACTAACTCGCTTTAGGTTCAGTGATGACAGACAAGACACTTGAGTTTACCATCTAGCCAAGGATACACAAAAAAAGGGTTCATTCTCCAGAAGACATTCAAGATGCTAAAGGAAGGGTGAACACAGCTCAAAAAATGACCCAAGTCCGTGACAACAGCTAAGCAGAGACTGAGGCCTGGGGAAGACTTAGCTAATCTCAGGTGAGAAACATGTATGTTGAGGAAGAGCATGAGCAAAAGCCTGGGACAAGAGGAGGTGTGGTGAATTTAGATGACTAAAGTAATTCATAATGGATGGGGCCCAGGGTTGGGTTGGGGGAGGCAGGGGATAAAGAGGCGGAGCATGGGAGGAGATGATGTCAGACAGGAAAACAGGAACAAAGTGGCACTGCTTCTAGAAGACAAGTGAAAAGCTTAGAGTTTATTCCTGAGGAGGAGGGAGATGACAAAGTGTTTTATGTAGTTATGACATTTTTATTTTTATGAAGTGGCTTTGGCCAATCACAATAATTCAGGGAGAGATAAAAGTAGCCTGAACCAGGATGGTATTGAATAGATAAAGAGACATGATTAGTTACACCTAGGAGAGGAGGAGGTGAGCGAGCAGGAGGAGACAGGATGAGTCCCAGGTTTCTGACTTCAGTTACGGCATGGACATACAGAGGAAGAGGATTAAGGTGGGGAAATGAACTTAAAGTGGCTGGACATGTTGAGTTTGAAGTAGATTGTTGAATGCATGGTTTTGAAAGTTAGGGAAGATAATTGAGGTTAGGTATCCATCACCATATAGAAGCCAAAGTGATAGATGAGACATCCCAAGAATACCACACAGGCAAGAAGAGATCAGACCCTAGGATCAAACCCTCACAGCACTGACACTCAAGAATGAGCTGAAGAAAAGCAGTAGCCGAGAGAATCACAAAGATAATCAGGAGGTAGGAGGGAAAACAGATGAGTGGTATCTGGGAAGCCAAAGAAAGGAGCTGCTTCAGCATGAGGAAATGGCCCAGTGGCATCAAACATGGAGCAACGTAAGTAGGGCGTAGTGTCCACTCAATTTGTCAACAAGAGGTGGCTGGTGTGTAAGAAGAGTCCAGATATTACTGGAATAGGGGCCAGATTGCAGTGGACCAAGGGGGCAAGTAGGTGTGAGGAAATGGACACGGCACAGCCCATGGGCACTCAAACCTGCTGTACAAAATCACCTGCAGAGCCGTCTCTCCAAAGGCAAGTTTACACGATGTGTTTGCTCCCTCTTGCTGCTGGAACAAATGGCCACAAACTTAGTGGCTTAAAGCAATACAAATATCTCACAGTGCTGTAGGTCGGACATCCTCCAGGGTCTCACTGGACCAAACCAAAGGCGTCAAAAGAGCTCCGTTTCTTCTAGAGACTCCGGGGAAAATCTGTTTTCTTACCTTTTGCAGTTTTTAAAGGCCCCCTTCATCCACCTTCAAAGCCAGCAATGCTGCTTCTCTCTGTTTCTTCCAGAGTAACATCTCCTTTTTACCCTCTTCTTCTGAGACCTTTTCCCACTTTTAAAGACCCCTGTCATTACCTGGATAATTCAGGACAACTCCATACCATGAGATCTTAACTTAATCACAGGGAAGGTAACGGGTCCTAGGGATTTGGACATGGACATCCCTGGAAGGTGGTTATTCTGATGTCACATATGGGTCAAATTAAACCCCCGGTGATTCTTCTGAGCAGCCAGGATTAAGCAACCCTAGATAGAGGAAGAGGATGATAACGGAATTGATAGAGTTTTTATCTTTGTTTTGCCTTTTAAAATGAGGTGTGCTTAGCAGAAATAAAAAAGACAATCATTTCAACTCCTCGCTTTGTTTTTTTCCAATGGGGTCTTAATAGTGAAATCATGTTAGAGAAGAATAGTTTTTACCTGACACTTTTTAAAGTCTGCCCAGAGCTCTTTGCTCCTTCTCCCCTTACTCAAAAACATGACATATTGTGTGAAGATTCCAAACCCATAGTTATAATTAAAAAGATGAGCAAAAGATATGCAGTTGCACACTCAAGGTGAGCCTGCAGATACCCAAACCTAAACTTACAGAAAAGGAGCTTTTCAGAGACAGAAACTGAAGAGGCTAATCTGAAATGAAACTCAATTTTCTCCAAGTCAGCGGCCTGAGGTTACTTGAGACCCGCCTTTTGTCAGCACTGGGGACTCAGAAATGAAAGTGTGCGGAGATGATCAAATGCCAAGATTGCCATATTGCACAGGGAACGCGACCATGTGTTTTGGTTGGAAGGGGGAAGAGTGTTCAATTAATCCTGAAATGTTTGCAAAAACAAATGATGGGCAAAAAGGAAACTCAACTTGAAAGGGGTGTGATTCTTTATGAAAGCGCCATCTCCGCCAGTCTGGAAGCCGCAAAATAAACACGTCGGCCAGCCAGGCCGGAGCAGATAATTAGGAATGAGCTGCAGCGCATGGACAGTTTTCATTAAAACCAAGGCGGGGTGGCAGATGGGCAGGCCTCAGTGGCCAGCCTCGGTAGCCTAGCACCGTGGGCTTGGAGGAGGCTGGACCATGACTCCCCTGTTCTTCCCGGGGCCTGAGGACCAGCCACTCCTCCTCTAAACCTGAGGCTGGCACGGGAAGGCACACCTCCTGCCCGTGCAAGCGTCTGCACTCACCTCAGCTCCTGGCCAGCAACAGGGGAGAACTGGGCCAGAATACTAATAACGAAGCCCCTGGAGCGATCCCACAGGCCTGTCAGAGTGAAGGGACTCCTTCCTGCTCTTCAGACCCTGCCCTGTCGTGGGCACTCCCAGGATTGCAAAGTACTTGAAGGTTGCCTTGCCCTTGACCCCTTACAGGCAGCAGACAAAGAGCCACCAAAAAACTATGTATTCTGTTTAAGCAATTGCCTCATCGTTATATAAAAACATGAATATTTACGTAATTCAGTGAAGGCAGAGTGCTGATCCATGCAGAACGAAGGCTGGCGATTACAAGGGCACAGTTGCCACTGTCCTCATAGTCGAGTCTGGGTCACGAAATAACTGAGCCTTTGTGGCCAGCCTTGTGCCTACTTGACAGCGAAGCACCAGTTTGACAACAGTGATGCCCCCAGTTCTCCGAGCAGGGCCCCTTCATGACTGCTCTGCATCGACCCAATAGAATATTTGATTCGTGTTACTGGAAAAAGCACTGTTGACTGCCAGATTGAGGTGAACGTGTTGGAACTGACAGAGTCAAATATAAAGGGAGCCAAAATATTCTGAGGCTTCCAGACTCCCACCCCGCCTCCCCGCTGTCTGGCTCCTCCTGAGGATTTGACACAGTAACAGGGGCAGGTCTGTATTCAGCCGACTCACTCCCCGCCCCTTCCAGCCTGTGCTCCCAAAAAAAACCCACTCACCATTCAGCACAGCCGCCTTCCCCTTCTGCTTCGGGCTTTGCCAGCATGGCCCCTGCTCCTCCTGACTGAAAGACAGCATCAGGAGGATCACAGAAGACAGTGTCACGACCATTTGCCTGGAGGGACCAGACCCTCTCATGGTTTGCTGTGGGCTGACTGCATCTCTCTGCTCAGAGCTGCCTCTGCTCCTGGCCCACAGCGCGGCCTCTCCTCAAAGGCAGGAGGTGCTCCAGGCGAGAGGCTGTCTGGAAGTGGCTGCACCCTCCTGAGAGATGCAGTCTGCTTTGTTATTGGACTCTACATTTCCAGATTTCTCTTTCCTTTATACATATCTGCAAAGAGACCTGTGTGCAGGTCAGCTGCCTATTTGTCTTCCTCTGCTCTGCTCCTGTATCTGTGGTCAGCTCTGCCAGTGAAGGTCCTGGTGGAAGGCTGGAGGGGAGGAGGCAGGAGTAAGCTTTCCTCAGCTTCCTATGGCATCTCCTCCATAGGGGACCAGGCCCCCCAGGTTCAGCTCTGGAGTGTGACCCTGACTCTGGAGGCCTGTCCAGCTGTCTTCTCCCCTTGTTCCTCTAGCAGAGGGATGGTGGCAGCTTCCTGCTCTTGCTCATCCCTGGATGATCTCAAGATCTTCTATTGGCTTCTCCATTCTTCCCTCTCCTGAAACCAATTCGCTGTACCAGATTCACTCATAACATCATCTTAACCATTTCTGAGTGTGCAGTTCAATAACATTAAGCATATTCACCATACTATAGATTCAGTCTATTTTAAGTTCTAGAGAAGTTTCTCATTCTCCTGGTTGGTATAGCTCTTGGATTGGTTTTTAAAAAAAAACAAAACAAAACAGGTTTTCAAAGTAGAATTCTGGTTTGGATTGTTCACCTGTTATAGCATTAATATAATGATAATCTCCTGGCAAATGGAAGTCATATCTGGCATGCAGTGGCAATATCTTCACTTAAATTATCAGCTGAAGATTGCCTGGGGTCATGTGCCAGTTAAGACAAGGCTTTGGGAAATCAAATGACTCCTGCACTCAACTGGTGTAAGCTGTTAGGTGGCCAGCTGCTTCTAAAGGTGCGGAGAGCTTTCAGAAAGGAAACTATAAGGTCAGGCACAGAACCACTGAGATGCTCTGATGTCTTTAGAAATGTCTCTTATTTCTAGTAGTCACTGGGTTCAGTTCAGTTCAGTCGCTCAGTCATATCCCATTCTTTGCGACCCCATGGACTGCAGCAAACCAGGCCTCACTGTCCATCACCAACTCCCAGAGTTTACTCAAACTCATGTCCATTGAGTCGGTGATGCCATCCAACCATCTCATTCACTGTTGACCCCTTCTCCTCCCACCTTCAATCTTTCCCAGCATCAGGGTCTTTTCCAATGTGTCAGCTCTTCACATCAGGTGCCCAAAGTACTGGAGTTTCAGCTTCAGCATCAGTCCTTCCAATGAATATTCAGGACTGATTTCCTTTAGAATGGACTGGTTGGATCTCCTTGCAGTTCAAGGGACTCTCAAGAGTCTTCTCCAACACCACAGTTCAAAAGCATCAATTCTTCAGTGCTCAGCTTTCTTTATAGTCCAACTCTCACATCCGTACATGACTACTGGAATAACCATAGCTTTGACTAGACAGACCTTTCTTGGCAAAGAAATGTCTCTGCTTTTTAATACACTGTCTAGGTTGGTCATAGCTTTTCTTCCAAGGAGCAAGTGTCTTTTAATTTCATGGCTACAGTCACCATCTACAGTGATTTTGGAGCCAAAAAAAAATAAAGTCTGCCACTATTTCCACTGTTTCCCCATCTATTTGCCATGAAGAGATGGGACTAGACGCCATGATCTTAGTTTTCTGGATACTGAGCTTTAAGCCAACTTTTTCACTCTTCACTTTCACTTTCATCAAGAGGCTCTTAAGTTCTTCTTCACTTTCTGTCATAAGGGTGGTGTCATCTGCATATCTAAGGTTATTGATATTTCTCCCGGCAAACTTGATTCCAGCTTGTGCTTCATCCAGCCCAGTGTTTCTCATGGTGTACTCTGCATATAAGTTAAATAAGCAGTGTGACAATATACAGCCTTGACGTACTCCTTTCCTGATTTGAAACCAGTCTGTTGTTCCATGTCCAGTTCTAACTGTTGCTTCCTGACCTGCATACAGATTTCTCAAGAGGCAGATCAGGTGGTCTGGTATTCCCATCTCTTGAAGAATTTTCCATAGTTTATTGTGATCCACACAGTCAAAGACTTTGGCATAGTCAATAAAGCAGAAGTAGATGTTTTTCTGGAACTCTCTTGCTTTTTTGATGATCCAGTAGATGTTGGCAATTTGATCTCTGGTTCCTCTGCCTTTTCTAAAACCAGCTTGAACGTCTGGAAGTTCATGGTTCATGTATTGTTGAAGCTGGCTTGGAGAATTTTGAGCATTACTTTACTAGCATGTGAAATGCGTGCAATTGTGCAGTAGTTTGAGCATTCCTTGGCATTGCCTTTCTTCACTGGGTAGATTTGTCTGAAAATTTGGTCCCAAAACACATAGTACATGTCACAAAATAACACTGTAAGCTCAGAATGGCTGCTATCCAAAAGTCTACAAGCAATAAATGCTGGAGAGGGTGTGGAGAAAAGGGAACACTCTTACACTGTTGGTGGGAATGCAAACTAGTACAGCCGCTATGGAGAACAATGTGGAAATTCCTTAAAAAACTGGAAATGGAACTGCCATATGACCCAGCAATCCCACTCCTGGGCATACACACCAAGGAAACCAGAACTGAAAGAGACACATGTACCCCAATGTTCATCGCAGCACTGTTTATAATAGCCAGGACATGGAAGCAACCTAGATGCCCATCAGCAGACAATAAGAAAGCTATGGTACATATACACAGTGGAATATTACTCAGCCATTAAAAAGAACACATTTGAATCAGTTCTAATGAGATGGATGAAACTGCAGCCCATTATACAGAGTGAAGTAATCCAGAAAGATAAACACCAATACAGTATACTAATGCATATATATGGAATTTAGAAACAGGATAATGATAACCCTATATGCAAGACAGAGAAAGAGACACAGATATATAGAACAGACTTTTGGACTCTATGGGAGAAGGTGAGGGTGGGATGATTTGAGAGAATAGCATTGAAACATATATATTATCAAGTGTGAAACAGATCGCCAGTCCAGGTTGGATGCATGAGACAAGTGCTCAGGGCTGGTACAATAGGATGACCCAGAGGGATGGGATGGGGAGGGATGTGGGAGGAGGTTCAGGATGGGGAACACATGTAAATCCATGGCTGATTCATGTCAATGTATGGCAAAAACCACTACAATATTGTAAAGTAATTAGCCTCCAACTAATAAAAATAAATGAAAAAAACAAAACAAAACATAGCCATGTCTCATACATTAATGTCAGAACATTAATTGTAAAGGAGTAAGTAGTATCCTGAGCCTTGAGAGGAGGACATTTGAATATTAAATAGTTTGACAATGGTTAGAACCTTGCAGGCAGTCCATCTTCCCTTATCTCTAGAAACTATCCTTCCCTTGCTTAAAGTCACCGTAATGTAAAATATTGATCTTACCTTAAGCAACTTTTGCAATGGAATACTATTCTCAAGACCCATTCCTACTAGTTCTTACTGCCTCTGGACCCAAAAGGAGAATCTGATCCCATTGTAAGGGGTGAACTGCAAGGTGTGCTCTGGGAAAGGCATCCTATACACCAAGGGAATTATTAGTTATTAATCTTGCTAATTCTTAAGAGCAGAAACCTGGAGAACAACTGTGCAGTCAGATTCTAAGGCTAACAGCCTAAGAATAGAAAATAAAATTATATGAGGCCAAATTTGTCAATAAGGATACCCTTACTCAAGATTCCAGATAATGTTCTAGCTCCTGCAGCTAGAAACAGCTCCAACAGTGTCCTTGATTGGTTGACTGAACCTTGGATTCAACTGCTTACATTCAATTACATCAAGATACTAAAACTTCCCTAGTATAATGAGCTTTGCATGTTTCTGTCAGTACCACAGTCCATGGATTTAGGGAATGCCTCATTTATCATAAGGGTATCTCACTCGACATTCTGAACAAGGAATACATTTTATAGTGAAGGGGGTGCAGCAGTGGCTTCACACACATGGAATTCACTGGCCTTGACACATCTCTCAAATGCCCTGAAGGAGCTGGCCTGATAGAATGGGTTGTTACAGACTCAGTCACAGGGTCAGGTAGGAGACCATACCCTATGAGGTGGGATACTGTCCCAGAGGATGCAATATATGCTTTAAATGGAAATAAATGGTCATTGCTCTTTCTTCTATAATCAGAACCTACAGACCTGAGAAGCAAGAGATGAGGACTGGCTCCATTCACTAGTATACCCATTCTCAGAGATTTGCTTACTGTCTCTGCCATCTTGCATCTTGGAGGTGTTCCAAGGAGTAACTGCTTCCACAAGGAAGATGAGGAGACTGCCAGCTAGCTAGTAGGATTTTTGCATGTTTCTGGATCAATGGAAAATGGGGTTGATTTCAATTATCAGGGGGATATTGGGTTGCTTCCACACAGTGAAGGCAAAGAGGCCATCACAGAAGCCCAGGGATAATCTTAGATGCTGCTTATTACTTCCAAATAGAAGAATAGAGCAATCCACGAAAGGCACAGTCACTAAAGACTCAGAACCTCCAAGAGTTGTGATTTTAGTCAGCCCAGCAGGTCAAGAACCCCAACCAAGTGGAGTGCTGATTAACAGCAAGGTAAAAGGGAATGGGTGGAAGAAAGAGGAAGATATAAACACCAACTATGCTCCCATGACCAGTCACAGAGATGATGGCTTTGTGAAATGAAATGAAAGTCACTCAGTTGTGTCCAACTCTTCACGACCCCTTAGACTATATTCTCCAGGCCAGAATACTGGAGTGTGTAGCCTTTCCCTGCTCTGGGGGATCTTCCCAACCCAGGGATTGAACCCAGGTCTCCTGCCTTGCAGGCAGATTCTTTATCAGCTGAGCCACAAAGGAAACCCAAGAATAGTGGCAGCCTGTCCCTTCCTCAGTGGATCTTCCTGGCCCAGGTATCAAATTGGGGTCTCCTGCATTGCAGGTGGATTCCTTACCATCTGAGCTTCCAGGGAAGCCCAATGATGGCTTTAGCAGCTATGAATATTTTATTCATATTTCTATGAATTACATTTCTATCTAGTTACATTTCTATCATTCAATTCTTTTTTTTTTTTTCTGTTCTCTTATTTTTACACCAAGTGTCAGAGATTTTTACTTTACAGTCAGCAGACCACCAGACTATGAGAACCCACACCCAGACCTTTGGGAAGGATGCTATCAACCGGAAGCTATGCGCTTGAAGCAGGTGATGACAGTGAAGTGACTTTGGGTCTCCCCTTGTTGAGAGGGTGAGAACATTCTGGCTTATACGACACGTCTCAAGTCAGGCAGGTGAGAATGGACACCAGATTGCAAAAGAGATACAGTGTGGAGGTCCACGGCCTGGTTGCTTTCATAGGCACTCCTCATTCCTCTTCTGCTCTATTCTGTACTTCAGGGAACTGCATTTCTCAGGCTCTCTTTCCCCCGGCTTCTGAGTAGATGTGACCACTAGGCTATGATAGGGGAAGACTGGACAGTAGGAGGAGGGGAGAAGAAAAGGGTATTTCTCCCCCTCATCCTGCTTCCTGTGGCTTCTCTATAGCGGCTGCAACTCCTCATGGGTTCAGCGCCCATGAGACAGGCCCGCCATGTACATGAGTAACTCTGGCAAGAATACAGTCTCCTCACTCTGCCTCTCCAGTGTCAGGATGTTTTTCACCTTTGTAATCAATTCCCTGTGCAAAATTTTCTTGCTTTTAAATATTTATAGGACTTTTTATTTTTCCGGTTGGACCCAAACTGGTAAAAGTGTGTTTTGTTGTAGTAAAAATAAGCTATAAAGATCCACAGACATAGAAAACAAACTAATGGAGAAATGGGGACTAGGGGAGGGATAAATTAGGAGTTTGAGATTAACACATACACACTACCGTATATAAAATAGATAATAACAAGGACCTACTGTATAGCACAGGGAACTATACTCAATATTTTTTAATAACCTATAAGGGAAAAGAGTCTAGAAAAGAATATACAGAGAGATATATCTGAAGCATTTCCCTGTATACCTGAAACTAATACAACATTGTAAACCAACTATATTGCAGTAAAAAAATAACCTATATATTGTTTAACACCTTGTTCCTGAAACCTACAATGTATCAGGGACACCGCTTTATTTCAGACAAACAGAATTTCTCTCTTTTTTGTTTTTGAGATACAGTTCACATACCATAAAATTCACCCTTTTAAAGTTTATAACTCAGTGGTTTTAGTATATATTGTTCACAAAGTTGTGTTACCATCACCACTATCTAATCCTAGAATATTTTCATCACTGCCCTAAGAAACCCTATCTGTATTCATTAGCAGTCACCTGCTATTACTTCCCTCTCCCCAGTCCCTGGAAGCTATCAACATATTTTTCATCTCTATGAACTTGCCTCTTTTTTGACATTTGATAGGAATAGAATCATATAATCAATCCATGAACTTGTATGTCCGGCTTCTTATACTTAGCATAATGTTTCCAAAGCTCAACCACATTATAGCAAGAATCAGTACATCATTTCTGTTTACACCTATTTACACCATCCATTGTGTGGATATACCACCTTTTGCTTACCCATTCATTAGCTGATGGACATTTGAGTTGTTTCCACTTGTGCATGCTCAGGTGCTTCTGTCATGTCCAACTCTTTATGACCCTATGGACCATAGCCCGCAGGCTCCTTTGTCCGTGGGATTCTCCAGGCAAGAATACCAGAGTGGGTTGTCATGCCTTCTTCCAGGGGATTTTCCCAACCCAGGGATCGAACCCGTGTTTCCTACAGAGTCTTTACCCACTGAGCCACCTGGGAAGCCCAGTTTCACCTTGTTGGCTATTATGAATAATGCTGCCACAAACATTTGTGTACAAGTTTCGTGTGGACATAGGCTTTCAGTATTATTGGTTATGTCCTGCTGGGTCATATGATAATTCTTTAACTTTTTGAGGAATTGCCAAGTGCTTCCCAAAACAGCTGTATCATTTTACATTTCTAATTCATTCTTTTTAAAAGCTATGCAAAATTCCACAAAATAGCAACATAGATTTTCCATAATTAATTCAACATTTCCTCTATTGAAATACATTCATGTTTTCTCCACTTTTCTTTTATAATCACAATTAATCACAATCATTCATGAACATCTAATTTTGTGCACCTCCATAAATATAGGGATTCTTGCCCTTGAAATTACTGTGTCCCTTTAAGTTTTGCTTTTAATATTTTGCTATTTTTTTTGCCTTTTACATTGCTTTTTAATTTTTTTATTATTTCAAGTTTTGCTTTGAAATGTGTTAGAGTGCCCCCCAAAAGTTGTTATCAATCCATACTCATCCAACAGTGTAGGAGAGAGACAATTTGTCCACCTTTCTGGTAACACTGGGTATGGTTCTGTTTTTGCCAACCTGACAGAGGAAAACTTTGTTTTCTTACTTTAATTGCACTGCTCTGCTCACTAGTGGGAGTAAGTATCTTTTCAAGTACTCAAATATTTATTACCCAAACATAAATAGCTAGATTGGGTGATTTCTAAAAGCCTTTGAAGCTCTAAAATCTGACTTGTGTGATTCATGCTCTAGCAAGAGGAGATGGTTACATCAATGCTGGCTGAAGCCAGGACTGGCTTTATGGAGCACGGGATTGTTTGATCGTGTTTCACAGGTGCTGCCACAGGCGCTCATGCTCACCAATTGTCTCCCACAGGGTGTCTCTGGTAGAGCCACATCTCTTTCTGTTTAGCCTAGAAAAAGATGCCAGTACCTCCAGGACAGGCACAAGTCAGCACAACCAAGGAGATCAGAGCAAGTCTGATTGAAGTTAGGAACCAAGAGGGCAAAAGTTCTTAGAAAAATGAACCTGGAAGACTGAAGGACAGAACTGACCTTCTCTTTACCTAAAGCCCGCTGTTGCCCAGAGGCGAGACGGCATTGTAATGCATTGGGCCTTGAATCTAGAGTCAGAGGATTAAGGGTCTATTCCTGGCTTATTCACGAGAGAGCTTGGGGCATTTCCATGACTCAGTTTTCCAGCCTGTTAAGTGATAATATTCTCTATTATACCAAATTATTCTAAGATCAAATAAGGGAACAAGTGAAAATCCAACAACAACAAGAAAGAAGCATTCTACCTAAAGCCAGTGCTGTGAGTTCTCGCCCACGTCCAGTAGTTGGGGAAGCAGCATAAACTGGCCAGCAGTCCAGATGGAAGGGACTGGCCAGAATCCCAAAGCGACTCTTAGAAGCACACAGATTATGTAACATCCTAAATGGGAACAGAACCTGAAAAAGAACACACGCATGAACAACTGTATCATTTTGCAGTACACCTGAAATTAACACAGCGTTGCTAGTCAGCTCTACTCCACATAAAATAAAAACGTTACAAATTTTAAATAAAACAAAACACAAAGATTTAAAGACATATTCACATAGTCAAAATAAAAAAAAGTTGCCCTGCACCCACGCTTCCCCTTTCCAGAAGCCAGCATACCTGAATTCCAGCATCTGTGCCAGTCTCTCTCCGTCTCCTAAAAAGATGAAGACAGTGGTTTAGGGACCCAGATGGGCTTTGTTTCCATTTCGCTTATTTCTCGGGTTATCTTATTCCACCGTTTTCCTCTATTGTTCCAATTATTTCTCAAGCTCTTCCACATTTCCTTGTAAATGTCAAATTAAGTGGTGGCTAAACTTGGAAGGCAGCTGGCGGGCTGACCCAGCTGTGTGCCAGAAACAATCAACCATCCAAGAAGGGTTCACACTCTCCAATCCATAATTTCACAAAGGGATGACATTCTCCTGGCCCCTTGACATCTAGATGTGACCACATGACCAGTTTTCATCCATGGGCTTCAAGTTAGAATCATGAATCTCATTTTCTATGAGAGTTTTTTAAAAGTGGGAGTACCTGCTTCACATTCCCTTTCATCTTCTGCCAGTTGGGTGCAGATGACAACAGGTCTTAGAGAATGGCTGAGCCATATGACGAAAGGAGCCTGGATACCTGTGTTAAGGAAAGCTGACTTTCCTTGACTATTATATAAGTGGGAAATCAAATCCTATTATTTAATTTTGAAGTCTACTTACTTTAGCAGCTACCATTACTTTAACATCTTGCCTGAAAACATTTCAACAACATGACCATTATAATAAACCAGGTAACAGCAAACCTCATGTAATTCCCAATAGACACCTTCCTTAGAGCCTAGAAGTTTCATCAAACAGAAAGCTCATTAAATTATCCTCATGTCATAGGACAGCTCAATTCCATCATATCTTGCAATTCTTGGCTTGTACTTTGAAAAGCTCTGAAGCATGAGAAACAGATGTCTTACAACAAAAAATTACAACATATTGATTGTGTGTTACTGAAAATTATCAGGAAGTATGAAAGATTAAAAAAAATATTGTAAGAATAAGATTAGTCTTATCCAGTAGCTTAGAATTTAAATGGGAAGAAAAGATGCTCACAGAAATGACTTTAGGATTGTATGTCTGGTTAGTACCAGGAATAGGTGGTCTAGGGCTTTTCAAGAGGGTGAGATCACTTTTATTGGGGTGAGGGACAATAAGGTAAAGCTTCATGGAAGATGAAATTTGAGGTGCGGCTGACAAATTGAGTGGAATTAAGTTGTGGAATCATACACAACGGCCAATAGAAATTAAACAAATAAGTTAAATTACTGTTAGATGCTAGAAATCTAGAGGGTTTTGAATGCCAGGCCAAGGAATTTGGACATCATTATAAAGGCAGCAAGGAGCTGATAATTTTAGGTCCCCCTTAATTTCTAGAATTTTCTAGCTAAATATATGACTTCCCACAGCAAAAGCCATGACACCTCTCTATTCTTTTCAGATATATTCCAAGTCTCCTTGATTTTCCTATGGCCTATTTTCCTGACCCCTAAATTTTAGTTATTGCCACCTCCACATTTTTATTCCATCCCTATGTACCACTTGTATATTTCTTATTTAAATTTTTCCTAAGTCTACTTTTAACTGACTCCTAAGCAAAAATTATGAAATTACAGGGTAGACATTGATGTTGGGTAAATTTTTTTCTACTACATAGTCAAATTAACACCTACCCATTAAAATTTTTAAAGTTTGCCATCTACATATGCTCAGTTACCATTAATGGTTTACAGATAACACTTGGAAAAACATGGTTCCTCTCTGAACCCTCACACATCTTCTCTCCTGGTTTCCAACGTATCACTTATCTTTCCATATTCACGTCCCCCAAAGCAGATTTTTTTGTCCATTTTGGATTTAATAACTGATAAGTAATGTTGCCATAGACAACCCTAAAATCATAGTGGTTCAGCAAAATGAGAGTTTATTCCTTGCTCAGAACACATATGGGACAGCCCTCCTCCACCTTGTAGCTAAGTCATCTGGGAAAATGGACTGCAGGGTCACCATGGGCAGGAAAAGAGAAAGAGATCAGATGGATTCATTGAAGGACCAGGCCTGGAAGTAGCCTATATCACTTTTGTCTACATCCCACTGGCCATGTAGCCCCGACCCAACTTCAAGGGAGACTGAGAAAAACAGTCAATCTCACAGATTATTGGGGAGCACTGAGGTTCTCCACCACCTAGTCTCCAAACTAGGTGTTCAGTTCAGTTCCTCAGTCATGCCCGACTCTTTGCAACCCTATGGACTGCAGCATGCCAGGCCTCGCTGTCCATCACCAACTCCCAGAGTTTACTCAGACTCATGTCCATTGAGTTGGTGATGCTGTCTAACCATCTCATTCACTGTTGACCCCTTCTCCTCCCACCTTCAATCTTTCCCAGCATCAGGGTCTTTTCAAATGAGTCAGCTCTTCACATCAGGTGGCCAAAGGATTGGAGTTTCAGCTTCAGCATCAGTCCTTCCAATGAATATTCAGGACTGATTTCCTTTAGAATGGACTGGTTGGATCTCCTTGAAGTCCAAGGGACTCTCAAGAGTCTTCTCCAACACCACAGTTCAAAAGTATCAATTCTTCAGTGCTCAGCTTTCTTTGTAGTGCAACTCTCATATCCAGACATGACTACTGGAAAATCCACAGCCTTGAATAGAGGGACATTCGCTGGCAAAGTAATGTCTCTGCTTTTTAATACATTGTCTAGGTTGGTCATAACTTTTCTTCCAAGGAGTAGGCGTCTTTTAATTTTATGGCTACAGTCACCATCTACAGTGATTTTGGAGCCCAAAATAATAAAGTCTGCCACTGTTACCACTCTTTACCCATCTATTTGCCATGAAGAGATGGGATCAGATGCCATGATCTTAGTTTTCTGAATGCTGAGCTTTAAGCCAACTTTTTCACTCTCCTCTTTCACTTTCATCAAGAGGCTCTTAAGTTCTTCACTTTCTGCCAAAAGGGTGGTGTCATCTGCATTTCTCCCAGCAATCTTGATTCCAGCTTGTGCTTCATCCAGCCCAGTGTTTCTCATGATGTACTCTGCATATAAGTTAAATAAGCAGGGTGATGATATACAGCCATGACATATTCCTTTTCCTATTTGGAACCAGTCTGTTTTTCCATGTCCAGTTCTAACTGTTGCTTCCTGACCTGCACACAGATTTCTTAAGAGGCAGGTCAGGTGGTCTGGTATCCCCATCTCTTTCAGAATTTTCCACAGTTAACTGTGACCCACACAGTCAAAGTTTTTGGCATAGGTGTATTAACCTAGAAAACCCCTGGATCACTGCTCCAAAACTGTCCCCAGGACAGGCCAGAGTATCTCAGAATTAAAAGATCAAATGCATTTGCTTAACTGGGCAGATATTTTTTCATCAAAATAGTCACTGAGGAATTCAAGGAACCAAGCCTAGCATTCATTCTCTCTGTCCTTCCCTCATTATGATGAAGGGCAAATAGACGACCACAGCATTTCTCCATTTTGACTAGACTTGCCTTTCATTCTTCTTATTGGAGTTTGAAAATAGAGGCTGTATTGGTTTTCTTTTGCTGCTGTAACAAATTACAAGTTTGGTGGTTTAAAGAACACAGACTTATCACCTTACACTTCTGTAGCTGAGGTTACATCTCACATCTCACATCTAACATGGGTTAGATATGCTAAAATCAAGGTTTTATTGAATCATGGGTTTTAATAAATCATGGGTTTATTGGACTAAAATCAAGGATCAGCAGAACTGATTCCCTTTCCATAAGGTCTACAGGAGGATCTGTTTCCTTGACCTTTCCACCTTCCAGCAGCCACCACACTCCTTGGCTCGTGGTCTCCTTCCAACTTCAAAGCAGCAACACTGCACTGACTCATTCTCATATCTTATCACTCTGACATGGACTCTTTAGCCTCCTCTGTCCACTTTTAAGGACAATTGTGATTGTGTTGAGAACATGAGGATAATTCAAGCTAATCTCCCCATTTTAAAGTCAGCTGATTTGCAGTTTAATTCCATCTGTATCTCCTTTGTGGTGGTGCTCAGTTGTGTCCAATTCTTTGTGGCCCCACAGACTATAGCCCATCAGGCTCATCTGCCCATGGAATTTTCCAAGCAAGAATATCGGAGTGGAGTACCGTTTCCTGTTCCAGGTTATCTTCCCAACCCAGGGATTGAACCTGAGTCTCTTGCGTCTCCTGCATTGACAGGCAGATTTTTTACTACTAGCACCACCTGGGAAGCCCATTTGCCATGTAACAAAGCACATTCAGAGGTCCTGGGAATTAAGACTCAGACATCTTTGTTGAGGGGATTATTCTACTTACCAGAGAGACTCACAAGCCATG
The DNA here is from genome assembly GCF_019320065.1 of Cervus canadensis. Lineage (NCBI taxonomy): Eukaryota > Metazoa > Chordata > Mammalia > Artiodactyla > Cervidae > Cervus > Cervus canadensis. The sequence continues at coordinate 12,602,156 of NC_057401.1, forward strand.
GGTTTTATCAGTCTACTGTTTTCCTTTTTTTTTTCTCTTTAAAAAAATGTTTTTAGAAATTTAGGTTAAATATTTTAAGTTGAGAGGTTTTGTGTATTTTTAACCTATCCACATCTAGAAACCTCAGGGGCTTTCCAGGTGGAGCTAGTGGTCAAGAACCCACCTGCCAATGCAGGAGACACAAGAGATGTGGGTTTGATCCCTGGATTGAGAAGATCTCCTAAAGGAGGGAATGGCAACCCGCTCTAGTATTCTTGCCTGGAGAATCCCTGGAGAGGAGCCTGGCTCCTGGATTCTTGCCTGGAGAATCCCTGGCTACAGTCCATGGGGTCACAAAGAGTGGGACATGACAGAAGCGACTCAGCAGGCATATGTGCAGAGACTTCAGCCATCTAGAAACAAGAACCTGGATTTCCTCATCAAAACAAAGGCTGGTGCCCAGAGTGGCTTCCCCTATAAATGGGACACGAAGCTCCCAGGCTGCCGTCATTGCCACCTCTTCCCAGCGCCACCTACTCCTGGCCCACTTCAGGCGATGTGACTAGCCTCCCACCTTAAATTTGCAAATTCTGACCAGTGGATCACAGACTATCATTTTACCCTCTGTTCTGGACTTCAGGGACCCTCATCAGCTGTTGGCAGCAGGTTCTCCCATTCAGAATTCTTCCATCTGCACAAAGGTGTCATGGCAGCCCTCTCTTCTGACTCCAGAAAGTAAAAAGGCCTGTGGCATGGGAGGGGGTGTGGTATGGCTGGATGATCACAGGCATTTGAAAGCCCCTCTCGTGGGCTACTACATCATAAATCCCCTCAAGAAGCAGGGACCGAAGTGCATATTGGAGCAAGGGACAAAGTTTTAATTCGCTGTCACTCCATCAACACCCACCCCCTCTTCCTTTTTCTCTTCAGTCCTTGCTACAAGCTCTCCTCTAATGAATTTCTTTACTCTGACTGCAGGCCGGCTTCTGGCTCCCAGCCAAGCGGCACACTGGCTTTCATTGTCCTCGTGGGCTTAAGTGAAGGGCATCTCACTCAGTTTCACTTGCAGATGCTCATGGATGCGGTGCTGGCGTTAATAACACTGCCGGGCCGACCATTCCATCTTCATCAGTGGCCAAGCATCAGGCACAGATGATAAGCTGCCTGGGCTGCTGGGGAGATGAACTCTATTACCCGGGTCAGGCTGCAGGGCCTCTGCACCAAATACCTGAAAATCACGTTAGCCCAGCAAAATCTCTTGCGTCACACCAACAGTGGGTAGAAGAAAGAGACCTTAAAGATCTAAATTGTGTTGAAATTCTTACAGCGGTCTTGACAACAAGAGACAAAGGCAGTAACTTTGTCACTGAGTCCAGTCAGTGTTTTCCCAATCTGTCATCTGAGCTCCTCTTTTGCAGTTTTTGCCATTGCTGCATAATACCCGTAATTTTATTCATTTAATATTTCCCTTAAATCAACTCTATTGATTTGTTTTTCTTTAGCCCTATCCTAAGTAATAGGATAAAATTAGAGCTTAGATGTGCTGGTTTTACCTCTCTAAAATACACATTAATGTTGGACTGTTTATTTAATTCATTAAAATTAGGATATTAATATTAAAATAAGAAATGTTGACCCACATATCATCTAAAGTTATCTTACATGCTCTTGTCTGGATGCAAACCATACCATGTTTCAGGAACCACAAATCTAATTCATCCTTCTAGCTCAGAACAGAATCTCACCTGAGTTAAATGATCAGGTTACCCCTGTACTATTCTCTAGGTTCTCCAGGTAAAGTTCCCAAAATCCTGACAGTACTGATGCCTGAAGGTACCAATATCACTGGGAAGTTCTTTCTTACATCTCACCTAAGTATTTCCATCTGCAGTTGATAGTGGCAGAACCTGGAAATCTAGTGAAACTTAGTCGCTCAGTGGCGTCCAACTCTTTGCAACCCCATGAACCATAGCCCGCCAGGCTCCTCTGTCCATGGAATTCTCCAGGCAAGAATACTGGAGTGGGTTGCCATTCCCTTCTCCAGGGGACCTTCCCCACCCAGGGATCAAACCTCGTCTCCTGCACTGAAGGCAGATTCTTTACAGTCTGAGCCACCAGGGAAGCACCAAATCTAGACCACTCAGCAAATGGCTCTAGAACAGTCCATCTCCTTAAATGAAGCAATTCCTAGATGGCATGGCAGGAAACCAGCTTGGAGCTAAAGCCTCCAAGTTCAGAGATGGACATGGCCCACATTTTAGAGGTGGACAATTAAGAAAAGAAGCAAATTAAGAAAAGTGGTGTGAGTAGGTGAGGTGGACTGAACAACTATATCCTAGAGCAGAGGTCAGCAAACATTTTCCTGAAAAAGTTAGAAATCAAGTATTTTGCACTTTGCAGGACAGATGGTCTCTGCCATAACCGGCTCACCTCCATCAATGTAGTGTGAAGGCAGCTATGGACAGTATATAAACAAGTGGGTGTGGCTGTGTTCCAGTAAAACTTTATTTACAAAAACAGACAGGGGCCATAGTTTACTGACTCTAATTTTAGTGGATTGATTGATGAGATTCATGCAACACAGATGGAAACTTCTCCTGGAGTATTAATCAAGTTTTTTCAGAGTAACCAATAGTGCACATGTTTTTTTATACTTACTTTATTATAAATTTCATAGGTATAATTATAAATCTAATTATATATATATACATACATATTATTTATATATGTATGCAAATATGTATAATTATAAATCTAATTATATATATATACATACATATTATTTATATATGTATGCAAATATGTATAATTTGGGCTTCCCTGGTGGCTCAGATGGTAAAGAATTCACCTGCAATGTGGGAGACCTGGGTTCGATCCCTGGGTTGGGAAAATCCCTTGAGGAGGGCATAGCAACCCACTCCAGTATTCTTGCCTGGAGAATCCCCATGGACAGAGGAGCCTGGCAGGCTACAGTCCATGGGGTGGCAAAGAGTTGGACATGAATTTATATATAATATATATATAATCATATATATATGATTTAGATGTATAAAAATGTATAATTTATGCATATAGAAAAATAAAATGTATATATGTATAAGCCATAGAAAGTGAAAGAAAGAAAATGAAGTTGCTTAGTTGTGTCCGACTCTTTGCGACCTCATGGACTGTAGCCTACCAGGTTCCTCCATCCATGGGATTTTCCAGACAAGAATACTGGAGTGGATTGCCATTTCCTTCTCCAGATCTTTCCGATCCAGGGACTGAACCCAGGTCTCCCGCATTGTAGGTAGATGCTTACCATCTGAGCCACTATGTATGTATAAATTAGAGAGAGAATTATTATAAGGAATTAACCCACATGATTATGGAAACAAGTCCCAAGATCTGCAAAGTGTCAGCAAGCTGGTGACCTAGGAGAACTGTCAGTTTAGTTCTATCAGGGTCTGAAGGCCTAAGAACCAGAAGAGCCAATGGTTTTCAGCCTAAAAACTGGCAGATGGAGACCCAGGAAGAACTAATGCTCCAATTTTAGTCCAAAGACTGGGGGTGGGGGGGCAGTGAATTTCCAATATCTGAGCCCAAAGACAATTAGGCAAGAGGAATTCTTTGTTATTCAGAGGAGGTCAGCCTTTTTTTTTAAAATTCAGACCTTGAACTAATTGGATAATGTTCACTTACATTGGTTAGGACAATCTGCTTTACTTAGTCTGCAGATTTTAATGTTAGTCTCATCCAAAACCACCCTGACAATCACACCCAGAATAACATTTGACCAAATATCTGGGTACCCACCATCCAATCAAGTTGACATATAAAATTAACTATCACCCTGGCAAGGTTCTGTCCTTGGCCCTAGGGCTGAAAGTTGTCAGACAAGGATGAAGGCCCAGATTTGCAGCGAAAGCAGAGCTGAGAAACAAGTTAGATGTGAGATATTTGTCAAACTACTGAAAGAGTCTAAGGAGGGACACAACTTATGAAATACAAGGCTGTCAGAGTTGGACAAAACCTTCAAGATCACAAAGCCCAAATCCTTCAGTTTTCAGATAAGAAAGCTATGCTTTAGACAGGTCTAAAACAAAATGACATACAGGTTGAATAAGAAATTATACACCACAAGTTTTTTAATTAATTGCAGAAGTAGAGAACAGAAGAGATTTGACTAAACTATATGTGGTTCACAAGCAATAATAAAACCAGGAGTTTAGTTACAACAGCCCAGTGACAGTTAACAGAATGATGCAAGTCCCAACAATGATTTTGCAGCTTCAACATGGTTCAGTGGAAGAAAGATGCTCCGATTAAGGGAAACAATGCTTCTGAATTGCTTTGCCCTGGCAAACTGCTTCTGAAGTGTTGCTTCCAACTGGGGACCACACACTTTACCTTTCACAGGATTACTACTAGGGAGGATCAAGACCCTCACTCATTGAGCATCCTCCATGGCCAAGCCCAGACGAGAGCCGGGCATTTCTGGTTGTTGTCGTTGTTTAGTCACTAAATTGTGCTCAATTCTTTGCAACCCCATGGACTGTAGCCCACCAGGCTCCTCTGTCTATGGGATTTCCAAGGCAAGAATATCAGAGTACATTGCTGTTTCCTTCTCCAGGGGATATTCCCAACCCAGGGATCGAACCTACATGTCCTGCATTGGCAGGTGGATTCTTTTCCGCTGAGCCACCAGGGAAGCCCAGGCATTTCTAGTACCCTCATAATAATAACCTGCTAAGACTATTTTAATATAGAAATACAGCCATTTTGTTTTTCTTCCTTTTCTTCATTGAACCAGGTAGTACAAGTTTAAGCCCCGCTTCACGTCACTCTTTGAGAAAAGGTGAGCTAGTTCCATTGACTGGAGCTCTTGTACCCAGGAGTCTGGGAGCAAATTGAAGAGAAGTTGTGCAAGAAGACAGAGGGGTCTCTACCCAGCAATCACAGGTGGACAGGGCACCATGAGTGGGTACTACTTGAGGATCCACGTGGGAGCCTCCATTCAAGTGAGCAGCATCCATCACCATCCTCAGAGACTATGTTGACCAGTCCCCGAGAAAGAGTCAAAGGGAACTTCACTTCACTGAAGACCACCCAGCATGTGGTCAAGATTTTTCTTGGTTTTCTTCTGATTTTCACCAGCCATCATAGGACTGGGGTAGGGCCCACACATGCCTGCACCCATGGGGAACAATCTGAACCAGTGGAGAATGCCCAAGCTTGCCCAATAATAACTCCCCCATTATAGCACTTTATCCCCATTTTCAGATGATGATGCTGATCCAAAGTTAATGTGCCAGTAGATTAGAACCCTCATTTGACTCAAAGCCTATGCTTTGTCCACTATATGATACTCTCTTGATAGATGGAGTAAGTCCACACAAAAGCATCTAAGACACATTTGAAAATGCAGAGCCTTGAGGAGACTTCAGGGTAGAGGCAGACACGGAAGAAACTGGTATCTCCCTGAATATTTAAAGTGTTACTATCGGAAAAATAAACTGTTCTCTGTTATTCCATGAGTGGACCTTGAACCAGCCGGAAGTCACAAGGAGATAAAGTTCAGCTGATGGCAGTAGAGGGACCCAATAGGCAATAGACTTCCTCCCGGAGCAGACAGACATCTGTCACTGGATATATACAAGCAGGTGCGGAGTGAGCAGGTCAGGGATGTAGAACATTGAGTAGGAGATTGGGTCTTGCTCTCTGTAGTCTTGCCTTACGGTAAGATTCTACGAAGCCAAGAAGGCAAGAATTTGGCAGAAACTCTGAACTGTGACCTTATTCCTGGCTCATGGTCCATGCTTCTGCTCACCCAAAGCCGCCATAGTTCCTCATCACCCAGCTATCCTTGGGAGACGCCGCCTGTCTTCACTCTCTGGATTAGTGCATCAGCCCCAATCCCCACTGCTCCAAGAGCTCATAAGAATGTGTCTAACCCAGGCTTCCACTTGAAACTTCTGCTGCCTGACCCACATACTTCAGGTGGCCCTTCAATACCAGAGCCTGAGGGAAAGCAGATGTCATGGGGTAGAAGGTCAAGGCATATCCAGCAGGAAATTTCTGGCCCCAGAAGGTCAGGCTAATGGTATTGATTCTTCATCAGACCTCATTGTCCTTTTCAAGTATGACTTGTGTGTTCCTTGAAGCAAGTCAGGGAGCGAGGACACACACATGAAATCTACCCGCCTGTTGAGTCCGAGCGTGGAGAGCGGCTCGGGAGTGGTGGAGGCTGGAGGGGATGGTCGGAGGGGCTGTGGGGAGAGGGAGGTTCCACCTCAGGGGGGTGAGGCATGTGGGGGCAAGAGTGGAGGAGGGTGTTAGTGGCTGCAGGCTCTGGGAAATGACCACCCTGGGGTCAGAGGGTGACGGAATGTCCACAACATCAACGTGTGGAGAGACTTAAGCTCCTTGGGCCTGACACTTCCAGGGCTCTAAAGTCACTTCAGAATGGGAGAAACTGCAAAGGAGGGCCTCTCCCCTTTCCCTGGAAAAGCAGCCTCCCACACACCACATCACTGCGTCCATGTAATACTGGAATCAAGAGAAACGGCTGCGGGGATAGCTGTGGGGGATGGGACGCCCAGCTGTGCCACCTCGGAAGGCACTTTACAGCTCTGGAGCTCGGGCCCAAACGTGCAGGGGGTGGGGCTGGGCCTCCGTGGTCCATCACAGCGTGACAAGCTGATTCTGAGATCCTAGCCCTCCTTGGATCTAGGATCCCGAGGCCCACGGTACCTAACACACATCAGCCTTCCTGAGGGTTGGTGAGAATGTCTGAACAGGAAACACAGATCAATATTTTCACTTGAGGATTTTACTTTTTAAAACAAAATTAGAAAGGAAAGAAGATTCAGGAATGGGCCAGGCTAAGGCAGAGGTGGCTAGGCATTCCTCTAGCTGTGTTAGGGCCATATCCCCCCAGTACCTGTTCTCCGGGAACGGAAAACTGCTTCCCAGTGGTGAAGGACCACGCAGGATGGAGTGAGTTCCTGAAGGTGCAAGATGAGGAGAGGAAGACAGCAGGGTTCGTGGTGGTTTCATCCCCAGGAGAGGGGAGACCAAAGACCTGATTGTGCAGTCACTGCAACTCTGGGAACCACATGGAACCGAACACTGGATCGTGTGGGTTTTTACAATTTGTTCCTGGAAAGGGACCACCAACATCCCAGATGCTGTTTCAAAAGGTGCCATTTAATGACCATAAATGAAACTGTTCCAAACAGCCCATCTGTCACCCAGTTTTTACAAATATCTAATTCTGTTCACAAGCTATTCCCAAGGGGAATGGTGACACAGAGCTGTTTGCCCACCACGAATCTGTCCATTTGAATGATTAATGAATTTCTCACGTCAAGTACATAGAGATGGCTGGGATCATGGAGATCCCTGGGAGATCTGCCTTCAGAGAAGCTGCCTAGTTCTCTCCTTCCCCTCTTCCTTCAGCAAATCCTCTCCAATGTGGGTGATAGAGCAGAACTTCTCCATGGGGAGTTTTCCCCACGGACAGACGACAAGGAAGTTAGAAAGAAAGGCTGCTCCCCACCTACCCTCCAGAGCACAGAATCTCTGTCTCCTGGCCTTCCACTGCCCCTCCCTGCTCCCTGTCCCCTTCCTCACTTTGGTTTCCAAATTTTAACCTCCCTCTGCTTTCCCCAGACCTCTTCCTGCCTCATCTGAGGAACAGCAAAGGCAACATATGGCAGCCACCCCATCGCCTCTCTGACTGCTGATCTAAGGTCCTGCTTAGCTCAGCCATGTCATGAGCATAAAACCTTTCAGCCAAACATAAATATCTATATTATTAAAAAAAACCAGCTGTCTCTTAGACTCACACTCAGGGCATACTACACAATTTCAGGCTTTCTCACTTAGCACATGCTTTTCAGTAATTATGAGGATGAAATGTTTTCTTCCACTTTTGGTTTCCTGTGTAATTTTTTCCACCCACTGGGCCACTACTGAAATAGTACCATTGAATTCATACTTCTGTTCCTTGAATTTTCTTACTTAACGATATATGCTAGAATTGTTCCCTGTAAGATCAATAGAAGTAGATCAACAGTTCTGGCCCATCTTGTTCCTAGCTGCAGAGTATTCCACTTTATACTAGAATTTATTCCATCAGTTTCATATACCTGTCTATTTAGGTTGTTTCCAGGTTTTTGTTATTTGACACAGTGCTACTCTTAATATGTATATATATTTCAGCATGTGTTCAAGTATATCCATAAGGATACATTCCTAGAAGTGGAATTGCTCCATCAAAGGCATGTTCATCTAACATTTGTATACATGCAATTCAGGAGAGCCAGATTTGATTCCTGGGTCAAGAAGATCCCCTGGAGAAGGGAATGGCTACCTTTTCTAGTATTCTTGCCTGGAGAATCCCGTGGACAGAGGAGCCTGGCAGGGCTACAGTCCATGGGGTCATAAAGAGTCAGACAGAACTGAGCAAACTAACCCTTTCTTTCATAGGTAGAGTACATCATAAATATAAATCTCATTCAATAGCTTACAGAACTAAACTTTAGACGTTAACAAGTAAAAAGTATCATTCCTTTGGGAGGAGCTGCATATACACTCTACACATCTTTTTACCTACCCCAGACATTTTAGTTAAAAGGTGTTTGTGTTACAGAATGGCAGCTGAAGCTCCAGCCATTTTGTCCAGCTTGAAAGCAATAGCAAGAAGGATAGGGAGTGTTTCTCTGATGGGTCAGCTTCCTTTAAGGAGCCACTCCAGTTCTATTCAAATTTTTGCTTACATTTCATTGTCCATAATTTAGTTCTACAGTCATATCTAGCTATAATGTAGTCTTTCAACTGGGTGAGTTTCTGTCCCCAAAATAGGTTTCTCTTATGTTAGAAGACAAATGAGTGAAAATTTGGGAAATAGCCAGCCATCACTGCTGACCTATAGGAACTTGTGCATCTATTTCATCCCATTCAGGTTCTAGAGTCCTTGCCCAGGCTTTCTTACTGCCTCATAGCCTGACAGCCCCAGATTGTGGTTCATTCTGCAAGATAGCTTCACCGTGAGTCCCAAGATCTCTTCTACTCTGAACTTGTACCTCCACCTAACAGTGCTCCCTCTCCCATAAACACACATTTTCACATCTCCCTGGACTCCAGCCAGAGCAAGCAAGGCCAGGCTCCACATGCTGCCAGCACACCTTCCCCGTGTTTCATCCCCTTCTTCTTCCCACAACCCCAGGAGCAGGATTTCCACTTCCTCTCCCCTTCCATCCTTGACCTTCCCATATACCCACAGTGCACATCCCACAGCACTGCTTCCCTTTCCCAGATCCTACAGGGGAGGCAGCGGCCACCAGGCACTAGGCAGGTGAAAATGTAAATGTACCGCCTCAATATTTTAAAAATAGTATCCCTGTGTGCTCAGGCGCTCAGTTGTGTCTGACTCATCTGAAACTCCATGGATTATAGTCCTCCAGGCCCCTCTGTCTTTGGGATTATCCTGGCAAAAATACTGGAGTGGGTTGCCATTTCCTTCTCCAAATATTATCCCCACCACACCTATATTCTTTTTTAATTTATTGAGCACATGGTAAGCATATAGGCCTTTTGATGAAGAATAGCACTGTCATGGGACTCAAAATGAGATAAAATAGAGAAATCTTGCCATGATGCATAGCATATTGTATACGCTTAGTAAATGGTAGCCATTATTGTTATTAGTATTATTTAAATAATACAACACACTCTGCCTTTGTCTTCTCTCTCCCAAACAAACATGCTACCATGCACGGCTCCAGTTCACAGAGACACTGTTAGGCTCAATCATGGCATTTTCTGTTTTGCTTGGTTTCAAACTCCATTTTCTGGTAACAGGAGGAATTTTTTCCCAGGGAAAGGCGATACTACTTAGAGACCTAACTCTTAATTAACTTTGTTACTGGATGCCCTGTAACTGTGAGCATGTCACTTTCTTTAGGGAAGGGGGCTAATTGGAAGAGGGAAGATTGATGAAGGTCAGTGTGGATGGCGATGCGAAGTTATGGCTGGAGGCTGGGTCAGCTGAAGTCAGGCCTTTCCAAACTGCACCCTGTCGGGGACTCTAAATTATTTCTAACCCCCCTGACCTCCCCCACTTTGTGTTTGTGTAACAGCAGCTTGAGAGCGCCTATGAGTTAAACAAGGCAAGATGAGAATTGATCTATCAACGGTCAATCAGGGGGTTGGCTCAAGGAGACTGGGAGGGAGTTGCCAGAGGCTCTGGACTGGAATTGCATTTAAATAGATTTGAAACGGGGCTGGGAGGAAAACAAGGATGTACACTCAGTTGTGTTTGGGCCTCAGAGTCCACCAGGCATATCGGATTTCCTAAGGTGGAGCAGGAAATCCCCAGAGATTTACTACTGTAACTAGGAGGCTGTTTTAATGTACGGAAAATATGAATGAGCGAATTTGTAAAGAGTTATAGTTCAGTCATGTCCAAGGACTGCATATAGACATCCAACAAAAATGTCAACAAATGCTTTAACTAACCTCAGAACATGTCATCACCAGGGCCCAGTCCTGACACAGCAGGGACTCCTCAAACCCACAAAATTTCTAGGTTGTAGAGGATGAGCAGGACAGTTGAGGTTGGAGGTGATGGGCAGAGTTTGGGAGGACAGGAAAGAGACTTTTAGGGGTTCAGCTTAGGAATGGGTTCGCTGAAGAGTCTTGATTCATCTAGTCTCCTATACAAACAAGCTGAATTAAGTGTTGTTATCCAAATCTGGAAATACTTATGTTGATTTTACGTTACACAGGAGGGCAGTGCTCCGGGTGGGAAAGGACTTTCATAGTAATATCTGAAATTCACCTACCATTGAGGGAAAGCAGAGGAGGGCATGAAGGTTGATGGATCTGAAACCAGCCCTCAGGACAGGTCAGGAAATGTATTGGGGAAATGTCAGATGAAGGCTTGGGTTTCCTAGCTGACACTAATGTATATTTATTATTAGCTGACATAGAATGACCCCTTACACACATCACCTCATTTAATTCACATAGCAAAAAAGAGGAAACAGGTAATATTATTATTTCCATTTTATAGGTAAAGAACTTGAGGCACAGAAATGTCAAGGAGTTTACCTAAAATTACAGGTTTTTGCAGATGGTGAAGTTAAGAGCTGAATGCACGGAGTCTGACTCCAGAGACCTGTGTTATCACAGGAATATGTGATAAAACCAATATTTGCTAAACCAAAAATCCCAACAGTAAAATTTATAAATTAAGGGAACTGATCCTTTTAACATTAGCGGTAAAGTACTAGATTAGCATAAATTTCCGTAAGGTAATTTTCAGTTAATTACTTCACAGAATTTTTACTTCCACTCAGAGCTGTCCTTCAATAAGTGAGTTCGTTTTTTCCTGCATTTTAAAATAATTGCCTCTGATTTGTATCTTTAGCTAAGATCTATCTTTTCATTTAAAGAGCCAGTGTCCAGGAAATAAATTCAGACCAACCAAAGGGTGACGAGTTACCCTAAAGTTGCATTTTGAGCTCCAACTGTGTTTTGAGATTTCCCTTTGACAGCCTGGCCTGAGGCCCCATATAGGCCCAAGCATGGAGCCTGGCACCTTCCCAGTAACTGAGAACTAAAAGACAGAAGAGAATCTGAGGGAATTTCAGACTCGTATTTTCATTCATTGATTCTGAGAACTACCTTCTAGTACCTGTCACTTTCTTCAAGATATTTTAACTTTATTGTCAGAAATAAAAATTGCCTAAGCTGTTTTGTGTTCATATTTTACAGCTCATTTTGAGAATTAATATTTTATCAGAAAATTATTTTGATTCAAACAGTGACTTTTAAAAGGTTTATGATATTCTTAAGTGTAACTTTTATTATGCCTTGGGGCCAATAGCTTTTCTAGAGAAACACAGTGTAGTTATTGATGTATGGAACCCCTTGTGAATTTCCCTTCATGTTCTGAGACTGAAACAGGAGAAATTATTTTCTGTACATAATTTACTACCTTCTTTCCACCTCTACCCCTCCTTTTCCCTGGCTGCCTCTTTTTCTCTCCTTTCAGTGCAAAATAAATTTAAAAAACCATTATTACCCATGAAAGGGGGAAAAAAGCTTAACAGTCATATTTGAACCAAGCCAAGCCAAAGTTAAATTAAAATAACTGGAAGATACTCATTAAGACCTGGGAAGGTAGATGTGAAAAACCATACTCTGAGTTCTTCCCCAGTCTAATAACCTTCCCTGTTGACCATTATCTCCCTTCTCTTTTCTCTGGTTTATGTTGAAATGATTGATCTCCTTTTCCATCTTCCCATAACAGACAAGCAGGAATCAACCTTCAGCTTAATCCTCTAGCATTCTAGAGGATCTAGAATGCTAAAGCTCTGAAACTAAAACTGGAGATGCTCAAATCCTTGGATCAGTTAGTCAGTGATGTGTAAGAAACCATCCTTAAATATGGTGGCTCTTAAAAAGAAAATCTATTTATTTCTCATGGTCGATGGATTGGGTTGGTCGACTGGCTAACCTGAGCCAGGTTTGGCTGATCTTAGCTGGCTGGTCTCTCTCATGCATCTGTGGTCAACTAATGGCTAGCTGGTCTAAATGGCCTTGTATGAGACAATTCTCTGCTCTCTTCCATGTATCTCCCACTCCCTTCTTGTCAGCTATGTTCTCATGGTGGTGGCAGGGGTCCAAATGGAAAGGAGGAAATGCACAGGTACTTCTAAAGCTTTTACCTGCACCAGATTTGTTAACATTCCATTGGCCAAGCCAAGTCACATGCCCAAGTCTGGATTTAATGTAGGAGGGGACCAAGAGTTACAAGACAGACAGCCTGATACTGGGAGACCAATATGGTGGCCATAAATGCAATTAATCTCTCATAGTTCCCAAATTAAAACCTGAAAAGGAGCAACAAAGGACATTTTGAAAGCAAAATACAGTAGTCCCTCATTATCTGAAGATTCCGTATATGAGAATTTGCTTCCTTGCTAAAATGTGTTTGTAACCTCACCCTCATTAGTTGGGGACACTTTGACAATCATTGCTATATGTGCACAGAGCAGTGGAAATTTACAGGTGCTCTGGACTGAGGTTGAACAAGGAGATGCTCTGCTCTTTTGTTTCAGCTCTCATACTACAAGCAAGTGTTCTTTTAACAGTATGCATAATACCAACATTTTTGCATTTTTTGCCCTTTTTACTGGTGATTTCACTGTTTAAAATGGCCCCCAAGTGCAGTGCTGAAGTGCTATCTGGTATTCCCAAGCACAAGAAGGCTGAGATGTGCCTTAAGGAAAAAAAACAAAACAAAAACGTGGTATATAAGCTTTCTTCAAGGCATGAGTTACAGTACTGTTGACCATGAGTTCAATGTTAATGAGTCAACAATATATATTTTAAAAGGTGTTTTTAAGCAGACAGGCACATAAAACAAAGTTATATATTGATAAGCTGAAATATTTTGACCAGAAGTTCACTCCTGCAAACCTAACCTTGCATTTCCCCTATGAGCAATGGGTCAATACTCACTCATTCAGTGTTTGTAATATATTCTGGAGGAGGGGATGGCAAACCACCCCTGTATACTTGCTGTGAGAACCTCATGAACTATATAAAATGACAAAAAGATTTGACACTGAAAGATGAGTCCCCCAGATCTGAAGATGTCCGATATGCTACTGGGGAAGAGCAGAGGACAACTATTAATAGCCCCAGAAAGAATGAAGTGGCTGGGCCAAAATGGAAATGATGCTCAATTATGGATGTGTCTGGTGATGAAAGTAAAATCCGATGCTTCAAAGAACAGTATTGCATAGGAACCTGGAATGTTAGGTTCATGAATCAAGGTAAACTGGATGTGGTCAAGCAGGAGATGGCAAGAAGAAACACTGACACCTTAGGAATCAGTGAACTAAAATGAACAGGAATGGGCAGATTTAATTCAGATGATCATTATATCTACTACTTTGGGCAAGAATCCCTTAGAAGAAATGGAGTAGCCCTCATAGTCAACAAAAGAGTACGAAATGCAGTACTTGGGTGCAATCTCAAAAATGACACAATGATCTCAGTTGGTTTCCAAGGCCAGCCATTTAACATCACAGTAATTCAAGTCTATGCCTCTACGGCTGACACCAAAGAGACTGAAGTTGATCATTTCTACGAAGACCTAGAAGACCTCCTAGAACTAACACCAAAAAAAGATGTTCTATTCATCATTGGGGATTAGAATGCAAAAGTAGGAAGTCAAGAGATACCTAGAGTAAAAGGCAAGTTTGTCCTTGGCAAACAAAATGAAGCAGGGCAAAGGCTAACTGATTCTGTCAAGAAAATGAATTGGTCATAGCATATATCCTTTTTCAACAAGACAAGAAATGACTTTACACATGGTCATCACCAAATGGCCAATACCAAAATCAAACATTACATTCTTTGTAGCCAAATATGGAGAAGATGTATACAGTCAGCAAAAACAAAACCTGGAGCTGACTGTGGCTCAGATCATCAGCTTCTCATAGCAAAATTCAGGCCTAAACTAAAGAAAGTGGGGAAAACCACTAGGTCGGGTATGATTTAAATCAAATCACCTAAGAATATGCAGTGGAAGTAACAAATAGATTCAAGGGGTTAGAACTTGTAAACAGTGTGCCTGAAGAACTATGGACTGAGGTTATAATATTGTACAGGAGGAAGCAAGCAAAGCCATCCCAAAGAGGGAAAAAAGCAAGAAGGCAAAGTGGTTATCTGAGGAGGCCTTACAAATAGCTAAAGATAGAAGAGAAGTGAAAAGCAATGGAAAAAGGGAAAGGTATATCCAACTAAATGCATATTACCAAAGAATAAAAAGGAGAGACAAGAAGACCTTCTTCAATGAACAGTGTATAAAAATAGAGGAAAATGACAGAAGGGGAAAGACTAGAGCTCTCTTCAGGAAAACTGGAGATATCGAGGGAACATTTTGCCCAAAGATGATGGGCACAGTAAAGGACATAAATGGTAGAGATCTAGTAGACGCTGAAGAGATGAAGAAGAAATGGAAAGAATACACAGAAGAACTGTATAAAAAAGATCCAAATGAAAAAAAAAAAAAAAAGATCCAAATGAACTGGATGACTACAATGGTGTGGTCAGCCACCTAGAGTCAGACATTCTAAAGAGCAAAGTCAAGTGGGTCTTAGGAAGCACTGCTGTTAATAAAGCTAGTGGATGCAACAGAATTCCAATAGGAATTATTCAAAATCCTAAAAGATGATGCCATCAAGGTGTTACCTTCAATATGTTAGCAAATCTGGAAGACCCAGAAGCGGCCACAGGACTGGAAAAAGTCAATCCTCCTCCCCATTTCCAAGAAGAGTAATACGAAAGAATGTGCTAACCATCAGACAATTGCTTTCATCTCCCATACTAGCAAGGTCATGCTTAAAATCTTGCATGCTAGATTCATGCTAGATTGCATTCTAGGCTTCAGCATTATGTGAACCAAGAACTTCCAGATAACCAAGAGGGATTTATAAAAGGAAGAGGAACCAGAGATCAAATTGTCAACATTCTCTGGATCATAGGGAAAACTAGGGAATTCCAGAAAAACATCTACTTCTGTTTCATCGACTATGCAAAAGCTTTTGACGATGGTGTTGTTGTGTAGTCCTGTCTAACTCTTTGTGACCCCATGAACTGCAGCATGCCAGGCTTCCCTGTCCTTCACCATCTCCCAGAGCTTGCTCAGACTCACGTCCATTGAATCAGCGATGCCATCCAACCATCCTCTTCTGCCGTCCCCTTCTCCTGCCTTCAATCTTTCCTAGAATCAGGGTCTTTTCTAATGAGTCAGCTCTTTGCATCAGGTGGCCAAAGTATTAGAGTTTCAGCTTCAGCATCAGTCCTTCCAATGAATATTCAGGATTGATTTCCTTTAGGATGGACTGGTTGGATCTCCTTGCAGTTCAAGGGACTCTCAAGAGTCTTCTCCAACACCACAGTTCAAAAGCATCAATTCTTTGGCACTCAGCGTTCTTTATAGTCCAACTCACACATCCATACATGACTACTGGAAAAACCATAGCTTTGGCTAGATGGATCTCTGTTGGTAAAGTAATGTCTCTGCTTTTTAATATGCAGTCTAGGTTGCTCATAACTTTTCTTCCAAGGAGTAAGCATCCTTTAATTTCATGGTTGCAGTCACCATCTGCAGTGATTTTGGAGCCCAAAAAAACTAAATCTGTCACTGTTTCCACTGTTTCCCCATCTATTTGCCATGAAGTGATGGGACAAGATGCCATGATCTTCGTGTTTTAAATGTTGAGTTTTAAGCCAGAATTTTTACTCTCCTCTTTCACCTTCATCAAGAGGCTCTTTAGTTCCTCTTCACTTTCTGCCATAAGGGTGGTGTCATCTGTATATCTGAGGTTATTGATATTTCTCCAGGCAATCTTGATTTCAGCTTGTGTTTTATCCATCCTGGCATTTCACATGATGTACTCTGCATATACAGTAAACAAACTGTGTGGACCATAATAAACTATGGAAAGCTTTTAAAGAGATGGGAATACCAGACCATCTTACCTGTCTCCTGAGAAACCCATATGCTCATCAAGAAGCGACAGTCATAACCCTATATGGAACATGTAACAACTGATTGGCTCAAGATTAAGAAAGGAGTATGACAGGGTGGTCTGCTGTCACCCTGTTTGTTTAATCTATACACTGAGCACATCATGAAAAATGCTGGGCTGGATGAGCTATAAGCTGGAATCAAGATTGCCAGGATCAGGAAACATAAACAGCCTCAGATATGTGGATGATACCACTCTAATGGCAGAAAGAAAAGAGGAAATAAAGAGCCCCTTGATGAGGGTGAAGGAGGAGAGTGAAAAAGTTGGCTTAAAACTAAATATTAAAAAAAACTAAGATCATGGCATCCAGCCCCATTACTTCATGCCAAATACAGGGGAAAAGGTGGAAGTAGTGACAGATTTCCTCTTCTTGGGCTCTAAAATCACTGCAGATGGCGACTGCAGTCATGAAATTTGAAGATGTTTGCTTCTTGGCAGGAAAGCTATGACAAACCTATACAGTGTGTTGAAAAGCAGAGACATTACTCTGCCAACAAAGGTCCGTATATTCAAGGCTATGGTTTTCCCTGTGGTCACGTACGGTTGTGAGAGCTGGACCGTAAAGAAGGCAGAACACCAAAGAATTGATACCTCCAAATTGTAGTACTGGATAAGACTCCTGAGAGTCCCTTAGACAGCAGGGAGATTAAACCAGTCAATCCTAGGGGAAATCAACCCTGAATACTCACTGGAAGGACTGATGCTGAAGCTGAAACTCTAATATTTTGGTCATCTGATATGAACAGCTGATTCATTGGAAAAAGTTCCTGAGGCTGGGAAAGATTGAAGGCAGAAGTAGAAGCAGGTGTCAGAGGATGAGATAGCTGGATGACATCACCAATGCAATGGACATGAACTTGGGCAAACTCTGGGAGATGGTGAGGGACAGGGAGACCTGATGTGCTGCAGTTCATGGGGTTGCAAAGAGTCAGACACAACTGGGCAAGTGAGCAGCAACAACTAAAAAATATTCATAGAATATATTGAGTAGTCCAAAAAGTTCATTCATAGACTATATTGAGTTGTCAAAAAGTTCATTCGGGTTTTCTAAACGAGGTTTAAGCCAACCCAATAATTACCACAAATAATAAGAAACAACAGCACTTCCATTTGTTTTTAAGCTTCTAAAAAAAGATTTTATCTTCTAAAGAAGATTTTTAAATAACAAAACCTATATTTTTATCTCCACATATAATGTCACACTTCTGAAAAGCATAACAAAAATAACTTTCACATATGAATACCTACCTGGACTTACACAAAACAATCTTTTGTTCTAAGCAGAATATTTTAGGAATGCACTCACTCATTGATGAAGGGACATATTAGTGAGATTCCTAATGGCATTCAACAAAGGGTTATTGAGCTAGTCCTATGAATAACTCTTACTGGAGCTTCATTTTTTAGTAAACGGATGAAAACTCAAAAAAAAATAAAATAAAGATTCCAGAGAGTAAACTAGGATTCAGATGTGTTTATGCGTCTCTGAGTGAAAATATTGAGCAAGAAAGGCACAATCATAAAATTATTCATGTAATGAAAGCCAAAGAAAAACAGGATTCAACACGAATATAATTTTTCAGAACACACCTATTATATATGGAAGTTCAAAGGCATTTTGTCTTGTTAGAGTACCTGACATCCCCAAAGAGCTCTGAGCCCCACATCTGAGCTTCAGGGTTGGGTGTGATGAATAGACCAGAGAGCTTCACGTTTAAAATCCGAGTCTCTACAATGGGACAGACCCAGGTCTGGATCTTGGCTCCATGTTATTGGCTGGGTGACAAGGCAAAAACACTCCCTCTGTGGACCCCAGTTTCTTCATTTGTAAAATGCGAGTACTGAGAGTAATTGTACGGATATAATCAGACATTCAGTGAATGCTGACCAGGTCCCTGGCACCCTGCTTGGACCTGTCCTTGCATTATACCTCATTTAATTCATTTTATGAAAAATGGGGAGACAGAGGAGTTAAATGATCTCACCAAGAATTAGAACTGGCAGAGTTAGAATTTGATCCTAGGAAGATGACTCCACCTTCATGATGCTGTTTGTGAAAATTAAATGAGATAATGCCCATAAAATGCTCCGTATGGTGCCAGGCACGTAATAAGCACATATAATAAATTTTTCAAGAATCTTTTTAACTAAAAATGCCCTGCCCTTTCTCCAGTCTCACTGCAACCAATAGATATGAAGGGTTGTACAGAGGGTTTATGTGGGGACTCTGTTTATGCTGAATTCTCCTCTGGTTGAAAGAACCACAGGAAAGAGTCTTACCTCACCAGGCAAAGCACTCCAAATAACCCCCTGGAGAAATTCCTATTTGTCTTAGTGGAGGATAATAAATACAAGTTTGGAGATCAGATCCAAGATTCGTGTTTGAACAATCTCTCTCACTGAGGTTAAAACTTCCAGCGGTTTATCTCAACCTTTCTTGAATCTGTTTGTTTAATCTATCTGATATTGTTAACTTATTTTTTGTCCCTATCTCAGATATAACTATATTGTTTTTAGGGAAAACATTTAAAGTATAGAGTGAAGTCAGCTGTGCAAGCCAAACTTCTGACTGGCCAAAACTAAACACACTTTGTATCTTCTGGGTTTTCATTCCTTGCAGAAAGGGGAGCTAGAGAGAAAATGAAGATTCTTTCAAATACCATGTTCACTTACATAACTTTCTTTCTTATTTTAATGTCTGTATAACCAAGTTGCCACCATCCTGTTTCCCCTAGTCCTGTACTTTAAGGTTGGGCAGATGTAGGTATAAGCAGAAATTAATGATCGTCCTTTCATCTCCAACAAGATCCCTCCTGGCTCTGTCCCCTGTCCTAAGTAGGCCTTCAGGGGATCCTGACAACTCAGGCAACCCGTGAGGTGACAGAACCCATGGAAGAAACAAAGAGGAAGGAAAATACTCCCTCATCATTATCAGAAATTATGTGCTGGCTGAGAAAGCCTGAATTATTCAGTATGCCCTGAGTGTGAGTTTGAAAGAACACTCTGCAGTTATTAACAAGACTGAAGTTGAAAGATATCTGCTAATATGGAACAACTGCCAGCATTTATTATTAAGTAAGAAAATTCAAGCCTTGTGTATACCATTTTACCAAGTTGTGTACACACAGGCTCTCGGTCCAGAAGACATAGAAAACCAGTAAGAGTGGTTATCTCAGAGGAAAGGGTTAAGTGTGGGGTAGACTTGTTTTTCAACCTACATCTTGTTGTGCTGTTTGAATTCTTTATAAAGAATGTTTGAACACTCAAATCATGAGCTGGAGGCTCTACGTGGAGCCACAGTGACCTCCTGTTCAGGTGATCTACTCTCCCCAGATGGAGAAGAACAAGAAACTGAGGCAAGATGGGCCCTCAAGGCAGAAGAAGAGACATCTGGAAAGAGTTCTGTGAAGATGTTACCCAGATTGACATTCGTGACTTTCCCTATTACTCTCCTCCTGTGTAGACTTGTCTCCTTTACATATTACCACAAAGAAAGCAAAGGGGGACCCATGTAAAGATAGTGCCTAACACGTAAGACATGAATGACAGCAGGTTTTTAAAAAAACTTTTCAGAAAGAGAATTACTTCAGAAAAGAGGAGACATTTTCATATACTTGTCTCTACTTTGGAGGCTTCCCAAGTGGCACTAGTGGTATAAAGAATCTGCCTGCCAATGCAGGAGCTCCAAGAGATGCAAGTTCAATCCCTGGGTTGGGAAGATCTCCTGGAAAAGGAAATGGCAACCCACTCCAGTATTCTTGCCTGGAGAATCCCATGGAGAGAGGAGCCTGGCAGACTACAGTCCATGGGATCACAAAGAGTCAGATATAACTGAGCACACACAAACATCTCTCTTTTTAAAGAAAGAGAACTTAGGCTCTTTAGGGAGAGATAGGAAAGAAATCAGACAATCAAAGATTAGAGTATGAAATATCAAAAGGAAATAAAATATAACCTGAAGTAGCATTTGAAAAAAGTTTAAGATAATAAAAGCATAAGAATGAAAGTCATATCAGAAGCAGCAAGAATAGATAACACAGCTAGGTATATGGACGTAGTGAAAGTGAAGCGAAAGTCGCTCAGTCATGTCTGACTCTGCAACCCCATGGACTACACAGTCCATGGAATTCTCCAGGCCAGAATACTGGAGTCAGTAGCCTTTCTCTTCTCCAGGGGATCTTCCCAACCCAGGGATCGAACCCAGGTCTCCCGCATTGCAGGCGGATTCTTTACCAGCTGAGCCACTAGGCAAGCCATATGGAGGTAGCTGCTGCTGCTGCTAAGTCGCTTCAGTCGTGTCCGACTCTGTGCGACCCTATAGACGGCAGCCCACCAGGCTCCCCCGTCCCTGGGATTCTCCAGGCAAGAACACTGGAGTGGATTGCCATTTCCTTCTCCAATGCATGAAAGTGAAAGTGAAAGTGAAGTCGCTCAGTCATGTCCGACTCTTATCGACCTCATGGACTGCAGCCTACCAGGCTCCTCTGTCCATGGGATTTTCCAGGCAAGAGTACTGGAGTGAGGTGCCATTGCCTTCTCCGATATGGAGGTAGAGGTATACCTTAAGAAATTTGTATAACAAAAAATGAAAAAGAATTCTAAAAAATAAAAGAGAGTATAGAGAAGATGACAGATGGGTGAAGAGGCTCATTGTATGTGTAGCTAATATTCCTAAAGTGGAAAACAGAACAAATATTCAATATAATAAGGAAGAAATGTTTTCTTAAATAACAAAAAAAATATGAATCCACTGATTAAAATCTACAGAAAATAGACTTTTTGATCAAGGAAAAATACAGTCTCAAATTTGAACCATATCTTAGTGGAAACCATGAAGTTTGAGAATTAAAAAAGATTCCTAAGGACATTCAGAAATTAAATAAAGCATGTTTCCCAAAGAGAGAAAATGGCTGACCTCAGCCTTCTCCATATCAACATCCAATGCCAGCAGTAGGTGAACAATATCTACAGAATTCTGATGGAGAAAAACGCGTGACCTGAGAATTATAT
Source organism: Cervus canadensis (assembly GCF_019320065.1). NCBI lineage: Eukaryota > Metazoa > Chordata > Mammalia > Artiodactyla > Cervidae > Cervus > Cervus canadensis. Next base: position 12,623,743 of record NC_057401.1, read on the forward strand.
GTTTTATGTCTAAAGACAGTTTTAATAATGCAAAGAATCTGATAACATAGCATTTATGAGCCCTTCTTTAAAAAAAAAACGACACAACAAATTCAGCCAACCCAAAGATAAGTAAAAAAATGTTTGAAGTCATGTCATGATCAGGAAAGCCATGGATGAAAGGACTATTGGTGACCACTGAGTGTGTAATTACATTCTCAGAGCTCAGTTCTATGTAAGTTGTAAATCTTGGTAATACAAAAAATAATAATAATAAAAAGTGAGATGAGTGAAAGAAGCTGAGAGGAAGTGTAAAATATAAATCTTCCTCTTCTTTCATCCTGAGTTATAAATCTGCCCAACATTGATAAAACAAGAAAGAGAGGTTTAACTATCAAAGTTTCAAATATTATTATGAGAAACGGGAAGACAAAGCAAAGCAAAGAAGTCACAGGCAGAACAAAATAACCAAAATAAATTTTGTGACAACAATATAAACAGAAAATATAGATATACTATCACCAAACAAATATTGTAATAAAATTAAGTGTAATAAATACATGTTATAAAAAAATAAATGTAAACGAGGCAGCTGTACATAACAAAAGAAAAAGACTATCAGTCTGGATTAGTAAAACTCATCTACTTACCATGCTAATAGCAAAACAATGAAGGCTTGGATAAAAAATTTATGATACGTTCATATCACAGAAAATTTGGCAATCATTCAGAAGGAACTGGGCTTCCCTGGTAGCTCAGTTGGTAAAGAATCTGCCTGCAAATGCAGGAGACCCCAGTTGAATTCCTGGGTTGGGAAGATCCCCTGGAGAAGGGAACAGCAATGCAGTCCAGTATCCTTGCCTGGAGAATCCCCATGGACAGAGGAGCCTGGCGGACCACAGTCCATGGGGTCGCAAAGAGTCAGACATGACCGAGTGACTAAGAACAGCACAGGAGAAAGAACTGGATGTGTAAGAAATGATGTAGAAAGAAGTCCAAAATAAATTAATAGAAAAATATTATAAGAATAATGCCTGTTAACCCATTTGTATTTTACAAAAGATATATGTTGTACAAGTACATATTTGTACACCTGTCTGCATATATAGGTGTATCCATATGCAATTGCTATGTGCGTATGTATGTCCAGAGTTACAGTCCTGGAGAAGGTGAACTGATGAAAGCAGTCCACCCATAAGGAGTATTTTATCCCTGACATTGTTTAGAATTGCTGGTATATGGTGCTAATAAAAAACAGACTGACTTTTAGGAGTCTTCATTATTTTTTACAGTTCTTTCCTAACAATACACCTCTGTCTGCACTTGGGGTGGATCATTCCAATCTCCTTGCTCTTGCTCAGTGTGTGTGTGTGTGTGTGTGTGTGTGCGCTCACATGCATGCTTTGTAGCCAGATGGTAACAACACATAGGTAATAGTGGTCACACCTAGGAGTGGAATTGGAGGATGTTTGAAGAACAGATATGAAGAGCAGACAACTTATGAACTTCTCTGTCTTATAAAAAAATTTTAAAGGAGAATATATCTCTTTATAATACAGCTTTAATTAATAATAAAAATGAGAAGAATATAAAAGAGTTCTACTTGGAAAGAAGGAGTCAATGTATTTGAAAACTCAGTTGAGTTTGGTGCTCCTGCCAGATCTAGAAAAACTGCGTACACCTTGGGTGACTTAGTGCTTATATCAAATATAAGAAAACATCCTGGTTCATCTATGTTCCGATACCTACCCCAGTGCCTGGCACAAAACAGACATTCCATAAAGATTTGTTGGGAGAATTAATAAATTAATCTGGTCAAAAAAGCTTTTTCCTAGCAATGAATTTCAGGAAATGTTGCGTGAATTGTGTAATGAATGACACTTTCAGAAAGAGATGTACAAAAGATACAAAAACACTTGCAAAAAGGATCCTTTGCTGTACTAACTCTCAGGACTTACAAAGACATAACTAACACTCAGCCATCTCTCCTGCTAGACCTTTCTTTAAGGGACTCAAAAGCATTTGTGTGCTGTTTCCTGGAAACCTGAACTAATATACAGATGGTGCTTAGAGGATGGAGTGAAGGTGACATGGAGCAAGTCCCTTAGACGGTCTCTTTCAAGTGACAGATGTTTCAAGTGGCCTCATCAATTGCTAGGTTGCAGATACCTTCCAGTGGAGTCTCTCTCAAGGGTATGAAGTGCCATGTGTTGCTGCTGTTGCCTAAAGAGTCATCCACTCTCTTTAGACACCTGGTGATCTAAATTCTGGTGGCAGAATCGATGTTGCATTCAGCTGCTAAAAACTAATTTGCTCATTTCTGTGGTAGAAATAAAGCAGGTTCTTTTTCTTCTATGCTGTATTAGCAGTTTGCACAGACAGCCAGACCCACAGAATGGCTAAGACCCAAGATGGCTTTCCTTCTGCCTCCCATTCACCCCAGATCCAGTGAGGAAGAAAAGGAATGGTCCCTGAATAAAGTGGAGAGCTCAGGGTTATAATTTCTCACCCCTCTAGGCAGAATTATGCTCATCCTGATGGTCAGAAGGGGCACTGGTGCCATCTCGACATGTTATAGCATCCCAGTGGGAGGAAGAGCAGTGGCGGGCACCCAGGGCAGCTCCTGTTCCTTCAGCTGACCCCATGGAGGGGCATGGGGCTTCTTCTCAAACGTGACCAGTTTGGTCCTGCCTCTTGTGGAGGGCTGCTTTCAAACATGGGCCTTACAAAAACAGGTACACGACTAAAAGACAATCACACAGCAAAATGTCCATCATTGCCCTGACACTTCTATTCTAAATGCAGTATCCCAACCCATGTGCAACAGCAAGGCACGTACCTAAGGCTATATGCTTTTCCTACTCTCTAGGACAAGCTGGCAACCACAAAAAGCTTCTTTCATAAAGGGGCATTTTCTTGGAGAGACCTAGGACCTCAGGGAGGTTCCAGGGATTCCTATCATAATAATTTCCTATCATGGATAATTACAGATTTAATTCATATTTGGATACAGAATGGAGGTTGGCCATGGAGGTGATGGCAGAAAGAACCAACATTTCTGTCTCCAAATGGAACTTTAAATCTACAAACGCACTTGAAGACACTCTTACTCTTGGGAGATCTATCTTGATGCCATGGGTCCCCCTTCCTGTTCCCCATGCAGGGATCACAGAGGGCCCTGACCTGGAGATTCCAGGATGTGACTAGATAGTGTTTACAAAGGATGAGGTTGCAGTGTGGTCAGAGTTCCTAGTCATGGATGGTTTTCTCTCCACACGGCAGGTCCAAAAGTGCACAAAGAAGTCTGGCCGCCCAGCTCTCTCTCGTTTCTCCTTCCCCAAGCTCTCTCATCGGCTCCGTTTTCTGTCCCCTGATGTGACTGATGAGTGATCAAATGGTCTGGGTTTCAGAGGAGGGAGAGTTTCCTTTCAGGCCTCCAGCCCCAGCCACAGACTTCCTCACTGGGGTTTCTGGCACATTATGTCATAGCCCACGGAACTTTGCATGCCTTTGCCATCATCCTCTGAAACTTCACAGGGAAGGGGAGCTGCGAAATGCAGGGCCAGGAGTGCCCCACCCACAGTGCCTCACAGGCACTGCTGCTGCTGCTGCTAAGTCACTTCAGTCGTGTCCGACTCTGTGCGACCCCATAGACGGCAGCCCACCAGGCTCCCCCGTCCCTGGGATTCTCCAGGCAAGAACACTGGAGTGGGTTGCCATTTCCTTCTCCAATGCATGAAAGTGAAAAGTGAAAGTGAAGTCGCTCAGTCGTGTCCGACTCTTCGCGACCCCATGGACTGCAGCCTACCAGCCTTCTCCGTCCATGGGGTTTTTCAGGCAAGAGTACTGGAGTGGGGTGCCATTGCCTTCTCTGTCACAGGCACTAGGCAGGCTCAAATATTTGTTGAATTAAGAGAGCTTAGAATCTTAGTCACTGTGAAAAATTAAAGTTCCTGGTGAAAGTGACCTTGATCTCCACGATAATAAAGCATCCGGAATAGCTGCATCAAGGAGAATCCTCTGGAAATCCTATCTTGAGAGAAGGTGGATGAATTAGATAGAATGGATTCTCCCAGTGTAAAGGATCTAGTCACTTAAAGCTCCTTCTATCCTTTACAAAGTGTGATACAGGGGTCCATGCAGGTGTATAAAAGGATTTCATTTGTATGCAAGCAAATATTTTATAATAATTATTCTGAATTTGCTTATATGTTAATTAGGAAAATATAAGTAGTAAACCAAAAATATGATTTCACGGATACTTGTTTAGGACAAGATTAAGATATTTATGTTTAATTGTTTGAGCTGATTTACAGAAAGAATTAAATAAATAATAGTTTAAGTAACAAAGTCAAAATGATGAAGATGAGTATATGAAAGATTAAAATTAGAGAAACACTGACTACACCCAAATGCATATATATATATACATATATATATATATGCTCCCTGGCAGATCTGGCAAGAGCAGAAAGCGAGAGACCTATTAAGGTCAATAAATACGCTAACACATACCCTGAAAGGGGCTGCCCAGGTGGGGCTAGTGGTAAAGAACCTACCTGCCAATGCCAGAGATGTAAGAGATGTGGGTTTGATCCCTGGGTCAGGAAGATCCCCTGGAGGAGGGCATGGCAACCCACTGCAGTATTCTTTCCTGGAGAATCCCAAGGACAAAGGAGCCTGGTGGACTACAGTCCATGGGGCAACAAGGAGTTGGACATGGCTGAAGCGACTTGCACAACACAGAAGCACATACCCTGAATGATCTCATAAACATCACCAATATCTAATAGCTCTACTGGGCTATTTTGAGGCTGAATTTATAGTCCCCTAGATGGAATCCTCCTTCTTCCACTCTGTAGAGTGTCCAAAGGAACATCACTGCATGTGGGGCAATTGTGGACCTTCTCCGGAAGGCCAGCTTTGCAACCTCGGAGGCTTTCCAGGCATCATCTGGGAGATGCTCCAGGGCATCAGAACGCTTATGGAGTTGGACTGCCTTGTTTGAACCTGGTCTGGACCCCTAACCCAGAGCTTCTTGTCCTCCATTTTAAAAAAGAAGAACTGGTGATAAGACACAAAAGAAACACTTTTTAAAGCAATATAATTACAGCTATAACAAGTAGAGCAATAGGAATAAAAGGAAGTCTGCTGAGGCAAAAGAAAGAACTAAACAGCCAGTCAGTGCCCTGGACACCCAAGCAGGCAGAGCTGAGCTCAGGCACCTACAGACCACAAGTCTTTGCAGCAGGGTGGTCACTCCACAAACCCAGAAAATTAGCCCTCATGGTCCATCCTAAGGCATGACAGTGTTGTTTTATTTTTTATTATTTTTTTAATTAGAGGAAAATTACAATGTTGTGTTGGTTTCTGCTTACAACCACACAAATCAGCCATAATTGTACATATATTGCTCCCTCTTGAGCCTCCAACAACATTGTTTTAAAGCAGTAATAGTTTGAGATGGTAAAATGCTGTGATGTCACCGTGAGGGGTGGGATCAGAATTGGGAGCACCAGGTAGATTCTTGTAGGAACCCTAGTGCCAGGCTAGACCCTGGAGCTAAGATCAGAATGCTTGGGAGCTTAGGTCTAAGTGCATGGTCAGGAATGGAAACTCACCCCCTTGCCCGCCAGTCGGTGGAGACCTATGTCTCTGTCATGCCCAGGTAAAGCAGACACCGAGTGGCTCCTGGCACACACACTGTCATATCTGTGTCAAGAACAGGACCTGCCCCCCAAAATGCCAACTAAACCCAAAATTGGGGAAGAAGTGTCTTGAAGAGGCTTAAATGCAAGGGGGGATGCAGGGGGGAAGAAGCAGCAGGCGAGATCATCAGCAGGAGGGGCAGTAGACAACCCAGAGACGGCAGAGGCTGAACGTCCTGCACAACAGGGTCGCTTGAACTGGGAGACTCTGTCATAGCCCGTGATAGATGGAGGCCTATCCCAGAACCATGGTCTAGAGCCTCTGGAGGCCTGGCTGCACACCTGATGAGATATATTCGCCTTCTATTTCCAGTGACCTTCACAAGTCATCCCCACTCTGGAGCATGCATTCATCCTCACACCTGGGGAAGCCTGACTGCTTACACTGGGACCCAGGACAGCAAGGCTGGGGAGCGAACCAGATAACCAGGGTCAGCTGCCACAGCTGGACCACCATGGGTGAGGAAGTGGGTAGGAGCCAAAGAGACTGTGCATACGGAGGGTAGTGCCAATGGACAGGGAAGGCTGGGGTCAAAAGTGAAGGGCTAGAAGGGAAGTTTCCAAGAAGAGAGTGAAATAAAAAGAACAGACTTGAAGCATTAACTCCAAGGAAGACATTGACAGCCACAAGCAAATAATTAACTCATTCCAGACAGTATGGTCTCTCTGGTGACCTTCCTCCAGGCTGGGGTACATGACCCTTTGGTGTGTCCCATTCTGAATCCTCTCTTACCACACTGCACTGTCCTGCCGACTTACTCCTCTCTCTCTTATAAGGACAAAGGCTATCTCTTTTTCATCTGAGTACTTTTTTTTTTTAAGATTTTTTTTGATGGGGACCATTTTAAAGCCTTTATTGAATCTGTTACAATATTGTTTCTGCTTTATGTTTTGGGTTTTTGGCCATGAGGCGCGTGGGATCTCAGCTCCCAGACCAATACACCACCTGCCTTGGAAGGCAAAGTCTTAACCACCTGACCTCCAAGGAAGTCCTCATCTGAGTATTACTAATACCTAGTAGAGGGGAAAAGACAGAGATGGGGCAGGGGGCGGGGGCAGTTGGGGAGGGAGGGAGAGGTGGGTCGGGAAGAAGGGAGAAGAGAGGGAGAAGGAAAGAGAGCAAGACAGACAGATGAAGTGAATTTGAACTGAGCTGGCAAAGCTCCACCACAGCCAAATCACTTGGAGCTCCTGAGGGTGCATTATCACAGGGTTTCAGCTACATTTCAAAAGTCAGCTCAGGCTTGCTGATGCTTGAGAGTAACTCATGGTGCAAGCAGGGTGCCTTTGCCAAATCCAGTTGCACCCCCTCAACAGCATCAGCCTGCCACTTTTTCCTCTTTCTGTGCAGCCCCACCCACCCTCTTCTTTGGAACCATTGACTGCTTGACACGAAAAATGTCCTGTAGAAAATGCAACCACTAATTATACCAATGAAAGAAATCCTTGTCTCAGATACGGAAAGATGAACCACAGAAAAACAATTCTTCAATAATAATTTTCCAGTCCTTTATTTTCAGCTAGAGTTGATTTTCTGCCTGTGCACTGGGTTTCCCCAGAGTTCCTGAATACTTTCACCCACCATAAATTCACAGGGAAAAAAAAAAAAAAAAACCTCTCGCAAAGTTGGCATTCTGTATTAGAAAAAGTATGAATTGCCCCTCACCTAACTGAATTGCTTGCCTTGGTTTCTCTTCCAAGGAAGTACATAACTTCAAAGACCATTTGCTTTAAGCTCCTGAGTTTTCTTGATTTCTAAACTCTCCCTAGATTTTCCTCACACCCCATCCTTGAATTCTCTTATCTCTGTGCTTCTACTTCCCCAGCCACCGGCAGACATCTGCTCACCTGCATGTCAGTCATGAGTCAGGGCTCATCACCTCTCCATCCCCCAGACAGGTAGGGGACCCCTGCCAGGAGCCCTGCCCTGTGCTTAGGCTGGGAGGCGGGCAAAGACCAATTAGGTGTAGCTCATCAAGCCTCTCGGTCTCTACCGGGCAAATGCCCTTCCATTTCAAGTCCCAGCTCCAAAGTCATCTCCTCGGTGAAGGTGTTCCTGTTCAGACCTGCCTCTTGGGCCTCACAGTCCCCTCTTCATATTTCTGTGATCATGCTTATCCTGTGTTAGGACTTAAGAAAAACAACAAATTATACCCCTGCCCTCTGGTTTTAGAATCGATTGAGAAATATACACGAGTCAAAGAGATGCAGCTCATGATATCAGCTACTTCACATGTTGGGAGGAAGCTGGTAGGAGACAGCAAAGAGCCTACAGCCAAAGGAGATCCTAATATACCACACACCCTATACACACACCCGCTAGCAAGCCTGACCATTTACTTGGCCAGACTGAGCCGCCGGAGAACTTTGGACCTGCTGCCACAGAGCATAAATTTGAACCTCAGCTCTGACACGTATGAGCTACACGTTATGGACACTTGACTTAACTTTTTACCTCTTTACCCCCTGAGCTACAAGGCGGAGCTGCAGCGGCACCTGACTTCTGCCTTGTGGGAAGCAATGTATGAGGGAAGGTTTGTGTAGCCCCTGGCACAGTGCTTGGCACAGACGCGGGGATCAGTAACCACAAACATGCCCATTCCTTTCATGCTGCCCTGCGCAGCCACTGGGTTGTAACTGAGAACTTCTGGTCTGTAACAGCGCAGGCCCTGCGGCCGGAGCCCGAGTTCAATCCCAGGTTCAGCCCTAGCTCTGCGGCTCAGGGCCCATCACTTAACCTCTCTGTGAAAAGTAAAAGTATTAGTCACTCAGTCACGTCTGACTCTTTGTGATCCCATGGACTGTAACCCTCCAGGCTCCTCTGTCTATCGAATTCCCCAGGCAGGAATACTGGAGTGGCTTGCCATTCTTTTCTCCAGGGGATCTTCCCAACCCGGGTCTCCCCACTGCAGGCAGATTCTGTACTATCTGAGCTACCAGGGAAGCCCCAACCTCTGTGATATAGTTTTATTATCAGTAAAAAGTGTTATTCTCAGCCTCCCTGGTCTGTTGGGGCCTGGTGTTCAGTAACGCAGGCAAAGCACTCGGAACAGCTTTGACGCAGAGTTTGCAGGTTGGGCTAAATGTGTTAGGGTATAAATAAATATTTGTCTACACCCTGTTTAAGAAGAGAGGGAAAGAGATGTGTGTGGAAGGCCTTCATCAAATGGCTAACATTAGATTTAGACCCTTACAGTGTACACATCCCTTATCAAAAAATGCACTTTTCTACCATCACTTCATTTTGTTCCTAGCAAAGGACCACCTTGCACTGCTCACTAGCAGCCTGTGAAGGGCTTCAAGTTCAAGGTCAGAAGACAGCATGGATAGGACCAGGCAGACCTGGTCAGACCTCTTGGGCCCCATCCTGGTCCTGCCCTTGGCTGCACAAACTTGGGCAAATTTTGGAACTTCTCTTTGCCTTGGTTTCCTACATCACACTAAAAAAAATGACATCAATTCTTACCATGGGCGCTTAATAGTAATCTAGGCTTCCCTGCTGGTTCAGCTGGTAAAGAATCTGCCTGCAATGCAGGAGACCCAAGTTCAATCCCTGGGTGGGGAAGATCTCCTGGAGAAGGGAATGGCAACCCACTCCAGTATTCTTGCTGGAGAATTCCATGGACAAAGAAGCCTGGCAGGCTATAGTCCATGGGGTTGCAAAGAGTCAGACATGACTTCCCTTGGCCTCGGTTTCCTCCATCTATAACAGCACCCAGCACATCATGCTGAAAAATGCCATCAGTTCTTACTAGCAGGAGCTTAGTTAACTGCCAGTGATTTCATTGGGTTTGCTATTGTTGTCCCTATTTTACAAACAAGTGAACCAAGGCAGCCAGTTGTTGCTGGAGCCACCTCTGGAACTCAGCCTTCTGTTTCATTGCTTATTCCATTAAATTCCACTCTGAACGTTAGAATGATTTTTGGTGTGTAGGTACTACTTGTGTGTTGTTTTATTTTCCCCTGGTGCATTTTAGAAACAAGGAGGCCAGTATTTCTGGCCAACTCACCTACATTTCAGACTCGCTAGACTTCGTTCGGTTTCCCCCGTAAAAATAAAAGCGCAGGGCTCAAAATATTTAGAACGGCACATTGGAAAATTTCCGCAACAAAGAGGGACCTCATTGTGGAAAACAGGAGCAGGCCTTCAAGTTGGCACCTACTCAGACCTAGAGACAGAAACCAGTGATGTCACCACTTCCCTACCTCTCTAACACAACTAGTGAAATAAAGAACAGACAGACGAGAAGGCAGCAAGATCCCGCTGTTTCATGACTATAACGAGAGCACATGACCAATGTTCGTGGAGCAGCTTTCACCAAATCCCAAAGGGAACTCTGGCCAGGAAAATACATCCCTTTCTTGCCCCAAGTCTAGAATTTCCTGATCCATCTCTGCTTCTGGAACTTGAAGTTCAACTCCATTATCTGGTCCCTTCTAAGGAAAAAGAAGTGGTTTTCATGTTTCAACCACAGTAAATTTCATCCCTCTATCTAAGCATATCAACAGCTGCCACTGTCATGCAACCTTCCAGCTGACACTCGCGAGTCAAACCCAGGATGATCATAGCTCTGAGTGAGAGTCGGAAGTGGAGGCTTCAGTCCTGATTGCTCTCACATCCTCCTTTCCAGAGCTTTGAAAACTCAACCCACCCTCAGCCAAGTAAAGATCTGAGGCTAAGCAGGATGGGTCCCTCCTTCAAAGCTCACAGAAAGCACTCTAACTGCAAGTTTTGAGGGGCTCACAGGAGCTAAAGAAAGCACAGTGATAATAAAAAGCCATTCATGGTGCACTTACTTAAGCAGCAGGAGGTAGGCTAAGTGCTTTAATATACATTATCTAATTTATACCCAATCTCAACCTGTGAAGTAGTTTCCCACCTATGTCTGAGAAAGCTCAGACTTATAGAGAAAAAGTCACTTGCCCAAGGTGGCCTAAGCAGCAAGGAGCATGGCTGGGATCTGAAGGGGGGTCTGCTCTGCCTCCAAAGCCCACCCTTTTCCCATTGCATTGGAAGTCCTAAGGTGTGTCAGCCACCAGAGGTGCCAGACAGCTGGAGAATCATTTACCCAGCAGACACTCTACTGAGCATCTACACCATGTTAGACACTGTGCTAACTCCAAGGGATACAAAGGTGACAGGAGGCTTCTATTCTACTAAAGACACACAAGGAAATCAGACTCCAATGATTGCGCATTCCTTGAAAACAATGGAACCCTCAAACAGGTTTCGGGAAATCCAGGAATAAGAGAGGCTGGTGCTGACTTGCTACCTGAAGTTCTAGAACCCTGGAAAACCATGCAGATGAATCCATGGATGACCAATCACTGTGCAAGATGTCTAGACCACTGGTCCTGGGGTCAGCCTTCTGGAGTTCCGTAGATCCCAGCAGCTACAGGGACAGCAGACAAATCCTTCCAGGTTCCAGGGGAGGAGCCTGATGAGAACCACGGTCAGGAAGATGAGATGCAGCTAGAGACGGCAGCATGGCCCTGAGACATGAGCCCAGGCTGCTGCAGCACATCCCGGGTCAGGTCTTCACTAAGAGCCAACAGTCAAGACCAGACAGCGCTGTGGAATGCAGATGCCAGCTCAGAGTGACCACAAATCCTGCCCCATTAATGCCACATCACTATGATGTCCCCCCAACAGGAACAGTCTTGCCTTGCCAAGGAGAGGGAGGGAGAGAGAAATACTTGATCTGATTGAGCATAAACTCAAGAAAACTGAGAAATCACTGAAGTTCCCTGAGTTGACCTGGGCGTAACTAGACAGAGCTTGTGCATCAGTCACTATGGTGACTGGAGGTAGAAACTCAGTAAAACTAAAGGAAAACACATCTCTGCACATGTAAGTGTGACTCCAACTCCCTGGGCTAGAGCAGGAGTCTGAGTGAGTGTTGGTGGCAGCCTGGATTAAAGAGCAGAAGAAGAGCTGGAGAGAAGTGGGTGGCTTGAAGTCATACTTCACAAGCAGTACTCTGGGGACACCATGATGTGTTGAATTTCAAAAAGATGGGTGTTATGAGTTGAACTGTGACCCCCAAAAGTTCATATGCTCAAGTCCTAACCCCCAGTACTTTAGAATGGGACTTGACTTGGAAATAGGATTACAGCAGATGTATTTAGTAAGATGAAGTCATACTGGTATAGGGTGACCCCTTACCCAGTATGACTAGTATCTTTAAAAGAAAACAACTTTGTGTAGACAGACACAGGAAGAGCACATTGAACATGAAGGCAGAGATCTGGGTGACGTACCTACACGTCAATGAACAGCAAACATTGCTGGCAAATCTCCACGAGTTACGAGAAGTGTGCACGACAGATTCTCCCTCACAGTCCTCATAGGGAGCCAACCCAATGGACATCTTGATCTCGGACTTCTAGCCTCCAGAACTATGAGACACCATGTTGTTATTTAAGCCACCCAGTGCTCAGCAGTAAAGAATCCACCTGCAATGCAGGAGACACAGGTTCGATCCTGAGGTCAGGAAGACCCCCTGGAGAAGGAAATGGCAACCCACTCCAGTATTCTCGCCTGGGAAATCCCACGGACAGAGGAGCCTGCTGCGCTATAGTCCATGGGTCACAAAAGAGTCAGACACAACTTAGCAACTAAATAGCAACAGCAAAGTCACCCAGAATGGCAGTCCTATCAAACCAAAACAACACAGAATCACATTTGTATTTATTCATTACATGTTTTCTAGGTACCTAGTATTGACTGGATAAAGCAGAAGGTACTCTGAGGGATTCAAAGTTTGACACTGCCTGTGATCGTTGTCCTTATTCTGGGGGCCACAGTCTCATAAATGTTCCTTTAGTCACAAGAAGCTGCTGGTAGGAATCCCTGGTTCTCTGACCAGGGCTCCATCAGGAAACCTGAGTCCTTCTTCCTTCCAGCTCCTGAAGATGGAAGCCTCATGGCCACACAAACCCACTGAGCCTCACAGTTCTGTAGCCTGGTCCTTACCCAAGATGCAAGTGATTAGCTGATTATCTTATCTACCACCTTTAGGCCTCATTTCTCCTAACCTTATCTCCTTTCACAGGACTGACACCCAAGTTTTCCTAGAACACACATAACACACATTCTGTGAAAAACAAATTCCCCAAGCCTCACCCTTTTCACTAAATGGTTGCTCTGCCTCTTGAATTAACTGAAACCTCACTCTGGCCTCTTCCATTTTACCCTGGATTGTGTCCTTGCCCCCCACCCTGGTACTTCAGGGTGTAAGGCTACACAAAGAGAATCATTTCCTGTGATGGAAAACTAGGCTTTATTCATTAACTCTGTCTCTCACTTTCTTCTGGAAGCTAATGACACCATATTCTGTAGTGGACACCAGTCCATTCTTCACTTCTGCTCTTCTAACGTGGGAAACATCTCTGGGAACAGAGAGAGCTCGTTGACCCACCTTCTTTGCCCCTTGGTTAGTCCAGGATCTTAGCTCATAAGTGTTCAAAACATCTTTTTCTCTCTAGATATTGACACTGTCTTGATAAGCAGGATCTTTTTTTGGTACTCCACGGTGGAAGCTAGGCAACTTCTTTCTCTTTGCACTCCTAGTATAATGTCCTTATCACCTTGATGCAATGGAAACCACTGAGGCACATTTTCCTGAAAAGAACAGATCCACAAAAAGAATATCTTCTCTAGTGTTCTGCCCCAGCTCCCTGCTACAGACAATGAGGTGGGGGGAGGTGACTGCAAAAGGGCGTAAGAAGCTATTCAAAGCTTTACTAGATGAAAAAGGAAAGAGAGAAAATTTGGATCTATCAGCCTGCTTTTTCTTACTGCATCTGTGCCACGCCTCTCTTTGTCCTCCAAACCCGGTACCCAGAGAACCAAGAGCACTCACTCACTGCTCTGACCAGGGGACATTCACACCAGTGAAAGGAGAGGGTAGAATTCAACTGAGGTTTCTAAGCAGATATTTTTTTATTTCATGAGAGAGTTGGTAGTCTCAATAGCCAAGATGTTTTTGATTGGCAAGAACCTGACAAGAGTGGGAAAAGATGGTAAAAGTCCAAGAGGGGCTAGTCATCTCAAGAGAGCCACTGGGTACAGAGGATGATGAGACCCATGGAGCAGAATCCAATCGGTCAGGGACAGGACAGCATGGAAATTGACCCTAGAATTGACCCCCGGGGGAAAAAGGAGGAAAAAAAGGAGGGGCAGAATCCTAAAATGACAAAGGAAACATTGAAGTGACTGTGTTTATCTTGAATTGTCTAGACAAAACTAGACTCTAGGCAAAAGTTTCCGCTACCTAGAAGAATGGAAATTTGAAAGCTGAACTGTATAGAAAAAAAAAGATTTTAAGCTGCATTTCTGCAATAGCATGTTTGAGGTTTCAGCCATACCCACTATACTAGTAATGGGCATAGTGTCTCCCTATTCCATGCTTGAGACTCTATTCATAGCATATTCCAGGCACACTGCCTCCCCTGCCCTTCTATGACCTTTTTTTAAAAAATTGAAGTATAGTTGATTTACAATGTTGTGTTAGTTTTGGGTGTACAGCTTCAGTGACCTTTTATTGCAGTTAAAACAAAATCCTAGTTCCTTACCACGACTTCAGGAGGGCAGCCAGGCCATGGTCCCAGCCTTCCTGCATCGTCCAGGCTCTGCCTCCCGCTCCATCTGTGCCTTGCCCCTTCCTTCCTGGGCTAACACTCTCCAGCCGCAACAGCATCCTTTCAATTCTCATGCTTGCAGACCCCTTCCCACACAGTGCTTTCCGACACTCTGCTCTGTGGGGGCTCACACGCTCTCCCTAAGGCTTCTTATGGATAAGACAGGCTGCCGTCTGTCCCAGAGAAAGCTCCTTGACTCTTATGAGTTTCCTTACCATCTCCTGGGCTTCCCTGGACGCTCAGATGGTAAAGAATCTGCCTGCAAAGCAGGAGACCAGGTTTGATCCCTGGGTCGGGAAGATCCCCTGGAGAAGGGAATGGCAAGCCACTCCAGTATTCTTTCCTGGAGAATTCCTTGGACAGAGGAGCCTGGCGAGCTACAGTCCATGGAGTCGCAAAGAGTTGGACATGACTGAGCAACTAACACACACACACACACACACACACACCTTCTATCCCCCAGCTCCCTGCCTCCACGCTGAGAACTCCTAGCCTGGACTCATCCTACCTGTAGTGGTTCCATTTGCTGGTGGTTATTGTTGTCTTTCACTCCAGTTAGTATGTAAACTCCATGAAGGTAAATCCTTCATTGCTCGTGTTTTATCTTTCATTTCCAAATACTAGCCAAGTATCCAGCACTCAATAAGTATTTGTTAAATGAAGGAATATTGTCCAGCTTATTGCCCATGTAACTTCTTTGATGGAGCAAAAAGAAGAGTGAAGCTTCCTCTGTTGATGTGGGTAATGCCTCCACAACATCTGTTTAGAGTACCCTAGGGAGCATTTTGCTTTAACAAGCCTAAGAATTTACATTGGCAAAAAACACATGTGGTTACTAGTGACATTAAACCAGTGGTGAGCAACCTTTTCTGCTTGAGAGCCAACTTAGGAAAAATACAAATGTTTATGATCAGCATTTAAAAATTTAATATGAAAATAACTTTACTGACTCCTATGGGGAGGAAGAAATGGTGCGTATTTTTACCACTGCAATGATGTACTTGATCAGACATATATCAGTGGGCAATAGGCATTACTTTTGAACCACTAAAATGCTAATAGGAACAGTGATTCATAGATGTCTGTGACATAATAAGAAATACGTATTTGGTCTTTGCCCCTGGTTCCTGACAGAGTTTCTAAAACCCTCAGAATTTCCTGAGGGGTAGAGGTAATAGGAGTGTCTTTTGTTATTCATAACAAGCCGTTTTCAGCCTTACCAGAGTTTTACGATAATGAGGTGACTCTTGATGGGCCCCTAGATAGCTTCAGGATGGGGCTGGTTGCCAAAAGAACCAGCCGTGTGATCAGAGGGTTGGAACTTTGGATTGCTGTGCATGCCCCATTCCCACCACCTCTGGAGATGGAAAGTGGCTGGAGACTGAATTTAATAACCAGTGGCCAGTGATACAATAAATCATGCCTATGTAAAGAAACCTCCATTAAAAACCCCTATACAATGGACTTTGGAGATTTTCCAGGTTGGTGAACACGTCAAGGTGCTAGGAAGTTGTCATGCCTGAAGACAGCATGGGGGTTCTGTGCCCCTTCCCCCATACCTCGACCTCTGCAGCTCCTCCATTTGGCTATTCTTGAATTATCCTTTATAATCAACTAGTAACAGTTAAGTGGGCTTCCCTAGAGGCTCATACAGTAAAGAATCTGCCTGCAATGCAGGAGACACGGGTTCAATCCCTGGGTCGGGAAGATCCCCTGGAGAAGGGAATGGCAACCCATTCCAGTATGCTTGCCTGGAGACTTCCATGAACAAAGGAGCCTGGTGGGTTACAGTCCATGGGGTGGCAGAGAGTCAGACCCAACTGAGCAACTAACACAGACACACACAGTAATAGCAAATAAAGCACTTGCCTGAGTTCTGTGAGTCATTTCAACAAATCATCAAACCTAAGGAGGGGGTTGTAAGAACACTTGAATTTATAGCTGATTGGTCAGAAGCGACGGTCTGGGATTTGTGACTGGTATCTAAAGTGGGGGCTGGCTTGTGGGACTAAGCC
This sequence comes from Cervus canadensis, assembly GCF_019320065.1. Classification (NCBI taxonomy): domain Eukaryota; kingdom Metazoa; phylum Chordata; class Mammalia; order Artiodactyla; family Cervidae; genus Cervus; species Cervus canadensis. The sequence continues at coordinate 12,640,088 of NC_057401.1, forward strand.
CTTAACTCCTAGGATCTAACACCAATTCCAAGTAGATAGTTTCAAAATGTAATGGAATTGTGGGATACCCAGCTGGTGTCAGTGGGTTGAAGCAGTGTTGAAAAAGATCCCATGCATTTAATGTCAGAAGTGTTGTGAATAAGAGCAGTTCAGGAGCTATCTCTTCCTCCTTAAGGAGATATATATATATCAGATTTTAAAGTCATGCCATCCAAAGAAGATAAACACACCCCAAGGTTTCATAAGATTATTCATTAGGTTACAGGAAGAATATATTAGAAAATCTGTTTATTTTTTGTTTCACCCATTAAAAACACATACTATGTAAATATGTAGCAGAACATGTGTGTCATTTATATGTATTTATAAAATCTAACAGGATGCATATTTAAAACTTCCTATGAATATGAGGTCATGCTGAAAAAACATTGGAGGCTACTGATGTCGCAGGCCCAAATGCATTACATTACTTTTTCCTTGAAACAACAAAATGAAAATACTATGATCCACATTGAACAGATGGGAAAATTGAGGCTCAGAGGTGAACCTACTAATTCAATGTCACATAGGGTGTGAGGGACACAGATTGGGCTGGTATGTGTCCATGCCACTCCATAGCATCTCCTGACTGATAACCTGTTTATGGCAGGCTCCGCGGCAGATGTTGGGGATAAGAAGACAAACAAGTTGTGTTCCCCCGCAACACATGCTCACACTCTTCATAGCTGGGCCAAGCACTCCCACTGGGATAGAATCTTCTCTCCAGTCAGGGTGTGGGACCTAGAGCAACACTGGCTCCTGCTAGTTTCCTGGGACTTTCCTCTCTGCTTCTCTCCTGCCTTCCTATCCCTCCATCTTCGTAGAACATAAGGATCTGGGCATCGGTGGTTCTGCCTGCAGTGACTCTAAGGACATCCTAGATGGTGGCTGGGTCCCTCCAGGGCTCAGCAGCATGTGAAAGCAGGCACTTGCATGGGGAAGAGTGAGTGGACTCAGAGACGACACGAGTGGGGTAGGGCGGCTCACTGCCAGGCCCCAGCAATAAGGATGAGGGCAGGGCATCAGGGAGATGGGGTTCAGGCTGCACAGAGAAGTCCGTAGGTTGAGGGCAGAACTGCCTCTTGGGCATGTGGTGAGGGCGGCAGGGAAACAGTCAAGGACCAAGGCTCATTGCAGGGTATGTGTTCTCTGGCGCTGGGGCAGGGATCTGTTTATTGGAGCTGAAATCAAAAGCAGAAGCTTATCAACTAGGAATGAAATAAGAACCAGTTACTAGAACTGAAAACATGGTCACAGTGGGCTTGTCAACAATGCTGGCTTATTAAATCACCAATTGCCCATCTAAATTCCCTCATCTTAAAACAGGACTCTCCTAAAAGCCAAGGGAAGACAGAAACTAGAAAAGAAATATAAGTATGGAACTATTGGGTTTGTAAAAATGTTCATCTGTGTTCTTCCATAAGTGCTTATGGAAAAATCTTCACGAATGTTTTGGGTAACCTAATATATCACCTTTCTTCTTTCCTTAGATCAATACTGATTGAGGGCATACTATGTGCTGGTCAGGAGACTAGACGCCAGGTGCAACAGTGAGGCAGCTAACCTGGCTCCTGCAGGGCTTTCTAGGCAGAGGGAGACAAACGACTGAGAACTGGCAGGACATCCTGAGCGCTGAGAGGGGATATGGCAGTGGGCAAAGGGGCTTTTGTGCTTCTTCAATCAAAATGCAAAGGTGCAAGCATATCCACGCAAACTCAAGAATTCAAGCCTAACCACTAATGGAAAGGAGCCTAGAAGAGGCAGAGGTAGAAGATGTAGGGGAGTGGAGGGTAACTAGTGGTTTGAGGACCTCAGGGATTCAGGAAGGGAGCAAGATCTAGAGCCTTCTAACTCCGTTTGGTATCCTGTTTACCAGTAGGTATAATAGCCATGTCTCCAGAGCTGAGATAGCAGGAATAATCGATGATTAAGAGCTGATGTCTTCATATGGAATGATATATTTCTAGAGATGTTGTGAACTGGCTGTACCACACCGTCTAATGGAAAACCTTGGCATTTGGAATTGGATGAACCATTTTTGAGTTCTAGTTATACCACTTTTCTAGCCAAGTGAGCTTGGGCAAATCATTTAACTTCTTTTAGCACTGGGTTGGTTGGTTTGTTTTTCCCTAGGACCTCCAACAGACAGAATTCAGTTCATCACAATCCTTGGTTCATGACACCTTCTCATCATTAATCCATCATATTGCAATGATTCATTCACATTGTTGCATATAGGTGGCATATTTTAAACTGCCATGTGACACCTCATTATGGGAATGCCTATGTGGATCACCCATATATGTCAGATTTAGTAACGCATATCAGTGGGGAAAAGAGAAACTCAGCTACACAGAGATAGAAAAGAAAATAATTTTCCACAGGGACTAAGATAAAACAGACTCCTTAAATGATCCCACATGTAAAAATCAACTCCAGATAGTCTTACATGTCAAAAACAAAACTTTAAAACTTATAGAAGAAAATTTAGATGAATACATTTTAGGCCTTCTAATAGGGAAAGATTTCTTAAAGAAGACACATTGTTTATAAATAAAAGATTAATTAATTTAAATATTTTAAAGTTAGGAATATTTTCATTAGAATATAAGAACAGTTACAGTTTCAATTTTCTCACTGATAAAATGAGGATAATAATACATTATAGAACTCTAGCAAGATGAAATGAAATAACATGTGTAACACTTAACACAGATCCTAGCACTTAGCAAACAATAAATGGTAACAATTAGTAATCTTCTCAAACAATGATATTATTTATCAAATAATACTAAGTAACATGATAAGACATATTTAAGCCATATGAGAATAAGTGCTTAATTTCATGGTGATAGTTTCAAGAAAGAAATGGTAATGTAATCTACATTAGTAGTCAACAAATACTTACTGAACCTATAGGGAGACAGTGGACAAATATTTATTGAGCTTTCATGCCAGGCACCAGGCCAGGGGCTGGTTAATTTATGTCAGCCACCATGACTTTTATGCCACAGTCTAACACACACACTACTTTCATACATTTGTCTGTGACCAGAGCAGAGAAAGGACCTCCACACACTTTGACAACTTGTACATAGCACTGTGGAACTTTGGCCCTGTCCAAACCAGAAATCCTAGAACCGGCCAACTCTCAGTTATTTGTACTAACAGGAGAGTAAAGAAAAACAGACAATCCGAAACCATAGATAAGTTTTCTCTCATTCGTTCTGAGTTTTATGCAAATAATCAAAAGCCTCAAATCAATCCGACCCAACAATAAGGACCAGAAGTAAGGCAGTTTTCGGGAACTGTTTGATCAGCAGCTCAATAATGACACAAAGATGCTCTCCATTTCTCTGCGCTGTGGCTCTGGATACAGAAGTACATGCCCAGATACTTCACTGCGGCTGATGGCTGCTCTGGAATGTATGGAGCCTCATACACAGGAAATGAAACTGGGCTGTGGAATCCTGGTTTGGAAAGTGCTGAAAAGCAGCTCAGGGTCTGCCCTGCTGCTGCTGTTTTCTAGGATTCTACCCCCCTGAGGGCTTTGTACATTCATGTAACATAGCTTCCTTTTGGGTGTCTCCTACCAGGAACAGCCAACATAAGCTTTTAAAAATAATAAATTGTGCCTAAATATATTTTATCACATAATTTGCCAAATGAGAATTCAATAAACATTTATTGAGCTTTGGGGATGTCAACAATTATTCAGCTCTCACAAGTAACATTTGCTTAAAAATCTACCTGAGAACAGGATAACAACCTTCTCAAAATAAGAATTCATGTCTAGCTAACCCAAAAGAAACCTAATCTAAACATCTTTTAGAGAACAAACAGTTCTCCTGAAAATCACCCTGGTATGATTTATGGGACTGACATAGATTTGGACACTGACTTTTAAGAGAAAAAAGAAAGCTACTCCCTATCACAATATATTCTTTTTCCCACAACCTAGTGAGTTTCCTCCATTCCTGGAACCAATCCAATCATCTTCAGAATACTTCCTTTTTCTGGGAATGTGCTTCAAGTGGGAGTGATGCACCCAGTGTGGGTGTAGGAAGTAGGAGGGGAACGGACCAGGAAATAAAGCCCGATTCTGGTCTATCGCTTACTAGCTGTGCAAGTCTGGACTTAATATCACCAAGCTGTTGTTCTGTCATTCTTCACATCAGATCATCACCCCCCTTCCCTACTTCACAGGTATTGTAGGATAATGTTTTCAGAAGCATGTTAAAGATAATAGCATACTCTATACTTATCTTCTACTAGATCATGATTTCCTTAAGGGCAGGAAGCATGTATTTTTTTATTATTCCTTTCATTTATTTATCTTTTGGCCATGCTACACAGCTTGTGGAATCTTAGTTCTCCAACCAGGGATTGAACCCATGCCTCCTGCAGTGGAAGCTCAGAGTCCTAACCACTGGATAGCCAGAGAATTCCCAGGAAGCATGTTTTAATTATATTTGTATATTCCATCTCTCAATAAATATTGATAATAAATGACAGCTGTCATGAAATAAGAGGAAAACAAAAGTCAACAGTAAAATTTCAAATAAATAAATATTAGGGCTTTAATCTGATGACTCGGATGGTAAAGAATCTGCCGGCAATGAAAGAGACCTGGCTTTGATCCCTGGGTAAGGAAAATCCCCTGGTGAAGTGCATGGCAACCCGCTCCAGTATTCTTGCCTGGAGAATTCCATGGACAGAGGAGCTTGGTGGGCTATAATCCACGGAGTCCCAAAGAGTCGGACACAACTGAGTGACTAGCATTTTCAAGGATATAATGTACAACATGATAAATATAACTAACAGCACTGTATGGTATATGTGAAAGTTATTAATAAAGTAAATCCTAAGAGTTCTCATCACAAGGAAATTTTTTTCTATTTTTTTTGATTTAAATTTTTTTTAATTTTATCCCATATAGATAATATGGGATGATAAATATTCACTAATCTCATTATGATGATCATTTCATGATATAAGACAAATCATTATGCAGTATACCTTAAACTTATATAGTGCTATATATCAACTATATATCTTAATACAACTAGAAGAAAAGATAATTATAGGAAGCAGGAAAAAATTAAAAAACCCATAAATGTTCAAGATGTCTTCTGGTCAGCACATGATACATTGAATCTAAAGAAGGATGGTGGCAGTTAAACAGCAGAAAGAAGACATGCTGAAGCTTTCTAAGCAGTGAAGCACTGAAAACCACAGGCTCTTTGGCCATTGTTTTATGTTCAGAGACGAAAGTTAGTCAGGCCAGGCTGAGAACAGACAATGAGAAACTAACAAGTTTCAACAGGCTGAGGATCACTTCCAAGATGAGATTGTATCCTGGGCTCTTCCCACCTGGGTTCTAAGCCCTCCTCTTGGGAGTTTCTCTTCCCCAATGCATCCCACGATTGAAAAGTTTCAGGAGAATAACTGGGGTAACTCAGCTCAGTGTCTCCTCTTCTTTTTCTCGGGCATGGGTTTCCAAAGGTGATCTGCTAGGGAAGGTGATCTACTAGGTTTCCAATGGTAAAGCAAATGGGAAGAGGGAAAAGAGAGAGAGATCAGGAAGGAAAAAGAATGAGGAAGACCAAAGAAGACCACACTAACAAGCACAGCCAGTGAGTCTGAGGATGTTCCAACAGCAGGGGTGTCTACTATCCCATTTTTCCTTTTGATTTTGTGAAAATCGTCTGTTAAGTGTTACAGCAATGTAACCAGCTTCAGTACCTACGGTCTTTCAATAAAGTCATGGCCTTATGTGCACGGTTGCCCTGGAGAATTGAAAGAAAGGGGGCAGTGTCCATGTGGGGGAAATGATGTGCAGAAAGGATAGTGTGTACAGGAGGAAAGACGAGAAGAGATCAAGAAAGAATTCACCGGAAACAAGAACTTGGAGCTAGAGACGAAACAAGGACTGTCTACAATTCCTGGAGATACAGGGAAACACTGGGCTTCCCAAGTAGAAAGAGGCGCAAATCATTTTTATGGGGCCACCAACTGGAGGCGTGGCCCCAAAACACCGAATAATAACAGACAGATAGCATCTGGGTTATAGGTCTCTAAAGTCTTATTGTTCTCAGCTGAGAGTACGAACAACACTGGGGAAGAGGGGAAAGGGAAGGAAAGAGGAGTGAGGCAGGCGCAGAAAAGAGGTTCCTTCTTTTCTTCTCCTATTTCAGGGTCAGAAGGTAAAGCCAGAGAGCTGGCTATTTCTGCTCACTGGAGATGATACAGCCCATAACAGACTGAGGAGCCAACAGTCAAACCATTCCTCCTTCAAATTAAAGCAGAGAATGAGGCAATTTCCCAGAAATTTGGATTTTTTTAAAAATCACCTTGGACTAAATTAATTGTCCCACCTCTCTGATTCACCTGGGGATTCATGCTGCAGAATAATTCCCAAGTCCAGTTCCAAGATGCTTACCTAATGTGGGTCAGGGAATATTTGATAAGTAATAGCATCTTTAATTTGTGTGAAAAATATCTCCATGGCTTGAAAATCTTAACATCTTAAACACCAGTGAGGCAGGCCTTGTCTAGCACAATCCCATGACTCCTGTTGCTAACCTGAGCCTTCCAGGGCCACCCTTCCACCTGCAGGAAGGAAAAGCTGACCTGGGCAGCTCTGCTTTCTCCAAGGTCCAAGTAGAGGAGATGGTCAGGTGAGAACCTCACCTGCTATAGCCGCCAGGTCCACAGGGGCTTGAGAGAGAGTGAAGCTGCCCGTCCCAGCCTGAGTCTCAGCCTGGCCACCCCGTCTGACAGGTGGTGTAGACTGCCAGCTACCACGGCACCTTTACTCTCCCTTGACATGAGGACGGCCTGAGAATCACAAGTGGCTTCTTACTCAGATTCCCTGAGCTGCTTTTTCTGGCCTATCTCATCTTCTTCTGCTGGTTTTGTTCAATTTTCTGCAAGCTTTTCTATCTGGCTCACTTGCTTCCCTTCGTCCCTCACAGTCATCTCCCATCACTCCACTGACCGGAGAGGACAGGTTTCCCCCAGAAAGCAGAGCTGAGCCCCCCAGCCCCCCTGCAGCCTGCAGTCTCCCTGACCTCGGGGGACCCACTGCCTGGCTTTTGAGGTCAGTAGGGACTTTCCCAGATGGTACTTCATTCTCCTTTAGCTTTTTCATTTCTGGCTGTCAGGCTTCCTCTTCTTAATCACGTGTGGGACCACATTTCACACAACAAAGCCAACCTAGGCCTTGGGTGAACGGCGGTTATAGAGGGGAATCCCATCATTTCCATTCCCTCATCAAAGCAGAGCTAAACAGAACCCACTGCAAACACAAGAATGAGAAGGGCTGATGAGTGCGGTGCTGGGAAAGGTGCTCAACCAGGCACCTGGGGCTCCGACACAGGGCCAGACCCCACTGTTTATTCCACCCCATGATCAAGTCACCTAACCGCCTAGACGTCAGAAGATCATGCTCTGAGCCCTTCTCATGATGGATGTGGCTAATACATGCATCGCTTTAACATACCTGAGAAATGTAAAGCAATGTATTGAAGACCCCCATCAAGGGCAGTGAATGAATACATCAAAGCCTTCAGAGTGAAGGCCGGGTGGCTCTCTCACTATTTACTCCCAATGCTCAGGACAGGGAAGGGAGGAGGGGTGGGAGGAAGGAGACCACGCACCCAAGAGGTATGAGATTTTAGGTCCTCCCCATGTCTGTGATACCTGTTACCTGCTGGCAAGAGGAAGAACACCTGAACCACCACCCAGGCCTCTCCTGAACTTGCATCTCTGAATTAAGTCCCGTCTGTGTGAAAAGTGAGAAAGTCTAGCACTAAACCAGAGATGCTTTTGTTTGAAGGTCAACAGTCAAAGTCCTGAGCCGGCACAACCTCAGGGAGAATGTTCATATAGGGAAGCCAGGGTTACAACAGCAATATCTACATGTTTACAGTGCTTTATAGTTTATTAAGCATTTTCCAGGACCTGACCTTGTTCTGATCTTCAAAATACCATGCAGACAGAGAGGAGAGCTTAGGCCTATTTTCCAGATGAGGAGACTGCGACTCACAGGAATGCAGAAACTCACAGCAAATCACAAGGCCAGTAAATGGCAGAGCTGGGATTTGGACACTGTTTCCTGACCCTCTGGACCTGTCAGTCACTGGTGAGGATATTCATGAGGGTGGATCAGTAGTAAGCTGACTGCCTCTGTAGCAACCAAAACTAATATGATTTCCTCTTTATTTCAACAGAATGACTTTTATTCTGAATCTCTGGACAGAATTTAGAGAGGAAATCCCATCCTGCTAAAATAAGGAAAAAACCTCCTTTCAAGCAACACATGCAATTAGTAAATAAGCAATTGTAAATAGTTGACCTCTGTAGTAGTCAGCTGATTGCCAGCAACAACAGTGGTGCACCATTCCCCTCATTAGAAACAGTAGAATTGAAGTTGATAAGGACGCAGTAAAACTGGTGTTTATGCTCCACACTGGTGGCCCCGTCTGCTGCTACCACCATTTACAAGCTGTGGACCCACAGATATCAGTAGCCATGAAATTGTTCACACTCCCTGAATCAGTAATTTTACATCTGGGAATTTATCCTAAGGAAATAATACGAAATACAGAGAGAAAAAAATACCTCTCCTGACCTCTGGTTGTTGAATTCTCCCTTGTGTAGCAATGAGATAGCATGATATCTTTTCAATATATTTCCTTTGTTTAATTTATTTCACATTAGGTCCTGTTACCTGGCTCTGGAACCATCATTATTATGAACACATACAAAGATAGCCAATATAAATATTATTATCCTCCCCTTCTTTCCTTCATAGTTGATCCCAATTAACCTTTTCAAGTGCATTGCCTGTTACCCCATCTCTCCATCCCACGCCCCCATCAAACTCAGAGCTCTGATCAAGTACATCTTTTCAGAGTGGATCAGAGGGACCATGAATATATACCATTCTTAACTTCCACAAGCAACAGAATCACCTGGAAAGAAGGTTACAACACATCCTGACACACGCACTCTCCTGCCACTCTGACTCAGCAGGTCCTGTGGGAGGCCCAGGAAGGCGCATTTCCAACAAGCTCTAGGTGATGCTGCTGCTGCTGGTAGGGGTTACAGTTCAAGAACCACTGGGGTAAACAACTGTCTGCCTCAGAGGACTTCCTTCTCCCGGCAAAATCTCTCCAGTCCTTCCAGCCCCAGCTCCTCCCTTCTTTTTTTGCAGCCATCTCCAATCCCACCAAGCTGAACTAATTACTTGTCCCTTGTGCTTCTTTGGGGAGAGAAGAGCGCCTATTCCACTGTATAATTAGAGTGAGTTGTATAATCGGTGTCAGCTCCCTGCTAACTGGGAGCGTCTGGAGGGCTGGCCCACAGCCTCCCCATCCCTGAACCCCCAGAGCAAGCACAATGCCTGGCACACAGCGGCCATACACACACATACGGCTGTGCCCTTCCTCACTGCCTCCCTCAACAGGAAGGGATGGTCAACTCCTGTTCCCACAGGACCCATTCTCACATTGAATGGCTGTTCAAAAAAAAAAAAAACCACCACCACCACAATTAGCTATGACAGCAAAAGAAGAAACATGAGCAGAGTTTATTAGTTTGCCAGGCTAATAAATATCATCTTGCTTTGCTCTCTAAACTCCCTAATGAAGATAGCAGCTCTCAGCCAAATAAATAAAACATTAGGTTGACAACACACAGCACATCACAAGCATAGTTCACTAATTCGCTCATTGCCGAAGAACATCAGCCACCTTTGGGATAATCTCCATAAACACACTGCCCAGACTCCCTTTCTACTAGATAAACAGTGTCACGCTAAGGCTTTAACATTTTTCAATGTCTTATATGTATTTTATTTCAATAACTATCTGTTAATAGCAAGATACCTGTCTGAATCAAATGAAAGCTATTTTTCAGTAATTGTCCTAAAAGCCAATTCCTTTTCTGGAAAAACATCCTTTTTGAATCACAAGTGGTTGGGCTAAACTGTGTTCTCAGAATATTAATGTGAGCTTAAGCTATTAAAATGTCATGGTTAACCTTTTTAAAACCTAATTAAATTAAAATAATAATATGTGGAACAGTTTTACTGGAGGAAAAGGCTCTTTTTCAAAGAACCTGTTCCAAGTCTCAGGACTAACACCTTGACGCCATGGTGGGAAAGAGGTTTCGCATGCAGACAAAAGAGAGCCCAGCTTGGCACGTGCTGTGATTACCTTTTGGTTATTAGTGTTAGAGTTAATTATTGCAGCATGCTGGAGGGCAGGGACAATTTACTTGCCTGATCACACCTAATAAGATATGTTTGCAGATGCCAGCATCTCCTGGACTTAATCAACAAACTATCGAGATAATCAATGCTGTTGGGCCCCATGTCCTTGTGATATTTTTTCCAAACAAAAAGATAAAAATCCAAGGACAGAGGGCTAAGGATATAGGCAAGTTGTTCAGAAGACATGAGGCTTATCTCCCTCCTGTTTGGCTGAAGCCACTGTGCGGAAGGACTGGTTCACCCCAAGGCCTGATTCTATCAAAAGCAAAGTTCAAGCCAGCCAACACGAGGAAACTAACATCTGAAAACGCCCACACTTCTTGGTAACTGGTTCTGGAAATCTCTTCTACTGACTTTATCCTGTGTGGGAAAAGGCACTGGCTCAGATCAAGTCTTTTTCATACAGAGTATGAATTTGAGGAGAAAATTATATTTACATTCCCAAAGCTCAGTGCATCATTTTCCACAAAACAATGTGTGGTGAAAGACTTGAGTAACATTCCCAATTCAACTGGTAAGATTTCATATTCAGTATGAGCCATTCTCTGCCTGTTGTATTCTTGCCCGGAACATATTTCTGCAAGCCTTGGGTAATCTGCCCTGGTTTTTGCTTAGTGTTATACAACAAGTCTCCTCAAATCTGAGAAAGTATTAAAGAAAAACTTGGAGACGAGAGGAAAGCCATGACATTGGAAGAGGAAATCTTACTGCACACAGAGAAGTTACTTGTCAACAACCACACTAATAGCCTGGGATTAGGAAGGAATGTTTTAAGCATCTTACATCCTAATAGGAGAGTCTTTTAGTTCCATGTAGGTGTTATACTAGGGACTTCCCAGGTGGCGCTAGTGGTGTCTGACAGTGCAGGAGATATAAGAGATGTGGGTTCAATTCCTGGGTTGGGAAGATCCCCTGGAGGAAGGCATGGCAACCCACTCCAGTATTCTTGCCTGGAGAATTCCATGGACAGATGAGCCTGGCAGGCTACAGTCCATAGGGTCACACAGAGTTGGATGTGACTGAAGCGACTTAGCATGCATGCATGTTTTATGCTTCTGTTATGTTTTAGGAAATTGTGTGGAAACTTAGAATTGATGTGTAACAGTGTAATTTTTACCACTTCAAATAATAAGAAATAGGCTCTGGCTGGCATTTTTCATGTAGACCATCTGACTCTTAGAAGCAGATTACTGGTGTTATGTGGGAGGAGACGGTATTTTAGAAACTGGATAGGAAGTGATGCCCTGTGCCTCTGTATTACTCCCCACCCATTCAGGAACACTGAGTACTATAAGCCCAGTACTGTGTCGTGGGCTGTGGACACAACAGTGAAGGAGCCAGCATCTGCGTCTTGAAGAGCCCTGGGATGGGGTCAGAGGGCCAGCAGAGGAAGTGGGGTGTAGGCGGAGGAGCAGGTGGTGGGACCCTCATCCAGCTCCCAGAGCCAAGGAGGCATGAGCAGAGGAGGAGAGGGGATGAAGAGGCCATGCTAAAGCCCAGAGCGGAGCAAAAGGCAGCTGAGCCTGGGTGCATCACTGGGCCCAAAAGGGCAGGTCCTCCCACACTGCAGCACCCTCGCTGCATCCCAGGAAGGAAGAGTTCCAGCTCCTCTCAGTGGCTCTGCCCACAGGCTTCTGCACCATCTTCCGGGTAAGTTACTTCAGGGACAAACTGTGAATGGGCTCTAAGACTTCGTTTCCTCATCTAAATATGGGATAAATCTCTTCCTTCTAGAGTTATTGTGATAATTGAATGAGTTAATATATGAAAAGTTCTTAGACCAGTGCCTAGCAATATGTCAGTGATTATTTTATTTACCTATTTTTCAGTGCAATATATTAGCTATTATTATTAGCTTGCTGTTGTTGTTCAGTTGATCAGTTGTGTCCAATTCTGAGACCCCATGAGCTACAGCACACCAGGCCTCCCTGTCCATCACCACCTCCTAGAGCTTGCTCAAACTCATGTCCATCGAGTCAGTGATGCCATCCAACCATCTCGTTCTCTGTTGCCCCCTTTTCCTCCTGCTGTCAATCTTTCCCAGCATCAGGGTCTTTTCTAATGAGTCAGCTCTTCCAATCAGGTGGCCAAAGTATTAGAACTTCAGTTTCAGCATCAGTCCTTCCAATGAATATTCAGGGTTGATTTCCTTTAGGATTGACTGGTTTGATCTCCTTGCAGTCCAAGGGACTCGAGAGCTAGAGGCCCTATAAACGTGTCACCGAGAAACCTAAGGGTCCCTGAGCTCAGGCTGGGGCTTTTAACACCTGCGTTCCCAATCTTTCTCTCTCTCTTCTTTTCACTTGCCTTCTCTTTTCTTCCACACAGGCAAATGCATATTTTTGGACCACTCGTTGCTGCCATGAACCTGCATATGACATGGATTTAACTTAAGAAAATCCAAGAATGCCCACCTGGCTGGATGAGGTAGGGGAGAACAATTTCAATATTGCAAGCCCTCCTTGCCTTCTATTGGGGAGTGCAAGGTGAGCTCCAGAAGAGGGGGTGACATGAGCCTGTCCCACCAACAGGGCCACTTTCCCAGCCTCAACTGTCCTGAACATCTTGCCACATACATGCAGGCGAGTTAGGGGAACTTCAGGCATAAATCTGACTATACGCAATTTTCACCCTCCATACTGCCTTTGGTAGCCAAACTTCTCTTAAAAAAGAGATACCCCAGCACCTCTGTCTGTCAAGCACTGAGTAAATTCTAATTGAATCAAAAATGTTGAAGGCTTTCTGAGAGCTGTTTTTTACTTTGGAAGGTTTACATCCTCCCCCAAGGGTAGCCTGAACAATGGAACAAATGCCTCCCAGATGTGAAAACAAAAGAAGGGGCTGGGGTCTACTACCTGAGTCACCAGGCCGTCCCCTCCCCCATACAACCTGAGCCACCACGCCTTCCCCTCCCCCACATGCTCCCATGGTAAAATCAGCATCCTCTCCACCTAAAGTAGGGCTAAAAATTGAAATTTGTCACATAGCAGCTACAGCAGGGCAGACACAGAGCTCCAGAGCTTGAAAAATAGATGGTCTCAGCTCACATGCCCACAAGCCCCATGCTGCTCCCGACCTTAGGCAGGTATGTTCTCCCCGCTGGGTTTTGAAGGAGGAAACAGACAGAACAGGCTCCATCTTGAAAGCAGGACTCCATCTTGGGCCGGACCGTGGACTTTGAGCTCTATGCCCAGGATCTATGGAAACGACACACCAACTGGAAAACCAGGCCCCCTGGATGGAAGAGCCCTGGGGCTCGTACCTAGACTCTCTGTCACCTAAAAGAATACCGTAATTATCTGTGTAACCAAATAGAATCATAAATTCTATTATGCTTATTGGTGTATGACCACAGGCCTATTGATTATTGTCCACTGTTAACTACCTAGGCTTAAGGCATATGAATCACAAGTTAACTTTGATTGTATCTTTCTTTTCCTTTGTTCAGACTAGTTTCAGGGAATTTGGGGAGGTGGGTTTGGGCATGTATACTTAGGGTACATAAGGTTTTCAGGAAAACTGGTCAGGGTCCCTGGCTAGGAGGAGACTCTGCCTTGGGCCCGCCGGTGTAATGAGCTGCACTCCACTGTCTGCATTGTCCTTGTGAGTGAGTTTGTTTCCCGGAACACGTGGCTACGTTTAGTGCATTGACTGGGAAACTCCTCACTTTGAGGAGACAAGTCCCATTTGGGACTACTCCGAGGCCTTGTGGCTCAAATCTTCTAGAGGGGGGAAGGTGTCTTGCCCTTCTGGAAGGATTCTGCTTCTCAATGCCTGGACCTTTCAGGTTAGCAGGTGGTGGACGGCAGCAGGGGAACTGAGCGCTCAGGTGAGGAGGAACCCGCCTGGCAGGGTGGAAGAGGGGGCCTGATCACCCCCCGGGAGGGATTAGAAGGCGCACAGACCACAGGAGCCTGGACTAGGCAGGTGGCAACGATTGCTTGGTACACAGGTTGACGAGCGTGTTAGGGCTTAGGAAGGAAATTTGTGAAGGTCATTTAGGAGGTGGTGTCCATGCCGTCTTGGGGAAAATTATTACCAAGCAATTGCCAGGGGATTTTTAGGAGAAGAAACTTGGTTTTTGTGTGCTCATATTCTGCCCTCCCCAAGGAGGTGTCCCATCTACTATGAAATTCTTGACCCCCTCGGAATTGTCAGGCTAGAAGGAGGGGGATACATAAGTGAGTACAAATTGGCTTCTCCAGAGACAGCCTGGGATGTGGGATATTTAACCCATCTGTATTTTCATCCGCACCTGATCAAGCCCACCAAGGCAGAATGGACTTTAAAAGTTAAGGGAAAAACAGTCTTGGACTACATGGTGTTCTGTTTCGCCTGTGCTGACCGGCAGGTGAAGACATGCCGATCCCCCTTCTCCCTCTAGGATCTGGCAGGTAAGGCTCTTCTCACCCCAATTAGGAAGGAGGCAGAATGGCAATTTAAGTGTCATTGAGTGGAAATACCAGAAGTACATAGAGTACTGAGAACTTCACAGACAGAACGAAAAGGAAAAGTAGAAGAAGGTCCGAGAAGGTAAGCAAGATGCGGGGAAGTGAATCTAAGGCAACTGTATTGGAGTGCATGATTAAAAATTTAAAGAAGGGATTTGTAGGAGACTATGGGGTGGACATGACTGAAGCGACTTAGCAGCAGCGGCATGGGGTGAAGATGAAGCCTAACCGCCTCCACATACTCTGTGAGGTCAAATGGCCCCCATGGAAGTAGGATGGCCACCAGAGAACACCATGAACTTAAAAATAGTGGAAGCAGTCTATACAGTAGTCAGAGGAGAGCCAGGACACGTGGATCAACATCCATATATTGACTCATGGCTAGGGTTAGCTCAAGACCCTCCTACTTGAACAAGGTTCTGTATCCAGAAGGGAAAGGGAAAAATATTAATGGCACAAAAATTGACTGATGATAAAAAAGGAAATTCTACAGGATTCGGACGGGGATGACCTGATCCCTCCCCCATACTGGATAATGACTCGCCCGCTGCCCTGTGTTCCACCAGGACCAGAGGCCACCTTAATGCCCAATCCGGGGCCAGGTGAAGTTCCTGCAGCAGCCGCTGCTCTTCCACCAGCTCTCCCGGAGTTTGTAGAGCCGCCGTTTCACCAGGCTCCAATCCCAGCAATGGAGACCTCTGGTCAACGTCCCCAGAATTCCACCTCAGCTGGACCTCTAGATTGTATCCACCTCTCCCGGTGAGTACTGATGGGAAGGGGGGAGAAAATACAGCAATTAGACAGAGGCTGCACTCCGCCAGGGAACAGGGGGAAAGAACCCCACTACAGATGCCCCTCAGAGAGCTACAGCAGCCTCCGGGTCAGGACACATGCGGGTACTACCATCAGGCCCCCTGTAGCCTATTATTACCAGCCATTTTCCTCTACGGATGTATTAAACTGGCAGAGACACGCTCCACGGTACTCGGGGGAGCCACAAGCCATGATTAGGCTAATGGAGACTATTTTTCGGACCCACTGCCTTACATAGCATGACATAATCCAACTGCTAGTCTCCCTTTTCAGCACTGAGGAAGGACACAGGATCCTAATCGAGGCCAGAAAATTGTTCAGAGAAATGGCCCCTGAGGGTACTGCAAACCCGCAGTGGTGGGAGAACCAGCCACCCCCGATGAGGGGCCCTATTGGGACTGTGACCCAGAGGGAGGGAGGGCTCACCTGGAGATATCGGGTGACTATTTTACGAGGTCTCAAGAGGGGGGCCCAAAAAGCTATGGGTATCGCAAAACCCTCCGAAGTGATTCAAAGGGAAAGCGAATCACCCTCTGAATTCTGCGAAAGACTGTGCGAGGCCTAGAGGGTTTATACGCCAATAGGCCCAGCCAGAGGCTGCTGGGTCTCAGATGGTGATAAATGCAGCCTTTGTGTCTCTAGCCTACCCTGAAAATGTCAGATGGGGGGACACCAAGTGACTCATGAATTTTTATACATCCCTGAATGCCCAGTACCTTTGTTAGGAAGAGACTTGCTGTCTAAATTGGGGGCACAAGTGACCTTTCCCCCCACGAAAGACCCACTGTTCGAGTGGGCTCAACCACCTATTTACTCTTCCTCTCAGTAGCCCTTCAAGATGAATGGAGGTTGTGCAATCTCCCGGCAAGGAAACCTGACAGGCTAAACAGTCAAGAGAGAGAGAGTTAACTCAACAATTTCCTGAGGTCTGGGCAGAAGACAACATCCCCAAGGCTTGCAAAACAAGCCCCACTGGTAATAGAACTCAAACCCAGTACAATTACGTCAGCACCCGCCTTGGGCCTGCCAGACCTTGCTAAGCCGTTTACTCTTTAGGACAAGGTGGCTATGAGAGTGCTGTCCCAGATTATGGGGACATGGGACAGACCAGGGACTTATCTCTCGAATCAGATGGACAATGTTGCCACTGGGTGGCTGGGATGCTTACGGGCAGTTGCTGCAGTTGCCTTACTGGTCCGGGAGGCAATCAAGCTGACTTTGGGCCAAGATTTGTTCGTAAAAGTCCCGCATGAGGTCAGCACTCTCCTGTGAGGGGACCCCCATAAATGGCTGTCAACATCCCGGATTACTCAGTACCAGGGACTGTTATGTGAGAACCCCCATGTTGCTACTGAGCCTTGTCAGGCCCTGAATCTGGCCACTCTCTTTCTTGTGGGAGAAAGTGGACCCTCACATGATTGCAAGAAAATATGCAGCAGACCTGACTTGAGAGACCAGCCAGTCCTGGACCCAGATTTGGTCCTGTACACCAGTGGCACCAGCCTGGTGAAACAAGGACAATGACTGTCGGGATACACAGTAGTCATGGGAGAAACCATCGTTGAGGCTAGCTCTCTGCCATCACACTGGTCCGCTCAACAGGCCGAACTATACGCTCTGATCCAGGCCCTCCAGCTGTCAAAAGGTAAGAAGACAAACATTTACACAGACTCCACGTATGCTTTTGCCACACTACAGGGCTCTGTATAAGGAGAGAGGCCTTTGACAACTAGTGAAAAAGATACTAAAAATAAGAAAGAAATCAAGACCCTATTAGATGCTGCCTGGGAACCAGAAAGGGTCGCAGTCATACACTGCTGAGGACGTCAAAAACAGGATACCCGCCCTGGGCTCAGGGAACAGACTGGCAGATAAGACCGCTAAACAAGCAGTCGAGGGCTTGGGGGTGACAAATGAAGCCCCTATTGGTGGAGCTGCCTGAGCTAACACTAGACTCTCCAAAATACACTGAAGCCCAAAACCAACTAGCCAAAGTGGAAGGGGCCATCAAGACTGAAAAGGGATGGTGGGAACTGCCCAGTGGCAAATTATTGGTACCGGAGGAGCTGGCACCCACTCTGGTAAGCCAAACACACCAAGCGACCCGTCTAGGCCATGATAAACTGGAAGAGCTAATTTGAAAATATTTCTTGGTTCCCCACCTCTCTTCCCTATGCAGGACAAAATCTCAGAACTGCACTGCCTGCTCATGGATCAATGCTGCCCCTCGGCACAGACAGAAATCTCCGGGGATTCAGCTAAAAGGCACGCTGCCCTTTGAGCACCTGGAAGTGGACTTCACTGAAATGAAACCTCACCGACACTACCATTACCTGCTGGTCATAGTATGTACATTCTTGGGATTGGTAGAAGCTTTTCCTACCCAGACTAAAAGAGCCTCAAAAGTAGCCGGTTCAAAAAAAAAAAAAAAAAAGTAGCCGGTTCCTACTTAGGGAGATAGTTCCCAGATTTGGATTTCCTACCAGCATTGGATCGGACAATGGCCTGGCTTTCGTAGCTGATTTAGTATAACAAGTAAGCAAAACTTTAAACATCAAGTGGAAATTACATACAGCATATAGGCCCCAGAGTTCTGGGATGGTGGAAGGAACCAACCGGACACTTAAAGAGACACTCTCCAAGTGGATCTTAGAGACTGACTGCTCCTGGGGGGACTTGTCTGACGGCTCTGCTCAGACTCAGGATGACCCCACGGTCCCACGGCTCTTCATACAAAACTGTGTATGGGAGGCCCCCTCCCATAATAAAACAGGTGCCAACAAATTTGCCTCAGGTAAGGGGAGATGAGATTTCACAGCAGATGAAACAACTGGGTAAGGTAATGGATCAGGTAACTAAGTTGGTACAAGAAAGGGTGCCGTTCCCCCTTGGGGAACAGATTCACGAATCTGTGCCGGGGATCAGGTGTGGTCAAGGACTGGAAACACAACTCCTTGGCCCCACATTGGAAGGGTCCGTACACTGTCGTTCTAACCAGCCCTACTGCAGTTAAATTTGCAGGTGTCACCCCTGGATCCACCACAGGAAGGTGGAGAGAGCATAGCACGCAGACCTGGAGGACGCCAAGTGGACTACACAAAAGGACCCCACTGATCCCCGGGAAACCAAGATCATCTTACAGAAGAAAAAGAGAGGAAGCTCTACAGTCAACTGCTGCTACAAGGACTTGCTGGTATCATCCTGAGACTAACCATAGTTTCAGAACAAAGAGGGACCTGTGCTCTAATTAAAGTTGAATGTTGTGTATATATTCCTGATTTATCTGGCTATATATCAGCCACCCTAAATGACATGAGAAGTCAGGTAAAAGTTATGTCTGATGATAATCTTCCTTTTTGGACTTCAGTCCTATCTTGGGTGAAGAGTGACTGGAGGAAAACTATATTTACCATTGTTATAGTTGCCTTGATAGTTCTGCTTTGTGGACCCTTTATTTTACAATGTATTATGAACTTTGTAACCCAAAGGTTGATGTCGTTCTCCCAAATTGGAGGTCTGAGAGTCAGGGTGCAATATTTCCCTATGAATGATGCTCATACTATGAGTTAAGAGCATCAAGAGGAGGGAATGAAGGAGGAAACAGACAGAGCAGGCTCCATCTTGAAAGCAGGACTCCATCTTGGGCCGGACCGTGGACTTTGAGCTAGACACCCAGGATCTATGGAAACGACATGCGAACTGGAAAACCAGGCCCCCTGGATGGAAGAGCCCCAGGGTTCATACCTAGACTCTCTGTCACCTAAAAGAATACCCTAATTATCTGTGTAACTGAATAGAATCATAAATTCTTTTATGCTTATTGGTGTATGACCACAGGCCTATTGATTATTGTCCACTGTTAACTACCTAGGCTTAAGGCATATGAATCACGAGTTAACTTTAATTGTATCTTTCTTTTCCTTTGTTCAGACTAGTTTCAGGGAATTTGGGGAGGTGGGTTTGGACACATACACTTAGGGTATATAAGGTTTTCAGAAAAACTGGTCAGGGTCCCTGGCTAGGAGGAGACTCTGCCTTGGGCCCGCCGGTGTAATGAGCTGCACTCCACTGTCTGCACCGTCCTTCTGAGTGAGTTTGTTTCCCAGAATGCGTGGCTACAACAGTTTAATTTCAAAATCCAGTGCAGTCACTGAAAAAAAAAAGAGTAACTCGCTCTTTCCGATATGCACAATTTTCATCAGCATTAGTCTCTGGTGGCTAGAGTCTCGTGCAGTCTCTTACCACCTCTCCTCGTCTTCCCTATTCTAGGAAAATGGTTTTTCTAAGTGTCTGTGGATGCCTGCCTGGATTTTGAGGCACGGTCCACACCCCAAGTCAGGAGACAGAATCCTCTCCCCCCAGTCTGACATTTATAGAGTGCTGTGATCTCAGATTCCAACTTCCTTCTCCCGCCTGAAATCTAATCATGCCTTTTGTCTTTCAACCACAATTATACATCAAAAGAGAAACATGATGATGCAACAGTTTGCCCGGACCTGTGTAACTGATTCACAGAGGTAAACAGAAGGTGTAATTACAGCTGAAAGGCGGCACCTTCTGCAAGGAGAAGAAAAAAAGGAAAATGTTCTTTATAAAATACTCTTGCTTTTATTTTAAGCTTGGTGCTCACATCTAATTCTCTAACACACAGAAGCAAGTGAATAACCATGTCCACATAAAAACACTCCCATTCACCCCATACAACTAGTAATATTTGAGAGACCCTTTCAGCAAATGGACAATTCATCTCAATAGTCAAATAAACATTAGAAGAGGTTTTAGTCTTCCTCCACTGCTACAAAATCTGAACAGAGATGAGCGAAACAGCATGAAAGCCAAACCAGCTCACACGGAAGACTCCAGAGATCAAGATCTTCCAAATGGAAACTCCAGTTAGCTCAGCTTCTCAGAATCTCATCGCTTAAACTGTGATTTCAAAGAGGAAATCCCTGAGGGCCCAGCAGGTACATATCATCAATTGTCCACATTAGTTATGTAAAAACCCATCCTGCTGAATATTCTAGACCGAGAAGTGACAGCTTCCAAATGAGATCTGCCAGCACAAGCCCCTTTCCCCAAACAGCAAGAATCAGCAGAACACACCTAGGAGTCCTCTCAATTTATTCTTCATTGTAAGCCAGAGGGAAAGGAAGTGAGATCGGCTAAGTGAGATCCCAAGCCACACAAAGTGAAGTTGCTCAGTCATGTCTGACTCTTTGCGACCCCATGGACTGTAGCCTACCAGGCTCCTCCATCCATGGGATTTTCCAAAGCAAGAGTACTGAAGTGGGTTGCCATTTCCTTCTCCAGGGGATCTTCCCGACCCAGGGATTGAACCCAGGTCTCCCACATTGTAGGCAGATGCTTTACCGTCTGAGCCACTATTCACAAGCCGCACAAAGGCACTAACCTAATCCCATCCAGAGGAAAACAAGACGAAGACTCTTAGTGGGCAAACTCAGAGACTCAGAGGAACCTAGTGAGGCAGGACACCAAATAGATCTAAGTCACAAAGAGCTGGGCTAACGAGGCTTCAGGCTATGAGGCCTGCCGGGGGAGACAACAGTGTCCCGGAGCAAAAGCCACACCACCTGTCCACAGTGGGTCTGTGTGTCAAGTCCTGTCATGGGTGCATATGAGTCTTGCTTTTGAAAGCAGGAGGGCAACAAGGCTTTATTGTACATGAGCCGTATGCTGCTGCTGCTGCTGCTAAGTCACCTCAGTCGTGTCTGACTCTGTGATCCCATAGACGGCAGCCCACCAGGCTCCCCTGTCCCTGGGATTCTCCAGGCGAGGACACTGGAGTGGGTTGCCATTTCCATCTCCAGTGTGTGAAAGTGAAAAGTGAAAGTGAAGTCGCTCAGTCATGTCTGACTCTTAGCGACCCCATGGACTGCAGCCTTCCAGGCTCCTCCATCCATGGGATTTTCCAGGCAAGAGTACTGGAGTGGGGTGCCATTGCCTTCTCCACATGAGTCGTATAGTGTTGGCCAAAGGCGCCCTTCCAATTGAAAGGGCTGTCTAAACATAAGATGAGGCCTCAGCCACACACAACGGCCTTGTCTGGAATGTTACTCACCTCCTATGCCCCTCCTGCCTGAGGTGAGAAGCGGAATCACAGTAAAAACCTCTTTGCTCACATGTTCATTCGCTCTTTCCTCTCTTTCCTGAAAAAAATTATTGTGACTGGGCGTGTCCTCTGCTCGGAAAGGCTTCTGTTTGGAGGGCCTTCTGGAAGGTGGAGTGGAGTCAGAGTGAAGCCCAGGGGAAGAGAGCAAAAAGTAGCTGTTCCAATCCCACGCTGGCCGAGTCTTTGGGAAATGAGGGGAATTGCTTAACTTCCACATTATCAGCCCACGTCCCTGCTGGAGAAGAGATAAGGTGTAGGCAGATGACCCAGGAGAAAGATGCACTCGGCTAGAATAGACTCAGTGCCTGTGAGAGGCAGAAAGACGTGCAAGTCAGGGAAGCCCTAACGTCAATGGAGTCCAGAATCCAGAAGGCCCCCGTGTACCACAGCAACTTCCACTGCCCGGGTCTCTTCTGCCATGCTCAGACCAGGACAGGAGGGCACGGAGGTGTGGGAAGCAGAGAACTGCCTGGAGTTGAGACCCCTAATTCACCCTAGTTCCACATGTGACTGCTTCTCCTACCACACCACATACCCTGGCACTCAAAAAACAAAGCAAAAAATTGAGGGCCTGCAATCTACAAGGCCCTGTTGTCGCTGTTTAGTTGCTCAGTCATGACTGACTCTTTTGCGACCTCGTAGACTGTAGCCCACCATGCTCCTCTGTCCATGGGATTTCCCAGGCAAGATTACCGGAGTGGGTTGTCATTTGCTTCTCCAGGGGATCTTCCTAACCCAGGGAGAGAACCCATGTCGCTTTCATTGGCAGCCAGATTCTTTACCGCTGAGCCACCGGGGAACCACAAGGCCCCAAAGATGAACAAAATTAACAAGAGACAACTGTGCCAAGACCAAGTGGTGAAAGGAAAGAGCCTGGGTTTCTAAGCCATCCTGGTCTCGGTTCGGTCTTTTGTAAATTGTGTGGCCTTGGCCAAGTCACTCTGTGTCTCTGTTAAGGGGGATAAAACTGCTTACCACCAAGTCTTTCTGAATAGATTAAGATAAGGTATACAAAGCACTCCTGCCAGAGGCATGGTGACCTTACGAAATGGCAACAGCATTACTAGCTGTGGAGAACCTCAGACTTGTAAGCAGCTAAAAACAAGATGGAACAAATACAGTGGATCCAGAACAAGAGCAAAGTGGACTTGATGGGACTGGGTCCAGGAGAGAGGGAAAAGGGATGCCTTGCAGAGGAGCTGACTCAGCTGCTTCTGAAACAACGAGAAGCGATGCCTCCCAGCCCCGGAGGCCTCACGGTGCCCACACAGGGCTCTGCACTTAGAAGAGCCTGTGCTTAGTTTAGTGCCCCGCTGTCGTCATCTTGAAATTCTAAATAATTTTTGAACAGAGACTTTGCCTTTGTAGAAGGCCCTGCAAACTGCATGGCCAGCCCTGTTCCTATTGCTTGATGGAGTTTTAACTGACCATCTCTGAGGCAGGCCACCTCCTTCTCAGGGCCTCCAGAGCTGGACAAACATTACTGCCCCTCTGATTCCCAGTGTGTGGGCACACCAAGGCCGCTAGGTTCTCCTTCTCAGCTCCAGACTTCCAAATCCATATAACCCACCCCAGTTTCTCTGCAGGTAACAGAGTGGGTAAAGATCTGTACCAGGTCCAGGTCATCACTTTCAAAATACAAGGAAACATTCCCCTCCATGAAAACCCTTTCCAGAATTCAAGACTTCAACCTGGCAGAAACCATCCCTTGTCCAGCCCCATCAGCCTTCCATTCAACCAACCTCTCTTGAGTGCCTACCACAGGCTTCCTGGTGGCTCAGATGGTAAAGAATCCACCTGCAATGCGGAAGGTCTGGGTTCAATCCCTGGGTTGGGAAGATCCCCTAGAGGAGGGCATGGCAACCCACTCCAGTGTTCTTGCCTGGAGAATCCCCATGGACAGAGGAGCTGGGCAGGCTGCAGTCCATGGGGTCACAAAGAGCTGGACAGGACTGAGCGGCTAAGCGTGGCACACACCAGGGCCCAGGCACACACCAGCTGGGCCCCACTGAACCCTGTCTTCCTGGCCACATGCACATCCCACCTACAGCGGACAGGTGCTTAGCTAAGGGAACAACGTTCTGCAGAACCTGGAGTAAGATATGGCTTTGGGCAATGTGACCCAGAGGCTGTCGCCAGGGAGAAAGTGTACGTTTTGGAATGGGGATGAGAACCCAGAAGCAGGGCTATGTTTGCTCCAACTCCAGCAGCCGGGAGAGGCGTTTGGATGAGATGCTGTAAACCCTGTCATATTCCCCTACCTGCTGTTAAGAGGTGTCCTGCCTAATTCAGTATCTTACAATAACCTAAAATGGAAAAAAATCTGAGAAAGTATGTATATATGTATATATACATATACATAAACTGAATCACTTTGCTTTACACCTGAAACTAACACAGCATTGTAGATCAACTATTCTTCAATTTAAAAAAAAAAAAATTGAGGTGTCCTGCCCTCTATGAATTGCATTATTGTCTGGTGTTCTGCATCCCTAGATGTGATTCTCTGGGATCTCAGATTGGTGGGAAAGTAATCTGTCACCTTTGACCTAGACTAGCTTCCCCAGTGGGAAAGTGTTGGGGTGGCCAGAGATCCCCGGCTACAGAGGCAGCAAGATTTTGGGATATCCTGGAGAAAGTGGTCTGCAAAGCAGCCAGATAGTGGATAGAGGGCACAGAGGCAAGATGCAGGCTCCTGATGACTAACCTCTCTTCTCTTTCTCTGTGAGAGTCTCTCCTCTGAGCAGCCAGAGACCCGAAGGAGAGAAGATCCGAGAAGTTGATCTATAGGATGTGCCAAGAAAAGATTCCCCATTCATCACAACCAGTGAACTGTAAGCCACAAGCAGTGAGAGTAAAAATAGCTATATCCATCTCAGGAGAAAGGGAGAAAACAGAATAACAGAAGAGCCCACCCTTCTAAATCTGAGACAGGAGCTCTTGGCATGATCTAAACTCCAGGCCCCATTGTATTAAATATGAAAACCTCTCACCCTCTTTCACAGTTGTATAAATTTCAAGTAAATTAGTATATTGACTTCAATTAAGTGAAAGGCATACTGGTGATATAAGCATATGCTTTCTGAACTAAGTTTGCTACTTCTCTCTCTTGCCA
The DNA here is from genome assembly GCF_019320065.1 of Cervus canadensis. Taxonomy (NCBI): domain Eukaryota; kingdom Metazoa; phylum Chordata; class Mammalia; order Artiodactyla; family Cervidae; genus Cervus; species Cervus canadensis. The sequence goes on from NC_057401.1 coordinate 12,664,915, forward strand.
ATTTCCCTACCCCCATTCCCACCCCCACTGCCTGGTATTCTAATACACCCTTAATTGAGAAACATTTTTTGTCCCCCATTTGGAAATACTCAATTTAAAGTTATTTGAGATTGTGACCCTTTTGAGGCACTGTGTTAATCTGCTTGAATTGTCTTAAATCTTTTTTGGATCTCTGGCTGCTCAGAGAAGTGGGGTTCAAGAAGACGAAAAAGATTAGTTGGCAGAAACCCACATCTCACAGGTGCTATCACCAAGCCTAGTAAATGGCCTGAAATAGTGCAAGGTATATACTGACAAAAGATTACATATGTGAGCGGATGGGAGGATGGAGGTAAGGGATGTCAGATCATTATCCATTCTTTAGGGCCAAAGTTAATTTTGTGCTGTAACCTTTGGCTTTAGGAGACCATAGTCTGGGGGGAAATGAGGAAAAATCTGGGGCATGTGCAGATCCTCAAAGAGAACAGGCAAGTCTTTATCAACCTACTTTTCCCATGCTTGTTGGGAACATCCAGTTTCCCAGCTCTCAATATTCCCACATGAGCAAAACCGCTTGCCTTTGGGCTGCCATACATGGTCAGTAGGCACAGAGCAAGCCAAACTACACCAGAAAATCTCTTGGAGAGGCTCAAAAGACCCCCAGACTCCACACACAAGAAAGCCTGGGGTTATGATCCTCCTGGATTGCAGAGAGAAGAAAGGAGGTAGGTCATAGTTCACACTGACAAACCAGAGGACACTAGGTGAAACGGGAAGGGGTCTAGAGTTGTGTCCTTTATGATCAACAATTGAATGAACTGAAGATCGTCAGCCACTTGGTTGTCATTGTTTAGTCACCAAGTTGTACCTGACTCTCTTGTGACCCCATGGACTGTAACCCAACAAAGTTCCATCTAGTCAAAGCTATGGTTTTTCCAGTAGTCGTGTATAGATGTGAGAGTTGGACTATAAAGAAAGCTGAGCACAGAAGAGTTGATGCTTTTGAACTATGGTGTTGGAGAAGACTCTTGAGAATCCCTTGGATAGCAAGGAGATCCAACCAGTCCATCCTAAAGGAGATCAGTCCTAAATATTCATTGGAAGGACTAATGCTGAAGCTGAAACTCCAATACTTTGGCCACCTGATGTGAAGAACTGACTCATTTGAAAACACCCAGATGCTGGGAAAGATTGAAGGCAGGAGGAGAAGGGGATGACAGAGGATGAGATGGTTGGATGACATCACCGACTCAATGGACAAGGGTTTGGGTGGACTCTGGGAGTTGGTGATGGACAAGGAGGCCTGGCGTGCTGAAGTCCATGGGGTCTCAAAGAGTTGGACACGACTGAGCAACTGAACTGAACTGAACTGGACTGTAGACCTGTCAGGCTCCTCTGGGTGGGATTTTCTAGGCAAGAATACTGGAGTGGGTTGCTATATATCATTCTCTAGGAGATCATCCCAGCCCAGGGATTGAACCCATGTCTCCTGCGTTGGCAGGCAGATTCTTTACTCTGGAAGCACCAGGGAAGCCCCAGCCATTCGGTGAGGGAAGAATAAAGGTGGCTGCAGAGAGCTAAAACCCGCCCTTCAGGGATTTCAACGAAAATACTTTGAAAGTCAATATACTTGAATATTTAGATCTAGAGGACAAAACTATGACCAAGGGGAGGCTTAATTAATTTCATACAAGGAAGCAGCTTTTAATAATTAAGCCTGTCCCACCATGGAATATTCAAGTCTATCATTGGTAAGAGATATGATGAGTAAGTTTCCTTTCAGTGGAAGAACTGAAACAGAAGTTGTATGCTCATCTGACTGAGCTGTCATGTGAGGGATTTCTGTGGTGGAAGCGAGGCAGGGCTGGATGATTTAAGCTCTTTTCCATGATTCATTTGTTCAGGTGAGACACCCAAGCCATTCTCAATCCTCACCCCACCCATTCCCACTCAGACTGTGATATCAAGTTTTATTTCAAGGGTTTGACTAAGAATTCACTTCCCCACTTAGAATTTAGGAGGTTCCTAGGTTTATTGGTGGAAAACTCTGTATTTCCCCAGACATGTGCTAGCCTACTTCCCTCTTAAAGGAGTATCCCTTAAGAGAGTTGGTATGTCCCCCATACCAACAAAGGGATGGTGGAAAGCTTCACTTAGAAATGTCTCCTCAAACTTGGTCTCTGGGTTTTGGCTTCTCTATTTTTCTCTCCCTCTCTCCCCACACACCCACACCCAAAAGGGATTCCCACCAAGTGCTTTGGAAATCATCTCCCTCGGGTCCCTGTACTGTAACTCCATCCTGGTAAGCCAGCTAAGTATTCTTTCAGCTCATCTCTGGAAGACAGTTCACATCAGTGTCCCTGCCTAGAGGCCACCAGACTCTTTTAAGGAAGTGGTCCACAGCCCTTTAAAGTGAATGACACCAGGAGGCACGCTAAGGATCGAATATCCTCCTATCACCAAGCTGGTGTCACACTCCCCATCCCCCTCCATCTCCACCACACTGTGATCTGAGCAGGGCATCTGTGTCCCCTGCCACCCCCTCCCCACTGAGCAGTGCAGTCTTGAACCCCTTACCCTGTCCTCTGATATACAAGAAACTTGGAACTCTAAAAAAATTTTAATTCCCCTTTACACCTCCACTCCACCTACACAGGACACAAGGAATGCATGCAAAGTAGGTGCCAGAAACTGTCCAAAGTCGACCTTTAAACTAAACCCTGAAACTGGCTCTGGGTTGCCAACATGGTCAAAGCTGAGGATGGGTAGTCTGGCCAGGGCCACCAAGCCTGGAAGGTGCTCAGGATGCCGTCATGGGGACTCTGGCTCAGGAAGTGATCACGGGGATGCTGGCTGCACTGCTGAGGGACTCTGGGCACAGATCTGGGAGTTGGGAGAAGTGGCCGGGCTCTGTTTCTTCATCCATCAGTAAGGAAATTGGTCTTGTGTTTTAGAGCTTCCCTGGTGGCTCAGTTGGAAAAGAATCTGCCTGCAGCACACGAGACGTGGGTTTGATCCCTGGGTTGGGAAGATCCCCTGGAGAAGGGACTGGATACCCACTCCAGTATTCTTGCCTGGAGAATTCCATGAACAGAGGAGCTTGGTGGGCTACAGTTCATGGGGTTACAAAGAGTCAGACACAACTGAGCGACTAACACTTTCTAGAGCTAGAACTTGTCTAAAAGGACACAATTTGCTGATTGAACGGGACATTTTCCATCCATCTCTTCTGTTTCAGATAAGGAAATCTATGTCCTGGGATGCACACTGACTTGGCCAAGCTCACACTGGTCTTTAGAGCCTGGTCTTCTGCCTCAGAGCCCAGCTCCACTGAACCCTTCCAGACTACCTGTCCTGGACCCTAGGAGACTGAAGCCTCTGGGAATGAGGGAAAGGAATGCAGAGAGCACACAGCAAGGGGTGAAAGGAGGCTGCAGTCTTCTCCTTGGCTCCCTTTGGCAAAAGGCAATGCTATTAGCATAAGGCCCTTAAGAAAATATTAATTTTTCACAATCCTTCCTCTTCCACCCCATCCCCCATGAAGAGTTCAAAGTACAGATCAAAGCAAAACAATCTCCTGAGGAGGTCTCTGCCCCAGACTGTACTCAGATCTAGCAACAAGCTCCAGAGGACCACTTACTTCTGAATTCATTGTTCCTATAACCTCAGGTAAGCATGTGTGTTTCAGGGGACACTGTGGGCTGGCTTAGAGCCCTACTGGAGGTGTGGCAAGTGCCTTCTAAGTGTTTCCTAAGCAGCTCTCATAGAAACTTTTGGGAATAATTATTATCTTCCATTGATAACTCAGACTGTACAGCCACGTGAGTGCTGAGTCCCCTGTTATGCTAACAAGGTGAAGTCAGTAGACAAGAGAGCAGTCAGGTCTTTAGTTTCAGGCCAAAACCCACATGTCCAATAGATAAGTTTAATGAGGTTTCCTAAATGAAAGCAACTCATGGCTACTTGACAACAGTCGCGTGATACAGTTCTGGCAGACGTTGGTAACTTGTATGTGCATAAGAGCAAGACACTGTATGGTTAGAACAGCAATACAGGAGCTGTAAGAATTTTAATTTGGGGGAAGATACTTTCTTTTGCAGGGTTGTTTGTGCTATTAACTCGGATGATCTAATTCACCTTCAGTTTTTCCATGACCCAAGCCAAGACTGACAACAGTCGATAACATCATTGTGTACAACTAACATTTTCTAGATACAAATAATTTGGAACACAGCCTGCCTGTTTCTCTCAGTGCTCTACATATTACTCACTGGAGACAGCATGGTACTTTAAAATGTCTGCATGGCTGTCACCAGGCACCAAGTTGGGCTGGTATCAGTGACTGCCCGGGTCTACATTCCAGGAACCTGGGACCCTGAAATGTCCGCATGGCTCAGCAACTCAAGAACTGCATGTGAAAATAGCATCCAAGCTGATGAAAACACTCCATGGTGGTCACCCCCGGATCTTCTCCAGATCCTGTTGCCAGAGGCCCAAAGTAAGTGCTGCGATCTAATTGGCTAAGACATCCCTTAGGCTAAGTCAATTATCTTACAAGCTACACAGAAACACAACCATTCCAGTTTTATCAATCACTTCAGTTCAGTTCAGTCACTCAATCGTGTCCTACTCTTTGCAACCCAATGGACTGCAGCACGCCAGGCATCCCTATCCATCACCAACTCCCGGAGCTGGCTCAGACTCATGCCCATTGAGTCAGTGATGCCATCCAACCATCTCACCCTCTGTCATCCCTTTCTCCTCACACCTTCAATCTTTCCCAGCATAAGGGCGTTTTCAAATGAGTCAGTTCTTTACATCAGGTGGCCAAAATATTGGAGTTTCAGCTTGAGTCATTCCAATGAATATCTAGGGCTTATTTCCTTTAGGATGGACTGGTTGGATCTCCTTGCAGTTCAAGGGATTCTCAAGAGTCTTCTCCAAACCACAGTTCAAAAGCATCATTTCTTCAGAGTTCAGTTTTCTTTATTGTCCAACTATCACTTTCATACATGACTGCTGGAAAAACCATAGCTTTGACTAGATGGACCTTTGTCGGCAAAGTAATATCTCTGCTTTTTAATATGCTGTCTAGGTTGGTTATAGATTTTCTTTCAAGGAGCAAGCATCTTTTAATCTCATGGCTGCAATCACCATCTGCAGTGATTTTGGAGCCCCCAAAAATAAACTCTTTCACCGTGTCCATTGTTTCCCCACCTATTTGCCATGAAGTAATTGGGACCAGGTGCCATTATCTTTGTTTTCTGAATGCTGAAATTTAAGACAAATATTTCACTCTCCTCTTTCACTGTCATCAAGAGGCTCTTTAGCTCTTCTTCACTTTATGCCCTAAGAGGTTGTAATCTGCATATCTGAGGTTATTGATATTTCTCCCAGAAGTCTTAATTCCAGCTTGTGCTTCATCCAGTCCAGCATTTCTCATGATGTACTCTGCATATAAGTTAAATAAGCAGGGTGACAATATACAGCCTTGACATACTCCTTTCCTGATTTGGAACCAGTCTGTTGTTCCATGTCCAGTTCTAACTGTTGCTTCTTGATCTGCATACAGATTTCTCAGGAGGCAGGTCAGGTAGTCTGATATTCCCATCTCTTGAAGAATTTTCCACAGTTTATTGTGATCCACACAGTCAAAGGCTTTGGCATAGTCAATAAAGCAGAAGTAGTTGTTTTTCTGGAACTCTCTTGCTTTTTCAATGACCCAACAGATGTTGGCAATTTGATCTGTGGTTCCTCTGCCTTTTCTAAACCCAGCTTGAACATCTGGAACCTCACAGTTCATGTACTGTTGAACCTGGCTTGGAGAATTTTGAGCATTACTTTACTAGCGTGTGAGACGTGTACAATTGTGAGGTAGTTTGAACATTCTTTGTCATTGTCTTTCTTTGGAATTGGAATGAAAACTGACCTTTTCCAGTCTTGTGGCCACTGCTGAGTTTTCCAAATTTGCTGGCATATCAAGTGTAGCATTTTCACAACATCATCTTTTAGGATTTGAAATAGCTCAGCTGGAATTCCATCATCTCTACTAGCTTTGTTCGTAGTGATACTTCCTAAGGCCCACTTGACTTCGAATTCCAGGATGTCTGGCTCTAGGTGAGTGATCACAACATTGTGATTATCTGGGTCATGAAGATCTTTTTTGCATAGTACTTTACACCTTTTCTTAATATCTTCTGATTCTGTTAGGTCCATACCATTTCTGTCCTTTACTGTGCCCATCTTTGCATGAAATGTTCCGTTAGTATCTCTAATTTTCTTGAAGAGATCTCTAGTCTTTCCCATTATATTGTGTTCCTCCATTTCTTTGCATTGATCACTGAGGAAGGCTTTCTTATCTCTCCTTGCTATTTTTTGGAACTCTGCATTCAAATGGGTATATCTTTCCTTTTCTCCTTTGCCTTTAGCTTCCTTCTTTTCTCAGGTATTTTTAAGGCCTCATCAGACAACCATTTTGCCTTTTTGCATTTCTTTTTCTTGGGGATGGTCTTGATCACTGCCTCCTGTACAGTGTTACGAACCTCCATCCATAGTTCTTCAGCCACGCTGTCTATCAGATCTAATTCCTTGAATCTATCTGTCCCTTCCACTGTAAAATGGTAAGGGATTTGATTTAGGTCATACCTGAATGGTCTAGTGGTTTTCCCTACTTTCTTCAATTTAAGTCTGAATTTGGCAGTAAGGAGCTCATGATCTGAGCCACAGTCAGCTCCCAGTCTTGTTTTTGCTGACTGTATAGAGTTTCCCCATCTTTGGCTGCAAAGAATACAATCAATCTGATTTCAGTATTGATCATCTGCTGATGTCCATGTGTAGAGTCTTCTCTTGTGTTGTTGGAAGAGGGTGTTTACTATGACCAGTGTGTTCTCTTGGCAAAACTCTATTAGCTTTTGCCCTGCTTCATTTTGTATTCCAAGGCCAAATTTGCCTGTTACTCCAGATATCTCTTGACTTCCTACTTTTGCATTCCAGTCACCTATGATGAAAAATACATCTTTTTGGGTATTGGTTCTAGAAGGTCTTGTAGGTCTTCATAAAACCATTCAACTTCAGCTTCTTTAGCATTACTGGTTGGGGCATAGCCTTGGATTATTGTGATATTGAATGGTTTGCCTTGGAAACAAACAGAGATCATTCTCTCATTTTTGAGATTGCATCCAAGTACCACATTTCAGACTCTTTTGTTGACTATGAGGGCTATTCAATTTCTTCTAAGGGGTTCCTGCCCACAGTAGTAGATATAATGGTCATTTGAGTTAAATTCACCCATTCCAGTCCATTTTAGTTCACTGATTCCTAAAATGTCGATGTTCACTCTTCCCATGTGCTGTTTGACCACTAGTTTTCTTCTAAGCCTTGTCTTTTTGGGAGATAGAAGTGAGACAATGCACAGGAAAAGCACCAAGGGTTATCAGAGCAGGAAGAGACTTCAGAGCTCATTAGCCCAGCTTCCTACTTCACTTTGCAGAGAAGTAAACTGAGTTCCTGCCTAAAGCATGTTCCCTAAAAGCAGAGCTTGAAACAAGGATTCCAGCACACATGGTTTACTGAGGGAGTGTTCTTCAGGAAAAACCTATGAGGGAGCAAGTGAAGAAAAGTACAGAAAAGAGGAAAGTGCTGAGAAAAGTTGTGACCTCAGAAAAAGTCTAGTCTTGACCTGGAGAGCTGGCTACACGTCTCCCCTGGGATGGTAGGGTCTGCCTTCCTATCTGTAGTCGAGAGATAACGCTCCAGGGAAAGGAGCAGCTGGGAGCTTTAGCAGGCAATGCTCAAGGCAGCTGGGGGACGGGCCCACCGGCCCAGCAATGGGGATCTGGGCAGGGCGCAGTGGTAGTGCCCACTACAGCACCAGAGAAATGTCTGCATTGAACATCTGTATGAATATTTTTATTTCTATAAATACATAAATAAATGTCTACATATGTCTCTCTAAAGATATACAGAGGTGGAGAGACAGATACACAGAGACAGAAAGAGAGACACAGAGAGGGAGAGGGGAGACACACAGGCTAAGTGGGCCCTGCAGAAGCAGAAGTTCTAAGGGCGTATATACTGCGAGGAATGGAGACACTTGGTAGAGAATGCATATTAAGTGGTGGATGAGAAGTCTAATCCACGAGAGATTGGAGCAGATGTTCCGAGAGGGTGTGTCTGTGTTGTGTTAATGGCAACGCTCTAAAAGGAAAAGCCAGGAATTCCCTGACTAGGGTAGAGTTTTACAGGTGAGACTAGGGGTTGGTAACCTGGGGAGCACAGCCATCCAGGAGGCTAGGTCAGATACTGAGGCCTGGGCACAGCTCAGGCTGTCGGAGGACACCCAGCAGTCACCAGATGGTGTGCGCAGAAACTGGGGACTGACATGGGGCTGACCCCAGAACTACAGCCCAGGGTCGTGAGTGGGATCCTGCCCAGCGGCAGGGCTCTTGTCAGGGGATGGGACCAGTTTATACGGGGGCTTGGAGACAGCCTTAAGGAAGTCGGAGGCAGGGGTCATGATGTGGGCACAACGCAAATCCCACAGAGACTTGGTGAATGCACAGCCCTGAGCTGACGGCAGGGGGCCCGAGGGGAGGTGTGATGGCCGAGGGAAGGCCAGGACCAGGCAGAAGCACTGGTTCCCAGTGGGACCAGCAGCTGATCACATCTCGGGAGAGTTTCTTTAATTTCTCCTCATTCATCCCCTGGGCTTCCCCAGTGACTCAGATGGTAAAGAGCTTGCTTGCAATGCAGGAGACCCAGGTTCAATCCCTGGGTTGGGAAAATCCCCTGGAGGAGGACATGGCAACCCACTCCAGTATCCTCGCCTGAAAAATTCCACGGACAGAGAAGCCTGATGGGCTACAGTCCATTGGGTCACAAAGAGTCGGACACAACTGAATGACTAACACCTTCATTCTCTCATTGGTCCCAGAATGAAGGGCACCCTGCGCCTGCAGACATCTGGGTGGAGTGGGAGAACTGGGGAATTGGGAGGGGTGGTGGGCAGTTAACTACCCACTGAAGATAGAGGCAAGATCTCAGCAGTGGTCTGGGGCAAGAAACCTATTTAGGAAACCAAGCTCTGCAGGCAGCAGAAATCTCTGGATAGGAATTTGTACCTGAATCTCTAGGGGTCAAGGCAGCCACTCTCGTTATCCAAGCCTGTGTTTGCTGAATGTGCAAACATTCCTGAGTACGGATCTTAAAAAATGATTAAAAAGAGTTTCCCCCATAGGGAAAATACACTATTAATCTTGAAAGTTCCTTTCCTTTTTTTTTTTTTCCCCACTGCTGCTCTTCTCCAATAAAACATCACATCACGGTTTTGTTTATTTTAGCATATTACAGTTTTGATAAAGCCACAAATCCTTACATCAAATATATTCTTCAGTGTCAAAAGGGCACGCAAAGAAATGTTTCCTAATGAAAGATTTATCTTCTATCTGACAGTGATGATTTAGCTGGTACTGATCTCTTCATCCTCTTTTCCATTTAAAAAAAAAAAAAGTTGAACAAAATTACCTTTCTTCGAATAACAGCTCCTTTTAAAACCTGACTGCTTTGTCATTACCTTTGTAATCTCCCTTGGAGATCATGGGCTATTCATTTTCTCCCTGACTCCAATTTGCCTTTTGATATTTTTCTTTGGTCTGTTCAAACGGTCCTCCAATCGCCCAGCTCATCAGAGCAAGGCCTTGCACAAGCAAGAGCCCACTGCCATGGCGCGTCACCCAGGGCGCGTCACCCAGCTCTCCACCAGCTCTGGGGCCTCTCTGTGTACCATGGTGGTGCTTTGAAAATGGCTGAAGCTCCTCTCATTAAAGCTTTCTCTAGCTCTTACCCCTGTGACATCTTTTATCTATATATCATGTCAGAGGCCGCAGCCTCACAGTCCTAAAAAAATAAAGTAGCTCCTGAATCTTTTTCTTTTTTTTTTAAAGAAAAATCTTACAAAAGGAAAGTCTGGAAATATGACATGATTACCTGTAGGCCCTCAGGGCCCCGTGCACAGCTACAAGGGGGGTCCCCTGTACAAGGGGGCCTGGATGAGAGGTGAGTGGACCTGAAATTCAGCCCATGTAGAGCTGTGTGTGCCTAGAGGGGGTCCCTTTCACACTTGGCACCAAGAGCCGTCTGAATTGGCAGCTTCTCTGGGTTCCTAGTGGGCAGCCTCTTCTACATGATGAATTGAGCCAAAGGGCACATTAGGTTGCTGTTTCATCTCATCATGTTGAATTGTTGCTCTTTTCTTCTTTGGTTATTTGTTTTCCAGATCTTTCTTTTTTAATTTTTCTTTTTAAAAATTTTATTTTATATTGGAATATAGTTGATTGATAAAGTCATGTTAGTTTCAGGAGTACAGCAAAGTGATTCAGTTGTACACACACATGCATCGATCCTTTTTTAAAATTCTTTTCCCATTTAGGGTATTACAGAGTATTGAGTAGAGTTGCCTGTGCTATATGTTGATTATCCATTTTAAATATAGCCAGGTGTACATGTCAGTACCAAACTCCCAATCTATCCCTCCCCCCCAACTTTCCCCCCCGGTATTTGGTTATTTTTTTTCTTTAATTTCATCTATGTGATTTGACCTCTGCTGTCCCCTGTGGAAAGCTGAGCAGCTCCTAGCATAGCCATGGTTCAGAGGAAGCATTGCACACACAAGAAGCCTCTGCCTCTCTTCTTACACGTCCCCTTGAAAAGAAATTTCTTTTCACCTATGTTTAATCAGCATTGTGGATCCAAGTGCACTGGCTTCGTCCTTACTAGATTTGGAATGCACAATCACATCCCAACTCATTAGTGACAAGATAGCTGAGCTGTCAAGCATGGCTTCCTAAACGCTAGGAAAGGGGTCTGAATTAGAGCAAGGTCCAGGATCCAGACACAAGCTGAGCTGGCTTTTTTCTTCTCTTTTAAGCTTTATTGATCTCAGGAAGAACTGAAGGCCTGTTGAAAAAAGGTGGCAATCAGCTCAACATACTAATTTATGTATTATTTATGGACTTAAAGAAGCCTAGACTCAGAACAATAAAGAAAAATGAAATCATGTGATAGAACTGCCATTGTATTCAATTCTAAAATTAGGGGTATACTCACAAGGACTGAGAGAGACTGCATGGGGCAGGGAATGGGGGAGTGGAAGCAATGTGGAATTTTAGATCAGACAGCGGCACCGCCCCGTGAGACCTGGAGCAAGCTCCAACATCTCCCTAGGATTCTGTTTTCTCGTCGGTAAAACGGACAGAAATATCGATGCTCAGGGTTGTTGTGATAACTGTGTGGCAGAAGTCGTGGATGAAACTCAAAGTGGGTACAAATTCCTGCTGTGGGTATCCTGTGTGAGGAGAGGCACGGGTCCAGCTTGTAGCCTCTTGTCTCAGAGTAGTCACCTTTCCTGACCTAAGCCCATGGAAAAAGTCAACTCTGGCAGTAGTAAAGGACTCCCCCACTTTTCCTCCAAAAAGACAGAAAAGGAAAGACCTGCCCCACTGATTCAGGAAACAGCTCCCCGCCCCCCACTGCCGGCCCTCCTTCTTTCCCTCTCTCCCTCCCTTTCTCTCCCTTGCTCTCTCTCTCCTCCCTCCCTCAATCTCTTTTCTGAAATAAATCCTGAACTGGCTCCATCACCCACCCGCCACACAGCACTATGTCCAGTATTTGTTCTCACTATGCCCTCCAAGCCAAGGCCAGCCTGCCTTCCACACTGACCATGGAGAACCCCAGTCTCTGGTGGGCCCTTCCACCAGGCTTCTTGCTGCCACCAGAGAGGCTGTTGAAATCTGATTGTCCATCCACCGTGTGCTGATCCAGTACCCTTGGTCCTCCCAGAGGGGACAGTGGCCTTCAACATCAAGTTCAGCAAAGGATGCCCCCCCTAACGTGGGCTCCCAGGACAGCAGTTCTTAGCTGATGTTCCCCACTCCCTCCCGACCTGTTCTCCAGATGTCAGAGTTCTCAGGAGCTCTCTATCAGAACTCACTCCTGTGGCTAGAGCCCGCTATCCCTTTCAGTTCCCTGCATCTAGACCTCTGATGGCAAGCTGCGCTTTCCTTTCAGCTTTGAAATTCAGTAGATCTCAAAACAATCAAGGAGGGCCGTCCTAACTGTCTTCAGCCCTCCCCTACTCTGCCAGCTCCCTTTCCCTCTCCTCTGTTCCCTCACCTTCCCCACCCCTTCCTCTTCCCGGTGCCAACTCCATCTTCTTTCCTCCCTGCCCATCCTCACCCACAAAAGAACAAAGCTACCCCCTGAGTTTCACCCCAGGAATTTCACCTCTCACAGAGAACACAAGCTAAAACTTTGACTGAGACATTTTACTACCAACATAACATGCGCTGAAAGATTACTATGCGTGATAAACACTGCTGATATTTTACATCCTTTATCTCCTTTCATTCTCACCACCACCTGGTACAGGTGTTATATTCTCCAAGATACATACAAGAAACCTAAACTTTAAGAGGCTGAACAACTCCTCCAGGGACACAGAGCCTGTAGATGGCAGAGTTCACTCTGAACCCCTTCTCTGTGATTCCCCCGCTCCTCAGAGCCCCACCTTCCCGCATTCCATATAGTTGACAGGTATACACCGTGCCAGGAATTCTTAGTACTTCTTAGCCATCATCGTAAAATAACTCATTTTCTTCTCACAGAAATTCTGTGAGGCAGCATTGTTATCCCCATTTCACAGACGTGGAAACTGAGACAGCGTGAGCTTAACTAACCTGCCTGCGATCCTGAGCTGGTGATGAGCAGGACAGGGACGCAAACCCAAGTAGTCTAAGGCCCTTCAGGCTGTATGGCTCCTACCCAGCCTAGGTCCTCCCAGAAGCCTCCTCCCAACAGGAATGACAAGTGTCGATGGGACAGGCGAGGGGCCAGTGGGGACCCTTGCGCCTACATTGTCTGAGAACAGACTTTCCTTAATTGTCCTGAATACACTTGAAGGCCCAACATTGTGGGATGAGCTAAAAGTTCTAGTCACTGTGGGGTGTGCTGGGGCAGGGACCCCAGGAAGGGCAGACAAAGATAGGGTACAGCAGAGAGTGACAAGAGCAACGCTGGACCTTATGAGAAAGTGATTCAAGGGGGTTGAAGTTCCCAGAAATCAAATATGTCTGCATTTAGAGACAAACCTGTACCTATAAGCATTAATTGAGCATCTGTTATGAGCTTGATACAATGATTAAAACACTTGGTCCTAGCTCCTGAAGTGCTCAGCCTATGTGCCTTGCACCCAAGTCTTTGTCTCCCAGCAGCTACACTTAAATTGATCCAAAGCTGCAACATGCATTTTCTTGTTTTAAGACTTAGTTTTTTAAACAACACCAAAAAAGTCTGTATTCCCACCATGCAGAATTAATTATTTTGTTTGCTATCTCTTTTGTCACAAGCCTCATCCCCCCATCTTTACTCTCCTGCCAGCCTTCATCCCCAGAAAATCATTACCAGGAAGTTTAGCAGATATCTTTCCATCCATTTTTTCCTACAATTTTACATTCATAAACCTTTATTTTTCATTCCTGATCTCACTTTCCAGTTCTATTTTTCAATGGTCACCCTTAAGATTTTAAAATACATACCTATCTTCCTATTTTTGCAGCTAAATCTAGAGTTTTTGATACCTGCATTCCACCTTCCAAATTTTTGCTTGCTTTAACTTCCCTCCCAAACTAACCCAGTGTCAAACCTTTGTTGTTTTATAACCAAGAGTTTTAGTTATATTTTGCTTTTAAACAAGTACATAAATCGCTTTGCCTTTGCATCCCATACCTTCCTTCCAGGTTTATTTACATTCATGCTTTTTTTTTTCAGATGTATTTGTTTAGGTGGGTCTTCATTGCTGCACACAGGCTTTCTCTAATTGCAGTGAGCAGCTTAGGGGAAATGGCTACTCTTTGTTGCGAGGTGTGGGCGCTAGCGTCTCAGGCTTCAGTATTTGCAGCACATGGGCTCACTAGTTGCAGCACACAGGCTTAGTTGCTCTGTGGCATGTGGGATCTTCCTGGACCTGAGGCTGAACCAGTGTCCCTTGCATTGCAAAGTGAATTCTTCACCACTGGAGCACCAGAGAAGCCCCTAGGACATTCTTTATGAGTTCTCTCTATCTGTAAGTAGTAAACTATTCTAGTTCTTTTATGTTTAAAAATTTTGCCCTCACTCCTAGAAATATTATTTGGCTGATATTATATAGCCTATCATTTACTTTTAAATATTTCAGCAGAGATAGCATGACATACATCTACGAAAATGTATGCTAGTTTTAATCTACAGTCGTGGTTGGTTAAGACTGGGAGTACCCTAATTAATAATAAACACTCTAAGTGTGGTTAGTTACAATTTGAATTTAAAAGATTCCATTCAAGACTCCCCAGAGGCAACTTCTGCAAGCCTCGTAAAGACTGCTATCCAAAACCACAGAGAGAGCATGTTAATTATCACAGTTTTATAGAAATATTTCTCATTGTTGAAATAATTGGTGGTCAGGCTACATGGATTGGTTAGAAATATTCAGTATACACCTTCTCTGCTCCTGTAGAAATAGGGTACAGAACTAGGTCAGCTCAACCACTTACCTCCCTGCAGAGCAGGAAGCTCCCTTTTGACCAGCATTCCACCATTTAAAGAAGGACTCCGTCATTTGATCCAGCAAGAATATCCTTCTTTTAGAATAATGTCACATCTGCCTCTATGAAATATTTTATGCAAGGCATTGGCAGAAATGCCTAAATGATGCCAAACTGGTATTTCCTTGACCTTATAAGGACAGGAATGATTGTTATTTGTGCCTGCTTACCAAAAATATTTGGGAGTGGGGCAGAATTCTATATAAGACTTGTTTTCATTATAACATTCTACCTGGTGGCAAAATTGTGCAGAAGGGGACTTCACTCACTCCCAATTACTGGAAGCCACCAAAATTTATCAAAAGAATAAAGCAGCGATTGAATAGACTTAGTTGAGTTCTCAACAGCTGGATAGTGTTCCAGAATAAAAGCTATTGTCTTCTGGCATCTACTGATAAGAAGTCTTCCGTCAGTCTGATGGCCACCGCCTTGTAGGTGGTTCTGGTGGATATTATAATTTTGTATTCTGCCATTCTACTACAATTGGAACCTACAGAAGGATTTTTTTTTTCTTTTTTAATCCTTCTTGGCATTCTGACTTTTTCTTTCTAAAATGTTATCTCTTCATATTCAGAAAATATGCGGCCATTGCTTCTGTGAATCTTGGCTTTCCATCATTGTCATATTCTTTTTTTATGGAGTTCCTATTCAATATAAGTTGGCGGTTCTCATCATACCCTTAATTTCTCAATTTCTGTCAATCACTCTCTGCTACATAGGGAAAACTATGTCAGTTCTGTCTTCCAAATACTAATTCTCTCTTTACCTGTGTCTAAACTATCCTATAATTCATCTACTGAGCTTTTTAGGTCAATGACTCTGTTTCTCATTTTCAAGATTTCTTCTTGGCTTCTTTTGACTTTGAATAATTTTTTCTGGCCATTTCTATATGTTTGATGTGCGAATAGGGCCCTTAGCATGTGTTCAGTTTGACTCTTTGATTCAGACTTCATCACATTAATTCTTCAGTGTAACTGAGAATAAGATACAAGGCAGCTTGGTTTTAGAAAAGTGTGAGAGTATGAGTAAGGCACCCCCCTAGTATCTGTTTGCCATTGGAAAGACCAGAACCAGGAGCGGGACCACAGCGAAGCAGGGATGCGAAAGATTTCATCTGCATGGAAAATCCTCCTTACAGCCACTTCACAATTATATTGTGTTCTCTAAAATTGATTTGCAACATCATGGATAGAACTTGGCTTTATTTAAGTCCAAACTCTTGAGAGAAAACCATGCCAAAATGCAGAAGTATTCAGTCCTGTGAGACACAGTTATTAGGGGACTATGTGATGCAAACAAATCAACAAACACCAAGCAGTGGATATCTGACACCAGGGCAAGCCGGGAAAGACTTAGCAGCCGGCCAGCAGGGAGACTGCTAATTGGAAATAGACAGTCATGGGGTATTTAAGCACACCAGTGACATCACGTTGCTACTTCATTTTTTCTTCCTTTTTTGTAACAGAATTGAGGAAAGATACAAGGGATCTTGTAGCTGATCAGGAATGCCAGAAAGGTTAAATCAGGCAATCCCTGTCATCAGCAAACAGCCTACACAGATAAATACTTAATGGTTCTGACAGAGACGTGATGAAGGGCTACAGGGCTAGAAGCCTTGCCATTTCAGAAACAAAACAAAATAAAACACTATAAGTACTAAGACTTACTAATGCCCTCAGGACAAACAGTGTTAATATTCATTAAAACCTGTTAAGTATTGCTGCAGTCTCTCACCAAGAACCCCTGAACGGCTGCCACGATGCAGATTCTTGGGCTTCCACCCAGAGTGCTCCATTCCGTAGGTCTGGAATGGAGCCCAGAAACCTGCATGCTAACAAATACCCTATATTCTGACAGAGCTTCCCAGGCAACTCAGTGGTGACTCAGAATCCGCCTGCTAGTGCAGGAGACAGGTTCAATCCCTGGGTAGGGGAGATCCCCTGCAGAAGGAAATGGCTACCTACTGCAGTATTTTTGCCTGGAGAATCCGCATGGACAGAGGAGCTTGGTGAGCCCCAGTCCTTGGAGGTCACAAAAAATCAAGATATGACTGAGCACACACACACGCGCGCATATTGTAATGTGAGTGATCCAAAAAAAAGTTTGAAAAACACTAGATTATATTGTAGAACAAATTCTAACTAGGAGCTGATATATATATTTCAATTCAGCACTTAAATGTGATTGAACTTTTAAATAAATAAAGTAATTACTGATTAGTATACAAAGTTTCTTTCACTCAAACAAACAAAAAGAATTGGAGAGCTATGCTAACCAGAATTCTCAGTTACCTACCACGAGACAAGTGTCCTATATGCTCTAACACAGTGCTTCTCATCCCCGACTGCAGAGTACAATCATTTGGGGCACTTATTAAAAATACCAGCACCTGGACTCAACCTCAACCAATTAAATCTGAACATCTAGGCATGGAGCCCAGGCATCAGCAATTTTTAAAAGCTCACCAAGCAATGTTCATGGGCAGCCAAGGTCAAGAACCACCAGTTCTAATGAGAACTGAGGGGCTAGTCTTGCAAAACCAACCTTGGAAAGTGAAAGCAAACACTGCTGCCTTCAAAGAGCACTCAGGCTGGACCTTAGAAATAACTAGGCATCTGGTGGGAAGGCCAGTATTTCAGAATGTAACCTGAAAGCAAGCTGCTTTGGAATTCACAAATGGATTTTGCAGGTAGGACCTCTCTCTGAAATAATACCAGGTAGGTGCCTTTTGCTCCAGCATCCTATGGCTTTATTATAAGTAGGACATTACAGCTGCACTCTTTAGTCAATTATCAGCTGCATTTGAAAATTAGCCCAGTCGTCATCATTGATTAAACAGTATATTTCAAAGTCTCTATTCATCAGGAGAGGGATCCCACCATTCAACAGATTGACAGATTATTTTAGTGATTTAGTTCAGTCAGTTCAGTCGTTTAGTCATATCTGACTCTTTGTGACCCCATGGACTTCAGCACGCCAGGCTTCCCTGTCCATCACCAACTCCTAGAGCCTACTCAAACTCATGTCCATTGCATCAGTGATGCCATCCAACCACCTCATCCTCTGTCGTCCCCTTCTCCTCCCACCTTCAATCTTTCCCAGCATCAAAGTCTTTTCAAATGAGTCAGTTCGAATCAGGTGGCCAAAGTATTGGAGTTTCAACTTCACCATCAGTACTTTCCAATGAATATTCAGAACTGATCTCCTTTAGGATTGACTGGTTGGATCTCCTTGCAGTCCAAGGGATTCTCAAGAGTCTTCTCCCATACCACAGTTCAAAAGCATCAGTTCCTCGGTACTCAGCTTTCTTTACGGTCCAACTCTCACATCCATACATGACTACTGGAAAAACCATGGCTTTGACTAGACAGATCTCTGTTGGTAAAGTAATGTCTCTGCTTCTTAATATGCTGTCTAGGTTGGTCATAGCTTTTCTTGCAGGGAGCAAGCGTCTTTTAATTTCATGGCTGCAATCACCATCTGCAGTGATATGGAGCCTAAAAAAATACAGTCTGCCACTGTTTCCATTGTTTCCCCATCTATTTGCCATGAAATGATGGGACCAGGTGTCATGATCTTAGTTTTCTGAATGCTGAGTTTTAAGACAATTTTTTCACTCTCTTCTTTCAGTTTCATCAAGAGGCTCTTTAGTTCTTCTTTGCTTTCTGCCATAAGGATGGTGTCATCTGCATATCTGAGGTTGTTGATATTTCTCCCAGAAATCTTGATTTCTAGCTTGTGCTTCATCCAGTCCAGCATTTCTCATGATGTACTCTGTATGTAAGTTAAATAAGCAGGGTGACAATATACAGCCTTAACACACTCCTTTCCTGATTTGGAACCAGTCTGTTGTTCCATGTCCAGTTCTAACTGTTGCTTCTTGACCTGCATACAGATTTCTCAGGAGGCAGGTCAGGTGGTCTGATATTCCCATCTCTTGAAGAATTTTCCACAGTTTGTCGTGATCCACACAGTCACACCACACTACTTTGGCGTAGTCAATAAAGCAAAAAGTAGATGTTTTTCTGGAACTCCCTTGCTTTTTCAATGATCCAACGGATATTAGCAACTTGATCTCTGGTTCCTCTGCCTTTTCTAAACCCAGCTTGAACATCTGGAACCTCACAGTTCATGTACTATTGAAGCCTGGCTTGGAGAATTTTGAGCATTACTTTGCTAGTGTGTGAGATGAGTGCAATTGTGTGGTAGTTTGAACATTCTTTGGCATTGCCTTTCTTTGGGATTGGAATGAAAACTGACCTTTTCCAGTCCTGTGGCCACTGCTGAGTTTTCCAAATTTGCTGGCGTATCAAGTGTAGCACTTTCACAGCATCATCTTTCAGGATTTGTAATAGCTCAACTGGAGCTCCATGACCTCCACTAGCTTTGTTCATAGTGATGCTTCCTAAGGCCCACTTGGCTTCACTTTCCAGGATGTCTGGCTCTAGGTGAGTGATCATACCTTCATGATTATCTGGGTTGTGAAGATATTTTTTGTACAGTTCTTCTGTGTATTCTTGCTACCTCTTCTTAATATGTTATGCTTCTGTTAGGTCCATACAATTTCTGTCCTTTCTGAGCCCATCTTTGCATGAAATTTTCCCTTGGTATGTCTAATTTTCTTGAAGAGATCTCTAGTCTTTCCCATTCTATTGTGTTCCTCTATTTCTTTGCATTGATTACTGAGGAAGGTTTTCTTATTTCTCCTTGCTATTCTTTGGAACTCTGCATTCACATGGGTATATCTTTCCTTTTCTCCTTTGCCTTTAGCTTCTCTTCTTTTCTCAGCTAGCTAGTATTTTTCATTGGGCTAGCAAAATGCTTATAGATAAATTTTGGTCAAGCAGTAGCCCCTGCAGCCTGGATAGGAAGGGAGTTTGGGAGAGAATGGATACAGGTGTACGTATGGCTTAGTCCCTTTGCTGTCCATCTAAAACTATCTCAACACGTTAATTGGCTATACTCCAATATAAAATTTTACAAGTTTTTAGAAAAGTTAAAATTGTATAATTGTAAAAAAATTTTTAAATGCAGTACTGCTTTTTCCCAGTTCAATCCCTGGGTCAGGAAGATTCCCTGGAGAAGGGAATGGCTACCCACTCCAGTATCCTTGCCTAGAGAATTCCATGGACAGAGGAGCCTGGCGGGTTACCGTCCACAGGGTCAAAAAGAGTCAGATGCAACTGAGCAACTAACACAGCCCCTGATACTGACAAAAAAGTTTACCAAAGCCTCCCTAAACCCACTCCTGACCCTCTGGGTCCGGGAAAGCTGGAAACTCATCCCACAGGCCCTGGTATCATTTCCATCACCTCCACCTACTGCACCCTTTCTACTTCCTCTTACACTGCAAGGAGAAGATAAGTTTGGGGTTTTGACCTGAAAACAATGTTCAACTTCTCTTTTCAATTTTGCTTTTCTAAATGAAATAAGCTCCATATCTTGAACCCTTTTTTCCCCAAAGTACCCTGCAGTCATGAAAGTATTTTTAATAGCTTCTTGTGTGCTCTCCATCTTTTTCACATCTCTTAAATAGCAGCGTCATCAAGCAGCACCAGCCATGAGTTCGGCCAGATGATGGTGTGCCTTCGATAGGTGCCCTGGGAAGGGGGCAGTTGGCAGCAGAAGGATGAGGACTACTCTGCCCTTGCCCTGAAGTCTCCAGCCCCTGATTTTTGATTCTCTGCCAGCTTTGTGGAAGCAGCCTGGCTAGAACTGCATTCTCTTGTTGCCCCTAACAATTCCACTGCAGGGAACAGCTTGGTGTGAGGGGGTGGGGGAGGAGGTGGAAATGCAAGTGAGTGTTACAACTCTGCCTTATATCTGGACGACCTTAGGCAAGCCATTTAACCTCTCTGAGTTTCTGCTTCCTTTTCTGTGAAACAGAAATAAAAACACCCATCCTGCCTTGCTTAGCAGATGGTTGTGAGAATAAAGTGAGATGATAGATGTGAAAGTGCTCCGGAAATTGTAAAGCCTGATATAGCTCCAAAGTTTTATCATTAGACAGTGTGATCCATGTACCCCTGATTCCATTCTTCATGACAAAGAGAGCTGTCAACATCAAATGCACAACTGAAGCGTCCCCTGGGGACACGCACAAGTTCTCCTTCCTTCTGTCTGAATTACTGATGGGGATAGATATTCCCAAGGCATAGAAAATTCTGCTGGCCTTGGTCCCCTGAGAGCTGTCACAGAAAATATGACAAGGAAGCCTAGAGAGAGATAAAGGGATTAAGGGGCATCAAAGGAAGGGGTTTTGTTTTAGCAGAGACCTTTTCTATAGAGTCTTTAAGGCAGAACTGACTCTTCACTCTCCACAGATGGTTTCCACGGGGGCCCTGTCGGAAGGCCACAGATGGACACCGTGATATCTATGAGAGCCTCACACTTCCCGAGCAGTCTAAATTACACGCAAGCAATCAAGCTTCCGGTTTTTTCACACTGTGCTTGAGCAGCCAAAACGCATCAGAGAACAAGTACTCTGCCGATGTCAAAAACAGAGCCATGCACATTTTACCATAATGTTTTAATAACAAGTGAAACCTGAATCCACTTGCCCACACGGAGGATGGGCTGGAGGAGTTAACTCCATCTGAAGAATAAGCTGGCTTACTGTCAAATAGGATGAAATTGTGTTCCTAGGAATGCATGTCACATTAAACGTAAAAGATGCAGAAAGAAATAATGATGTGGAAAATGTATACAGTACAAATAGAGTTTTAAAATATTAATAGAACTCAGCGAGCGACGGTTGGGAAATCCTCCAGCTCAACTGTTCTGAGAAGCTTAATATTTAGCGACACCTAGTGGTGTCTGATATGAAAACCTTTATGGGGGTTCTTTTGAGGATGGTAAAACAATGAATTCACCAAACTTGCCTACTGGCTGGCACATAGAGCTTGGGGGTTGGTTTTTTTTAAGTGAACTCTCATTCACTTGCCCAATCCCCATGGACCAGGATCTGAAGAATCACATGCGATGGCAGAATATGGTAACAAGAGTCACGGAGAACAGACTGCCTTCAGGCCTGTTGTATTTTTCATTTTTATTTAAATTGGTGCTAACATAAGCCTGCTTTCTTAAAACACAGTAAATGGCTGCAGCAGCAAAAACACGGCATTTGCACGCCAACAATCTAAGACGCCGCCTGGTATAGGCCGGATGTTAAAGAGACAGTGGCACCAAAGAATAACCTCATTCAAAGAATGAAAAGCATATTCCATTTTAAAATAATGACTTTTAAAAGATGCTTTTATCCCAAACTAGTAGCCTTTCTCCCTTTTATCCAAGGACTGACTGTGCTTTTATATTATATCATCCAAACCTGGCTGGCGAAAACTCTTACAGTGAAGTAGCAAGACAATACCTTTCCAATGTGCCTTCGAAAGCTCCAGGAGTCCATATGACCACACACTTCAGTTTCTGAGACACTCTTTCTGAGGAGGCTTTTATTATTAAAGAGGCAGTAAAGATCTCTGAGTAAACTGTTAGTAAAGGAACGAAGGTCATGGAGTAGACAGAGAATAACACTCAGATGGGACTTGCTTCAAGTGCAAGAAAATAGCAATTTCTTACTTCCTATCTTTACCTCCATTTGAAATTTCCCTGGAATTTTGCCTAAGTATTCATTCTTTTTCACTCAGCAAATAATTCAAGACCAAGATCAGTAAAGTAGAGAAATGAGACCTTTATGAGACTTTGTTTTAATCATTGAAATTATTGGATGAGGTGTCTTTTGATCCTAAATTAAAATTATAACTTGAGCTTGAATAAGCGGATAATGCTGCAGTCCCTTCCTTGCATCACACCCAATTCGATGTGGACACCTCAGAAGATGCCTTGTCCTAGATGTCATCCAGGTTGATTCAGGTTCTCAAGAGAGTCCCCTGGTGTTCAGAAGCGGTATCTGCATCAAGTGGAGCTCCCTGCTGATAGATGCAGACTACAGCCAAGCTCTAAGAAAGACCTGGAAGATTCCGTGCCAGGAGCATGAGTGGAAGGGAAGAGAAGTCATGGCAGGAGGCACACTCAGATGGGGGCCAGTCTCCAGCACACTCCCCACCAGGGCCAGCAGCCTCACCAGAACTCACGGATGGATAGATTGCTACCCACAGAGTTCGGGAGGACAAACGAAATTATGTCTTTACCTGTCAGTGAGCATCTTCCTCCCAAACTGGGCTCCATGGCTCTTATAGCTATTAGGAAAAGCAGCCTAAGAAATGGCCAGCTATTGTATGAAATATTTACATGCCTTGCTCCATGAGTCCATTCATGTATGGGCTTGAATGCTTCCTCCTCAAAATGGCCTTTCCTGACTATCTATCTCAAATACACCACCCTGTTCTGCTTATTGCTGGAGCCCTCTCCCACTCATATTCCTGGCTGCCACTGGACTTCCCACTCCCTCTCCTTCCATCCCCTCTGCATCCAAGCCATCAGCAGGACCTGACGATTCTTCCTTCTGAATCTCCCTCCGCTGTGTCCTCTCTGCTACGGACCCTCCATCCACTCCTTAGTTCAGGCTCACATTGCCTTTTATTCCCCACTTGGCTACTGAGAGAACCTCCCTTTTATGGCTAAGTACTATTTCATTTTATAAAGGTATCACATCTTCTTTATCCACTCCTCTATCAATGGACATTTAGGTTGTTTTTATGCCCTGACTGTTATAAACCGTGCTGCAGTGGACATACATGTATCTTTCTGAATTGTGGTTTTCTCAGGGTACACGGACAGAGGAGCCTGGCGGGCTACAGTCCACGGAGTCACCAAGCGTTAGACATAACTTAGCAACTAAACAACAACAAATACCCTGTAGTGGGATTGCTGGGTCATATGGTAGTTTAAGGAACCTCCACACTGTTCTCCATAGCGACTTATCAATGTATATTCCTCCCAACAGTGTAGATGTTGTTGTTGTGACTAAACAACAAGATGGGTGGGGCGGGGGTGGGGTGGGAGAGAGGTCCAAGATGGAAGGGATGTACGTGTACACTCAGCTGGTTCACTTTGTTGTACAACAGAAACTAACCGGCACTCTAAAGCAGTTATACGCCAGTGTTTAAAAATTAAACAGACAAACGAACCTCCCTGCCTTCAAGGTCGCCTCCTCCAGTTTGTCCTCCATACCAAGTCAGAAGAGACTTTCTACTCCTCCCCCCGTGGCCCGCCTACCTACTTCACTTCCTAAGTCCTGACATGGACAGGAAGACGTCCAAATTCCCCTAGGACCTGAATCCTTGGCCCTCATCCCTTGCCATCCCCCAAATGTACGCCATTTCATGCACACACAGGTCGTGGAACGTTCCACCACCTTCCATGGCTCTGTACCATTTCCCATGCTGCTCCTTCTACTAGGACGCCCCATCTTCCCAGATAGCGACCCTGCTCCTCAGCCTCCTTCCCTACAGATTTAGTTGTTCCCTCCTTTGAGTCATCATAGAACTTTGCTTCATCTCTTCAATAACTCACTCGTATGTTTCTCACAACAGTTTTGTTCACCTATAGGTCTCCTCCAGTAGACTGTGAGATCCTCAAGAGATAGGGCACTATTTGTATTATTCTTTGTATCTCCAGCATTTAGCATAGTGCCAGACACAGATTTGATGGTCAAAAAGTGTTGGTTGAATGGATAAAAATTGTAAGGTATCAATTAAATCAACAATATGGAGAGATTTTTTTCAGCACCAGAGCATCTAAGAACTGTCTCTCCTCTTTGCTGCCCCACAGTCTTCACTATTTGCTGCAGTTCGTCGGGTCAGAAAGAGTCAGACATGACCTAGTGGCTGAACAACAACAAGTCTTCACTGTTCAAGTGTCTCTTCCCTATTTGCCTTTCTCCCTCAGAGAATTCTGATTTCCCTCAAGGAAATACTTTCTCCTCCAGATAGCCCATAAGGGAAATTTGATCTCATTCCCAGGTTCACAATGTCCCAAAGGTAATCTCATTTCCATCCTTTTCCGGTGATTGGTTCCACAAGAGCATATCACCAAATTCAGACCTAGGAAACATAAGAAAAGACTTGCGGGGGCTGGGTGCAGCTTCTCAAGCTTCCAGAAGCAGCTATTGCTATCTTTCTCTAGACATAGATGAGTGCTACATGCCCAAGAAGAAGACTACCCACAGAGGCCAGCAAAGCCAAGAGTATCTCAGGAAATGGGGCAAGAGCCCCTAGATTAAGCCAGCACTGAAGCCTGCTCTATCTCTGGACTTCCAGTCATGTAGTCCAATAAACATAAACATCCATTTGACCACAGTGTGGTAGAAAGGATTTTCCAGGGAAATAGAACCCATTGGAGATGTGTGAGTGTTTAGATATACTGGTTTATAGATAGATAATTAGGTAGGTAGATAGATGGATAGATTAATTTTAAGGAATTGGCTCACACAATTATGGAGATTCAAATCCAAAATCTACAGGGTAGATTAGCAGGCTGGAGACCCAGGAAAGAGTTGATGTTGCAGCTCAGATCCAAAGGCAGCCTGGAGCACAATTCTTTCTTCCTCTGGGAACAGTGCATGTGTACATGCCCATTAGTGAGAAAATGAGAAAATACATTAGTGAAGTCACTCAGTCGTGTCCGACTCTTTGCGACCCCATGGACTGTAGCCCACCAGACTCCTTGGTCCATGGGATTTTCCAGGCATGAATACTGGAGTGGGTTGCCATGCCCTTCTCCAGGGGATCTTCCCAACCCAGGGATCGAACCTGGGTCTCCCGCATTGTAGACAGATGCTTTACTGTCTGAGCTACCAGGGAAGCCCCAGTGGTGTCCAAATTTTTGCGACCTTATGTAATGTAGCCCACCAGGCTCCTCTGTCAATGGGATTCTCCAGGTGAGAATATTGTAGATGTTTGCCAAGCCCTCCTCTGGGGGTTTTCTCAACCCAAGGATTGAACCAGAGTCTCTTATGTCCCCTGCATTGGCAGATGAATTCTTTACCACTAGCACCACCTGGGAAGTCCCTGGGAAGAGCAGTCTTTTCCTTAAGTTGTTTAACTGATAGGATGAGGCCCACCCACATTATGGAGGGTAATCTGCTTTACTCAAAGTGTACTGATTTAAATGTCTGTCTCATCCAGGAAATACCTTCACAGCAACATCCACATATGTTTGACCAAACCTCTGGGTACCAAGACCTAGACAAGTTGACACATAAAATTAACCATCACACAGTCTCTGTCCTGTGTATTATAAGTCTGACGATGGCTTCCCTGGTGGGTCAGATGGTAAAGAATCTACTTGCAATGCAGGAGAAGTAGGTTCAATCCCTGTGTTGGGAAGATCCCCTGGAGAAGGTAATGGCTACCCACTCCAGTATTGCTGCCTGGAAAATTCCCTGGACAGCAGAGCCTGGCAGGCTACAGTCCACAAGGTCACAAAGAGTTGGACACAAATGAGCAACTAACACTTTCACTTGTCCTTAATTTATTTATTTTCTGCAGTGGTGCTATGCCTATGTTGTTATTCAGTCGCTCAGTCATGTCTGACTCTTTGCAGGCCTGTGGAATGCACATGCCAGGTTTTCCTGTTGTTCACTATCTCCCAGAGTTTGCTCAGATTCGTGTTCACTGAGTCAGTGATGCTATCTAACCAACTCTTCCTCTGCCACCCTCATATCTCACAGATTACCTAACAATGTGTCTGTATGTCACAGTGTGTGAATTCTCACTTGGAGGAAGCAGAAACGAGGTTGGAGTGAGAACTCCAGAGGGAGAGCGATCATGAGCCATTGACCATGACTGGTGGCGTGAATGCATTGACTGAGTAGAAACTCTCCACACTTCATCCTGGAGATCAGCTTCTCACAACCCACAAAGTAATAATGATGAAGCTCTGTCTCCTTGGGAAACTCGGACACCTGAACATATATTTTCAGCTCTTTATCATTTTATATCCTTTCCAAAGTGAAAAAGGAATAAAAACATAAATGGAGTAAGAGAAAATATGGAGAGTCAAAATCATGAGAGTTAATAACTTGCTTTCCTGATGCATTTGGAAATACCATTATCTTTAAAGCTTTTATAAATTTTTCATCTAATTCAAAATTAGCCTCCACACTGAAGTTCTCCAAGCAGGAACGCCTTAATTTAAATGGTCACCCATGTAGTAGAACAGACACCTTACCCATTACCACCCCATCCCCATGCTGGATCTGAAGCGTGCTCATTACTCAAGCACGCTTTTGGCCAACATTACTCGAGTTTCATTTGGAAGCTGGCAGAATGCTAGAGCTGCCTAGTATATGGAGAGTTCAGAACAAGGGGCTTTCTAATTTCAAAATGCTTCTCATTTAATTTCAAAGCACCATCCACATACTTGTCATCACTAATTTTATGTGACTTGGCTAGGCCACAGTGTCCATCTATTTGGTCAACCACTATGCTGGCTGTTTCTATGAGGGTATTTGAATGGGGAGGGGATGATTTTAACGTTTAAACAGGTAGACATTGAGTAAAGCAGGTTGCTCTCCCTGGTGTGGGTGGGCCTTATCTGTTCCATTGAAGGCTTGAAT
Source organism: Cervus canadensis (assembly GCF_019320065.1). NCBI lineage: Eukaryota > Metazoa > Chordata > Mammalia > Artiodactyla > Cervidae > Cervus > Cervus canadensis. The sequence continues at coordinate 12,692,047 of NC_057401.1, forward strand.
AAAACAAAAGGACTGACCTCTTCCCAACAAGAGGGAATTCTGCCAGCAGTCAGCCTTTGGACTTTATCAGCAACTTGGCCTTTCCTCCTGGTCTCCAGCCCTCTGGCCCATGCTACAGATTCTGGGCTTGCCAGCCTTCTTAATTGTGGAATACAGACACACACCTTATTGGTTCTATTTCTATAGAGTTTTACTACAACACTCAAGGTGATTCTTGAAGCATAAAATGTCACAGGTCTCATTAAAAATAACATGAGGCACAGAAGAAGAGGCTGGCAGATAGAACGGAAGAGGGTTTTCAGAAATCATGGATCAGAGCTCAGCCTCAGATAAGAGAGAGAATTGAAAGAGGCCAAGAAAAAGAGAAACGGCATGGGGAAAAGAGAAGAGGCACTCAAAAATAGTCAACAACAGCTTCTAGATACCGAGCTCTGCCTCTCTACCAGACTCGGCCTGTTTCAGCCTCTTTGCTGCTCTCAACCACACCCTATCCTGGTCTGCGGAGGAGAGAACAGAAGGACCCTGAGCCCCAGCAGAACATGCCCCCCACTTGCTCCCTCACTTCCGGGCCCCTGTGGAATGCTCTCCACCCCGCTCACGTCCTCCCACTCAGACCCTTGTCCAGCAGCTTCAGCTCCTTCAGGTCTCAACCTGCATGTCATGAACCCCCTCGTTTGTAACCATCTGCTTATTTCTGTCTCTGCTGGCCATGCTGGGTGGGGGGCACATAGCGCCCAGCACCAGATGTTTGCTGAATGAATGAATGGGAAAGACCCAAGGGAGGAAGTAGTCCTGGGAGGGGAAGCAAAGGGGCACAGAGCGCAAGCTGGCCGGTCCAGCCCCTGCACGCGGCAGGTGAGCACACTTACAGAGGCAGCCTCGTCACCCTCGCCCCTTCCCACTGCCCCCAGGGATGCGAGAATCTCGACATCTGCAGACAGGCACCAGCCCTTTGGCAAATTATACCAAAGCCAGGCCTCTGTGCTTTTGCTGAGTCGTGCTCACACCAAAACCAGAAAATATCCTTGCCTCGTCAGGCACGGATACACCCAGGGGCTGTCAAGGCACCTGAGTGCCTGAGACGGCTGGCTCTGTCCTGGAGGGTGGGGGGGAGAGGGGCAAGCAAGCGAAGCAAGCGGCTGCCCTTGCCCCTCACCTACAGGGGTCATCCATGTACGACTGCCTTGGATCCTATCAACTCCTCCCCAACCTTCGAACACAGACCTCTTCATTCACTATCCATGGTTTTGCATGTTTCTAGAGCAAAGAAGTGGAGAAGGCAATGGCAACCCACTCCAGTACTCTTGCCTGGAAAAATCCTATGGATGAAGGAGCCTGGTAGGCTGCAGTCCATGGGGTCGCTAGGAGTCAGACACGGCTGAGCGACTTCACTTTCACTTTTCACTTTCATGCACTGGAGAAGGAAATGGCAACCCACTCCAGTGTTCTTGCCTGGAGAATCCCAGCGGCAGCGGAGCCTGATGGGCTGCCGTCTATGGGGTAGCGCAGAGTCGGACACGGCTGAAGTGACTTAGCAGCAGCAGCAGAGCAAAGAAGAGGTTATATAAATCCAAAATCCTTCACACCATAAACTAACAAGCATTGACTAGGTAGCACCTACAGAGTCTGCAGAAACATGGGGACCGTACAGCACAAAAAAATGATCCAGGGCCATCTCTCAGTGTGTATACTCACTCCAGCAAAGGCCCATTTCTTGCCTTGATTTTCTTATGGTTCATCTGTCACTTAATTCTGATGCCCACCCAGGCATTAAATGGATTTTAGGCGTTTTAACCTAAATCCCTCTGCCATCTCATTCATTAGACCCAGAAACCAGAAGCAGAGTGGGGCTTGGTAAATATTTTCCACAAAGGGCATGGGCTGCCACCTGCATACCTGTGGGGGATGCTGAGGCCCGCCTGGTCTGCAGGAGGTGGGAACCTTGGCCCTCCTGCTGGGCATCCCCATGACTCCTCGCCTTTCCAAGGTGAAAAAAGCTGAGCGTGGGCTTTTTAGCAATTAGGGTTTGCTGCCCTTCTTGTTGGAGAGTGCCATGTTTGAACTGACTGCCTGGCACATGTAGGAGTGGACAAGGAGAGGAAGGTGGAGCCTTGCTCCTCTCACTTCTGCGTGAACCTGACGGCGGCCCTGGGCGGGCTGGGTGCTCAAGCCAACGTGGGGAGGCCTCCTGCACATCATCCTAACGATCAATATCTCCAGGATTTCAGCTCACCTATTGATGAAATGGATTTTTTTCACTTTAAAAAAAAAAAAGCCAGGCTTGACTTAGAAGCATGAATCATTTTCTTTCCAAAGAGCTCAAAGAAGATGGGTGTTAACTCTTACTGAGTCATCACTATTAGCATCTGGGGTTGTAACAGACACTTTGGTGCATGTTTGCCTCCTTCAGCTTTCACAGTAACTTTACAAGGTAGACCATAGGTGTGAGGCAGAAAACGGGACTCAAGGTAGGTAACTAACTCATTCAAGGATCCACAGGAGGGCGGCCTGGATATGCCCCAGCAAGCCCAGCAAAGAACCAGTTTGGAACCTTGAAATACGAACCTTCTAAAGAGGTGTGTGTGTGTGTGTGTGTGTGTGTGTGTGTGTGTGTACACATGTACACATACACATACATAGTATGTATATACATATACACATATCTACATATATAAACACATGGATACACATATCTACATATATAAACACATACAGACTTATAGACAGTCAGCCCTCCATATCCTGGAGGATTGACATCCACAAATTCAAACAACCTCAGTGAAAAATATTCAGGGGAGGGGGAGGAAGTCCAGAAAATTCCAAAAACTAAACTTGAGGGCAGCTATTTACACAATATTTTCATCATATTTACAACTATTTACATAACATTTGGACAAACGTGGACAAAATGTGGTCCACTGGACAAGGGAACAACAAACCACTTCAGTATTCTTGCCTTCAGAACCCCATGAACAGTATGAAAAAGCAAAAAGATAGGATACTGAAAGAGGAACTCCCCAGGTTGGTTGGTGCCCAATATGCTACTGGAGATCAGTGGAGATATAACTCCAGAAAGAAAGAAGGGACGGAGCCAAAGCAAAAACAACACCCAGATGTGGACATGACTGGTGATGGAAGCAAGGTCCGATGCTGTAAAGAGCAATATTGCATAGGAACCTGGAATGTTAGGTCCATGAATCATGGCAATTTGGAAGTGGTCAAACAGGAGATCGCGAGAGTGAATGTCGACATTCTAGGAATCAGTGAATGAGAATGGACTGGAATGAGTGAATTTAACTCAGATGACCATTATATCTACTACTGTGGGCAGGAACCCCTTAGAAGAAATGGAGTAGCCATCATAGTCAACAAAAGAGTCCGAAATGCAGTACTTGGATGCAATCTCAAAAAGGACAGAATGATCTCTGTTTGTTTCCAAGGCAAACCATTCAATATCACAGTAATCCAAATCTATGCCCCAACCAGTAATGCTGAAAAAGCTGAAGTTGAATGGTTCTATGAAGACCTACAAGACCTTTCAGAACCAACACCCAAAACAGATGTCCCTTTCATTATAGGGGACTGGAATGCAAAAGTAGGAAATCAAGAAACACCTGGAGTAACAGGCAAAGTTGGTCTTGGAGTATGGAATGAAGCAGGGCAAAGACTAATAGAGTTTTGCCAAGAGAATGCACTGGTCATAGCAAACACCCTCTTCCAACAACACAAGAGAAGACTCTACACATGGACATCACCAGATGGCCAATACCGAAATCAGATTGATTTATTCTTTGCAGCCAAAGATAGGAAAGCTCTATACAGTCAGCAAAAACAAGACCAGGAGCTGACTGTGGCTCAGATCATGAACTCCTTATTGCCAAATTCAGACTTAAATTGAAGAAAGTGGAAAAACTGGTCATACCATTCAGGTATGACCTAAATCAAATTCCTTATGATTATACGATTATAGTGGAAGTGAGAAATAGATTTAAGGGACTAGATCTGATAGACAGAGTGCCTGATGAACTATGGACAGAGGTTCATGACATTGTACAGGAGACAGGAATCAAGACCACCCCCAAGAAAAAGAAATGCAAAAACGCAACATGGCTGTCTGAGGAGGCCTTACAAATAGCTGTGAAAAGAAGAGAAGCTTAAGTCAAAGGAGAAAAGGAAAGATATACCCATTTGAATGCAGAGTTCCAAAGAATAGCAAGGAGAGATAAGAAAGCCATCCTCAGTAATCAATGCAAAGAAACAGAGGAAAACAATAGAATGGGAAAAACTAGAGATCTCTTCAAGAAAATTAGACATACCAAGGGAAAATTTCATGCAAAGATGGGCTCAGAAAGGACAGAAATGGTATGGACCTAACAGAATCAGAAGATATTAAGAGGTGGCTAGAATACACAGAAGAACTGTACAAAAAATATCTTCATGACCCAGATAATCACAATGGTGTGATCACTCACCTAGAGCCAGACATCCTGGAATGTGAAGTCAAGTGGGCCTTAGGAAGCATCACTATGAACAAAGCTAGTGGAGGTGATGGAATTCCCGTTGAGCTATGTCAAATCCTAAAAGATGATGCTGTGAAAGTGCTGCACTCAATATGCCAGCAAATTAGGAAAACTCAGCAGTGGCCACAGGACTGGAAAAGGTCAGTTTTCACTCCAATCCCAAAGAAAGGTAATGCCAAAGAATGCTCAAACTACCACACAATTGCACTCATCTCACATGCTAGTAAAGTAATGCTCAAAATTCTCCAAGCCAGGCTTCAACAGTACATGAACCGTGAACTTCCAAATGTTCAAGCTGGATTTAGAAAAGGCAGAGGAACCAGAGATCAAATTGCCAACATCTGCTGGATCATTGAAAAAGCAAGTGAGTTCCAGAAAAACATCTATTTCTGCTTTATTGACTATGCCAAACCCTTTGACTGTGTGGACCACAGCAAACTCTGGAAAATTCTTAATGAGATGGAAATACCAGACCACCTGACCTGCCTCTTGAGAAATCTGTATGCAGGTCAAGAAGCAACAGTTAGAGAAACACTGGGCTAGATGAAGCACAAGCTGGAATCAAGATTGCCGGGAGAAATATCAATAACCTCAGACATGCAGATGACATCACTCTTACGGCAGAAAGTGAAGAAGAACTAAAGAGCCTCTTGATGAAAGTGAAAGAGGAATTTAGAAAAGTTGGCTTAAAGCTCAACATTCAGAAAACTAAGATCATGGCATCTGGTCCCATCACTTCATGGGAAATAAATGGGGAAACAGTGGAAACAGTGGCTGACTTTACTTTTCGGGGCTCCAGAATCACTGCAGGTGGTGACTACAGCTATGAAATTAAAAGACGCTTACTCCTTGGAAGGAAAGTTATGACCAAACTAGACAGCATGTTAAAAATCAGAGACATTACTTTGCTAACCAAGGTCCATCTATTCAAGGCTATAGTTTTTCCAGTAGTCATGTATGGATGTGAGAGTTGGACTTTGAAGAGAGCTGAGCACCAAAGAATTGATGCTTTTGAACTGTGGTGTTGAAGAAGACTCTTGAGAGTCCCTTGGACTGCAAGGAGATCCAACCACTCCATCCTAAAGGAGATCAGTCCTGAATATTCATTGGAAGGACTGATGCTGAAGCTGAAACTCCAGTACTTTGGCCACCTCATGCGAAGAGTTGACTCTTTGGAAAAGACCCTGATGCTGGGAGGGATTGGGGGCAGGAGGAGAAGGGGACGACAGAGGATGAGATGGCTGGATGGCATCACTGACTTGATGGACATAAGTTTGAGTAAACTCTGGGAGTTGGTAATGGACAGGGAGGTCTGGTGTGCCGCGATTCATGGGGTCACAAAGAGTCAGACACGACTGAGCGACTGAACTGAATTGAACTGATACCCCAAAGTCAGTCCTTTGTGGTCCTTTTTGAATTTGTCAAAATCAGTCCCCTGCAAGCTACAGAGCGGCTGCTTTTTATGCACTTTTCTTTCTCAAAAGATAAGGAAGGAAACAGGAAAGCCTGTAGAACAAGAGATTGTGGCCCCGTCTATCTCTTTTCTCCGATGCGTCATCCTCCTCATACCACTTCTGTCTGAAGATTTCCAAAGCTCTTTGGAACAATTTGTGTAGGGCTCAGAGGTCGAAATCCCTCCTCACCTGTGGCCAGCATGACAAATCCACTGCTGACAAGGATGAACGCCAGCACAGCCGTGCCCTGCCTGCTCGCCTTCGTGCTAAAGTCAGTCTGGTCCTCACACTCTGAGTCTGGAGAACAGCAAACAATTTCACACTTCCTTGCAACACTGGCTGGAATGATGCCAAACATAAGATCCCTGAGTGCTCCAATGTGGCTTCTATTTTAGAAATAGAAATTTAGACCCAAGAGGATCCCTTTTATCACCTGACAGTAACGGGACAACTCAGGAGAAGAATATTGAATAGATAGCAAAGGAACAAACCTCCCTTCGTCTTGTACAGCCGGTGGATGCAACGTCTTGAGTCCAATCCTAAAACTTTCTGTCTTCTCCTTGTGGCACAAGTGCCCCTCCTCACCGTCCCACCCTATCATGGACATGCCACTGCCCACAGGAATAGGCAGGCACTCCACCAAGAAGAAGAGGGCTTTTTAGTGCCTGAAAGTTGAGTAATGGACTGTAATGGACTTTCCTGAGAAGGAAGACACCATTAGGAGCTTAACACCTTCCTAAGAAAGTCGCATAGACAGGTTCCTAGAACTTCCACACCACGTGCCTATGTTAACCTACCTTCCCAGAGTCTGCTTCCTAACTTTTGAAAAAAACAAGATGCCTAAGAGTGAAGAAGTTTTCAGTCTGCAGGCTTCCCCTTCCTCTCATAGAAAGAAAGGACAAAGGAAGGTGATGTGTGCCTACCACAAGGGAAGGTAAAAATTCCAGTTTGGCAGAGAAGAACTGATGAGAAGGTCCATGGAATTGGCTTGAGGTCTAATTACAAGTGGACTGAATGCATACAGATGACAAATGACAAGTATGCACCATTTTAGGGGAAAACCCATCCAATAAATATTTTATTATGAGTCTAAATATATCACATTAGGATGGTTTCTGCCATTAGGGTGATATCATCTGCACATCCGAGGTTGTTGATATTTCTCCCAGCAATCTTGATTCCAGCTTGTGATTCATCCATCCCACCATTTCGAATGATGCACTCTGCATATAAGTCAGAAAATCTGGGAGATTATATACAGCCTTGATGTACTCCTTTCCCAATTTGGGACCAGTCCATTGTTCCATGTCCAGTTCTAACTGTTGTTTCTTGACCTGTATACAGGTTTCTCAGGAGGCAAGTAAGGTGGTTGGGTATTCCTATCTCTTTAAGAATTTTCCACAGTTTGTTGTGATCCACACAGTCAAAGACTTTAATATAGTCAATGAAGCAGATGTTTTCCTGGCATTCCTTTGCTTTTTCTATGATCCAACAGATGTTGACAAATTGATCTCTGGTTCGTCTGCCCTTTATAAATCCAGCTTGTACATCTGGAACTAGGACTAGGCTGGTGGTAATAGCTGATCAATGGTTTGAAGAGAAAGGCAGCTTACCTAGGCAGTTTATCTAAGCAAGTCACAGGCTGAGTCCCATAGAAATCCAACTTATTGTTTTATAGACATATTGCACTTATTTTACACTGAAAATAAAATTTTATTACAAATGAAGTGTTGATAATATTTTCCAATTTATAGGCTCTGATATGCAATTTTGAAACATGACTTAAAATAAATACAAACACCTATTTTAAATAGATATATACACTGTTTGTATTTAAAATAAATGATAGAATTGTCCATCATGGCAAGAAGGAGTATTTTATCACTGATATTGTTTAGGATACTGGTGTAAATATAATAAAAACCAGACTGGCTTTTAGCCAGTTTTACTATTGATCTCAATGCTATGGTTTTTCCAGTAGTCATGTATGGATGTGAGAATTGGACTATAAAGAAAGCTGAGTGCCGAAAAATTGATGCTTTTGAACTGTGGTGTTGGAGAAGACTCTTGAGAGTCCCTTGGACTGCAAGGAGATCCAAGCAGTCCATCCTAAAGGAGATCAGTCCTGGGTGTTCATTGGAGGGACTGATCTTGAAGGTGAAACTCCAATACTTTGGCCACCTAATAAGGAGTCCTGACTCATTTGAAAAGACCCTGATGTCGGGAAAGATTGAGGGCAGGAGGAGAAGGGGACGACAGAGGATGGGATGGTTGGATGGCATCACCGACTCGATGGTCATGGGTTTGGGTGGACTCCGGGAGTTGGTGATGGACAGGGAGGCCTGGCGTGCTGCGGTTCATGGGGTCGCAGAGTCGGACATGACTGAGCGACTGAACTGAACTGACTACTGATCTCAAGCCTCTCTTCTGCTTGTCTCTGGAGCAGAGAGTTTCCCACCCTTGGGGTATCACAGTCTTAGTAACTGCCTCAAGTCCTTTTCAGAATGAAGCAAGGATGAATACTAATATACCTAGGAACTAAATATACCTAGAAGATATATTTAGAAATTTCAGAATACCATTGCCTTTAGAAAATCCCATTAAAACCATGTAACAACTGTTACAATCACTGCTTGATCATCTTTCCATTTCTTAATTTGCTTTAGGAAGATGTAGTTAACTCGCCTCTAACTCAAGATCAAACATCTAAGCTTTCTTAGAAATCTGACAGAGCCCCCCTGCAGCCTTTCACTTTACACTTTGGGAGATTGCCCCATCCCAGCCCCCAACAGATTCTGTGAGTATAAAGACCTGTGTAATAGATTTTAACCCCAACAAAGATAGTAAGAACCTCTCACTAATCTTTAGGCCCTTATCAAAGGCTGCAAATTCAAATGTACAGGGCCAGACAAGTAACGCAAATAAGTAAAACAATCAGGGACTGCTGGGACCACATAAACTGGAGACCTGGAGAAGGTATGCAATTCAAAACGTTCTGCACCAGGCCAGATCACAAGCACATTGGGGGGGGGGGGGGCGATGGTGTTTTGGAGTTTCTTTTTGGAAACTTTATTTACTTTTAAGATTTATTTTAGGTCATTTTAATAATATTTCCATGGAGGCTGGAAAAAAGATACATAGATATAGATTAGATATAGATATCAGAGTAACCTTTATTACTGATGTTGTTCAGATTCTCTTTCTACTTCAGACATTATTTGCTTTGTATATTTTGAAACAATGTTATTTGGTTCATAAGAGTTTATAATGATTATATAGTTTTGAAAATTATTCATTTTACCAACATAAAGGTCCCATAATCTTACTTAATGTGTTCCTTATTCTACCTTTTCATATTTACATTATCCCTTTTTATTCATTTTCTAATATACTGACACCTTTTACTTTAAACATTTGCTTCACTTTGTTTTGGGTCTACTCCTTTTCAACAACATAAAATTGGATTCTGTTTCTTGACTCCATGTGAGACTCTACTTCTTTTAATAAGGATGATATTTTATCCCTTTTTATATTTATTGCAACTGATCTGGTTGTTTGTAGTTTTATCACAGCATTCTATGCTTTCTTGATGCTAATTTAGTTTTATGTTTTTTACTATGTGGATTCTTTTTGTTTTATGTTTGTTTAGGTGATTTTGATTTATTTTCTTTAGGGTTCTTGAAATTCATTTGCTTTTTATTATGCTAAATAATTCTTCTGTATATAATACTTTAGCTTCTATTTCCCTGTCAGAACCAAGAAAATATTATAGTTCTTAGTCGCCCCATTTGACGTAAGAAATTAAACACATTTCTTCTTCTTCTCTGTTCACTCTCAGGTTTTTTGTTCATAAAATTCAGATTACTATTAATTTCATATTACATATTCTCTTTAAGGAGGACCATGGGGCATTTGCACTCAGCTTTTTTCACATCAGTTCTGCTTTTCCTGGCTTCAATGTAGTAATTGTTAATTCCACAATTGTGTTCTTGCTGTGAGCAATCCTCTCTCAATTCATTTAACTTCCTTTTTATCTTAACCAACTGCCTTTTCAGTTCAGCTCTTTTTTACTTCTGGCTTTCTCTCCTGATAGAGGTCATGTCTTCTTGAATGTCAAAAAGTCCTGTGAAATTTTCTTCTGGGTTCTGTGGGAGATGATATTTAAAGGTATGCTTTTCCCTCTCAGTTGCCCAGATCCTTTCCTTCCCTTTGCTCTGCACAATCTTTTCACATGCCCCATGTTACTGTTTTCTCTTCTTTGAATGAAGCATCCAGCTAGCCTCAGAGTTTGTCAACAAAGAGTGTGATATGCAGTCTCCCGGGGTAATACATTCCCTGTTTTGTGTGGGTTTCCATAATGATCTTTGATTTGCTGCAGAGGTATCTACTTCCTATCTCTTTTTTCTTTTTCTCTCTCCCTTGAACCAAGGGAATACAAGAGAGACTGGAATTCCTAGCATGTGCTGCTGCTAAACTAGTGCTTTATTCATGAAACTACATCTCCCAAAATATATAGTGCTATTGCACACAAGTGTGTGCATGCACACACACACACACACACACACACACACACACACACGCACCTCATGCCCAGTTCACTTCTGAGATTTTAAGTTTCTTCCTAGATGGAGAAAATTGGAAAAACAATACACTCTTCTGGCCTCCAAGAGGGGGACCCAAGAAGTACAACTGATTATTTTCAAATTATAAGTTCTTGTATTAAGAGGACAAATGTGGTGGGATATGCAATATCTCTTGACTTTTTTCAGGAAGTCTGCTTTGAAAATAAATCTGAAGCTTGACTAGTTCTCCTAGTTCAACTCCATCTGCTTCATAATTATTGTCAGTCCATCCCAGATTGTCATTGGGATGGTGATATGACTGGTCATCTCATACTGGATCTTTGTGGATATTTTAGTAAGGAATAAACCAGAATTCTAACTATTTATACACCTCCTGCCAGCCTCTGCTCCTGAAAGGTAGGGGGGCTGTCTTCCTTTCAATATCAAGAGCCAAGGCTTTTCACACACACACTCATACAAGCACACACATACATGCATACACACACAAAAAAACATACCATGGCTGCCAAACTGTTTAAGATTCTCTTCCATCTAATTTTGATGTCAATGATGCAAAAAATCTCTGGAAATCCATCAAAGATGCTCCTGCCAAAAAAAGAAACAAGCAAACTCTGGAAATCACTAAAGCAGTATCTGCCATCCGGTGCTTAAATTTACTCTTATATCAGTTAATTGATAAAAGAAAAAAGGATGATTCAATGTCTATTTTGCTTCCATCCTTTGCATAAAAGAAATCACCTTCATGTTGGAAAGGAGAGGAAAGCGTGATTACCAACCTGAATTTTAATAGACATAAACACTTAAGACAGTGCCTGCAACATAATAAATACTCAACACATGTCAAAATTTCCCCTTTTTTGAAATAGAAATTTTAAAAGGTGCTGGATGACTGAAATGGGAAAATCACCAATTTTCAAAAAAGGGAATAAGATGTAGTATGAAAAAGAATACTTCAATGGATGTGACATCAATTCCTGGTCAAATACAGGAACAAAATATTTAGAGATTGATTGTGAGTGGTTTGGAAAGGAAGATGAAATTATTGAAAATAATGAGTTCCAAATGATGAAGTCTGGCTAAACTTACCTGATTTCCTTTGTTTTAGTCACTGAATGGTTTTTGTTATAGGAATACAGTTGATGGAAAATATCCATATTTTGGTAAAACATTGGAAAAATAGAAAAAAAACTTCTATATCACAGCTGCCATCCATATGTTGGGAAGTTCACAGAGCAATGCCTAATTTAGAGTTCAGTCTACAGGGCAAGGAAATACAGCCGCTGAAACTTGCATTCCGTGTACTATTCTGCTCCTTCTGTCGGCACAGGATATGGATGTTGGCAGATGGTCTTTCCCACAGGCCAAGTCATGGTCTTGGTATATTAAAAACTCATCCCTACACCTCCCTTGAGGATGGTAGACTGCCATCAAATGTTGTGTGCTCCAGAACACGAGATCATATGGTTACCACCATAGCCAGATGCTTAGTAAGTGGTGCTAAAATGCAGACAGTTGAAAGAGATGCCTCGCTTGCTGCTGAGGGCTTCATCTTGCCAAAAATCACTGCTTGCCCTAGAAAGCCCAGAGAAAGATGGCAAAGCCAGGGCAGGGACTAACACTGATAGCAGAGGGAAGGGGTGAGCTGAGAAGCCATCAGAGTCAAACTCAGCTGAGCCATCAGCCGTGGAGATCCAAATTACCCTGAGGTCCATGTGTGTTCAGTGACTCATTGTGGGGAGGGGAAAGCAACAGGAAAAATCTAATTAAAAGCCCCAGAGCCTGCCTAACCTCGACATCCTCCCAGGAACCACTGAAGGTCTCACGAGCCCTTCTCTCAGGGCTGTGGGTTCCGTGGCCCAGACAGGAGCAGCGCACCCCCTGCAGCTCTTGTCTTGTTCCTCAGGCCCCTGCCTCCTCCTCAAGCAGCAGCAGTGACACGCCCTGGCCTGGTGGTTCGTCCAGCCTCTGTCACAGATGGCTAATTCTGTCATCCTTCCTTCCCTCCCTCCTTCCTCCCTTCTTTTCCTTTATTTTACTCAATTTTAGGGGTAGAGAAGGGAAACAGATGCCCAGCCATTTGGCCAACTGAACAATCTAAGTTGTGGCATATCTTTAAGTACTGCTAATAAAAAAGAATCCAAAGAATTACAGCCTCCTTTATGACAGGTATGATTAAACTGCCTGGGCATGATTTGTCTCTATTATATAACAGCATGAGGAGGGGGAAAAAAAAAAGATTAAACCATCATTATTACTTTTGGGTGAAAAAAAAAAAAAAAACCTTTCCTTGCATACTGAAGACTGCACCTTTGCTCAGAAAAAAATTTGAAATCCATTCATTGTTATGAACAATCAAGGAGCTGGCCACAAAAAGACCATTTAAAAAAGAGTTAATAATTGTGTCTGAAAAAAAGATGATCACTTGCCCTAATGTAGCCTAGGAATCTCTACCACCTGTCAAAACAGCTAAAATGAAACATGGAACTGAGATAAAAGGTCCTTCTGAGGACAGGAAGCCCACAGCAGGGCTCACGGGTTGAGTCAGTGCTGAGTGTCACATGGGAAGGGATACGAGCAGGGCTGTGCAAACACTGTCTTGTTCCAGTTTAGTGTATGTAGCAGGTTGATGCCTGCAGGCTTTATGAAAGCGCGCTCTAGGGCATGGTGCTTCTTGCAATGGAGTCCAGCATGCTATGGCTTCACACTCAGTTCTTGGGGGTGTTGAAATTCTCCCTACCAGTATGCTTTCTTCAGTTAGGAAGAAGGCAGCAGCAGAGCTAATATTCAAGAAGTTTCAAATACTCTGGGTTCTCCGAGGGAGGATGCCCCCATCATCCATTACAAGTGAAGGAGGAGGCATGACTTGCTCATTGAGAAGTTCTCACAGTTCTTTCCCTCCCTCACTCCCCTGAAATACATGACGTATCCTCTCCCCACGTCCTCTCACTCTCTCTGCCTCCCTCCCTCTTTTACTTTGCCTTCAGGTATATATGATATCAGACGTACTCCTAGTGTGTGACATTTCATATGAAAGAAACTAGAGCACTTGGAATTCAGAGAGTATTTTGGTTTGGGCTGGCTGATAAGTTGTTTTAATCAATCTGATTTTATTAGTAATTTATTTCTAATTTCTTATCCATCTATGGAATACAGGTTTAAGAAGACATAACACTACATCATCAACTCCATAAAAATTGAAACTAAGCCCGCTTTCTTAGTGTTCCAGGAAAAGCCTGTACTAGAAGCCTGAGACCTAGTTTCTACTCCTGGTTCTGTAGCTACACAGTTTTGTGAGCCTGGATGAGTTATTTTGACATCCTGGCCATTGTTTTTCTCATCAGTGATACTTGTTTAACCTTTGGGGTCAGGGACCCCCTGAGAATTTGATGAAGATATAGACCCTCTTCCCAGGTACACATGAACACAGAGCTTTGCACAGAATTTCAAGGTTTTGGGGCTCCCCACAATAGCCCAGCTAGGACTTTACCTGTGCAAGTGAACCTAAGGTCAGAAACTCATGGACAGGAGGATCACTATAGCATCTTTCAGCTCTAATGGGCTCAGCTTTGTGAATCTGCAAGCAAGAGACAGTGCTGAGGAATTTATTTGAGAAGAAAGAGGGAAAAGAAAAAAGAGGAGAAAAGGCAAAGGAAAAAAGAAAAAAGAGGAAAAAAGAGAGGCTCTAGTTCTAGTAACTCAAAAAATACTTAAAAATCCAGTTGTCGGATGAACACTTACATGAATTAAATGCAATATAATTAAATTTTATGTTATAAAGGAAACTGTAATGTAACATGTCAACTCATTTTAAAGTTATACCCTCTTGGGAACAATAAAATAACTCATAGTGAATAAAACAAAGAAAGGGAAATGAAAGAAAAGAAGCATTTGCCGTAACTAAACAATTATCTCAAAATGTGATTAAATACTTAAAATTCTGTGATAATTGAATAAATCTTTACATTTTTTAATCATCTGGTTTCTGTAACTTGACTCTTAAATCTTTTGGGAAAATAAACCTACACTGCAGATTTTTAGTTCTGTAAGAACACATCACTACCCCCATTTTTTAAAAATGCAATTTAAGCAACTCAGCAGAGATATTCAGTCTAAGAGATTTAATTAACTTTAGATGAATGTCCTGAGCCAGTCCCCAAGGAGAATACGATCTCTTACAAACATGTCAACACCAAGTTAGAGAAGCCATGGGCTCAAGAGAGGTGGTACTGGATTCCAGTACTGGACATGGGGCACTAGGAAAGTCCCTCGCTCTATCTGGGACTCAGCTGTTTCCTCTACAAAGTACAGGTACTGGGGCTGATTATCTCTAGAATCCTCTCCTGAGCTACTTTTACAATGAGTCTCTCTTCATCATACTCCCCAAAGCATTATCATAAATCAACCAAAGGGGCTAAAACCAGTTTTCTCTCCAATACAGGTCCTTGTGCGTTTGTGGCTCTAAATATATAAAAGTCCAAATTGAGCAGGGAAAGTAACGGTAATGTCAAATCTAACCTTATGAACATTCCCAAACATGCTTTCTAACTGCTATAGGTTTTCCCAGAAAGTAGAGAGGCAAGGAGAGGAAAGAGGGTCTATGTTTGTATTCTTGAATATTATCAACTAGTAATTCTGAATTACTAATTTGCCCTGAACAAATTACAAGGGAAAAGTTAACTAGTTGCCTGACTCTAAGAACTTGTAACCTAGAGAGAACAACAACAAATGAAGCAAACACAAATGTACTTATTTTACCAAGATTTATAGCCGAGACTACACAACTAGAGGGAACAGGCTAGTGATGTAGAAATGTAAAGCAAGTTGTGTCTGATGCAATAGGGAGCAGTGGGGACTGTGGAAAATGAAATATTGTGTTAGCCAAAATCAACATGTCAGCAGGTAAAACTGATGCACTGATCAGATCTAGTTTGAAATCTGGATTTAAGGCTCAAGAGAAGTGAGACTTGAGGTTATCCAGCTAGTTAAAGGCAGAACAAGAATTCCAATGTAGGCCTTTTCATTCTTAGAACAGTGTTTTCTCCACTTATACCAGAGCTTCCTTTTGTCAAAAGTCAGAGCAAATTCCCGTCACAATGGATGCTGGTATCATTCTCTCCCATAGCTCCCATTGCTATACCTCAGACCATGCTCCACACTCACCATCATCAGACTCGCCCTCTAAAATACCACTGTTATAATGTCTCTTCCCTGCTCAAGAAGCCACCAGGCCCCACCTGTCTCTTCATGCCCCTGGGGACCTCTCTAATCAGGCCCTGCTTAACCCAAATCAAGGTGACTTATGCCAGGATAGGTAGAGTCTTGGTGCTCACTTAGCCTCATCATTTATTCACTACATTTCCCCCTCCTGGAAAGTTTTCCACACTCATTTGTCAAATCTTTTGGAAAAAAAAAAAAGAATCAGTATCAGTCTCAGTTCTTTAAGATGTGTGGGTACTAAGTCGCTCAGTCATGTCCACTTCTTTGTGACCACATGGAGAGTAGTCCACCAGGCTCCTCTGCCCACGGGCTTCTCCAGGCAAGAATACTGGAGTGGGTTGCCATGTCTGTCTCCAGGGGGTCTTCCCAACCCAGGTATCGAACCCGCATCTCTTACATCTCCTGAGCCAGCAGGCAAGTTCTTTACCACTAGCATCATCTGGGAAGCCCATTCTTTAAGATGAGGGACACACAAAGGGGCTTCCTCAAATTCCTCCCACCTTCTCATCTTGACCTAAGATGATGCTAACCTTAAGGAGGGTCTTCCTTTAGTGACAGAATAACCAGGGAATCCATGAGAGGAGCAGGTGCTCAACTGCAGAGACATGTTATTCACAAACAGGGAGCAGTTGATCCTATTGAGCATATACTCATTTTTCTGACTCATATCAATGTTCTCTCGAGGACAGTGATGCCAGCCACAGATATGGGAATGTCCAGAAAGAGAAAAAGCAAGTAATGTAGTTGATAGATAGAGCATCCTCCCATCGTCTGAATCTAGCACCTTTTTGTGGGTGCAGAGAGAAGGTTCTGGGAAGAAAACCCAAAGATGTTGAAAGAGAAGTGCTGCTGGGGTCATCGTTTTTGACTCCACTGAAGCAAGCAGGACATGCTCCATGCTTTAACATCCAAAATGTCACACTGCTGTTAACCCTCAAGGCTTATTCTCCTTTTTAATACTTCTATTTTATGATATTTCATTTCTCTAATTTTCAGGCTGGCTCACGTGCAATAAATGAGATTCTAGGTCAGGGATAATTTTTATACATGATTAACAAGCTAAAAGAACAGTGCCTTTCCAAAAAAATGAATTGTTCACCTGAGGTAATTAGCCAGTGGTTCCTAGTTTCTAAATATCCTCATTATAACCCATCTCTTCCTGCCAAAATAGGACTCACTGTGGAATCTGGACCTTCACGTGGGCACTATTCCCATTTGTGGGTTTTGGAATGAGCAGAGGTGCTGCTGCCTTTCATCTGCCGTGAATGAGACTCAGTCGTTGGACTGAGGCTTTCATCAGCCAGCCCTGCTGGAAACCTTTCTGTGTGAGCAGGAGCCTGCCAGACATTCATATCAAAAATCCACAGGCTTTATTTAACTCTCCCTGGAAGGAGGTATAAAGGTTACAAAATAATGAGGAAGAGCTCTGTTGAGCAGGAACCCAAGAGTCACAACCTTTTTGTTAAAACTGACAAAAGAGGTGGGAGATAAACTCTATGAGGGACAGAATCTGGGCTATTTAACCTGCCGTAGGGGATGCTGGAAGGGAACAAAATCACAGGATTCATACATATGAAAGGATATTATAATAGGGGATACTGAGCAGCTGTTCCTGATTCCTCTGAGCACAGGTAGGAAATGGGCTTTAATAGCAGCAAAAGCCTTTGCAAGTATTTCAGTATGTTGGAAAGAATATATATGAAGACAGAAAATCTGAGTTCTAAACCTTTTCTCCCTTAGCTGGTTAACTAGCCTCGGTATTTCTGCTTTCTGGGAAATTAGAACAGGATAGCCACCTGCCCACCTAATAATAATTGATGGCACTAGCAGTAAAGAATCCACCTGCCAATGCAGGAGACGTAAGAGATGCAGGTTCAATCCTTGGATTCAGAAGATCCCCTGGAGGAGGGTATGGCAATCCACTCCAGTATTCTTGTCTGGAGAATCCCACAGACAGAGAAGCCTGGTGTGCTAGAGTCCATAGGGTCACAAAGAGTTGGACACAACTGAAATAACTTAGCATGCACACAAAAAAGCAATGAGGGGCATTTAAATGCACAAAATTACACATTAAATGTGAAGCGTGTACATGTGGCTGATTCATGTTGATATATGGCAAAAAACATCACAATGTTGTAGTTATCCTCCAACTGGGCTTCCCTTGTGGCTCAGCTGGTAAGGAATCTGCCTGCAATGCGGGAGACCTGGGTTTGATCCCTGGGTTGGGAAGATTCCCTGGAGAAGGGAAAGGTTACCCAATCCAGTATCATGGCCTGAAAAATTCCACGGACTGTTCAGTCCATGGGGTTGCAAAGAGTCGGACACAACTGAGTGACTTTCATTTCACTTCATTTATCCTCCAATTAAAATAAATTAATTAATTTTTAAAAAGTAAAGCTAAGGAATTACCTCAGCTTTAATAAAAAATAGATGAGGGGTCTGATGTTCTTTTCACCAGTCCTGCACTAACTTACCTGGTGACCTTATCAGGTAGAATCTAGTCAGCCCTGTAAATATGTCTATTTCTCAAGAACAAAAGAGGTGGAGTATTTATGTGTATGAGTGTATACATAGCGAGTTTGTAGACACAAAGGGTCTTGCTAATGTCACTTTTTTTCTTTTTAATTTATTTTTTTATTGAAGGATAATTGCTTTACAGAATTTTGTTGTTTTGTGTCAAACCTCAACATGAATCAGCCATAGGTATACATATACCCCCTCCCTTATGAACCTCCCTCCCATCTCCCTCCCATCCCACCCCTCTAGGTTGATACACAGCCCCTGTTTGAGTTTCCTGAGCCATACAGCAAGTTCCCGTTGGCTATCTATTTTACATATGGTAATGTAAGTTTCCATGTTACTCTTCCCATACATCTCACCCTCTCCTCCCCTCTCCCCATATCCATAAGTCTATTCTCCATGTCTGTTTCTCCATTGCTGCCCTGTAAATAAATTCTTCAGTACCATTCTTCTAGGTTCCGCATATATGTGTTAGAATATGATATTTATCTTTCTCTTTCTGATTCACTTCACTCTGTATAATAGGTTCTAGGTTCATCCACCTCATCAGAACTGACTCAAATGTGTTCCTTTTCTAATGCTGAGTAATATTCCATTGTGTATGTACCACAACTTCTTTATCCATTCATCTGTCAATGGACATCTATATTGTTTCCACATTCTAGCCACTGTAAATAGTGCTGCAATGTACAATGGGATGTATGTGTCTTTTTCAATTTTGGTATCCTCAGGGTATATGCCTAGGAGTGGGATTGCTGGGTCATATGGTGGTTTTATTCCTAGTTTTTTAAGGAATCTCCATACCATCTTCCATAGTGGCTGTATCAATTTATATTCCCACCAACAGTGCAAGAACGTTCCCTTTTCTCCACACCCTCTCCAGCATTTATCGTTTGTAGACTTTTTGATGATGGCCATTCTGACTGGTGTGAGGTGATATCTCATTGTAGTTTTGATTTGCATTTCTCTAATAATGAACAATGTTGAGCATCTTTTCATGTGCTTATTAGCCATCTGTATGTCTTCTTTGGAGAAATGTCTGTTTAGGTCTTTTTCCCACTTTTTGATTGGGTTGTTTGTTTTTCTGGCATTGAGTTGTATGAGTTGCTTGTATATTTTGGAGATTAATCCTTTGTCAGTTGTTTCATTTTCTGTTATTTTCTTCCATTCTGAGGGTTGTCTTTTCACCTTGCTTATAGGTTCCCTTGCTGTGCAAAAACTTTTAAGTTTATTCAGGCCTCACTTGTTTACTTTGTTTTTATTTCCATTACTCTAGGAGGTGGGTCATAGAGGATCTTGCTTTGATTTATGGCATTGAGTGTTGTGCCTATGTTTTCCTCTAAGAGTTTTATAGTTTCTGTTCTTGCATTTAGGTCTTTAATCCATTTTGAGTTTATCTTTTGTATGGTCAAGAAGTGTTCTAATTTCATTCTTTTACATGTAGCTGTCCACTTTTCCCAGCACCATTTATTGAAGAGGCTGTCTTTGTCCCACTGTATATTATTGACTCCTTTGTCAAAAATAAGGTACCCATAGGTGCATGGGTTTATTCCTGGACTTTCTATCTTGTTCCATTGATCTATATTTCTGTTTTTGCACCAGTACCATACTGCCTTGATGATTGTAGCTTTGTAGTATAACCTGAAGTCAGGAAGGTTGATTCCTCCAGCTCCATTCTTCTTTCTCAAGGCTGCTTTGGCTATTCAAGGTCTTTTATGTTTCCATATGAATTGTGAAATTTTTTGTTCTAGTTCTGTGAAAAATGCCATTGGTAATTTGATAGGGATCACACTGAATCTGTAGATTGCATTTCATAGTATAGCCATTTTCACAATGTTGATTCTTCCTATCCAGGAACATGGGATATCTCTCCATCTGTTTATGTCATCTTTATGACACTTCATCAGTGTCATAATTCTGTGCACAGTTCTTTGTCTCCTTCAGTTCAGTTCATTCGCTCAGTCGTGTTCGACTCTGCGACCCCATGGATTTCAGCACACCAGGCCTCCCTGTCCATCACCAACTTCCGGAGTTTACTCAAAATCATGTCCATTGAGTCAATGATGCCATCCAACCATCTCATCCTCTATCATCCTCTTCTCCTGCCTTCAATCTTTCCCAGCATCAGGGTCTTTTCTAATGAGTCAGTTCTTCACATCAGGTGGCCAAAGTATTGGAGTTTCAGCTTCAGCATCAGTCCTTCCAATGAATATTCAGGACTGATTTCCTTTAGGATGGACTGGTTGGATCTCCTTCCAGTCCAAGGGACTCTCAAGAGTCTTCGCCAACACCACAGTTCAAAAGCATCAATTCTTCAGCGCTCAGCTTTCTTTGTAGTCCATTCTTACATCCATACATGACTACTGGAGAAACCATAGCTTTGACTAGATGGACCTTTGTTGGCAAAGTAATGTCTCTGCTTTTTAATAAGCTGTCTAGGTTTGTCATAACTTTTCTTCCAAGGAGTAAGCATCTTTAATTTCATGGCTGCAGTCACCATCTGCAGTGATTTTGGACCCCCAAAAAATAAAGTCTGTCACTGTTTCACCATCTAAGTTTCCCCATCTAAGTCCCCATGAAGTGATGGGACCAGATGCCATGATCTTAGTTTTCTGAATGTTGAATTTTAAGCCAACTTTTTCACTCTCCTCTTTTACTTTCATCAAGAAGCTCTTTAGTTCTTCTTTGCTTTCTGCCATAAGGGTGGTGTCATCTGTATATCTGAGGTTATTGATATCTTTCCTGGTGATCTTGATTCAAGCTTGTGCTTCATCCAGTCCAGCATTTCTCATGATGTACTCTGCATATAAGTTAAATAACCAGGGTGACAATATACAGCCTTAACACACTCCTTTCCTGATTTGGAACCAGTCTGTTGTTCCATGTCCAGTTCTAACTGTTGCTTCTTGACCTGCATACAGATTCTCAAGAGGCAGGTCAGGTGGTCTGGTACTCCCATCTCCTGAAGAATTTTCCACAGTTTGTTGTGATCCACACAGTCAAAGACTTTGGCATAGTCAATAAAGCAGAAATAGATGTTTTTCTGGAACTCTCTTGCTTTTTAAATGATCCAGTAGATGTTGGCAATTTGATCTCTGGTTCCTCTGCCTTTTCTAAAACCAGCTTGAACATCTGGAAGTTCATGGTTCACATATTGCTGAAGCCTGGCTTGGAGACTTTTGAGCATTACTTTACTAGTGTGTGAGATGAGTGCAATTGTGTGGTAGTTTGAGCATTCTTTGGCATTACCTTGCTTTGGGATTGGAATGAAAACTGACATTTTCCAGTTCTGTGGCCACTGATGAGTTTTCCAAATTTGCTGGCATATTGACTGCAGCACTTTCACAGCATCATCTGTCAGGATTTGAAATAGTTCAATGGGAATTCCATCACCTCCACTAGCTTTGTTCATAGTGATGCTCCCTAATGCCCACTTGACTTCACATTCCAGGATGTCTGGCTCTAGTGAGTGATCACACCATTGTGATTATCTGGGTCATGAAGATCTTTTTTGTATAGTTCTTCTGTGTATTCTTGCCACCTCTTCTTACTATCCTCTGCTTCTGTTAGGTCCATACCATTTGAGCCCATTTTTGCATGAAATGTTCCCTTGGTATCTCTAATATTCTTGAAGAGATCTCTAGTTTTTCCCATTCTATTGTTTTCCTCTATTTCTTTGCATTGATCACTGAGGAAGGCTTTCTTATCTCTCCTTATGTAAGTTTATTCCTAGATATTTAATTCTTTTTGTTGCAATGGTGAAGGGGATTGATTCCTTAATTTCTCTTTCTGACTTCGTTGTTAGTATATAGAAATGCAAATGACTTCTGTGTATTGATTTTGTATCCTGCAACTTTGCTAAATTCACTGATTAACTCTATTAATTTTCAGATACTATCTTTAGGGTTTTCTATGTACAGCATCACGTCATCTGCAAATAGTAAGAGCTTTACTTCTTCTTTTCTGATCTGGATTCCTTTTATTTCTTTTTCTTCTCTGATTGCTGTAGCTAGGACTTCCAAACTATGTTGAATAATAGGGGTGAAAGTGGACACCCTTGTCTTGTTCCTGATCTTAGGGGAAATCTTTCAGTTTTTCACCATTGAGAATAATGTTTGCTGTAGGCTTATCATTAATGTCACCTTTTAAATTCTCTTTTAGAGGCTGATTTAGGCCTAAAACCAAAGTAACATCATAAGAAATGCTGAGGTATATAACAGAATAACTTGGCTTTGGGGTCGATTGCTTATTATGTGGTTTCACAGTTTTTCCAAAAACCACCAAAATAAAATATTCCAGAAGCTGACATTACTTTTGAAAACTCACAAGAGCCCATGGGAAAACTACTACAGATAAGAATAAAACAATATATTATACAACTAATGTATAGCTGTAGGTTTTATATATACAAACAAAAACCAATTGGAATGGAAGAGAATGCCCCATCTGTGGTATCAAAATATGAAATAAAATTCTTAGGAACAAACTTAAAAAGATATGCCCAAAAGCTATATGAGGAAACCTATAAAGCATACTTTTAAGTCTCAAAAGTAGACGTGAAAGAAAAAAGAGATATATCATGTTTTGGCATATCAGTTATCATGAAGGTAATATATAAATTAAACACAATCCCAATTAAAATTTTATCAAATTTTTTTCTGGCATATAGCAATTTACAACAAGTTTCATTTGGAAGGACAAATAAACAGTAATAGCCATGAAAGTATCTTTTAAAAAGAAAAACAATAGAGGAATATAGGGAACTAGCTTATATAAAATAAAATAGCTATAATTAAAAATACTGTGGCATTGGCACATGACTAGAGAAGCAGTGGAACAGAATAGAAAATTCAGGCATAGACCCAATTGCACACAGAAATTTAGTATACAGTAAAGAAGGTTTCTCAAGTTGGTGAGAAAAGATTGTAAATGCTGAAAGTATAAACGGCTAGCTATATGAAAAAAATTAAATTGAATCCATTTCTCACACCATATACTATATAAAATCCAGATGGGTTAGTGATTTAAACTTAGTGCTTTTAAATGTAATAAATAAATAAATATTCTCCAACTACCAAAAACAGTAAAACATAAAGCTCTACAAATACCATATGAAAATACAGGTAAATTGCTCTAGAATTAGAATGAGGGAAATTTTTTTGTCACTATGGCTCAATATCCAGAAGTAAGAGAAAAGATTAATAAATCTGATACCAATCAAAAATATTTGAATAAGTCACAGCACCATGAACAAAGTAACATACCAAATGATGAACTAGGGCAAAACAGTTTGCAACTAATCACAAAGTGTTAATATCTCTAACAAATAAAAAACTTCTAAGAATACAAGAACAAGGCCCAAGATTCCTGTGAGAAAAAATAGGCAAGATGATATCAATATAATGGTCAGAGTAAGAAACTGCAAAAGGCCTCCCCTCTATAGAAACAACTAAAACTCTGGCAAAAACTGTCAGAATCAAACTTTTTTTTGGAACACTGGAGACAAACCAAAAGCTTGTTGCAATTTTGGAAGCACTAAATCAGCAAAAAGGGCTGAATCTCTGTAAGAACACTGACCTTTGTGGCATTTTAGTCCCATCACCTGTTACTCAGCTTAACAGTAGCCTTGAAAGAAACAGCTCCCTTTCCCAGTAACAGAGCTGATACCAGAGGGAGCAGAACAGAACGCATTTGGACAGAGTTATGCTTGGTTGATCTGCCCAGTGACTCCATGGAAGACAAGCTCAAAAGGCATGTTTTTTCTCACCTGGAACTCAGCCAGAACTATGACCACTACCCAGGGGTGTTTGTCAAAAACATTTACAGGCAACTATTTTAATAGGTACTGTATGCAGCAATGGGTAATGGTTATTTAAAAAAACAATAGATTAACTAAAAAACTTGGAGGAAAGGCTGAGAAATGGTACACAATGGGGACTAAGGACTTTGAAAGGCTCCAACATATTCCTGACCATCTAGAAGGTCTTACACATAAACAGGATGGTGCACATGCTCAGGATTCACCTTCGAAGGCTTTACACTCCCAGTTCTGGCTGACCTTGACTCTGCACAAACAGGAAATGAACAGTAAGGCAGAGCTGTGACCTGCCTGGCTGAGTACTGGGAGTGTGCCCCAACACAGAGAGCCCAAGTGCAAAAAACAGGGAGCTACTTTGTCCCTAAACATTGAAGGAAATCCACATCCAAGCATTAATGGACCACTGCACCAACAGAACAGAAACTTCAGCGGTCACAAATGACCAAAAGATGTGCTTTTTAAAACCGGTTCAGAAAAGTCCTTAGGAAATCAACAACTAAAACAAGTAGAAACAACAAATCTGAAGGAAGATAGGGAATCTTATTTCTACAGTCACTACATTCTAGTATTCAAAATGCTGTTTTCGTTTAAAAATTATGAGGCAAGGAAAGAAACAGGAAAAGGTGGTCCATACACAGCAGGAAAGAAACAATCAATAGAAAATGTCCCTGAGGTAACCCAGACATTGAGATACTAGAAAAACAGTTTGAATCAGCTGTTTTAAATATGTTCTAATTTCTAAAGGAAAGAACAATGTCTTACCAAGAGAATATCAAAAAAGATAGAAACTGTTAAAAGGAACCAAAAAGAAATTCTGGAGTTGAAATGTACAATGAATGAAATTAGAATTTTACTACAGGAGCTCAGCAACAAATTATTGCAGACAAAAAAAGAACCAGCAACCCTGAAGATAGGTCAGCTGAGATTATCTAATGAGAGAAACAGAAAAGAAAAAAGAATGAAGGAAAATGAAAGAATCTAAGGAACCTATTGAATTCCATCAATCATCCCAACATACATATAATGGGAGTCACAAAAGGAAGAAGAAACAGAAAGGAAAAGAAAGAATATTCAAAGAAATAATGGCAAAAATAATTGGTAAATCTCTCCAAAATCTCTTAGTATCAAGCAAAATATTTACATTTAATGCCTTTTGTTACTTAAAAAGATTTGGTCTGTTAGTTGCTCAGTCTTGTCCGACTCTGCAACCCCATAGACTGTAGCCCGCCAGGCTCCTCTGTCCATGGGATTTTCCAGGCAAGAATACTGGAGTGGGTTGTTATTTCCTTCTCCATGGGATCTTCCCAACCCAGGGATCAAACCCAGAACTTCCACATCACAGGCAGATTCTTTACTGTCTGAACCACCAGGGAAAGTGAAAGTGAAAGTCACTCAGTTGCATCCGACTCTTTGCGATCCCATGGACTATAGTCCATGGAATTCTCCGAGCCAGAATACTGGAGTGGGTAGCCTTTCCCTTCGCCAGGGAATCTTCCCAGCCCAGGGATCAAACCCAGGTCTCCCACATTGCAGGTAGATTCTTCATCAGCTAAGCCACAAGGGAAGCCCAATTAAAAAGATTAATTGTGACTATTTCTTCACAATTAGGAAGGTATGTTTAGGAAGAAGTCAGCAAAGAATTATTCCTTTGCAAAAACCACGTTGGAACCTGAGCCTTTTCTTCTAGAGATAAGTGTAGAATCACTGCCAATAGCTCATTAAGCTGCTTCCTTTTGGCATCATCTTCTGTCCTTGCTGACAAAAAAAAAAAAAAAAAACTCCTGCCATGCTTCAGACTGGTGTGGAAAAATGCCACCAGAAGAATTCAGCTCTCAGAGTGAATGGTTTAGCTGATCACCAAAGCATAATATCAACAAAGACAGAAAACAAACCAGGGGCTGTTTCTACATGACATTAAAACAAATGGCTGGGTACATCAGTCTAAGGCCTTCTCTCAGTCTCATGAAACCTGTGGGGTTTTCACTGTACTGATTTCTTCTCTGAACTGATAGAGCTGATAAGGGACTTTGTATCATGTACAGCTGATAGAGCTGTAGCCAGAATGCACATTTATTAAGAATTTCAAACTGTTGGTCATATGATTCAGGTTCCTATGCTTTCTCTCAGTTCTTAAAAAATCAGCTCAAGGAGACCTGGCATCAAATTGCATCCAAAGAACTGCCAGAGCTAGCACAATGGTAGGAGGTGAAATTGAGCAGATACCACAGTGTGAAGAACAGCTTTGCTGGTTCCAGTCTCTTCTTTCTGTGTCTGCAGAAGTCCTACTTCCAGACATGAGGAATCATGCTCCAGATGCCTTGTCTTTTCTATTTTGAATAGGTCTCCTGAGCATTCTTTTGCAATCACAAATCCTTCTAACCCATTCTAATTCATCACTAGACCATTTCTCCAGGAATAGGGTTGAGTTTTGTGGGAAAGACTGGAGACATAAATTTAAAAATCACACAAACCCTAATGCTGAACTTTTTTTTTCCATTTTAGATGAATAACTTCTTTGTTGTATTGCTACTGTGTTCCTGTTAGTTGGAGTAGCCCTCATAGTCAACAGAATCTGAAATGCAGTACTTGGGTGCACTCTCAAAAATGACAGAATGATCACAGTTCATTTCCAAGGCAAACCATTCAACATCACAGTAATCCAAGTTCCTGTTAGTTTCTCTTAAAAACCCTTTTTAAAATTTTATGATGCCTGGAAAATCCTAGAATTAGGCAGGGGCACTAGTATGCAACCAAGGTAGGTTTGAATCCCACCTGACTCCTTAGCGTACCCCCGAACAGGGGGCTCCCCCGCATCACTGGGTTACTCCATGATACAGTAATTGTCTATTCACCTGTCTAACCATGTGAAAATGAGCAACCAAACCTCACTGTGTCTTTATTTTCTGACCTGTAAAGTAAGGAATAATAAAAAATATTTACCTCATGATATTGAGGAATGGTACATACTAAGCATTCTATATTTTCTGCTATTATTATTATTATTATTTTACTATTATTACCATTATTATTAGGCTGTGAGCATCTTGAATAGGAGCCTTTGGTCTAATTCTCCATGTCGTGGTACCTGGCACATACTAGCTGCTCAATAAATATTGGGTGAGTGACTGAATGAATGGAGAGACAACTGTTTAAATGAGCAAGCAGCTGTGAGAACAAGAATGCAATGCACAGTCCCGCTGAATTTGGGGTTGGGACTTGCTAGATCTTTCTGACAAGAGATTCACTGGTGTTTCTATGTCCAATGCAAAAGGAGTGGGTGTGAATAGGAACTGGGCTGATGGTGGGACTCCATGTTTTATCTGTTGATGTAGTTTATTAAAAGAATGTATTCATCTGTATATTTGATACTGAAAGAGTGATGATGGCTGCCCAGCCACCGAGAGACTTAGCACCTGGAGACACAGGAGAGATCCCAGGCACCCAAAGAAGGTTCTGGAAGCAATAGTTACTGTAACTGAAGCCACAGCTACTGATCATGTTGCCACGAAGGGTTTCCTCAGAAAGATGTCAGAAACCACTGGGGACCAGGGAAGAAACTGCTGGGACACACTTTCATCGGGAGAGCTGAGGGCCACCCGAGGCTCCACACTGGAGTCACACAAGCAGAGACAGGTAGGAAGACCCCTGTGCTTCTGACTCCAGGCCTCTGTGCCTCGTAACCATTGACTTTTTGGTAGTGGGTAGAGATTATGAGGGTTTTGGTGTCTTCTTCTGAGGAGAGAAAATGGTGGGGATCTGGGCCAGCCCACTCACAGAGAGTCAGAGCCTTGGTGAAGGATATGGGTCCCTGCCTCTCTCCTTTTTCACTCCATTGTAGGTGAGGGAAATTTCCCAATTACCAACCACTACTTAATTCATTCCTTGCTTGCTTTTTTTCCCCCTTAGGGATTAAAATGATGGTAATACTTTAAAGCATAAATCATGAAAGTTCATCATAAGATATTTATTCATTTTTTGCTAGAAGCTTACTCAGTAAGCCTGGGCAAGTTATTGAACTTGGTCTTCGTCTAATGTGGTTTTCCCATCTGTGAACTCAGGCTCCCTTCTCATTAAATATGGATAGTGTTGATCTCTACCTGCTGACTCTCCCCTTTGTGCTGGTGTTTTATATTCATGGAAGCTCAGCAAGGAACAAAATATAGAATTCAGTACAGAGCTTCTGTCCATTGGGTTTTCATTCAAAATTCAACAGGTAGACAGAACTCCCTGCATAAGAAAAGGACGAGGTGACTAAGAGAAGACAAGTAATGATGCTTGGAAGTGGGCTGCCAGAGCTCTGAGGGCTAAAGGAGGATCTTTTCAAAGAAAGTGAGTCTGGAGATGTGAACAGTGTATGTCAAGGTCATACTGAGTGAGTTTTGCAACCCCCAACGTCAGTGGAGTCTGAGCTATGCAAACACAACAAACTCCCATTTGCCTGGAATCAGACTTGCATCTCTATGCTCATCTTTATGAGATGGGGACAACTGTGTATTATACAAATGTAATGTTAATTTATCCAAAGAAGCAAGAAACTCAACAGCATAATATCTAGTACCTCATGTGTGAAGATGATGCTGATACTGTCAGAAAGTACAAAGATGACTATGCAAGCTCTGTGCCCTCACAGATTTGACCATATCATTGACGAAACAGATCAGCTAAAAACAGAAGATAAACCTGAGCAGTAGTATAAGATAGATTTTAAAGACTAGATCAACTGAAAGGATTGAAGGAATTAAGGAAAGTAAGATGTGATTTGGAGAAGGAAATGGCAACCCACTCCAGTAATCTTGCCTGGAGAATTGCATGAACAGAGGAGCCTGGCATGACTGAGCAACTAGCACTCACAAGATGTGATAGGTACTTGGAAGGTTTTGCAGCAAGTTGGAGTTTTGACTGAACCTTGAAGCTTGGATTGAATTTGAGTCAGTGGAGAGGAAAAGGAGAACGAATGGCCTACAGGAGCAAGTACCCACTGTCTCGTGAGAAGTGGCTCTTATATTTTTCAGGAATAATATTTACCAGTTGCCAAAGCAGCTTGCCTGGAGAATCCTAGGGACAGAGGAGCCTGGTGGGCTGCTGCCTTCGGGGTCGCACAGAGTCGGACACGACTGAAGCGACTTAGCAGCAGCAGCAAAGCAGCCATTATTAAAAATTAAATTATACAAGCTTACAACTAACTAAATTATATTGTATTTATAAATAAATTTATATGTATAATATATGAGTACATGCTAACTCGTTTCAGTCATGTCCAACTCTTTGCAACCCTATGGACTGTAGCCCACCAGGCTCCTCTGTCCATGGGATTCTCCAGGCAAGAATACTGGAGTGGGTTGCCATTTCCTGCTCCAGGGGATTGTCCTGACTGAGGGATTGAATCTGCCTCTCTGATGTCTCCTGCATTGGCAGCCAGGTTCTTTACCACTAGCGCCACCTGCGAAGCCCTGTATAATTTAGCATTATACAGTATTATCTAAATAAATACTCAGAACTCATCACTTCCTAATTATTTTACTGCATTTTACTATTATTTATGCTCTTGAGGTTATTTACATCTATCGCATCTGTAAAGTAGCAATGCTGTGTAATAACGTGCTCCTGAGCACCTCTTCCCAACTCCTTGCTGGGAGCACTTACAAAACAGAAGTCTGCAACTGCTATAAATCAGGGCTTGATCTATTGTTCTGTTGGTTGTTTATACTTCAGTAATATAAAAATATTAATAATGCAGATTAAAATGTAAAATATATCATGTTGGCAGTTGTCACAGTGTGAATGACACCAAAAATATTGAAGGAATCTTGAACAAGGAAGATTCTTTCTCATAACTGGGAAGACACCAATCCTGCCCATACCTCAGTCTTGGACTTCCAGCCTCTAGAGTTCTGAATCAATAAAATTCTGTTGTCCAAGCCACCTTGGTTTGTGGAGTTTTATTACGGCAGCCCTAGCAAACTAATACACCTCCCAAGTCAGCTTCTTGATCTGACTCCTGCCTGTCTCTCTAGCCACATGCTACCTTCCACTCCCCCGACTTTACAATCCCACCATATCCATCTGCTTCAAATCCCCCAAATGTGCTATGTTCGTTCATGCCTCTGGGCTTGTGCCCTGATTGCTCTGTCTACATGAAATATCCACTCCCCTGCCCGCTTCCACCTGGGGGGACCCATGAACCCTAGAAGATTCGGCTCAATCCCCCTGCTTCTGTTTCCCTAGTCACTGCACCCTGCTGCCTCCCAGCCAGACTTCCACAGAACCCACCCTTCCGCCGTAGATGTTCCTCATCTGTTGTGTCAGTCTGGTCTCTCACTCCAGCCACTGCCCCCAGCAGAGCCCCAGGCCCACTTCAACCAGCGTCACATTCGTGTGACGTGACGGCACCTCTCCTCAGCCTACCGGCTTGCCTCCCACCTCCTGGCCCAGGCCTTCTCTGATGCCGAGACTGGAACATCCACAGAAACCCACTGGTCACAGCCATGGGCCAATCGATGACACGCGGGGGAAGTGACCCCTCAGAGACTGCTCACAGATGAAGTTTCCGCTTTGTCCCTGTGCAGGCAGTTCTGACTCACATTTCACAAAGCTCCTCAGAAGTTCCAGCAGATTGACCACCAGCGGAAGGGACAGGGGCCAACTCCAAAGGCATCCCATGTATTCATCTTTCCTCCTTCCCTGTTTTACTCCCATGGTCGCTCCCCTACTTCTGATCCCTGGAATCAGTAAGACACTGTGTTTATTTTGTATTGGGTTGGACTAAACCATATGAAATTGCCAATACTGATCATTCTTGGCCTACAAAAACGCCAGTTACATACGATCTAATGATTATTTGTTTGCACTTTTCCAACAGAACGTAAACTTCTTTTTCTTCCATTTATTTATTTTTTTTCCATTTATTTATTTTAATTGAAGTATAGTTGATAGAATGTAAGCTTCCTGGGGCTTCCCAGGTGGCATGAGTGGTAAAAAATGTAGGAGATTAAGAGATTCGGGTTCAATTCCTGGGTCGGGAAGATCCCCTGGAGGAGTGCATGGCAACCCATTCCAGTGTTCTTGCCTGGAGAATCCCATGGACAGAAGAGCCTGGTGGGCTACAGTCCACAGGGTCACAAAGAGTCAGACACAACTAAAGCAACTTAGCAGGCATCATGCAGGCAAGCTTCTTGAGGTCAGGAGCAGCATCATTCATTTCTCATTCCTGGCATCAGCAAGGCTGGTACTTAGCAGTCCCTCAACAAACAGTGGATGAGTATAGAATGATTTTCTCAGGACAGGTAAGGAAAAGATAAGGGAAGAATTCTTCTGTAAATATTAGGACAATAAAATGAGATCCTTACCTCACATTCTACCCAAAAAGTCAACATGAATTAGAGATTTAAATATGGAAAAGAAATCATTTTTTAAATACAAAGAAAATAGTTTATAGCCCACTGGTGGAAGCAGTTCTACAAACCAAATCTCCAGTGCTGAGTGGGAAGGGCTCCCCCAGCAGAAGCATGGATGTGCAAGCAGCATGTAAGGCAAACCTGGGGGCTCCTGGGGGAGTGACATCAAGCTACGTTCTGAGAGACAAATAGAAGTTAGGCAGGAGAGGGGCTAGGGAGGAGTGTTCCAGGCAGAGGGAAGAGCCTATTCAAAGGGATGGAGTGAGAGAATCAACTGGAGGCAACAAAAGCAATTGTCTTAAAGCTCTCCGTGGAGGCACTACCCAACCCTTGGCTTTGGAGAAGGCATGCCAAGTCTCAAACAATGGTAGCTGTGTTTCTTGGGGCAGAAGCTCAGAGTTAGACTTGGAGTCAATGCTGTCTTCTTGAGGTGAACTGGGATCTCCGTGTTGGCCCAGTGGTTGCTGAGTCCTAGGGGTAAGTACAGCCTTAGTCTGTACACTGGCACCAGCTTTGACAGGTAAAGATGAAACCTGGCCTGGTCCTCTCACGATGGGGCATCCTGAACCCAGGATTGGATCATGGACCAAATATACATTGATAAACACGGTCCATTCTTGAATATGACTTGACCTTTAAAAGGAACAAAAATGAATCATCTGTAGAGATGTGAATGGACCTTGAGACTGCTTTACAGAGTGAAGTAAGTCAGAAAGAGAAAAACAAATATTGTATATTAACACACATATGTGGAATCTAGAAATATGGTACAGATGAAACTATTCAAAGTAGAAATAAAGATACAGTCATAGAGAACAGACTTGTGGACGCAGCAGGGGAAGGGGAAGGTGGGACAAATTCGGAGAGTAGCACTGACGTATACACACTGCCACATGTGAAACAGATCTTAGTGGGAGGCTGCTGAGTAGCATGGGGAACTCAGCTCGGTGCTCTGTGATGACCTAGAGAGGGGGGATGGAGGATGCAGGTGGAAGGGGGCCCAAGAGGAAGGGGACATATGTATACTGAGAGCTAATTCACATTGTTGTACAGCAGAAACTAACACATTATAAAGCAATCATACTCCAATTAAAACAATAATAAGACTGTCCATCCTCTTTTAACAGCTTGTGAAAAAGCTGCTTAGTAAGTCACCCCACTATGGCCCTGGAGTGTTTGAATTGCCATGGCTCAGCGTGACCGAGAACCAGGATCCAACACAGGACCAGAAAACAGGGAATAAAGCAGGCTGGCTCTTTATTTTTCAGCCTAGAGTTAACTGGAGACTGTGGATGCTATATTCTATGGTCTGTAACAATCAAAATCTTTCCCCCTACACAAAGTTCAATACATATATCATGTTTCCCCCAGTGAATTGCTCTACGTAATAAAAAGATGGTTCTTTGCAATTCAAATTGATAATTTAAGATAACGTTATAAATTTTCCTGTTCCAAGAACTGGGCAAACTGAATCAACATACTTCATTTTACAATAACAACCATGCGATATTTCACCAAGTGTCTTTAAAATCTGCTTAAAGTAATAAAGTACGTGTTCTGCCATGAAATCCTTTAAAACAAGAGAGAGTGAAGTAACAAAACACCATGATATTCTAAAGAGGATGAACCAGTATATTCCATGCCCCTTCAAGAGCAGTGGTGATGGAACATGGGTCCTGATAAGAGCTTTTATGGTAGGTTCATCATTTATCATTTTTAATAATGAAGAAAAGTAACCTGGCTTCAGAAACTTGGTCTGTCAGTAGAGGATAGGCATAAAAATTCTAATATTTTTAAATCATCTGTTTTAAAACACCTGTCTTCAGTCGCTTATCTACTTTATTCAGACATCTGATAGGATAAATTGGAAGAAACTGATCAAAAGTATCATCGGTAACATATGCAAAGAGTTTCTATAGTCATATATTTCCCAAGTTACAACTGTGTGTTATTTATGACTCATGTCAAAAATGCCCTGGGGCTTTTGTTTCTCAATTCCATAACAGTTTATTTTCCCTAAACTGTGCCCATGTTTTACAGCAAGGTCCACAGCAATAAAGCAAGAAATCAGAAAAATCAGCATTTGATATCCACAGTTTAGCATTTTCTGCTACCTGGGACAATCCAGAGATCATAGAAGGGGTCTTGGTGACCTTGCAGCAGCTGCAAATCACTGTGACCTGAATTATAATAGGCTCCTCTTCAATAATACATTACTGACTCAGTACACTTAGGTGTCCTTGGGGCTTCTCAGTAGGAACCAAAATGATTCCAGCACACACCACATTTTTCTTATCACACAGCTTCCATCAATACATTTATGATCTCTTTAAGACACACAATAGAGGGCACATCTATGCATCGTGCCCACGTTTATCCACAAGTGCTCAGATAGACACATAAGTCAATACATTCTAAATGAAAGGACTAACTAAAAATTCTTATCCAAGGGGCGAATGCATGGCTGCTCACCTTCAAGGTCTGTCCTAATAGAAACTGACTTAGAAACCAGACCAAAGCAAGCCAGTAGAGGTCAGCTGTGAAGGTCAAGGAGATGCAGGAGCTGCCGCAGCAGGCAGAGAAGGAGGCCCACCGAGACCCTTGGCATTAGCTGAGAATGAGTCCTCAGACAGTCAGGAGTCCCTGTATGCAAGCAAGCCTCTCTAAGATAGGATTCCACAAAAAAAAGCAATAAAATACAAATAGAAATGCAATGTCCCTTCAGACCCAAGTAAAGGACAACAAAGCCTCACTGAAATGTCAATGCCCATTGCTGGTCCCGGGGGGGGGCCAACCAGACCCCAGTGTCCCCCTGCTGTCCAGCACACACATGCCCCCTCCCCAGCTTCCTCATGAACCCAGTGGTTCACACTCAGCAGGAACAAATCAAATGCGTCCCTCTGTATGATGACAAATTACTAGATGCCATGATTATAAAAATAAAATTTGATATGTAGGGGGTACCAACTGGGTAAGATATACTGTGCTAAAAGTTGTCTATCTATGACCTCATTAAATCTTCACCTCAACTGAATGTGGTAAATATTATTAAATGACTCCTCATTTAATGCATGAGAATCTTCAGTTTAGTGAATTAGACATCTCAGCTTGGGTCTGTCCAGTTTAAAATCATTTTCCCATCTCTTTAATTTCCCCTCTCTTCATCCCACAATCCAGAGAGGTGGCCTCCCAGGAAACATGTTTGTACCACCTCTTTCTGCCAGTTGAGCCGTTCAAAAGCTCAAGTCTCAGTGAAGAGCAAGAGAGATGAAAGCCGGTTGATGAGTCTTAACAGCAAAGACTGAAAAGGGGAGCCACGAACTTGAGCTGCTCATTTCCAGGCAGCCCTTGGAGCCCATGCGAGACCTTCCAGCAAGCACTCTTTTTCCTAAGCTGGATTGAGTTCTTTCTGTTCCTTGCTGTGGCCACCATGCCCTTGACGACAGGAGACAAGAGGGAGCTCCCTGCCCCACTGCAGGAACTGAGAGGGAGCTCCACACCCCAGGAAGACCTTATCTCCCCCAGCTTCTGCACTTCCACTAGCAGGAATCAAGACGAAGCCCCAGAACCGCCTGTCCTGGCAAGACCCCACGCCCTCCCTCCCCCACTCCCTCCACTACTCACATCTTAGCCACCACCCTCCTCCTCATGACCACCGGATTTTTCATTCCTGTTAATCCGCTACCAAAAAAATTCCAGGGCCCCAAACCATGTGGACATCTCCTTTTCCGACCCTTGTCCTCTGCCAACATCCACTCCTAGCTTCTGAGATCCACTACTATACCTGTCAGAGCACACACCCAATCCTCAGCAAAATCTCTGCTATGCTCAGCCTCCTCGGAATGATGCCCTTCGCCTGTCACTGTAACTAAATCTGAGGACGCCACTTTGGCATCCCCTTTAAATGGTGGCCGTTTTGCCCCCTCATGCCCCTTAAACAGTCAGACTGGAGATGGGATAATGCTCCTCACTACCTTTTCAGACCTTTCTTCTTCCCAGATCCGCACCCCAGAGCTTTGTATCTTACATCATCACACTGCTCCCCTCAGCCCTCTTTGTCGCGGTCATCCCCACTGAGCCCCCGTCCTCACATTTCTACCCTCATTCTTCTAAGACTTCTGCTCTTGGCTCACTGCCACTCTAGCAGCACCCTTATCAAAATTCTTGGTACTTTTAATATCCACATGGATGATCCTGCCAATATTCTGTCTTTTCAGGTCCTTAAGATCTTGTCCTCTGTGCATCTCAGCCACCCACTCCCACAGTCGCACCCTGGACTTTGTCATTTATCAAAATGGCAACTTTCAGGTTCACTCCTTTATCCAACTGCCTATTTAATATCCCCATTGTCCTGTGGCTATCTCAAACTTAGTCCATCCAAAACCAAACTCAATCCTCCGCTCAGACCTACTCCAACTGCTATTTTCCTGTCTCAGTTAAGACTCTTAACTGAACCCCATCCTTTCAGGCCCGTGGACCAAAGTCTTTACTTTTCCTCAAAGCCTATATCCACGGCTTCCCTGGTGGCTCAGTGGTAAAGATTCCACCTTGCCAGTGCAGGAGACATGGATATGATCCCTGATCCAGGAAGATGCTACATGCCACAGAGCAACTAAGCCCACCCATACACCGCAACAAGTGAACTTGGGCTCTAGAGCCCAGCAACCGCAACTATCGAGGCTGCATTGTGCAACTACTGAAACAGGCGTGCCCTAGAGACCATGGTCCGCAATAAGAGAGGCCACCGCAATGGGAAGCCTGCACACTGCAACAAAGAGGAGCCCCCGCCTGCTGCAACTAGAGAAAAGTAGCAGTGAAGACCCAGCACAGCCAAAAATAAACGAACAATTTTTTATTTTTTTTTATTTTTTTTTATTTTTTTATTAGTTGGAGGCTAATTACTTCACAACATTTCAGTGGGTTTTGTCATACACTGATATGAATCAGCCATAGATTTACACGTATTCCCCATCCCGATCCCCCCCGCCCCACCTCCCTCTCCACCCGATTCCTCTGAGTCTTCCCAGTGCACCAGGCCCGAGCACTTGTCTCATGCATCCCACCTGGGCTGGTGATCTGTTTCACCATAGATAGTATACATGCTGTTCTTTTGAAATATCCCACCCTCACCTTCTCCCACAGAGTTCAAAAGTCTGTTCTGTATTTCTGTGTCTCTTTTTCTGTTTTGCATATAGGGTTATCATTACCATAAAAGCCTACATCCAGTCTGTCAAGATCCAAGATTTAGATCTACCTTCAAAATACCTCCAGAATCCAACCACATCTCACCAGCTCACTACAGCCACCCTGATCTGAGCCAGCATCATCTCTTACTCAGATTACTGCAGTCGTCTTCTTTAACTGATCCCACTGCTCCTACCCTTGGCCACTCTTCCCAACCCAGTAACCAAAGTGGACCATCTAAGGCATAAATCAAGTTACGTCCATCAGTGTTCAAAAGCTCCCCATTGGCCTTCCATCACATCCAAAGTAAAAACCAAACTGCTTATGATAACTTACAAGACATTAGATGTGCAAGTCCCAAGCGCCACCTGGACCTCCTTTCCTGCTACATCACTGTCCATTCTGTTTCAGGCCCTCTGGCCACCCTGCCATTTCTTTTTTTTTTTTTCCTGCCATTTCTTTAATAGGCTCAACATGCTTCTGCCTCAGGGCCTTTCACTCTCTTACCTCAACCCGGAACATTCTTTTCTGCAGACTTTTACTACCTTACTCTCTTCTCTCCTTCTGGTCTTTACTCAGATATCACCTTCCCACTGAGAGCGTCCCTGACCACCCAACTTAAAACTGCAGCCCTCTGGGTGGATGAACTAGAGATCTGGACTGATGTATACACACTACTGATACTCTGCATAAAATGGACAACAAGTGAGAATCTACCATATAGCTCAAGGAACCTACTCGGTGCTCTATGGTGACCTAAGTGGGGAAGAAATCAAAAGAGAGGGGCTATATGTACGCATATAGCTGATTCACTTTGCTGTAGTAAAAGCAGCAACATTGTAAAGCAGCTATAGTCCAATAAAATAGTTTCTTAAAAAACTGCAGTCCCTCTGCATCCTCTCTTCTTCCTACCCTGAAACTATCTGTTCCCCCTTTCTTTATTTTTCTTCATGACACTTAATTGTCATCTTCACGCTATAAACATTTTCTGTTTAGTGTCTGCCTCTACCTGGTGGAATGCCAACTCCACCAAAGCAGGGATTTTTCTGCTTTGTTCACAGCTATATCCTCAACACAGCATTGCCTGGTACATAGTAGGCACTCAATAAATACTTTTGAATGAGTAAATGAGAATGAACAGAGTTAAGTAGATTAATCAATTTCTCAAAGGCCACAGAGCAAGTAAGGTCCAGAAACAGGCCTCCAGCTCACATTTATCTGAGGCTGCACTGTGCTTTCCGCTCACAAATTCCCTGTGTCACGTGACTGTATATCCTTGGGACAGCTCACAAAAAGACACAACCAGAAATGTTAACTTCTCAAGTGATGAGTTTCTTATGCTCATATTTGAAAGATGAAGGATAAAAAGGAATCTGCCTGGAATTATTCAAATCAGGGAAAACTCTGTAAACGGCCAATTGGCAAATATTTTATGCTTTACAGGCTATTTGGCCTCTGTCTTAACTACTCAACTCTGTTATTATAGCATAAGAGCAGCCACAGATAATAGGGAAACAAACAGACATGGCTGTACTCCAGTAAAGCTATATGTACAACGAGATGATGGACTAGATTCCACCCACGGGCCATAATTTACTAACCCCTGGTTTAAATCTGTAAAATTGCAATTAGGATGACTGTGTTCTTATATTTCAAATCTTGGGCAATTATAGGAAGCAGTAGGATAAAACGCAAAGAGTATCAACTTTGATTGTAGCCAGTTCTGTATTCAAGTTCCAGCCTTGCCATGGGCTAGCTATGACATTATGTAGGAAAATTACACAGTCCTCTGAAATAGTTTGCTCACCCAACAAAAGGGATGAAAAAAGAAAGTGAAAGTGAAAGTCACTCAGTCATGTCCAACTCTTTGAGACCCCATGGGCTATACAGTCCATGGAATTCTCCAGGCCAGAATACTGGAATGGGTAGCCTTTCCCTTCTCCAGGGAATCTTCCTGACCAAGGGATCAAACCCAGGTCTCCCGCATTGGGGGCAGATTCTTTACCAGCTGAGCCACAAGAGAAGCCCAAGAATACTGGAGTGGGGTAGCCTATCCCTTCTCCAGGGGATCTTCCTGACCCAGGAACTGAACTGGGGTCTCCTGCATTGCAGGCAGATTCTTTGCCAACTGAGTTATTCGGGAAAGCCCTGATAAACAAAAGGGATAAACAACCCTTATCAGGCAGGGCTGTTCTGAGGCACAAATGAGACAGTGTATGTACGCAACCACTGAACTATACATAATAATTACTCTATAATGATGATTTTGGTAGTGATAATAGCATTATTAGGTGGCTCTGATGAGACCCCCGTGAACTTCAAATTCCTTGGAATCCAGGTCTCTCTCTTTTTTCATTTTGAGGTCCCCTTAGCACATTGTCCTGGGCTGGAGATTTTGGTACCAAGCATCTTACAAAAGACAAGGGAAAGGACACATCACTGTATATAATGCCTGCTAAACTACTGAATGCAAGGTATAACGTAGACTTTTTTTTTTAAATGAGCTCTGGAAGAGTTTATGCCCATGCAGATTATGGACTTAGTAGCTGTGAATTATGATCCCAGCATTGAGGGAAATAAACCAACACATTTTCACTCACGTGTTATCTAGTCCTCCGCTGTCCTGTGGTTGACGTTTGTTCTCAGATTGTCTCAGGCTTTTCCATTCCACCCCCTCCCTAGTAGCCTTGCTGCACACACTAGGGGCAGGAAAACAAGACTGTGCTTCCCTGATGTGCTTAGATCTCAGGCTCCTCTGACATCAAGCAGACAGCCCACAAGAGATCTGCAAATCCTCAGCGAGGTGACTTCTTCGCTGGTGGAACACAGGGCACGTATTTTGCTGGTGTGGATGCTGGCTGAGGCTGTAGTAGGCCTGCTGTGGGTACAGAGGTTTCCTTTCCTGATTTCCCGACAGAGGCAGCAGCACCCTTCGGGGCTAATTCTGCAGTGTTGTTCTGGGAGTCACTTCCAGAAGCTAAGTCTGGAGCCGTCTCCTCTGGCCTTTGAACACAATGTATTCAATCTGTCTGTGTTAAAAACAATTAAGGGCTTCCCTGGTGGCTCTGTGGTAAATAATTCACCTGCCAAGGCAGGAGACGCAGGGTTCGAACCCTGATCGGCAGAGATCCCACGGACTCTAGAGCAACTAAGCCTGTGAGCCACAACTACTGAGCCTGTGCTCTAGAGCCCAGAAGCCACAAATACTGAACCCACGTGCCGCGACTACTGAAGCCCATGCGCCTAGAGCTTGTGCTCCAGAACAAGAGAAGCCACAGCAATGAGAAGTCCGCACACGGCAACTAGAGAATAGACCCCACTCACCACAACTAGAGAAAGCCTGCACACAGCAATGGAGACCCAGGGCAGCCAAAAATAAATAAATAATTTTTTAAAATCTAACAAGTAATTGCTGCCAGCTGGAGCTCAACCCAGACTGATACTGCTCCTTTATTAAGAGCTCAGCTCCACTCCAAATCACCAAGTCTCTTTCAGAATACAAAAAACACTGAAGATATGACCCCAGACTGGTGCCTGAAACACGAAGGAGGGACCAGCCTGCCCCTTCCAACCAAGTTGGGTGTGGGAAGAAGGACAGGGAGAAGGACAAAAGAAGGGAGAAGAAGCAGGCGTTGAGGCACACGCATCTAACCTGCCTTCTCTGCAGTAACACCCATGGGAGAAGGTGTATTAGAGAGCAGCCAGCCAAAGCAGTGGGGAGCTCCCGGCCCTGCTTCCTCCTGGGAGCTCCCTGTGGGCAAAGCCTTGGCGCGGTACCCCCACATCAGCACGGGGTGATCACAGAGCTGGGCCCACTATGGCCCTGAGGTTCCAGAAACTTCTACATACCTGTGGAAGAAGGTGAGGTGCAGTGAACAAATTAGAAACAATACACAAGACATTATAATTTTTGTACTTAAAAACGAGCTGTCTATGGTGTATTTGTGTACAAGCCTTTTGCAAAAAAAGAAATCTAATGTCAAATATCAAATTGTGGGCAGTGGTTACTTCCCACACAAAATGGGAAAGAATCATGGGAAGAGGGGAACACCCACTTTTTCAGTTATAATGTTCAATATTGTGTGAATTTTTTTAAGTTAACATGGACTTCCTTTGAGGTTAAAATTTTTTCTCTTTTTGCCTCTTCCTTCTTCACAGCTGTTAGCCAAATGGAAGCAGCCAGGTGTGGACAGCTAATGTCAAGAGTTGTTAAACATGATCTGCTCAAGGGAATTTCTATTCAAACTTGGCTGTTACACAGACACCTTAATGTTCTAAGAGTTTTCCTTCTTCTATTTTGGTAAAAAATGTAAATTGGTGATATCGAAATGGTCAAGTTTGTCTGTATCCTTGACCAGTGGTTCTCAAACTTGAACAAACATCAGAATCACCTCGCAGACTTGTTAAGACACAGATTTCAACACATCCACAGGCTCTGTCTCAGTATATCTGGGTCAAGCCCAAGAACACGCATTTCTAGCCGGTCCCCAGGGGTGCTAATGCTACTGATGGGCAGACCACCCTCCGAGACCCTCTGATCTAGACCCTCACTACTGGAACTGTAGTCCCAGACCGGCCACCGCATCATCTGAGAGCTTATTAGAAATACAGAATGCTGGGTCTGAGCCCAGGCCTCCTGAGGCAGAAGCTGCGCTGTAATAAGACCCCCATGTGGGGGTTCACACGGACACAACAGCCAGAGAATCTGCTCTAGACGTTCAGAGCCTTTGGCCCCGTGGTCCGAGATACTCTCACTAAACACTAAGCCATCCCTGAGCGCTCCCTCCACTGCTGAGACGGGATAGTGCCCTCTCGGTGACCTCGGGGACAGAGGCTAGGAGCAAAGAAGAGCCCATCCATAACAGAAGAGGCCTCGAGCAGAGCCTCCCAGGGACACAGAGAAGGGACACTCTTTCTCTCCTTGGGCACATTCCCACAGCCCCCGTGGAGCTGTCTTCTCAACGCTGTTGCTGGGTTACATCCTCCTGGGCTCACAGAGAGCTAGCGGCTGGACCCTGGCAGAGCCTCCCCACAGCACAGCTGGAGACCACCCAAGGTGCTTCTCCCACCCTGGTCAGGCCCTCTCATGTTCCATCTGTAAAGCCAGCACTCAAGCAGAATACAACCCAGCCAAACAGAAGGCCCTCTGGACATTTCAGAGACAAAGCAAGCATGATTTTCACCACTTAATTCATCCCGGAGCCTCCCCCATCGAGAGAGATTATGCAGGCCACATGCCAAACCCAGTTTCACCGCCTTATGGTGGTCAAGCTGGCTATGTCTAGATATTTAAGACCATCCGATTAGGCCCACCAGCCTCCTGACAAACACACTTGGTTCCTACAGCCCAGGGAGCCTCCGAGGGGAGGACCTGCTGCCCTCCCACCCCTGCCCAGGCTCTGAGCCCTTCCTGCTTCAGGGAGCACCACGCAGAGGACCCCCCCACGACCCACAGGACGCGGTCACATCACGTCTGAGTTCTCTCCCCGGAAGCCACACCAGGACAGGAACATAGAAACTGTGAACAAATAAGCAAAAAGGTTTTCAGCTGATTGCACAGGCTGTTTTTCTCTATTAATCTACAAATATGTGTTTACATAACCCATTGGAAAGTCTCAACCTCTCCCACAGAGTAACAGAGTGGCGCTGATTGGTCTCCAAACCACAGTGTCAAAAACTGGATGGTGTACTGAATAGCTGAATAAAAAAGTCATCTTTAAAACTGGAGGGGTTAAGTGAAACAATAATTTTCACGTAAATAAATAAGCAGGTATTGTTTTAATTGTGGTTAAAAAACAATCCGAACCTTCTCAACACTACCACTTGTTGAGGTTTATTGAAGGTTGGTCCCATGCTAGACCTTTCAGGATTACCTTATTTATTTTCATAACAATCCTCTGTGATGGTAGGAGCTATTTAGATTCACAGCACCTCAGACACCAAATGGGTGGGCTTTTTTCACACCAACAACCAGTCCTCCAAGCCTCCAACATCACCTGGGTGTCTCACAATTGAATTTGCTTCTGAAACTAAAGACATGGGGTTAGCATCAGACCACACGGGTTAAAGGACTGGGTCCCACAAGGCTGCCCTCACCAGAAACCAGTTGCAAGTCCTGGGTGCCCAGGGGACCCACACTTCTGTCTGACTTGGCTGCAAAATCAAGGATTCCCACAGCCACCCCCACTCAGGTTCGATCATTTACGAAGGGGTTCACAGAACTCAAGAGTATACTCACTTAGCATTACAAATTTATTCTGGAGGATGTAAGTGAACAGCCAGATGGCGAGGTGTACCGGGAAAGGTCCAGAAGTATCCCAAGCACGGAGCTCCCGTCCCTACAGCACCATCCTGACACAGATGTGTTCACCAACTCCAAAGCTCTCTGAACCCCTCTGTTTAGAGACTGAACGGAGGTCTGAATACATAGGCAGGATTAAATCACTGGCCATTGATGACTGAACTCAACCGGCAGCCCCTCTCCTCTTCCTAGAGGCTGAGTGGTGGGCATGAAATTTCCAAGCCTCTAATCAAGCCTTCTTCTTTCCTGGCCCCCATCCTGAGCTATCCACAGACCCATTTGTGGAATCCTGCTCCAAGGCCACAGGTGCAAGGCCTTGCACCAAGGCTACAGAATCAGAGCCCAGATCCAAGGTCGCCTGTGAAACTGACTGAGCCCCTTTGTAGCCATTGCCAAAAGCCCCCTTGACCATCACCAGCAGGTTTCCTGACCCCAAATTAGACAAAAAATTGCCACCCTGGCAGTCACCCTGTAGCGCCCTACTGTTAGTCACTCAGTCGTGTCTGACTGTTTGCAACATCATGGACTGTAACCCACCAGGCTCCTCTGTCTGCAGTTCTCCAGGCAAGAATACTGGAGTGGGTAGCTATTCCCTTCTACAGAGGATCTTCCCAACCCAGGATCAAACTTGGATCTCCTGCTTTGCAGGAAGATTCCTTACCATCTGAGCCACCAGGGAAGACAATAGTGCCCTAACCAAATCACCTAATGCCAACCTTCCTGCAATAATTTTGAGACTATAAAAATTGTCTACTAACCCATGAAAAGCGTTGACTTTCCCTGGTCTGCCAGGAGGTCGGCCTGCTGCACTCACAGTTCCCACATTCTCCCTGTTCTTTGTTCTTAATAAACTCACTCCTTTCTGCAATACTCTGTCTGGAAATTCTTTTCCAACCTGCATTTGAACTGCCACGACACCACTAAGAATTTGCTTCAGTGGAATAAAAGACACTCCAGTATCTTTATCCCTTAGGAAATTGAAAGGGTTTTAAGAGCTCTGTCCTTCCTTCCTATGCCAGGAACCTGAGTCAAAGATCAAAGAGCTTCCTATGATAGCCACGTGGGTACTATTCACTCTTCTGTACAGACGGGAACACTGAAATTTAAAGAGGTTAATTAACTTGTATGAGATCATACAGCAAGGAACTTGAGTAGACCAATTTGAGCCTCTATGCTTAATCATTATTCTTTACAGCCTTCCAGTTTTCTAGTCTTAAGGGTCACCCCCCCATGAAAACAAATAGTAATAATGAACATCCAAATGCTTTGGGAAATATTGGAGGGGTCAACTTGACTTTGTATCAAGGTAACCTCCAAGTAATATCATTACATATGTCTATGGTGTGTTGTGTTTGAGGGTGTGTTCAGAAGGCCCAGATGGCTCCCGTATTGTTTTGATAAATGGAGAGCAGTCACTCCCATCATTGGCAGGGAAAGCAAAATTATGTCTCACCTCCAGACCAACTCATCACAGCACCAGCTGAAGAAACACTTTATTTGGTCATGACCCAAGCATGAGTGCTGACTGCTTTGAGGCGTAAAGAGGCCCCAGGTCATCAGCCCAGATTGACGGCAC
Source organism: Cervus canadensis (assembly GCF_019320065.1). Taxonomy (NCBI): domain Eukaryota; kingdom Metazoa; phylum Chordata; class Mammalia; order Artiodactyla; family Cervidae; genus Cervus; species Cervus canadensis. Next base: position 12,736,614 of record NC_057401.1, read on the forward strand.
AAGGAGACTGCCTGCTTCTCCGTCCTCCTGTCTCCGAGCCTCATTCCTCTTTGCCAGGATGACAGATTGTCTAGTGTCATGCTAGGGAATGGACACACACAAGCACACACACAAACAGGTGATGCCTGAAAGGAGCTCAGCTTCACTTGGTAAGCATGAGGTAACAGAAATTAAAAGAACTCTGCTTATGTTAGTTGCAAATGGGAATGGGCAGTTGGTTTTTATTATTAAATCAAAGGGTGATTTAACATGCACTGGAGAGCTGGCTACTTGCTCACAGATGGAATCATCTTTTTGTAAATGCTAACCCTCAAAATTTTGTCAGATCTAATTCATGGGGGGTCAGGGGGTCAACGCCACTCTTGTGTAAAGTGCATCAAACACCCAAACTCAGAAGCATGTAAGAGAAATAGAAGGGCAGAGGAAAGGCAAATGGGAGTGTTATGGAAAGAAAAGCCAGGTCTGTGTTTGAACCCTGCTGCCCAGTAAATAATATATAGCACAGTCAATCCCAAATTGACTTAAATGTCTTGTTGAGACAAAATAGAGCTAAGGAAATGAAAATTATGAGTTGACTTATGAGTGGTCATAATAATAAACAGCAGTTATTGAGGATCTTCTATGTATCAAACAACACAGATATTATTCCCATTTTATATATGGGAAAACTGAGGCTTAAAGGGGCTAAATAACCTAACCTACAGGAGATGCCACAAGTGATAAAGAGCAGAGCCTGGATCCAAATTGAGGTTGAGTTGAATCCAAAGCCCCAGTTTTTTTTAGAATACATGGTAAATGACTATGATTTTTTGGAAATTGGAAAATGGCATACAATTGGAGGTGTGCCTAGAAGGGCCTGGGGCGACCATCACTGATGACCTGTTCAACATCCTTTCCCCCTTTCATCTTTATTGTTCAAACCTCAGTTATGCTGTGTAATTGTCCAATTTATAATTCCCAAAGAGAATCCCAACTGAACTAACAGAACCCTTGATTGGCCTTCTCCTAGTCACTGTTACTGATCTAGTGGTAGGCACATGACCTTAGATGGCAGTTATACTAAAGACAGAAACATGTGTTCCAATCTTGAGAGATACTCTTGTCTTTTCTCTGAATAGAACAAGGAAATGTATCACCCTTTGGATAACTGGCAGACATACTGTGATCATGAGGAGAACCACATGAAGACAAAGGCAACACCCAACAGTGCAAAGCAATGCGAAGATGCAAAAAGCACAAGTCTATAAGAAAAAAACCCACTGAGCTGATGACTTAGCCAGTTATTGAAACTATCGTACCTCTGAATTTCTCATAATATAAAATGTATATTTTTAACTAGTTTGAGGCAGTTTTTCACTGATATACAAAAGCATCCTAATGTAATTTGTTCCCTGCCCAAATAATCTCCTTTAATAAGCAAGTCCCCATGTTCCACAATTAGAGATTTATTCCTTTGAATATTTGTGTTCTTTAAAAGGTAATAGGTAAATAACTATATAACCTTAGAGAATGGATGTTTTCTTCGTATTGCAAAAAGGAAATGGTTTATAAAGGAAAATATTAATGCATTTAACTACATAAAGTTAAAATTTTAATGTAGAAATAACTTATTAAACTCTAAAGGGAAACAGTAAACTGGAGAACAATTTTTCTGCATATAATACTGAGAGTTAATATTGTTTCTATATAAAAAGCTCTGAAAATAGGTGAATACCTCAAGAAAAAAATATGCAAAGAATACAAACAAGCAATGGCCATTAAATGTATTTTTAATATTTAATTTTACTACTAATAAAGAAGTACAAGTTAAAATACCATGTTCATCTACCAAATTTGGCTATTTTGTCCTTTAGGGAATAAAGACTGCCTTATCAGGAAAGAACTGACTTGGTTAACCTGGCTACCAGCTGAGGTTGCTCAGCCCTCCTCAGTCTTCATCAGACCAGCCTGGCTTTGTTACTACGGCAGACTCAGGGGTAAAGCAAGACAGAGGGAGCAAACACACAGGCCTCTGGAGGCCTGGGCTCAGAACTGGTAAACCATCACTCTTACCGCATTTTATTAGCCAAAGCAAGTCACCAGCCCAGCATAGGTTTGGGGGAAGATGGACTCTGCTTTTTGATGGGAGGATTTGTAAACTCATATTGCAAAGTTTCTGAATATAGGAAGAGGAAGAGAATCGGGTCCATTTTCAATCAGTCACAAGCATGTACTGCATTGTTCCAATTATGCTTTAAAAATTGTGTGTATCTATCTAAAATATATATACATAAATATATGTCATATGTAGATACATAGACCAGCCATAAAAATATACTCTCAACTTAAAAAATACCACACAAAAGAGAATACCCAGATGACCAATGAGTCTATGAAAAGATCCTCAGTAGCACTAGTCACCATGGAAATTAAATGCAAATTAAAGCTACAAAGAGACACCATTATCTACTCACAAGTGAAGTGAAGTGAAGTCACTCAGTCGTGTCCGACTCTTCACGACCCCGTGGACTGTAGCCCACCAGGCTCCTCCGTCCATGGGATTCTCCAGGCAAGAATACTGGAGTGGGTTGCCATTTCCTTCTCCAGGGGATCTTCCCGACCCAGGGATCAAACCCAGGTCTCCCGCATTGTGGGCAGACGCTTTAACCTCTGAGCCACCAAGGAAGCCCACTCACAAGAATGGCTAAAATTAAAACAAACAAATTCTTTAAAAAAAACTGACAATACCACATATTGGTGAGATAGGGAATTACTGGGACTCAGATATTCCTGGTAGGAATGCAAATTGGTAGAACTTGATGAAACTTGTCCATATCTACTCAACTGAACATATGTATACTCTATCACCCAACAATTTTACTCCTAGGTATATACCCAAAATAAATGCACATATATACATAAAAAGACATGATTAAGAATATTCATAGATGTGTATTTATGATAGCCAAAATCAACCAAAACACTGGAATGGATAAAACATTCCATCAACATTGGAATGGATAAAATGTGAGATTTTTCACAAAGTGGAATACCACATAGCAAGGAAAAAGGACAAATACTTTTACTAGCAACAAAGTTGGTAACTCTAACAGACACAATGTTGAGGAAACACACCCAGAGCCCAAAAAGGTACACACCACACAGTGTAATTGCACGTGTGTAAAGCTAACCTGTGATCATAGAAATCGGAATGGCAGTTACCTTTGACGACACGGTGATCCAGGTATGGCCCGAGGTGCTGCTGACTTACTGGTCTTGATCTAGGTTTCAACTACACTGTACCGGTTCAAGATGTGTCCCTAAAACTTCCACACTTTGCTGTCTGTGTGTTTCACTTCAGTAACAATATTTACAAAATAATACAAAGAATTTGATTTCTTTTAAAGTTTTCTCAATTAAAAGGCAAATATCTCTTGGGTAGAGTCTTCATTTGAACCCAACATGGAGCTCCCAGGACTGGCTGGGGCCAGCTGAAGGCCAGGAAAGAGCCAGTAGGAGTGTCAGGTGTGAGAGGCCCAGCCTTGTGGGGGCGGGTTCCAGAGGCACTCAGCAGACTGCAATAATCACCACAACTTGACTGCACCCCCAGTGAATATGTGTGCAAACAGCAGGCCCTGAAGAGGTCTTATGTCTTCAGTTGTGTCTGACTCTGCAACCTATGGACTATAGCCCACCAGCCTACTCTGTCCATGGAAATTTCCAGGCAAGAATACTGGAGTGGGTTGCCATTTCCTCCTCCAGGGGATCTTCCCCACCCAGGGATCAAACCTGCGTCTTCTGGGTCTCCTGCATTGCGGGCAGATTCTTTACCGCTGAGCCACCGGAGAACACCACAGCAGGGCGTGTTTTACAGTAAAACCAGCCTCAGTGGCCGTGGCTCTGCCGGCTCTTCGTTACCCAGCTCCTTCCTGCCCTGCTTCCCCCACTGCACCCCCTGTGTCTGAGCACATGGTTCTGCTCTATTTTATGCTCTTCCTGGCCCTTTAAATCACCAGCACGCCGCACAGCAGAATCCACAATGCTTATTTTAGTGAGTGGCTGCGAAAAGGTCAGGAGAAGTGACAGCGAGTTTGGAGAGACCCAGATGTCCCCAGCTGAAAGGGCTCTTTCTCGCGGCTCATTTCCACTTCCCTCTCCCTCTTCAACTTCAATTTTCTCCATCTAATCCCTCACCACCAACACATTTAGGATTTTCTTTCTGATAAAAATGAGATCCGTGTTCCCGAGGCTTGGGGCCCGCTAACGGATGTTCAGGACAGGCTGCCTGTATATAAGGAAGGATGTGAGTGAGAGGACAGAGCTCACTCAGTAGGACGCTGCAGACAGATGACCATCTCAGGAGAGAAACATGCAAAGAACAGGAACGGGCAATGGCCAGTAAGTATATTTTTAATGCTCAGTTTTAATAGTCATCAATGAAATCCAAGTTAAAATATACTATGTTCATCTACCAGATTTGGTTATTTTTTTCCTTTGTGGAATAAAGACTACATTATTAAGGAAAGAACTGCTCTATTAACTCACTACCAGCTGAGGTTCCTCAGCCCTCCTCAGTCATCAGAACATCCGGGCTTGTTATCATGGCAGGGGTGGGGGTAGGGGTGAGGCACGCAGGCCTCCTCCTGAGGCCTGGGTTAAGATCTGACAAACCATCACTTCCACTGCACTCTATTAGCCAAAACAAGTCACAAGGCCAGCATACATGGGGGTAACGAACTCTGCTTCTTGGTGGGAAGGTTTGCAAACTCATACTGTAAAGATTCTAAATAGAGAGAAGTGGAGAACTGGGGCCCTTTTCTAAGCAATCTGTGACAAGTATATATACTACATTGTCCCAATTATATTTTTTTTAAATTATGTGTATCTATCTAAAATACAGGCCTCCCTGATGGTTCACCTCGTAAAGAACTCAGCTGCCGATGCAGGAGATGCAAGAGACATGGATTTGATCCTTGGGTTGGGAAGAGCCTCTGGAGAGGGAAATGGCAACCCACTCCAGTATTCCTGCCTTGAAAATTCCTTGGACTACAGTCCATGGGGTTGCAAAGAGTCAGACATGATTGAGTGCACATGCACGCACACATCTAAACTATATAACATACATAAATATAAAAATACAGTTTATATAGAACAATATATTTTTATAGATGTGGATAGCCAAAACAGATAGCTGGATTGAGCAGATTATTAACACAAATCACTGCATTTCCATAACAGTGAGGGATATCTGTCATCCAATTTATTCAGGCTTTGTTCAAGAATTTTACAATGTGCACAGTTTGCCCCCATAGGGGTTTCAAAATGCATGATTTTAATCAGCGTAATGTTTGAGTGTGTCTGGCCTGTACCAAGATAGGTCAATAACAAATTTGACTTACTAACTACAGCAAAGTAGGACACACTGTTGTCTGCAAAAATCACAGTAATCAAATGAACACAGAGAGAAAATGTTGGGAAACAGTCATTTTCAAGATGGAAAATCAAACACTGTACCTTTTCTGGGCAGATACAATCCACCACAGAAGCACAACACTGATCTGCTCTTCAGCCGTGGGGACCCATTCTTCTTAGAGCCATACATAATGAAGCCCTAGGATAAAGTAAATAAAAGCAGAAACCTTTTGAAAGTAGAATCTTGAGAGGTGATTCTGACCTCATTGCATGTTGGGCCATGTAAGCCAAGCAATGCCCCAGCGAAGCCCTAACCCAAGTACACAGGGATTGCACAAATTTTTAAAAGCCCAAGTCACAGGAACTTCCAAGTACCCTGATGGCTGGCCTACCTGCCTCCTGATCAATGCCATGACCACACATAGCAAAGGAAGGAGCATTGTTAGGAGGTCCTGCTACCCTCACCTGTCATCCTCCTGATAGATCCAATGTCCCAGACAGACAGCAGGTTCAATCTCTTTAGCAGCCAGCTAATCTCAAAGATATAACTCTAGCTGTTATATACCAATTAAAGGAAAACAGTGATTCTTCTGTCCAACTACAGCTATGTTTACCAAGGGCTGTAATTGGGCCCAAATCTAAAGGGACTGGGTTTATTTAATGGAGATATTTTAATACAATAGCTGGACACTGAAAGAAAACAGGAATGAGACAGAAAACCAGAGTGCAGATGTCTGAGGAATCCAATCCTATTTTAATTTTTCTAAGACTGGGACTTCCCTGGTGGCCCAGTGGCTAAGAGTCCACACTCCCAATGCAGGGGGTCCAGGTTTGACCCCTGGTCAGGGAACTAGCTCTCATATGTTGCAACTAAGAGTTCGCACACTGCAACTGAGTTCATATGCAGAAATTAAAGATCCCTTGTGCTACCGCTAAGACCCTGCACAGTCAAATAAATAATTTTCTTTAATTTTTCCTATGATTATTAACTCCCAGTAGCACATAGCAGTTACAAACTCTACTTCCTGAATCTTCATTATTTACCCAATGTATCAATGTGCTCTGACCATCAGTTATGAAACTGTGCTGGGGGCTCGGGGTTTAAGGCAGGATGGGGGAAGGAAGATGAATTATTTATAAAATATAATCCATGGCCTTGAGAAGCTCAGTTTAGAGGAAAGGCCTGAGCAAGTGTACAAGCGCTCCAAATGGGACTGAGCCCTGTGCTAGAACACACATTTCCCAGGGCCTCTAAAAATCATAGTAGGCTGGCTAAAGGCCACCTGAAGATGCCAGGTCCGAATCCCTGGTACCTGTTATCCTGTAACGAACAAGGATCCTTGCAGACATGATTAGGATCTTGACATGCGGAAATTGTCCTGGAGTACCCTGGTGGGCCTGGACAATCTGATCACAAGCCTCATCATAAGAGAAAGACAGAGAGAGATGTGACACACACACACGGAAGGGAACTTGCCGTGAAGACAGAGGCAGAGTCTGCAGTGATGCAGCCACAAGCCAAAGAATGCCAGAAGCCACCAGAAGCTGGGGAAAGTCAAGGAAGGGATCCTCCCATAACCTCCGAAGGTCACACAGCCCCAGGGACACCTCGACTTGGACCCTGACCTCCACAGTTGTGAAAAAATAAGCTTCTGTTGTTTGGGGCCACCAGGTTTATGACAATATGGTGTTCAACAAGCATAGGAAACTATTGTATGATGAGCTGAGTGTAGAGAGGGTGTGGGGATGGAAACAACACATGAGCTGAGTGTAGAGAGGGTGTGGGGATGGAAGGTGAGATGTCAACAGCTTGATTATGGCTCACATGTAAAATGCAAAAGGGTAAGCAATGAAACTAGCCATGGAGAGCCCAGTATGTTTTTGTTAAAGTTGTATTTCACTTAATATTTATTCATGCTGACTGAGGGGGAGCTATCGCAGGGTTTAAGTCATTTATATCTTAGAAAGTCCTCTATTCACAATGTGGAGCCTTTCTCTCAACACTCACCCCCATATCCAGTCTATCAGGAAATCCTATGGACTCAATATTCCAAATGTCTCTAAGTTGTTACTCCCAGGAATACACTGAAGGTCCAGTGGATAGGACCCCTCGTTTTCACTGCTGTGGCCAAGATTCAATGCCTGATCAGGGAACTAAGATCCTGCAGGCTGCATGGCACGGCCAAAAAAAAAAATCTTATGTCCCTTCTTCCAATCACTGCAACCATTCTGATTCAAGCCAATGTCATCTTGATTTGAAGTGTCCACACGGTGGTCAGTGTGGTCCTTATAAATGTTCAGTCAGATCATGACTCCTCTTCTTCCCCATTTAACTCGTGTTCTTCACCGTAGTCTTGCTTTACACTCCCACCTACCCTGCTGCAGCCACTGTGGGCTCCTTGCCTTCAACACACTAACACATCAACCTTCAACACAACACAACCTTCAACAATCTTCAACACACCCTTCAACATACCAATATACCAACCTAAACACAACATGACTTTCAACAACTTTCAACACACAAACACACCAACCTTCAACACAACACAACCTTCAACACACTAACACACCAACCTTCAACACAACACAACCTTCAACAACCTTCAACACACCAACACAGCAACCTTTAACACAACCTTCAACATACCAACATACCAACCTTCAACACAACACAACTTTCAACAATCTTCAACACACAAACACACCAACCCTCAACACAATGCAAACTTCAACACAACCTTCAACAGCCTAACACACCAGCCTTCAACACAACACAACCTGTAACCTTCAACACACCAACACACCAACCTTCAACACAACCTTCAGTTGCCTTCGTCACACCAACACAGCCCTGCCTCGAGGCTCCTCACAGCCATTCCCTCTTCTGCAACAATCCATCCCCAGACATCCTTACCTCCTTCAAGTCTTTGCCTGATTGTCATGCTCTCCAGGAGGCCTACCCTGACCACTGTATTCTTCTTACCTCCCAGGGTACTTCATATTCCTCTTCCACTTCTTTTCTCTTTTTTCCATATCTTTTAACATAGCTATAATTTACTTATTGTGTTTATTGTTTAATATCGATCCCCTCCACTAAAATAAGATCCATGGGGAAAAGAATCTCTGGTTTATCCTCTGCCATAACCCAAACACTAGCACATAGTAGGTACTGACACATAGGAGGTGCTGGATAAATATCTGCTGAACGATTAAATGAACAAATGAATGGGGACTGGATTGGAGCAGACGTCAGCCTGAGGTTGAGAATCCAGATGAACTCAGAACAGCAGACTAGTCTTGACTCTGAAATGATGTATCATAAAATTATGGGATCAATGACAAGCCCTTGAACAATGATTTGGAAGGACCCAGAAAAGAAATCTCTGGTTCTGAAGGTAAACTGACCCGAGGAAGATTTGTTTACACAGAACCAAGTTGTGTCAAAGTTCAAATCAATTTTGGTAAATATTCTGAGCATTGGGATTAGAAGTCATTAAATATTTATCAAGTTGTTGTGGTGCTCAAGGACAGTCAAACATTAAATCTCAAACCTTTATAGTTTGATAAAGGAAATAAGATACCTAACAGGCTGTAACAGCCTAGAGGGTTTTTTTAAGTAGGCTGTTCCAAGAATACCCATAAGACTACAGTAACTATAAACAAACAATGCAAAGAAAATCATTCTCATATATTGCTTGCTTGAGTACAAAGCAAGATTATTGACAGGCATCTTGGTAATTCATACCAGTTGCCTTAAAAAATATTCATTCCCTGATCTAAAAAGAAAAAAATGCATAGATTTTTTAAAAACCTGAGAAAAAATACACCAAAATGTTAACCATGATTGTTTCTGAAGAATAAATTACGAAATTTCAGTGTCTTAACCTAACAGTACATCCTACCCATGTAAGAGTATAACCCAGCATTCCTAATGGACAGGTGGCTATCCTCCATGCAATGATTAAGGGATGCAGATGGGGAAAAGATTATGGAGAAAGCACACCTGATTCTTCAGTCATGGCCCAAAAGTCATATATATGCAAAAGGAAAAGAGTTAATAATCTTTGACCCAGTGACCCCATCCTACAAATCTACAGTAAAGAAATAGTTGCAGGAAAAGTTATGTCAGACAAATGATTGATAGACAGTTACATGGATACATAGATACCCACAGAGATATATAACAGTAGACAAAGATAGACTGGCAGAATTAAGAAAAAAAAGCACAAAAAAAATTCCACCAATAAAGGAGTGTTCCATATACATTGTGAAGTATTATTTAATCATAAAATATTTTCAATAATATACACAAAAGAGTAATTACATGAAATTTTTACTGACCTATGTAAGTCTATCCAATTAGAATATATATTATCAATAAAGATACCTAATTTGGGTTAAGGGATATGTTAACAATCTAAATAGGTAAAATCTTTTTCAAAGGCAACAAGTATAAAGTTGAAATAAGTATAAAATGTCTTTGTTCCAGCAATTGTATGCTAGCATTTATCATAAGAATAAAAGTAGAGATGTACCAAAAGTGCCACTCTTCTATGAATGCTAAAAATGTTGATTAGATTTTCCCTTGCAAAAAGAAAGATTATGAGCAACTTAAATTTACAACAATTTCTGATTTTTTTAAAATACATTTTGATATATCCTAGTACATTCATATGATGGATTAAAATGTAGCCTTTTAACAAGTGGTGCTGGGAAAATTGGTCAACTACCTGTAAAAGAATGAAACTAGAACACTTTCTAAGACCATACACAAAAATAAACTCAAAATGGATTAAAGATCTAAATGTAAGACCAGAAACTATAAACTCCTAGAAGAAAACATAGGCAGAACACTCTCTGACATAAATCACAGCAGGATCCTCTATGACCCACCTCCCAGAATATTGGAAATAAAAGCAAAAATAAACAAATGGGACCTAATGAAACTTAAAAGCTTTCGCACAACAAAGGAAACTGTAAGCAAGGTGAAAAGACAGCCCTCAGATTGGGAGAAAATAATAGCAAATGAAGCAATAGACAAAGGATTAATCTCAAAAATATACAAGCAACTCCTGCAGCTCAATTCCAGAAAAATAAATGACCCAATCAAAAAATGGGCCAAAGAACTAAACAGACATTTCTCCAAAGAAGACATACAGATGGTTAACAAACACATGAAAAGATGCTCAACATCACTCATTATCAGAGAAATGCAAATCAAAACATCAATTAGGTACTATTACACGCCAGTCAGGATGGCTGCTATCCAAAAGTCTACAAGAAATAAATGCTGGAGAGGGCGTGGAGAAAAGGGAACACTCTTACACTCTTGGTGGGAATGCAAACTAGTACAGCCGCTATGGAGAACAGTGTGGAGATTCCTTAAAAAACTGGAAATAGAACTGCCATATGACCCAGCAATCCCACTTCTGGGCATACACACTGAGGAAACCAGATCTGAAAGAGACACGTGCACCCCAATGTTCATCACAGCACTGTTCATCACAGCCAGGACACGGAAGCAACCTAGATGCCCATCAGCAGATGAATGGATAAGGAAGCTGTGGTACATATACACCATGGAATATTACTCAGCCATTAAAAAGAATTCATTTGAATCAGTTCCAATGAGATGGGTGAACCTGGAGCCCATTATACAAAGTGAAGTAAGCCAGAAAGATAAAGACCAATACAGTATACTAACGCAATATATATGGAATTTAGAAAGATGGTAACAATAACCCTATATGCAAAACAGAAAAAGAGACACAGATGTACAGAACAGACTTTTGGACTCTGTGGGAGAAGACAAGGGTGGGATGTTTCCAAGAGAACAGCATCGAAACATGTATATTATCTAGGGTGAAACAGATCACCAGCCCAGGTTGTCTCACCAGCATGAGACAAGTGCTCGGGGCTGGTGCACTGGGAAGACCCAGAGGGATGGGGTGGAGAGGGAGGTGGGAGGGGGGATCAGGATGGGGAACACATGTACACCCATGGCTGATTCATGTCAATGTACAGCAAAAACCACTACAATATTGTAAAGTAATTAGCCTGCAATTAAAATAAATAAATTTTTAAATATAAATAAAATGTGCTCTGGAAGATTATTAAATAGTTTGGAAAATATTCTCATTGTATCAAGTTGTTAAAAAAAACAAACTTCAAAGTAGTATGCACAGTAATTTATATGCATAAATATTCAGAAAACTGGAAATGTATACATCAAAATTTTGAGTTATTTCTGAGAGGTATAACTACACATCTTTTTTGTTTTATTGTTTGTGAGGTTTTTCCTTTTACAACGTTTCAGTAATAAATATATAATACTTTAAAATCAGGTTTTAAATATTTTACTCATATTCTAATAGTATTGGGGAAAATTCTCATAATAATACTGAAAAAAGTAAACTGCCAATCTGTGGACATGGTATGATTCCAGTTTTTTGTATATGTTCACAAAAATGTATATATTGGAAGAAAAGATATCAAAATGTTAACAATGTTTATTTCTTAGTTGTAGGGTTCCAGTCCAAGTAAAAGTGGAGTAAGCAGGTCCACCCATGTCTCCTCCAACTAAATGCAATTATAAAATCTGGGCTGAATGCAAGGAGCAGTGATTTAAGCATTCTAAACATAAAGTAGAAGGTGGTTTGGGGGATCAGCATTTGAAGTACCCATGAGCCAGTGGAGAGTATACCATTTTTTAAACTCCAGTGTTTAAATGGAGTGTTTAAAGTGCTTCTTGATGAGAGTGAAGGAGGAGAGTGGAAAGCTGGCTTAAAACTCAACATTTAAAAAAACTAAGATCATGGCATCCAATCCCATCATTTCATGGTAGATATATGGGGGAAAAGTGGAAATAGTGGCAGGTTTTACTTTCTTGGGCTCCAAAATCGCTGCAGACGGTGACTGCAGCCATGGAATTAAAAGACGCTTGCCCCTTGGAAGAAAAACTATGACTAACCTAGACAGCATATTGAAAAGCGGAAACATCACTTTGCCCAAAAGGTCCATATAATCAAAGCTGTGTCTTTTCCAATAGTCATGTATGGATGAGAAAGAAGGCTGGGCACTGAAGAATTGATGTTTTCAAACTGTGGTGCTGGAGAAGACTCTTGAGAGCCCCTTGGACTGCAAAGAGATCAAACCAGTCAATTCTAAAGGAAATCAACCCTGAATATTCATTAGAAGGACTGATGTTGAAGCTGAAGCTCCAATACTTTGGCTACCTGATGCTGGGAAAGATTGAGGGCAGGAGGAAAAGCGGCCAACAGAGGATGAGATGGTTAGATAGCATCACTGACACAATGGACATGAATTTGGGCAAACTCCGGAAGATAGTGAAAGACAGGGAAGCCTGTCATACTGAAGTTCATCGGGTTGCAAAAGTCAGACACAACTTAGCGGCTGAACAACAACCCTTGACTGTGCTTGGGTTTTTGCAGGGGAGTAGGTAGGGAGGAACCACAAGTAGGCTTCCATGCAGACAGAAAGCTCTGGGAGAAACCCTCCAGCTCTGAGGCCAGGGGCAGTAAACAGGTCTCTGGTAGTGACAGTAAGGGGCCTACAATGCCTGAAACACTGAGGGAGGGGAACTTTCTTCTCTGATCAGAGGAGCTACATTCCCAAAAGAAAGAGGCAAAACCCATTGCTCTTTTCTCTCTGCATCCTCCCAGAACTTGGTCCTGAAGCAAACACAGATGTTGGGGGGGTGGGCGGTGCAAAGCAGAGCAGGGTAAATCAAGTCACAGCTTTCTGGGGTAAGAACCAAAAAGAAGAGTCCCCAGGGACCTGAACATATAAAGAAATCACAGAGAGAAAGGAACTTGGAAAATCAGTCCCATAAAGTTGTTGATAAACCCCTGGGCTCACTGCCAAGCTACACATGAACAGGCATAATCCTAACCAGCATAACAGCTCAGAGTTCAACTAAGAGATAAACCATCTCCCAAGCATCAGCCTGATGGCACACACATGGGACAGGGCTGAGTAGCTCTGTGAGGGCTTTGGAAAAGAACTGACATTGAAACCAGAGCCCACAAAATGCTGGTTAAGAACCTGTGACCTGAACCCAAGTGGACCGATTCTCTTCTAAAAGAAAGTACCAAACAATAATAATAATAATAATAAATAAACAAAAGTACCAACAGACTCCACAGAACTTAGACAACACCCAAAGTCACGTAACATAAAAGTCAAAATGTCTAACATGCAGCCCAAAATCACTTGGAAGATAAACAACTAGGAAAGTCTCATTTTCCACAGGAAAAGATAAGGAACAGATGTTCACAGAGATGACACAGATGTTGGAATTATCTGATTAGGACTTTATGGCAGCAGTTGGATCCTTATGTTCACAGCAGCATTATTTACAATTGCCAAAATACAGAAACAACCTAAGTGTCCATCAACAGATGAAAGGACAAAAATGATGTGGCACGTATATAATGGAATACTGCTCAGCCATTGTTTTACAAATGAAATGTTGCCATTTACAGCAACTTGGATAGACTTGTAGGGTATTAGGCTGAGTGAAATAAGTCAGACCGAGAAAGACAAATATTGTATGATATCGCTTGGATGTGGAATCTTAAAAAGATAAGACAAACTAGTGAATATAACAAGAAAAAAAACAGACTTACAGAGAACAAACTCGTGGTTACCAGTGGGGAGGGGGAAGAGGGATGAAGAGGGAACTAAGAGGTACCAACAATCGTGTGTAAAATAAATAAGCTACAAGTATATATTGTACAGCACAGGGAAATATAGCCAATATTGTATAATTGTATAACCTTTAAAATCATGAATCACTATGTTGTACATCTGAAACATATAATATACATAAACTATACCTCAATTATGAAAAAAAGACTTCAAAGCAGCTATTATAAACTTTCTCCATCAAGTAAGGGTGAACATTCAAGAAATGAACAGAAAGTTAGAAAGTGTCAGCAAAGGATATAAGATAGAATAATATAAGATAGAAAGCAGAACCAAGTGGGAAATTTCAAACCAAAAAATAATAAAAATAATAACCTCATTGAAGCAGCTGAATGGTAGTATGGAGATAACAGAGGAGTAAGTGAACGTAAAGATACACCAATGAAAGGCAATTTTAGCAACACAAAGAATAAATGTAGGCACTAATTCAGGCTTCCCTGGTGGCTCAGGGGTAAGGAATCTGCCTGCCAATGCAGGTGATTTGGGTTCGAGTCCAGTACCCGTCAGGCTGAGAGGAAAGAATTATGACAATTCTACATTCAGGATAATATCCCTCGAGATGAAAGACATTCTCAGATGAAGAGCAACTACGAGAATTCACTTAGACCTGCTCTACAGAAGTGCTAAAGGATGTTCCTCAGGGAGCAGAGAAATAACATGAGAAGGAAACTTGCATCTTCAGGAACCAAGGAAAAGAAACAGAATGGCAAATATCTGGTAAGTATAATAGACTATTATTCCCCTCTTGTGTTCTTGAAAATACACACGGCGATTGAAAATAAAAATGACAGCACTGTCTGACAGGGTTCCCTTGGTGTGTAGACATTGTGAGGTCACTAAAACATAAACGGAAGAGGGTGAAGGGACCTCTGTGCTGGTGATGTTAGCATAAGACCTTGATTAATGGAAAAGACATCCATGCTCTGGAATGAACAGGGAGCAGGGAAAAGGTTCTCCAGACCAGAGCATGTCCTGTGACCACAAGGTCTGTCTCCACTTCCACCTACCACACCCAACTTACCCATCTTTCCTTCCTTCTAAATACATGAGGTCTTCATGAATTCTTTCTCACTTCCTTCTAAGACAGGGGTCCACAGTCCCCAGGCCACAAATTGGTACTGGTCTGTGGCCAGTCAGGAATTGGGCCTCACAGCAGGAGGTGAGTCGGGGTGAGCAAGAGAAGCTTCATCTGTATTTACAGCTGCTCCCCATCACTCCCGTCCTGTCAGATTAGCAGCAGTATTAGATTCTCATAGGAGCACAAACCCTTCTGTGAACTGCACATACAAGAGATCTAGGTTGCATGTTCCTTTTAAGAATCTAATGCCTGATGATCTGATTCGGCATTGTGATTAGTTGTATAATTATTTCATTATCTATCACAATGTACTAATAATAGAAATAAAGTGCTCAATAAATGTAATGCACTTGAATCATCCCTAAACCATCCCCTGACCTCAGTCTATGGAAAAAATTGTCTTCCACAAGACCAGTCCATCGTGCCAAAATGTTTGGGGACCGCTGCTCTATGGCACCCCCTTAGCATATGGTTTATAACTAGTTGAAGTGAAGTGAAGTGGAAGTTGCTCAGTTGTGTCTGACTCTTTGTGACCCCATGGACTATACAGTCCATGGAATTCTCCAGGCCAGAATACTGGAGGGGGCAGCCATTCCCTTCTCCAGGAGATCTTACCAACCCAGGGATCAAACCCAGGTCTCCCACATTGCAGGCAGATTCTTTATCGGCTGAGCCACCAGGGAAGAATAACTACCTGAGGATTCTTCTAATAAACGATAACTTGTAGTGCTAATAATAACAGCCACAACCATCTATTATGTGCCTCCTGTCTACCAGTTATAGCACTAAGTACTATACAAGTTATGTTTAAGTCTTACCCCAGACCCTGTGAGGTAGACAATATCACACCCTACTTGACAAAAGAGGAAACAGCCTCAATGTGTCACTGTGATTTTCACGCCTGCTTCATCTACAGTGGTTACACTTACCAGGTGTGGCTAAGTCATATCAATCCTGGAGCATCCTGGGTTCACAGACTCCAAGCTGGAATGACCTTAGTAATGTGCTCCTACTTTCATCCTCCAATTCTACAGCTGATAAAACTGGGCTGGTTTGGTTCAGCTTGAAATTGAGTTCAACCCATTAAATCCCAAAGAGGGACAGGCCAATGAAAGGTCAGTGAACTGGTAGATTTCCACTATGGCTCTTCAGCCTCCCCCCAAATAACACGCAAGACAAGGCTGAGATAGTTGGAGGGAGTTTCTTGCAAACTGCAGAGCCATTCTTGATCCTTGCTGAGATCAGAATGAAACAATTTATGTTTCTGAGCATCAATACCTTCGACTGACCTTGGTGCTGAATGCTTATTGTGATTTTTGTGCTGCAGCACATTCCAAGTTCAAAGTAAGATGGATATATCTTAGTAATACATGCTGGAGAAAAATCAATTTCTATGATAAATGATGTGATGCTTGTCTTGACTCGGGGCTGTGTGGGCAGCCTCCTGAAAGGCCACAGCTCCCCCCTGAGCACTACAAAGTGCTTGTTACCTTAGACTGTTTGGGACTGAGCTGCAGTGTGCAGGGAAGGAAATAGCATCTAACCATTCAATTGTAATGTCTGCCATGGTCTGCATGTGTCCCTCCAAAATTCACATATTGAAATCCTACCCCGTCCCAAGATGATGGTTTTAGGAAGTAGGGCCTTTGGGGATTGCTTAAGTCATGAGGGTGGAGTGCTCCTGAATGGGATTAGTGCCCTTATAAAAGAGGCCCCAGAGAGCTCCCTCACCCTTTCCACCGTGTGAGGACACAGTGAAATGGTATCATTGTGAACCAGGGATAAGGCTCTCATCCAACTATGCTGGCACCTTGACATTGGACTTCCAGAACTCCAGGATTATGAGCAATAAATGTCTGTTGTTAATAAGCTATCCAGTCTGTAGCATTTTGTTATAGCAGTCCATATAGACTAAGATAATATCAGAGTGGCACTTCCCTGGTGGTCCAGTGGCTAAGACCCTATGCTCCCAGTGCAGGGGGCCTGGGTTCAATCCCAGGTCGGGGAACTAGATCTCACGTGGTACAACTAAGACCTGGCGCAGCCAAATAAATAAATACATTTAAAAAAAAGATAATATCAGAGGGAAATTTGCAGAGACAAATTTTAAAAGTCTTTATTGAATTTGTTACAATATTGCTTCTGTTTTGTGTTTTGGTGTTTTAGCCACAAGACATATGTGATCTTAGCTCCCCAACTAGGGATCAAACCTGTACTCCCTGTATTGGAAAGTGAAGTCTTAATGACTGGACCACCGGGGAAGTCCCTCAGAGGGAACTTTTTATAGAGGAGGCCCATTGTGTTGAGCACTGGGGAGAAGTAGAATTTGGACTTGTAGAAATGAGACTGGAGAGGATGGTATTCCAAGCTGAAAAGGCAAGGGCAGGAAAGGGGGCCAGCTAGTGAGGAGCAGAGTTTGCCTGGAGCACAGAATATATTTTCAAAGGAGGAAAAAAAAACAGAGGTAAGAAAGATGGATGGGGCCTATGTTAGGGAGGGTTCTTCCAATGGAAGTAATTGAAACCCAATTCAAATTAGCTGAGTCAAAAAAAGAAAAGGGAATTAATTGATTGTCATAACTGGCACATCTAGAGATGGTGACTGCCTCAGGCATGACTGGATCCAAGCACTAAAAAATGTCCTCCATTTCTCTCTCTCTCCCCGTCCTTCTGCTGCTCACAAATGGGTATTGGCCTCACTTACTCCCTCTGCAGGCCCACTTCCTCCAGGTAGTCTTGGAAAACAATGATTAGCAGGTCAATCTATGGCCCTGTCTAAAGCACATGCCTCTCACTGAGCCCTCTCACTGGGCCCTGGTAAATGGACTGCAATGGTTGGCCGGGCCTGGCTTACATGCCCACCCTCTTGCCATAGACTAGGGTGCAAAATCACGAGAAAGGGGATGGGAAAGCAGAATATAAAATGCACAGTTAACACAATCCATCACAGGGCCACAAAGAGAACCAGGCTGGGACTGTATTTTTCAGACAGTGGCAGGGACAGCGGATGCTTATAAGGTGAAAAGCATAATCAGAGATGGGAGTCAGAAAGGGGAGTCTAGAGGCAGGGTGTAGGGTGAACTGCAGCGGTCAGGGGGCAGGTCCATCCAGCTATAAGGGCCCAGGTCTGAGTCTGTACTGGTGGAGGTACAGAGGACTGGTCCTTGCCATGGACGAACAGGGGAGAGCAGGGCACTGGGAGGGAGCCATTCTCACCTCTTCACCCCAGAACCAACACCAGCAAAAGGGAACAGGAGCCCTAGTAAAACAACCAGGGTTCAGTGGTTTCTTTGCAAGCCTGTGACCCCATCAGACTCACAAGACTTAACACTGGGGAAAGGGTGGGACGTGAAATGAGCTTTTCCCAATCCAACAGATGGGGGCTCTGGAGGATAATTACATGACCTTTGCAGGTGTGTGAAATAAGATCCAGAAGCATGCATCCAAAAGTCAACAGTGGTTTACAAGAGGAGAGAGGGTCTTTCTCTTTGCATCTTGAACACTTTGATGTTGTATAGAACAGTTTTTCCTTCGTAATGAAAATATACACTGCGTATGCATTGCAGAAATATATATGACAAAGGGAAGGAGTTGCAACTTTTGTTCCTTGATCTGGTCGCTTGGGGCACAGCAAGTTCAATAGGATAGGGGGATAAGCTGGAGGGGAGTGCAGAACAGGGAATTAGCTAGTTCTCCCTGGGGCCTCAAAAACATTTCATTAAGATGTTGCTCAGGCTGAGACTTGAAAGAAGAACTTTGGTCAGAGTGTTGGTCAGACCCATAAGGCAGAGAAGAAAGAGACGTAAGATGGAAATATGAGGCCAGTGGCAGTAGGGGGTGGGGTGGGGTGGGGAAGGGGCTGTCTGATGGCCCAGCGCACTGCGTGCTCCATACGCCCCTACCTCCCCACCGCCACCCCAGCCAGCTCCTGTTTTGTCTGCCACGCCCCAGGTTTGCCCAGAGGGCAATAGGAGGCCACTGGAAGATCTGATGCCAGGAAGTAGCAAGAGCAATTTTGAGTTCGGAAGTTCACCATAGGCAAAGGTTAGTGGGAGGGGATGGATGGGAGGCTCCTGGAATGACCTGAACAAGACCTGCTGGAGGCCTGAACCACTGCCCTCAGGACCGAGAAGCTTCTCACCCTGGTGAGGAACCTTCACGAGCAGAGCAAGGGCACTGGTTGTAGTGGGTCAGGGCTACTGGTCTGAGCTGCCCCCGGATGGTGGGCTGGAGGGGAGGCGAGCTTCCTTAAGGTCGGCACTGACTCCTCCCCCTTCTGTTAAGTTAGTTACCTCCGCTTTGTGGCTGCCACCCATCCAGTGATTCTGTCGTCCCAGTGGTGGCAGCACATCATCCCATCAACCACAGCTTCTCGAAAAACGCCCGCCCCCTGCTGGCTAATGCTCCCCTGGGCCTGGGTGAAGCGAGGTGCCCGCCTGCTGGTGCACAGCCAGGAGGTAGGTCCTCCCGCCTCACTGGGTAAACCCATGCTAACATACCTGGTCCCTGAGCTCCCAGCCCAGCACTCTGCCAGGAGGCGTTTGGCCACCACCCTCCCTTCCTGTCTCAGGGAGCAAATCAGTCGCCTGTCAAGACCCACGCAGATATCTCTGCCAGGATGACTCCCATATCAACAAATTCCCTGCTTCCCATCCCTACCTGCTCCCAGCCCCAAACCCTCACCATTGATCCACACGCGGCCCCCACGTCCTGCGGTCACCTGTGCCTTCTTGAGACTCGCTCAGCATATGCTCTGACTCTGCTTCTGCTCTGGAGGCAAAGATCTTGGGGAAGACAAATCCTCCGGCAAGGCCAGGGCCCCCTAAGAGCCTGGTGGGTTCCTGCAGACACCAGGGCCACCGTCCAGAGCAAGGGAGGCATCCATCACCAACAGGCCTTTGCTCAGCAATTTCAGACTCAAGGACAAGCTGAAGGTTACTCAAGAGCGCTTTAGGACACAGCCACGATGCACGGGTCTTCCCAGGTGGCTTGGTGGTAAAGAATCCACCTGCAACGCAGGAGATGCAAGAAACACAGGGTCCATCCCTGAGTTAGAAAGATCTACTGGAGAAGGAAATGCAACCCACTCCAGAATTCTTGCCTGGAAAAATTTCATGGACAGAGGAGCCCGCTGGCTGCAGTCCATGGGGTTGCAAGGAGTCAGTCTCAATGAGCTACTGAGCTCGCAAGGCCACGCTGGATGCGTGAGCACTCCCCAGGCCTCTGATCACCTCTCCCCTCCCCCTGCTCACCCTCCTTCCCGAGCTGAGGCTCCCTCTGCCTGCTCTGTGCCTCTGGATCTGAAAACTCTGCTTAGAACACGAACTGGGGGAGGCAGGATCCACAGAGCCTGACAACACACTGAGTCATTTTAAGAGCTGGTTATTTTTGAGGCCCCAAGCTCAAGAAAGGAATTCGGAGAGAAAATTTAAAAAAAATAACAAGACTGATAGCAGGAGTGCAGCCTCCACTAACATGGGCCGTCAGCTGAAACCAATTTGCACGGCTCAGCACAGTCTCAGCTCATGAACTGCACTTCACCTTAGAAAAGCCCTTCAGCACACGGACACACACACACACAGACATACACACTCACGCAGACAGAAGGCAGGCTGAGTTTCAGAGCTATATAGCATGAAAGGATCCTTTTACTTTAGCAATAATCCCTGTGGTTTTGACCTCACCAGCTCCATGTCTTCTGAAGAGGTCTTAGGGACCAGCTGCCCAGTCATCCCAGGCCTGCAAGTTGGATTTTTAGGAGCTACTTTTGGCTAGAGAACCTCAGAAGCAGAAAATCCCAGAAGGCAGCTCATGCTGCCCCACTTTACACTAGCCACTTATCCCTGAAATATCCCATCTCTCCACCCACCTTTATTTTTCAACCTCAGAAATGAATCTGAAGTTCTAAAATATGTTAAGTCCCCCATCCCACAGCTCACCAGAGAATGCCTGAATCTGAATCTCTGAAAAGTGGTTGGTCTTCTCCTTGGGAAAATCAAAGATCTTCCCTTCCACCTGGTCTCCATTACCTAGGGGCCAGGAGGAAGACAATAGAAGGCTTGATCTCTCCCCAGTTCCTTTAAGACCCCACCCAGCCAAGCTCCACCTTCTCCGTGGAACTTTCTGAAAACCAAGTCAGTCTTCTTGGATTTTAGAATCCCAAGTGAGGGCACAGCCCCACTCTCCCAGCCACTCCCACTGTCTACCCTGCAACTTGCATGATGTTTTTCTAGACGAGGAACCATTCCTTCACCTTCAG
This sequence comes from Cervus canadensis, assembly GCF_019320065.1. Taxonomy (NCBI): domain Eukaryota; kingdom Metazoa; phylum Chordata; class Mammalia; order Artiodactyla; family Cervidae; genus Cervus; species Cervus canadensis. The sequence continues at coordinate 12,758,071 of NC_057401.1, forward strand.
TCCATGACAGAAATGGGGTGGAGAAATGTTTTACTCCAATGTTAAGTGAAAAATACTAAGTTCAGAGCTCTGAGTATGGTAAGCTACTAATGGTATTCAAAGAAGAGAAAATGAATGTAAATTGATTTACTTGCATGTAAATAAAATATCTCTGGAAGGATACATAAGAAACTCATTACGCTGCTTGCCTCTGAGGAGGCATACAAAAGACTGTATGCTTTTGCCACCTTTGAATTTTGAAACACATGAATGTATTACTACTCAAAAGGAAGTAATGAAATCACAATTTAAAATACACATTTGTTTTTTAAACATTTTTATTAAGCAGAGCTTCAAGGTTGATTAAGTAAGGCAGGATTACTTGTGTGTAAGTGTACTTGTGGGGTAGAAAAGAAAAGAAAGTGAAGTCGCTCCGTCGTGTCTGACTATTTGCGGCCCCATGGACTGTAGCCTGCCAGGCTCCTCCATCCATGGGAATTTCCAGGCAAGAGTACTGAAGTGGGTTCCCATTTCCTTCCCCAGGGGATCTTCCAGACCCAGGGATCAAACCTGGGTCTCCCACACCGCAGGCAGATTCTTTGGAGTCCGAGCCACCAGGGAAGCCCATTTGTGGGGTTGAGTGGTGGTCTACACACTGCAGTGAAGGAAGCGAACAAGGTCAGGATGGTGGCCTTCTGGGCTACGGTGGAGCCAGAGGGGAGGCAAGACCAGTGTGGTCCTAAATGGATACGGTACTAGTATGATACTGAGTTTCCTAGGTGGCGCTAGTGGTGGAGAACCTGCCTGCCAATGTAGGAAACTCAGGGGGCACGGGTTCGATCCCTGGGTGGGGAAGATTCCCTGGCGGAGGGCATGGCAGCCCACTCCAGTATTCCTGCCTGGAGAATCCCCGTGGACAGAGGAGCCTGGCGGGCTACAGTCCATGGGGTCGCAGAGAGCCGGACAGGACTGAAGCAACTCAGCACGCACACACCAGTGTGGCGCTAGAACTCCTTAGACCCTTTTTTTTTTCCAGGCGTGCCATGTGGTTTGCAGAATCTTAGTTTCCCAACCAGGGATTGAACCCGGGCCCTGGCAGTGAAGCACTGAGTCCTAACTGCGGGACAACTCCTTAGACCGTCAACACCACCTCTAAAGTCACGAAATCATGAGTGTAACCGGACTTTCTTAAAATGGGGACAAGGACAAGGCTAGTGAACCGGCTAGTATGGGGCCAATACTGAGGCAGCACACTTAGGCAGAGAAGCTGATTACAGGCAACCTTGAGGAGGAAGGTCAGAGGTGCATGGAGGCCATAGGAAAGCAGGCGGGTACAAACAGGCTGGGGATTTGAGCCAAGTCCCCCAGAGAGCCTGCCAAACCTCAACACAGAAGTTTGTATGCGTTCCTGCTTCACTAAGACCAAGGTTACCCTTGAGGGGAAGTGGCTCTGACTCTGGAGGCAGGCCCACTGCCAGCCCATACGGACCCTTCACGAGGTCCAGAAGATGGCACTCCTTCCTCAAGCCCTTTCCTGACCTCTGCCAGAAAACTGTCACATCTACACGGACCGGCCTATGAGGGGCACCCCCTAGGGTCATGCAGTCCCCAACACGTTCTGCCACTGCCTCTGCAGGGGGCCACTCTGAAGAGGTGGGGGGGGGGGAGCCTGTGGGCCATGTCAGTGACTCATAGGGAGGCAGGACTTCCTGTCTTCTAGAAAACCTTAGAAAAACACACACACATACACATACACACTTCTGCCTTTACAAAACAAAAACCTTCATGGGTAATTCACACATTTCAAAAAATTACTTTGTGAAAAGACTGCTCTTAAAGAAGCTCTGTTTTTAGATCGAAAATGTGACTTGTTATTCCTATGTTTTATTTCTATATTTGATCATACCCTGAGATGTATTGGTACCAATTTCTCATGATCCAAAACATTTTAGAAACCTATGGTTGAAAGAGAACTCAGAGTTGAAAGCAGGAAGCAGCCTATCTCCTCATAAGATTTTCTTCACATAGAACATGCTCCACACAGCTAACTCACTTGGTGATAACAGGGGATTGAAAACGTTCTTGTGTTAGTGATCTAATATGAACAACTCTCTTTCCAGCACACAGACATGCTTCTCAAAGTCTAATGTACATAAGAATCACCAGGGAAGGTTGTTAAAATATCAGGTTCCCCCCTCCTTCCATTTCAACTACAGTTCTGCTTCTGGCTCAGGGCACCAGACCTGAGCAAGGACTCAGTTACTGTATGCACTTCCCTCTCTGATGTGAACTCAGTGGAGACCTGCCAAACAGAACAAAGACTGTGATCTATTTTATTACTGGTGGCTTTTAAATAAACATGCAAAAATCGTATGGCTCCATCAGGTACTTGAAGCAAACACACATTCCCTTGACAGAGGAGTTAAACAGGTATGAAATTAAATGCCTATACAATTTAATTTTTTATGGCTTTAAGCAAAGCACTAAATATGTTCAGGCAGTCCTGAAACATCTTTTTTCTTTTGTTCTCTCTTCTCTTCCCCAAGGTCCCAGGCCTGAAGCACACGCCCTGAAAAAAAAAGAACAGGAAACTGACACTTAATAAACCCCTATTGTGCCCATTTTGCTGATGCGGAAATAGAAGCTCAGAAAGATTCAATGTCTTGCTCAAGTGACACATGTAGGACAAATCATTTCACCTAGCACATCTGTGCTATGCACAGAAAAATAGTAACTAACACACACAAATGACCGCATGATTTGTTCTCACTTACTTAAGACTCCCTCCAATACTTTTCTTCAAATCTCATCTATTTCCATGGCTTTACATTCCATCTATCTATAGTCATCAACTTCCAAATTCATACTGTCAGCCCAGAGCTTGTCTCTGAGCTTTAGAGATACATCCACTTTTGACTTGCAGGTGTCTGAAACTGAAAATGTCAAATACTGACCTATTTATTGTCAGCCCCTCCTCCAGCAGAATCCATTTCTCACCTCAGTCTTCATCATTGCACTTTCTGGCACTACCTTCAACCCGAATGCTTGAGCCAAAATGCCAGGCAAGCATCCTGAGAGGGTGCCTCCAAACTGTAACTGAAACCTAACTACTACTGTCCACTCCCTTCTGTTTTCACCATGCAGGTATGTATATATTCATCTCCGAACCTGTTTTCCTTAGCTGTGGGGTTGCAGTCAAACATGTTTGCAAGCCACTTATTCCCCATCAGGTCAGGGCCCCTGCCACCTCTTTGATCTCATCTTCCATCACCTTCCCCTCTGTTTCCCTTAAGTGTTGAGATCTTTCCCACCTCGGGATATTTGCTGTTCCCTCCACCTGGAACATTCTTCTCCTTATCTTTCCCATGCCTGGCTCACTGTCATCTTTCAAATCTCTATAAATATCACATCCTCAAAAAGGCCTCCTCTGACTACACTTCATAAACCATGTTCTACACAGTCATTTTTTCTAACAAATACTTACCAGTTGACTTGCTTATCATCAGTTTTTCCACGAGACTATAAGCTTTGAAAGGACAAGAATGGTCAGTGTAAATGCTGATTCCCTGAACCCCACTTTCACCTAACTCAAAGAGCCCTCCCAAATGGTGGGGTAATGAATGACTGTCTGAAGGGTTTTGATATTCATAGTAGTAGCGTGAGAACTGTGTCCCCAGAAAGATATATCTGAGTCTTAACCCCTGGTACCTGTGAAAACGACCTCAGTTAGAATTAGGGTCATTGTAGATGTAATTAGTTAAGATGAGGTCATACTGGAGTAAGAAGGGGCCTTGATCCAATATAACTGATGTTCTCATGAGAATATGAGTTTCTATTGTTTTAAGTCCCCCAGTTTGTGGTATTTTGATACATACAGTAGTCCTGTTATCTGCACTTGAGTAACACGAGAAGATGATAATAAATAATTTCTAAAATGAAATTTAGCTCTAAAGTTGGTAGATTTTATGATAAGTAATTAATGACAGTGAAGTTAGGTACAACATACAATTTGGAGGACCCGGAGATGAGTTCTCGGGTAGGTTTTATTCCTTGAAGGTAAAATACCCTAACCAAAACTCTAATAGTTCCTCTGAATCAGTGTTACCCCAGCCCTTGGAGCCAAAAATGAGACAGATTTGATTCATCAAGCAATTAAATTGCTCATTAAACTTTTGCCATCTGACCTGGAAGAAAAGAAAATCATATTAATGTTGGAAGATGTGCTCATTGTTTGTTTTCCTAGATAAAATACTTTTTAAAGTCATGTACTGATAATGAAGTTACATCAGCCTTTTAGGACATCTTTGAACACAAATTACATTACCGCGGATGTCTCCGTTGGTTCATCAAGATTAATGAAATTATTACTGCCAGAAGCCATGATTCCATGGAAATTAAAATTGTATTTTTCAAGTGCTATAAATGATGATGCTTGGAAGTCTTGTAATTATTGAATAATAAAAGTCATCTTTTTATTTGTATTTTCAAGATGGGTTGTAAGCAGCACTTTAAGGGAAAAAAAACTATTCAAATTTTAATTTATAAAAACGGCAGTTAAATATTGAAAGAAAATTGCTCCTGGCCAGGCAGTGGGTCATGAAAGGAACACAACCTGGAATCACAGCGTTCAAGCCTTCTTCCGACTCTGCTCCTTAGTAGTGGTGAGATCTAGGGCTACTTACTTCACCTTTGAACCCTGTGAGCCCTCATCTGTTAAAGGGTAGGAAGGGAAGAACTAGATCATTTCCAAAATCCATCCAAGCTCTCAAATAGCCTTGTTCATGGACATTTTATTCTTATTCCCCTGCAACATGTTTACATGGGCTCAGGATTTCATGGTTAGCCTTCCACCCTTTTTTAAGCCAATAAATGTCTCACTCATCTCTCAGTCCCTCCACCGGCCAGACAGGCCAGCCAGAGGCCAGGGCTGCAGTCAGGAAATTGCTGAAGCCACCTCCTGCCACTGGTGCCCCCCAGACAACTGAGTAGTCTGTTTATTACCCAAGCATGCCCTAGTGCATGGCAGCCGTGAGGTGGCATCTGGAGACAGCACCTTTTCCTAACCCCAACGAAGGCCCCAAAGAGGCTCAAGGTTGCCGGGCTCCCACCTCCCTGGATTTCATACTTTCTTTGAAAGGCTGCAGATTCCTTCCTTATTTCAGAGAAAGCAGCTAAACAGTATACTCACTTTTTATTAGTTACTAATTTATTACTGTTTATCATCACTGTTCTTAAAAACTGATGAACAGCCTACATTCCTGTAGACCCAAGGAGCCATAGACCAGCTAAATAATTTCCAAATTCTACTTGCCCTTATAATACTCTAATCTACACATGACAACAATCTAAGTTGCTAGCTGTGATTCAGTTAAAATGTTTAAATTGTTATGTAACAAGCTAGAGGGGTGGGAAGGGGTGGGAAGTGGGAGGAAGTTTAAAGAGAGAGGGTACACATGTATACCTATAGCTGACTCATGCTGATATACGGCACAGGCCAACACAATATTGTGAAGCAATTTTCCTTCAATTAAAAATAAATAAATTTGGGAAAAAATGTTTAAATTGTTAGCTTTGTGATTTGTCCTAGAATCAGATTCTCCTGACTAGGGTGGATATTAGTTTAACCTCTAATCAAATATATGATATTAGCTTGCTCTCACATTGTGTAATTTGTAGAAGCCTGAAGTAAGGACAGCAAAGATAAGGGTATGCAATACAGATTTAACTCATGTCATACTGTAAAGTTCGATTTCTCTCATGAAGTGGACGACCTCTTGGATGGATGGCTCCTTGGAGGCAGAGGTGGATCCACTGGGTACAAGTTACTGGCTGAGCGGCTTCCCTGAATCTTTAAGAAAATGAGTTTTTATAACCTACCAAGAAATCAGCCCTTGTAAATATTACCTCCTTCACTGGTTGTCATTGGCCATATTGCACTTAGGAAGAGTCAGATCAGGCTGGACTGAAGCCTCCATCCTTCCAAAGCTTGTCCTTCTTTACCTAAGTAAGACCTAAGGAAGATAATGATGCTTAAGCTTCAATACCCATCACTTACCCCAGTCCTTTTCAAGAAATCTGGTCATTATGTGTATAGAATAACATAATATATATTATAGCAAAAACTATGTGGTCAAAAAATGTTGGTTGAAAACTAAAGATGTCCACTTTTGGCCAAGATGGAACCACAGAAACATGTTTACCATCTTACTTGAAGCACTGGAGAAATATACATAACAGTGATTTTCAGATATTGGACATCCAACAGTGAAGGACAGTGATCTCTGATCAATGAATGAGGTGAGCCCTATGACTGCCCCCATTTACAAGCTGAAGCAAAAGAAGGGGAAACCAGGGAGAATCCAGCAGTCTGAATTGAAATGTTGGGGGTGTGCTGAGGACAAGGTAGCCACGGATGACAGAGCAGAGGGCCGATTAGAGAGCCGCACGGAGGAAAAGCGCGGAAGATCTGCACCTTAAGCAGACAGAAACTGCTGGAATTCCCATGAGCCTGGGTGGGGATTGGAGGGGAGCGTAATTCACAGAGCATCAAGTACTCAAAAGAGCATCGCTTCTGTGGTAGGTAACACTGTGTGCTACGTGCTAAGTCACTCAGTCATGTCCAGCTTTTTGTGACCCCATGGACTGTAGCCCGCTAGGCTCCTCTGCCCATGGGATTCTCCAGGCAAGATTACTGGAGTGGGTTGCCCCTCCTCCAGGGGATCTTCCTGACTCGGGGGTCGAACTCACATCTCTCATGTCTTTTGCATTAGCAAGCAGGTTCTTTACCACTAGCACCACCTGGGAAGCCCTAAATGGCTAATCTGCTCCTTCTAACAGTTCCCAAGTAACTTAAGTGCATCTCAGAACAAAACTAAAGAATATCAATCAATAAGATGCAAAAATACTCAGAACCAAAAAAGGTAAAATCACAAGTTATTAATATATTTTATATGTAAAAATTACATTTTAATATGTAAAATAGAGACATGGAAGGTACAAAAATGACCAAAACTGAACTCAGAGTTGCAAAAAATAATATCTTAGATCTTTTTAAAAGATATACTGGATAAAGTGAACAGATTAGATTTTACAGAAGAAAATATTAACAAACTCAGATATAGCAAGAGAACCATCCAAAGTAAAACAAAGAAAAAAGTTGAAAAAAAAAGAACAGAGCATCAGTTAGTGAGCTGTGGGACTTCAGGTGGCAATATAAATGTAATTCAAGACTAGAAAAGTGTCAAAGAAAAAGAAAACATATTTGAAGAAATAATGGTTGCAATTTTCCAAATTTAATAGAAACTTGAAACATACAAGGCTCAAGGAAACACAAGCATATAAAACAAAAATAAAACAGCTCCAAAGCACATCATAATCAGATTGATTAACACTAGTGAATGAAGAGGAAACCTTAAAAGTGGCCACAAGAGAGGCCTCTACATTCTATGTAGAGGAACAATGATCAAAATGACTGCAGACATCTTTATGGAAACAAAGAAAACCAAAGGACAGGGGGGTCACATTTTTAAAGCACTGGGGTAAAAATAAGCCAAGGTAGAACTCTATATCCAGCAAAAATACCTTTAAAACATTAAGCTGAAATAAAATTCAGCATGCAAAAGGTGAAAGCATCCATCACTAACAGACCTGAACTATGAGAAATGTTAAAGGATGTCTTCCATCATAATGAACAGAGCACCAAGCAGAAATATGAATATACAAAAAGGAATGAAGAGCACCATGAATTGTAAATCTGTGGGGAAACTGAAGAGGCTTTTCTTCTTTTCTAAAATCTCTTTTAAACTGATTGTTTAAAGGAAAAAAGATTACACCATATTGTGGGGATTTTAATACATGTACTAAGTAAAACGTATGACAAAAGTAACACAAACCTGTCAGTGGGAAAAGAAAAGAATATCACTGCAAGGCTTTTATACCATTGTTTTTGTACTGTTTAGTCACTAAGCTGTGTCCAACTCTTTTGCAACCCTATGGACCATAGCCTGCCAGGCACCCATGTCCATGGGATTTCCCAGGCAAGAATACTGGAGTGGGGTGCCATTTCCTTCTCCAGGAGATCTTCCCAACCCAGGGATCAAACCCATGTTTCCTGCTTGGCAGATGGATTCTTTACCACTGAGCCACCAGGGAAACCCTTTTATACTAAACATGAAGTGATATATGTGAAGTGAAACTTACACATACACAGTGATGAATGAAAATATGCACGTACAATAAACCCTAAAATCATTTAAAAATTAAGGAATCCTGGCTAATAGGCCAACAAAGATGATGGAATGGAGTAAGTACTCAGTTCGAAAGAAGGCAGATCAAGAGGAAAACATGGACAAAAACAAAGGAGATAGAGAATAAATAGCAAGACAACAGATTTAAACCCAATGACGTCAATAACCACATTCAACGTAACTAGCTTAAACACTTCAACTAAGTAGGATTTTAAAAAAGCAAGACCAAACTATACAAGGCCCACAAGAAGTACTCTTTAAATATAACAACAGTGCAAGAATGAGGAAAGATAACCCCATGCTAAATTTTTTTTAATTTTAACTAGATTACTAACATAAATAAAAGAAAAATATTTCAAAGCAAAGAATGTTACCAGGAATAAAGAGTAATTTAATAATGATAGAAAGGTAAATATGCAAATTAACCCTATTTTTTAAGTTTTTAATTGGAGGATAACTGTCTTACAATATTGTGTTGGTCTCTGCCATACATCAACATGAGTCAGCCATAGGTATACATATGTCCCCTCCCTCTTGAACCTTCCACCCACCTCCCATCCCATCCCACCCCTCTAGGCTGTCACAGAACACCTGATTTAGGCTGCCTGCAACATACAACAAATTTCCACTAGCTCTATTTCCATGATCACTCAATTTGCCCCACTCCTCGCACTGTCCACACGTCTGTTCTCTACGTCCGCATATCCACTGCTCCCCTGCAAACAGGCTCATCAGCACCATCTTTCTAATTACCACCATGCTAGTCATTCAGTCACGTCTGACTTTTTGTGGCCCCATGAATCATACAGCCTGCCAGGCTCCTCTGTCCATGGAATTCTCCAGGCAAGAACGCTGGAGTGGGTAGCCATTCCCTTCTCCAGAGAATCTTCTCATCCCAGGGATTGAACCCAGGTCTCTCACGTTGCAGGTGGATTCTTGACTGTCCAAGCCACCAGGGAAGCCCCATACACACACACACACACACACACACACATATGTGTGTGTGTGTGTGTATATATATATATATATATATATATATATATATGATATTTTTCTTGTTCTGACTTACTTCATTCTGTATAACAGGTTCTAATTTCACCCACCTCATTAGGACTGATTCAAATGAGGTTTTTTATGGCTGAGCTATACTCCACTGTTTATACACATACCACAACATCCTTATCCATCATCTGTCATGATGGACATCAAGGTTGCTTCCATGTCCTAGCTATTGTAAATACTGCTGCAATGAACACTGGGGTACATGTGTCTCTTTCAATTACAGTTTTCTCAGGGTATATGCCCAATAGTGTGATTGTTGGGTCATGTTTTTGTCCAGTCGCTCAGTAGTGTCCAACTCTTTGCGAGCCCATGGACTGCAGCACGTCAGGCTTCCCTGTCCTTCACCATCTCCCAGAGTTTGCTCAAACTCATGTCCGTTGAGTCAATGATGCCATCCAACCATCTTGTCCTCTGACAGCCCCTCCTCCTCCTGCTTTCAATATTTCCCAGCATCAGGGTCTCTTCCAGTGAAGCTCTTCACATCAGGTGGCCAAAGTATTGGAGCTTCAGCCTCAGCATCAGTCCCTCCAATGAATATTCAGGACTGATTTCCTTTAGGATGGACTGGTTTGATCCCCTTACTATCCAAGGGACTCTCAAGCATCTCCTCCAACACCACAGTTCAAAAGCATCAGTTCTTTGGCACTCAGCCTTCTTTATAGTCCAATTCTCACATCCATACATGACTACCAGAAAAAACCCTAGCTTTGACTAGACAGACCTTTGTCAGCAAAGTGATGTCTCTGCTTTTTAATATTAATACACTGTCTAGGTTTGTCATAGTTTTTCTTTTTTTTTTAATTTATTTATTTTACTTTACAACATTGTATTGGTTGTGCCATACACTGACTTGAATCCACCATGGGTGTACATGTGTTCCCCATCCTGAACTCCCCTCCCTCCTCCCTCCCCATCCCATCCCTCTGGGTCATCCCAGTGCACCAGCCCCGAGCACCCTGTATCATGCATCGAACCTGGACTGGCAATTAGTTTCACATATGGTAATTTACATGTTTCAATGCCATTCTCCCATATCATCCCACCCTCACCCTCTCCCACGGAGTCCAAAAGACTGTTCAATACGTCTGTGTCTCTCTTGCTGTCTCACATACAGGGTTATCATTACCATCTTTCTAAATTCCATATATATGCGTTAGTATACTGTATTGGTGTTTTTCTTTCTGACTTCACTCTGTATAATAGGCTCCAGTTTCATCCACCTCATTAGAACTGATTCAAATGTATTCTTTTTAATAGCTGAGTAATAGTCCATCGTGTATATATACCACAACTTTCTCATCCATTCATCGGTTGTTTCCATGTCCTGGCTATTGTAAACAGTGCTACAATGAACATTAGGGTACATGTGTCTCTTTCAATTCTGGTTTCCTCAGTGTGTATGCCCAGCAGTGGGTCATATGGCAGTTCTATTTCCAGTTTTTTAAGGAATCTCCACACTGTTCTCCATAGTGGCTGTACTAGTTTGCATTCGCACCAACAGTGTAAGAGGGTTCCCTTTTCTCCACACCCTCTCCAGCATTTATTGTTTGCAGATTTTTGGATAGCAGCCATTCAAACTGGTGTGAGATGGTACCTCACTGTGGTTTTGATTTGCATTTCTCTGATAATGAGTGATGTTGAGCATCTTTCCATGCGTTTGTTAGCCATCTGTATGTCTTCTTTGGAGAAATGTCTGTTAAGTTCTTTGGCCCACTTTTTGATTGGGTCTTTTATTTTTCTGGAATTGAGCTGCAGGAGTTGCTTATATATTTTTGAGATTCTTTGTCCGTTGCTTCATCCAAGGAGCAAGTGTCTTAATTTCATGGCTGCAGTCACCATCTGCAGGTGTCACCATCTTGGAGTCCAAGAAAATAAAATCTGTCACTGTTTCCATTGCTTCCCCATCTATTTGTCATGAAGTGATGGGACCAGATGCCATGATCTTACTTTTTTTGAATGGTGAGTTTTAAGCCAGCTTTTTCACTCTCCTCTTTCACCCTCATCAAGAGGCTCTTTAGTTCCTCTTCACGTTCTGCCATTAGCATGATATTATCTGCATATCTGAGGTTATTGATGTTTCTCCTGGCAATCTTGATTCCAGCTTGTGCTTCATCCAGTCCAGCATTTCTCATGATGTATTCCGTATGTAAGTTAAATAAACAGAATGACAATAAAAAGCCTTGACGTACTCCTTTCCCAATTGTGAACCAGTCCAGTGTTCCATGTCAAGTTCTAACTGTTGCTTTTTGACCTGCATACAGGTTTCACAGGAGGCAGGTGAGGTGATCTGGTATTCCCATCTCTTTAAGAATTTTCCAGTTTGTTGTGATCCACACAGTCAAAGGCTTTAGTGTAGCCAATGAAGCAGAATTAGATGTTTTTCTGGAATTACTTTTTCTATGATTCAACAGATGTTGGCAATTTGATCTCTGGTTTTCTGCCTTTTCTAAATCCAGCTCGAACATGTGGAAGTTCTTGGCTGATGTACCATTGAAGCTTAGCTTGGAGAATTTTGAGCATTACTTTGCTAGTATGTGAGATGAGTTGCAATTGTGTGGTAGTGTGAACAGTCTTTGGCATTGCCCTTCTTTGAGATTGGAATGAAAACTGACCTTTTCAGTCCTGTGTCCACTGCTGAGTTTTCCAAATTTGCTGGCCTATTGAGTGCAACACTTTCACAGCATCTTTTAGGATCTGAAATAACTCAACTAGAATTCCATCACCTCCACCAGTCTTGTTTGTAGTGATGATTCCTAAGGCCCACTTAACTTTGCACTAATTCTCAGGTCCTTGAGAACGTCTCAGCTTTGCTAGGATCCCTGTCAAAATAATAAAAGAGGGAGAGGAGCTAAGATGGTGGAGGAATGGGACAGGGAGACCACTTTCTCCCCTACAAATTCATCGAAAGAACCTTTGAATGCTGAGCAAACTCCACAAAACAACTACTGATCGCTAGCAGAGGACATCAGGCGCCCAGAAAAGCAGCCCATCATCTTTGAAAGGAGGCAGGACAAAACATAAAAGATAAAAAGAGAGACAAAAGAGCTGGGGACGGAGACCCGTCCCGGGAAGGGAGTCATAATAGAGGAAGTTTCGAAACACCAGGAAACCCTCTCACTGGCGAGTCTTGGGGAAGTTTTCAAATCTCGGAAGGCAACCTACCTGGGAGAAAAAATAAATAAAACCCACAGATTACATGCCTAAAAGCAACTCCCAGCAGAAAAGTACCCCAGACGCCCGCATCCACCACCATCAAGTAGGGGCTGAACGGAGAGGAGCGGGCGGCATTGCTCAGTGTAAGGACCAGGCCCAAATGCCCTGAGGGCAACCAGAGGGAGCTAACATGAGATAGCAACTTAAACTGTGGGATAGCAAGAGAGAGAGAGAAAATTAACCTGCGAAAAGCCCTAACCAAAGACACTGCAGGCCTGTTCACAGAACAAAGGAAGAACTGAGTGATCCTAGAGAAGAGCTAGAAGGCGGCAGACCGGCCCATTCCCCGCCGGAGGCAGGAGGCAGGGGGCAGGGGAAAGGGGCAAACTCGGCCCCTACCAAACTGCAAACAGGTCTCCAGTTTCTAAACAAAGACTTCCTGAGATTCTGGATGGTTGACATCCACTGGGAGAGTCACAGCTAGAGACCAGCTCCCCAGAACAGACACAAGGCGCACCCGACCAGCTCCTGGCTGCCTGAGCTGCTCAGATGGGAAAGGCACAAAACGCAGGCCCAACCGAGTCTGGGCCTTTGTGGAGTACCGGAAAACCTGAACCTGAGTGGCTTAGGCCTGGGAAGTGCACGCAACTCAGGGCCCGCTCCCTGGAGAGCAGCCTGGAGCCTGAGCAGTGTAGACGGGGGAAGCACACGCTGTGAGCGGGGCAAACCCAGTGAGGCCGGAGCACTGAGCGCTCCCCACACAGGCCAGTGACATTTGTCTGCAGCGCCCCTCCCTCCCCGTAGCGGGACTGAACAAGCGAACCTAAACAAGAGACCACCTCCGCCTGCCTGTGTCAGGGCGAAAATTAGACACTGAAGAGACCTGCAAACAGAAGCCAAATAAACAAAGGGAACTGCTTCAGAAGTGACCGGTGCAACAGATTAAAATCCCTGTAGGTAACACCGACTACACCCAAAGGGGCCTATAGATATTGAGAAGTGTAAGCTGGAGCGAGGAGCTATCTGAAACTGAACTGAACCCACACTGCCCGCAACAGCTCCAGAGATTCCTAGATATATTTTTACTATTTTTCTTTAATTAAAAAAAAAATTTTTTTTTAAACTTTTAAAGTCCTCTATTACTCCTTAATTTTCATTTTCATAACCCACTATAACCTTGCAAAAAAATAATAATAAAAGAAAGCATGTAGTTCTAGTCCTAGTTTTCTAGGAATCTCCATACTGTTCTCCACAGTGGCTGTGTCATTTTAACACTAATAGTGCAAGAGGGTTTCCTTTTCTCCACACCCTCCAGCATTTAGTTTGTAGATTTTTTGATGATGACCATTTTGAGTAGTATGAGCTGATGCCTCATCATAGCTCTGATTTGCACTTCTCTAAGAGGCAACGTTGAGCATCTTTCCATGTGTTTATTAGCCAGATGTATGTCTTCTTTTGAGATACATGCCTAGTTCTTTTGCCCGTTTTTTGATTGTGCTGTTTGCTTTCCTGATGTTGAGTTGTATGAGCTGCTTATATATTCTGGAGATTAACCCTTTGTCAGTTGCTTTGTTTGTATTTATTTTCTCCCATTCTGAGGGCTGTCTTTTAATCTATTGTTTTCTTCGTTGATAACCCCATTTATGAAGTATCTTGAATGAAAATGAAGACACAACATATCAAAATTTGTGAGAATGCAGCTAAAGCAATACTTTATTGTATAATTTATAATTAGTATAATTTATAGTACTAAAATACTTCTGGGGCTTCTCTGGTGGTTCAGCCAGTAAAGAACCTGCCTGCAATGCAGGAGACCCGGGTTTGATCCCTAAGTCGGGAAGATCCCTGAGTTCGGAAGATCCCCTGAAGAAAAGAATGAAAAGAACAGAACCCACTCCAGTATTCTTGCCTGGAGAACTGCATGGACAGAGGAGCCTGGCAGGCTACAGTCTATCAGGCTACTTCTATTAGAAGAGAGGGACTCTCAATATCTTGTAGTAACTTATAATGGAGAAGAATCTAAAAAGGAGTACATATGTGTGTGTGTATATATTTATGTTTACATGTATAAAGAATCATCTTGCTGTACATGTGAAATACAACACTGTAAATTAACTTCAATTTTTTTTAATGACAGAAAACAAACAAAGGTCTGAGGTCAGTGATACCACCTCACACTTTAGGGGGGAAAAAAGAGCAAATAAGCTCAAAACAAGCAGAATAAGAAGAAATAATGAGTAGAAGTCAGTGAAATAAAAGGCAGAGAGAATATGATGAAAAAAATCTGACTGCTGGAAAAAATAAAATTGATAAATCACTAGCAAACTCAGGTAAAAAAGACATAAGCCAACTAGGAATGAGAGAGGCTTTCACTATAGATCTTACATATATACTAAGATACAAAGGTGACGTCATGAACACGTTTATGTTGACAAATTCAACAACTTAGATAAAATGGACAAATTCCTTAGACGACACACAGAACTAATGCTCACTCAAGATTAAATAACATGAATAGCCCTAATTCTATTTTTAATGTTGGATTTGTAGCATGAAAATTCCAGGCTCAAGTTGGTTTTATTGGGGAATTCTAATATTTATGGAAGAAATAGTGAACACGACACAAATTTCTTCAGAAAACTCCAAAGGGAACAACATCCAACTCATTCTATCAGGCCAGCATGACTCAGAATTTCACATAGACACACTATAATTAGAAAAGTTTTTTATAAAATTGCAGACCAATTTAAAGGAATTATAAATCCAGTAGCCAAGTTATGCTTAAAAGAATTTAGAAAAAGGCCTGAGGTTTGAAAACCAATTAGCAAGCTACAGAAACAGGCTCAAAGGAGAAGGGGCTTAATTCTAACACCATAATTACCTTTCTGCTAAAGTGGATTCTGTTTTGTGTGACTGGGAATCAAAACCGAGACAAGGGCACATTTAAAGTATTTCAGAGGAAAAGTAGGATTGAGAGGATTTAGCAAATACGATTGACAGTGAAGTCAAGACAGAAATGAACAGTGGCAATGCAGAACTAAAAAGATGTCAGTTCAGCTGAAACCAATGAACAGAGGCATAGACTTGATATTGGAAATGGAATGTTTTGTTTGGAACAGAATAAATTTACGGTGCTGGTAAGACATCCAGTATTCAGGAGTTAAGAATCAATAAGTTCTTTTGTGCCATGTGCTAATCAGAAGGCGGTTGGACTGGTGCTCAATATAAAGAAATACAGTACTAGACGTCATGTCTATATAATTGATTCCATTTACCACCTCTGATGGGGCTTCCCCCGTGGCTCAGTGGTAAAGAATTTGCCTACAATGCAGGAGCCGCAAGTTCAATCACTGTGTCAAGAAGATCCCCTGGAAAAGGGCATGGCAACTCACTCCAGTATTCTTGCCATGGACAGAGGAGTCTGGTGGGCTACCCTCTACAGGGCTACAGAATTGGACAAGACTGAAGCGACTTAGCATGCACCACCTCTGATATCATGCTGTAGCTATTACTACGTTAAGTGAGGAGCATACTTTCTAAGAGATTTTACTCTCTTGTCAGTGAATCTTAGGGTATTTTTCCCCAGGTAAGAAAATCAGCATTATAAAAACTAAATATACTCTCATTATACTCCTTAAGTAATTACTATTTAGAAATCCTTCATAATAAAAATAATACAAGAGACAGTTTGTCTGGAAGTCAAAAAGTTAAGGGTCAAATGCGTCATTCCTCTAGGAAGTCATGTGAACTTGGAAAAGTTCAAACTCACTACTGCCAAGGGTCTCTCCTCTCTCACCCCCAACCTGTCCTCACACATGTAGTTCAACATTTGGAAATCGAAGCAGCTCATGACCTTTAACCACAGAAGGACAGAAGACTTACACAGAGAAATTTGTGTGAAGAGCCTCACCACCTCTGGACCAGTTAAACCACCAGGTCATATAGGGTTGTAAATTTACATATTTGATAGCCAATTTATTTTTAAGAGACACCCCTAATAGTCTGTCTCACTTAAATGACCATCGCAAGTACACAGTTCATTCACCAAATGGAGAGTTAAACTTCTGACATATGGGAGAAGGCATTCCACTTGCTGTTACAATTAGTGGCAGTTTTCATTGTGCAAATACTAGTTCATCAACAGATGAATGGATAAAGAGAATGTGGTACATATATACGATGGAATATTACTCAGCCACAAAAAAAGCAATGAATTTGAGTCAGTTGTAGTGAGGTGGATGAACCTCTCAGAGCCTGTTATACAGAGTGAAGTAAATCAGAAAGAAATGCAAATAGAGGAAAACAACAGAAAGGGAAAGACAGAGATCTCAAGAAAGTTGGAAGTATCAAAGGAACATTTCATTCAAAGATGGGCACAATAAAGGACAGAAACAGTAAAGATCTAACAGAAGCAGAAGGATCAAGAAGAGATGGAAAGAATACACAGAAGAACTGCACAAAAAAAGATCTTAACGACCCAGATATCCACAATGGTGTGGTCACTCACCCAGAGCCAGACATTCTGAGAGCAAAGTCAAGTGGGCTTAGGAAGCACTGCTGTCAATAAAGCTAGTGGAGGCAACGGAATTCCAGTAGAACTATTTAACAATCTTAAAAGATGATGCCATCGAAGTGCTATACTCAGTATGTCAGCAAATTTGGAAAACCCAGCAGTGGCCACAGAACTGGAAAATGTCGATCCTCATCCCAATTCCCAAGAAGGCCAATACTGAAGAACATTCAAACCACCAGACAATTGCACTCATTTCCCATGCCAGTAAGGTTATACACAAAAATCTGCATGCTAGGCTTCAGGATTACGTGAACTGAGAACTTCCAGATGTCCAAGCGAGGTTCAGAAAAGGCAGAGAAACCAAATTGCAAACATTCACTGCATCAAAGAAAGCAAAGGAATTCCAGAAAAACATCCACCTCTGTTTCACTGACTATGCTAAAAGCCTTTGACTGTGTGGATCATAACACTGAAAAACTCTTAAAGAGATGGGGATACCAGACCATCTTACCTAGCTCCTGAAAAACCTATATGCTAGTCAAGAAGCAACAGTTAGAATAGAAAACAACTGACTGATTCAGGCTTGAGAAAGGAGTCTGACGAGGCTGTTTATCGTCACTCTGTTTACTTAACTTAGATGCAGAGCACATCATGCGAAATGCCGGGCTGGATGAGTTACAACCTGGAATCAAGATTCCTGGGAGAAATATCAACCACCTCAGATACGCGGCTGATACCAGTGTAATGGCAGAAAGCAAAGAGGAACTAAAGAACCTCTTGATGAGGGTGAAGGAGTAAAGTGAAAGAGCCAACTGAAAACTAAATATTAACAAAACTAAGATCATGGCATCCGGCCCCATCACTTCACAGGAAACAGAAGGGGAAAGGTGAAAATAGTGACAGATATCCTCTTCCTAGGCTCTAAAATCACTGTGGATGGTGACTGCAGCCATGCAATTAGAAGACGAATGCTTTTTGTCAGGAAAGTTATAACAATCCTAGACAGTGTATTAAAAAGCAAAGACATCACTTTGCTGACAAAAGTCTGTTTAGTCAAGGCTATGGTCTTTCCAGCAGTCACATATGGTTGTGATACCTGGACCATAAAGAGCACCAAAGAATTAACTGATGCTTTTGAACTGTGGTGAGGGAGAAGACTCTTTAGACTCCTTTGGACGGCAAGGAGATCAAACTAGCCAATCTTAAAGGAAATCAATCTTGAATACTCACTGGAGGGACTGATGCTGAAGCTTAAAGCTCCAATACTCTGGCCACCTGATGCAAAGAGCCAACTCACTGGAAAAGACCCTGATGCTGGGAAAGACTGAAGGCAGAAGAAGAGGGCGACAGAGGATGAGATGGTTGGATGGCATCACTGATGCAATGGACATGAACTTGAGCAAACTCCTGGAGATGGTGAGGGACAGGTAAGTCCAGCGTGCTGCAGTCCATGGGGTCACAAAGAGTCGGACACGACTTGGCAACTGAACAACAACAAATCAGAAAAACAAACATCGTATATAAGGCACATATATGGAATCTAGAAAAATAGTACTAATCAACCTATTTACAGGGAAGAAAGGGAGATGAAGACGTGGGAAGCATACTTGTGGACACAACAGGGGAAGGAGAGGGTAGGATGAACTGAGAAAGTAGCACCGACATATACACACCATCATGTGTAGAGCAGGTAACTAGTGGGAAGCTGCTGTGTAAACAGGGAGCCCGCCCTCGCACTCACTGACCTAGGGGGTGGGACGGGAGAGGGCAGGGAGGCTTATGAGCGAGGCGATGTATAGATATGACTGATCACCACTGTTATACAGCAGAAACCAACACAACACTGCAAAGCAATTATCCTCCAATAAATAGAGGTGGTTCTGAAAATAAAAGGGAGATTCAAAGAGCTGCTGTCACTTACTGGAACACTGCAAAACATTAGAGATGCAAAGCTTTGACTTGAGACCACCACACAACATGAAGAATACCCAATGATCGAAAACCTCTACCCTGAAGAGGCCATTGCCAACCTTTCAGTTATAAAAGTACACTGTAAATATGTAATTAAATGTCTTAGATGAAATTACTACTCAACAGTGGAGACTTTAAGATTTTCATTTTATTAAAAATAGAGCAACACAACAGCAGCAGCATCTGATAAATCTTCACTAGTACCATTTGGCAGTAGTCCTACTCACATAAATATACACCACCTATGCAGTACCCATTTTTTACATTTTAAACCCTTCCCTTGATAATCCATATAGCATTTTGTAAAAAATAGCACTACTGTATTAAACCTAGTTAAGATGGAGAAAAGTAATATCTAACTGCTAAACTGGCCTACCTATATAACTACACAGTACACCCAAATATAACCTTCTGTGGAAATTAAGAGAATTCTGTAGTTTCCCAACAGTTTTTTGCCTACCAGTAACCTTAAATGGTAGAACAATCTCCTCAACTCTAATTCTTTCAGCATGAATTTCATGAATTTGAACTTACAGATATAGTTAAGAAATTATCTACCTAGCAAATAGAAGTTAATCAAGAATGAAGGCAACTATTATTCTATTCCAATCCTCAGAAAGGAAATCTTACCAGTAAAATTTGTGAAGTTTTATAAAAGTTGGCAAGTCTCAAAATTAAAATGTTACAAAGTAAATTTAAAACTCAGACAACAGACTAAAAATCTAAGAACAGTATGTTAAGAAATGTTGCATTATATATAAACTAACAATTGTAATAAATTGATTGCTAGAAACTATAAAAGTACCTTAAAATGAAATAGAAAGAAATCTAGTTATTAGTTTCTAAATCCCACCTAGTAATAATAGCTTTAGCTTTTATTTTAAAAATTATGTACCAATCTTTGGCAGAATCACCAATAAAAGTGTGTTTAAGAAAAACAAATTCACCCACAAACCCAAGATTAAGTAGGGAAGTGAATTTTATTTTTAAAAGATTACTTTATTACATTTATACTTGACTCCTGCTTCCAGAAATATCACTTAGCCCTTCTGAGAGCACTAACCTCTGAAACTTAAAAATCAACAATTTAATTTTAAGTGACTGTTACATTACTGAATAAACATGAGAAAATACTAAGTATATATGTAGTAAAAGTTCCTTTAAAATCTTTAAAACACCCTAAGGAATGTAATTACTTTGTGGAAATGGCTCTACTTCATAAGTGACCCAATTAAAACCAGATACTCCTTTCAATAAAAATATAAGAAATATCTCATTGAAATGTTATTCAATACAACGCTCAAAAAGAATTCATTTTAACTGCTAATTCAACTACTAAAGAAAGATTTAAATCAAATCATACTAAAAGACCCTGATGCTGAGAACGACTGAAGACAAAAGGAGGAGGAGGTGGCAGAGAATGAGATGGTTAGCCAGCATAACTGACTTAACGCACATGAATCTGAGCAAACTTTGGGAGACAGTGAAGGGCAGAGCCTGGCGTGCTGCAGTCCATGGGGCTTAGTGACTGAACAACAATTGTTCCAAATTTTTAAACTTTTAAAAGTCTATTATTACATACTATATTCCTTAAATTTGAATGATAGCTTCAGTTGGGATCAAATTTGCCTCCAGATTCATTTTAAACACAGAAACCCATATAACGTATAAGAATGAATGAGGATACTGAGGATGACTAATATCACAAAAGAAATTATTTTCTTGACCAAAAAAAAAAAAAATTGGTTCTAAATGCCAGTGTTTACTTTTCAATGTCAAAATTTAACTCTCGGATACTTCTCAAGATCAATGTAGCAAATACTGAATACCTTGGAAAATAATTCTAAACAGAAAAGCACAAGCTGACTAGTGTATTTGTAACTACGTATTAATTAGACTCAATGGAAAATAATGAGACAGCTGCAGAAGTTAAGGGTTTATACTTGATTCCTCACATGAAACTGGCTAGCTTATAAAGGAACATCTTTTATTACCAGTTAAGTGTACACTGCTGAAGAACAAAAACAGAAGGACCAACAGAATTTGTCTAGAATGATGAAGAGCAACTACAATTTAAGGGACAGAACATACTCGCCATGTAATCAAGCTGAAACAGATAACTTACAGCTGGCATCAAGTATAAAATGCTGTCTTCTTGGCCTTACCTCAAGTTTTCCTGACATCTACCTGGGGTGAAAAAGACAGCTTTAAAAAAACAATGAAGTACCTTAAAAGAAAATAATAAACAAATGAAAACACATCAGCCCTTATAAGTGAACAAAGAGAAAATCTTTTTCACTCACACACACACTCTCTCTCTCTCTCTCCCCGTCACCCTCCCTTCCTTACCTCTAGACCCCTAGAAAGTTTTGCTTCCCTAGGCCTGTTTAAGAAAATGACTTCACGTTCTCTGGGCCTCTGGTATTCCTACTCATGCCCAATTTTTATAAATCAGTGTCTTTTAAGATTAGTATGGTTATCTTAAAGCTGAATAAATATCATCAGGAAGAAAAATAATTGGCATCAGGAACCAAATTACATATGTTAATTACCAACTAACCAAACATTGTACAGAGTACAGAGTACAAGAAAATACTCAAAACTTTAAATGACTGCTTTATAGACACCACACAAACATGCATACCAAAACAATCTCCATAGCTATGCCAACTAAAACAAGAACAGGAGAAACCTAAGATGCTGTTTTGAAATGCATAAACAAATATTTTCCTCTAAAATACTTAGCTTTATTAGAGAAATGGTACTAAAAATAACAAAGATTCAAACAACATTTGTTCTATTCTACTTACATATCATAAATAAGAAGCTTTGATGCAAGACACACACTCCTTCCATCTTTCCATATGCACCCAAGCATTCCTGTATCAAAATAAGCTGTTTACCAGCCAACCGTATGTGGCTGAATGATTAAAATGACCATCTATACTTTACATAGTAAAGCATTTTCAAAAATTTTAATGTACATAGTGACAAAGAGGAAAAAAAAAAACACAGTAATTGTGAACACATGAAGAGTAGTTAAGCAGCTTCATAATCAAACCAGGCTTCATTATTTGCAATAAGGGCAATTCCTTCCATTCTCCGCCAAATACTTAAGTTTCAATAGTATTAACATTAAAAGAAAACTCAAGTTGAAACCAAGTAACTGATGTGCTACTCAGCTCTTTAAATCCATAAGTAACTCTTCCCATGAGGTAAGGCAACTGAGTAATTTGATTGTATTAGACTGCATTAAAATAATTATACTTGATTTTTTTAAATAACATGCTAATTAAAAGGCATAACTTTTGGAAATATAACAATGAAAAGAGTTCTGAAATATAAGTTGTGGTTTGGGGGAAAGTATTAGCAATGTTGTCATTTCACTACTTGCATACTTTCTGCAAAAAGTGTGTCTAACAATGTAGGATGACCTATATTTTAAGCTTAAGTAAACATACTTAACACATAAAACAAATAACCGCATGTACTCTCCTTTAAGCACAATTTCAGCACATCATTTATGAGAAGATGATTGAGAGGTAATAATTAAGGCCATCCAATGTAGACAACTAAAGGGTCTTGCTTTAAGTAAAATAAGAACATGCTGCTTCATTTTCAATTATCACAGTATAAAACTGATGGTCCCGAAACTGCACTGTTGTTTTAAGCGCTGAAGTCATTCTTAAAAACAGACTTCCCTCTCATATTAGGTTAAGTAAGAAGCTCTTCTGACGTATTACTTTCACACTTTTCTATGGGAGGGAATGGAATACCCATCTAAATTCCATATGAATTGAGAATGACTTGCTCATATAAAATTCTAGAAAACAGTATACCACATTGTAGAAGGCACTAAAGCTTCAGCTTGTGCTCCCATAGCCCATTTTGAAAACCCAGCTTTCTTTTTATAAATGGCACCTTTACCACCTACAGCTGACAACACACACTGCAATATTGTTCATAATAAGCTCGGAAATGTCAAGAAAGTTCAAAAAGAAATGCTTACTATGTGGGGAGACCCAATGATTCTAAATACTGAATACTAATATGTCATTAGTATTCAACACAGTTGTTCTTCCTTTAAAAAGAGAACAGTAGCATGCATTGTCAGTTGGTTTGTAATCCACTTATTTAAGCAACTTTAATCTGTAGAATTATTTTAAAGAAAAACCACTGTCCTAAACTGTGAGCAAAAGAAAACACAATAGTGAGAATTTAACACAATCACTATAAATCCTGTGAAGTAAATGTTAAAACTTCTTACAAACTCTGCACTTACAAGGGTGTGTACATATTTGCACCGATTTCAAGCACATTATCAATCTGTATATATTGAAATTAAAAAAAAAAGTAAAATAATACAAAATCAGTTTCTAGCATTTCTTAAAAGAGCCTCCAAAGCTTATCTCCAGTCTTTATGGATAGTATAACAAATTTAGATCTTTAATGTCCCATTTATTTGTAATGGTTCTTGGCAAACACTAACAAACCACATGACACCTGTGTCAGCCACCATGGAGATGCACAGATTTTAGAAGATGAGGAGTTTGGGTCACACCTGTTATTTTCATGATGTCCATGCTTTGTTTTCTTACTCAGTAACAAGATGGCCACAAAGTCACCTAACAACTAGAAAAGCCGTTAGCTCGTATCTTTATGCTCTACCGGATGTCTTCAGTCTAACATCTTGTTGAGAGAACGAAAAGCTCTGGATTCTATCCCGGCGTGTGTTCAGGTGCGTCTGCCGGGCCTATACCGCTTCTGCCTTGGCAGAGAGGTTCTCCTCATTGGGCTGACAACTCCCATTCTGCTGCACTTTGCTCTCCTCAGTCCTTGGTGCATCCTTGTCTTCTGCTTCCTTGCCCACGCTTGAATCTGGTTCTTTATTGTGCTCCTTCTCCTACAATGAGTATTTAGGTAAACATTTAATATTTTTCTCAAGAGCTGCCAGCTGTTACGTTTAGTTCTGGCTAAAATATGTAACTTTACCTTTTGTGAATTAGTCAAACTGGGTATTTTCCCCATTTACCTTTTCAAATAAATAGTACATGCAAACATGTATTGATATGTCCTTTGTACTTCTAAAATGGGACAATCCATGGAATAAATCCATGGAATAAATCCATGGAATAAGATGGAATAAAATAGGTACACAGAAATTCTACAGAAGAACTCAACGAACATTGCTGCCTGACTTGAAAAAGTGGAAGAGATCTGCTGAAGGTAAAATAATTCCCATAGAGGCCAGGACAGACTTGTAATCTGGATACCAAATAAGCAAAAACAAGGGAATATAGAAAAGGAAGTCACTGTTCTCCCTACCGAAGACTGTTCAAGAACAGTCCAGATTCAGTCCTCAACCGAGAATTAAAGAGGACATGTGGAACGGTGTCTGGAATGTATCAAGTGTTCAGGAGATGTTATCACTGTTACTGACAATGATGATAAACTTCTAGCGTATGGGAATAAATAACACTGGAAGAGGAAAGCTCCAGAACTCACAAAACACAAATATTACTTACCAGCGTAAGGAAAATAACCTAATTCACAAGTATCTACAATATTTATCCCTCTCTCCCCCCAAAAATCCTTACTTGATGGAATTTGGTTTCCATTAATTATTCTAACTCAACAAACCTAACAATTGGTATATTATCACAAAACCAATGATAACATCATCTGTCAAATTTGCTAAAACAAACGCAGTGAGGAAAATGGCAACAAATAGAAATATTCCTGTACACTGTTAAAATTTTTATTGTATGCCATTCTGTGAATAAGATAAGGAATGCAATTGTTTACACTAGTAAACATTAATTAGTTCTTATCTTCAAAACCTAGGTGAAACAACTACTGATATAACAAATGTTAAACAAGTAGTACCAAAAACACTGTTGCCCTCAAGGAGCTTTGTCTAAAGTTACTATCTCTATGAAATAAAGAACAATCTCATATTAATTATTTAAACCCTAAACATGCAAAGACTTGCTTACTTTAAGTGAAGTATTGTTCTTCTCCACCTTGTCCTTCCCTTCTCTGTCATTAGAGCTCTTTCTTGTAGAAGCTGAGCGTTCTCTCTCTCTTCTTTCACTGATGTGGTCCCTTTCTTTTTCTCTCTTTTTATCCTTCTTATTTCTGCTATAAGAGTATTAATAATGTCAGTTAACATCTCAAAAAGTAAACACCCAGTATATTGTTAACTAAATACTCTCTAATAATAACGCATTGTAAACAAGCATATCAGTAACCTGGTAGACCAAGTAACATAAACGAGTCCTGAAACTCACCAACTCAATCCCATATCCAGTTAACTTTTTAAAGACCCACAATCATTTCTGCAGAGGCACAATTTTGTATTACCAATTTCTTAGTTTTTAAACATTCAAGGTTTATTTATCTACTGTAATTAGGATAAAACAAAATCAAATACATAATACTTTTACCCATTTTTTTCAAAGCAAAAAATGAATAACCAGAAAATAATAAAAAAGATAAAATAATCAGATAAGGCTGAATGACTTCTCAGGCAAGACTATGACTTACAAAAACCTGGAACTTCAAATAATCAATGACACCATGTGCCTTTTTCTCATTCACAAAGTCCCACCCACCAATTCAAGAGCAAAAGTTAAGCAGAAGATGGACTGAACACGTTCCATTTGCAAAAACAACATATCCTTAAAACCAGAGGGGAAAAAATGATGCACTTCATATCAGAAGCATAACAAGACATTTTCAACTCAAAATAATTAACCCTAATATAGAATTCTTTGTCTTAATTATGAATAGCTTAAAAATAAATACAAAGACCAGGTAAATGAACAAAAACACTTAAGAAACAGACCCAAGTACATATAAAAATTGAATAAAGCATCTCAATCATAGGGAAAAAGATGGTCTTTTACAAATAAAAGACCTGGGTACAATTGGATTATTATTCAGAAAGTGATAAAAGTGGGTCCATGTCTCATTCACATATATAAATCCAAATGGATTAGAGACCTAAATTTTTTAAATGAAATAATACAAGTACCACAAGAAAACATAAGTGAATTTCTAATTTAAATGAAAGGGAAGATTTTTTTAACCATAACTAAAATTCCAAGTACAATAGAAGATTCATACATATGCCTACATAAACTTTTGCAAAGCAAAGCAAAAAAACACTGCTAGCATATTCAAAAGAAAAATGACAAACCAAAAAAAAATAGATTCACAACATATTTATGTATATATGTTTATCTTTACATATAGCTCTTAAAAGTCAAGGAAACAACTGCAAAAAGAACGAGATTCCTTAGCAATATATTTAACCAAAAGGGCAAAAAACTTGCCAAAAGAAATAAATGCATAAATAAAATGGAAACACAACCCATGTTCTTGAATCAGAAGACTTAAATAGAGTTAAGGTAACAATAGTATTCAACGTGATCTACAAATTTATTGCAATCCCCATCTAAATCACATCGGCATTGTTAGCAGAAATAGAAAAAGCCCATCCTAAAAACCATATAGAATCTCCAGGGACATCAAATAGCCAAAACCATCTTTAACAACAAAATTGGAAGACAGTTCCTGATGTTAAAACTTCTTACAAAACTACAGTAAGCAGAACTTTTCTTGGTGGTACAGTGGGTAAGAATTTGCCTGCCAATGCAGGGGACATGGATTTGATCCCTCGTCCAGGAAGATCCTACAGCACTGTGAAGCACCTAAGCCCACGTGCCAGCACTGCTGAGACTGCACGCTGCAGTTACTGAAGCTGCAGACCGAGAGCTGCGCCCCGCTACGAGACGCCGCCACCACGAGAAGCCCACGCCCCGCCACTGGAGGGCAGCTGCCGCTCCCCCAGCGAGGAAGCCCAAGCAAAGCGACGAAGACCCAGAGCAGCCATCAATAAATAAACACCTGTACACAACTGTTCATAGCAGCATTATTTACAATAGCAAAAAAACGGAAATAATACTAAATGTCCATCAACTAATGAATGGTTAAATAACAAAACCTGGTTTTATCCATTCATTGGAATATTACTCATCCATTAAAAAGGAATGAAGTACTAATCATGCTATAATATGTATGAACCTTGAAAACATTACATTCAATCAAAGAAGTCAGATACAAAACCACACATTATGTGAGTCTATATGAAACGGCCATAATAGGCAATCCAGAGACAAGAAGCAGATTAGTGGCTGTCTGGAGCCATGGAGAGTAACTGCTAATGGGTACAGGCTTTCTTCTGAAGTGAAAAAGATGTTCTGGAACTAGCAGTGATGGCTACACAAAATTGTGAACTCTTGAGAAAAATGCAACAAAAATTACTAAACATCACAGAAATGCACATTTAAAAGGGTGAATTTTATGTTATGTAAATTATTTCTTAATTTAAGAAATTTTAAGTCAAAATGGAACTGAGGTTGGGTAGAGTCACTGACCACACACACACACACACACACACAGTATATATAGTGAACGCTATCTTTTGGAAGACAAGGGAAAATTCAAATACATGTATCTGCTTAATTTTGCAAAAAAGAAACACAAAGAAGGATAAAATAATTTATCACTTACAGAAAGTGGATGTTAAAGTAGAAGAAATCCTGAAGGAAGTGAAATGTTCTAAATATATCTTTTTGTCTAATTAGAGTTTACAGTTGATAAAAGTTTTTACTTTCATGAGCAAAGTATTTTTTTTTCCATTTATTTTTATTATAGCAAAGTATTTTTTAAAAATTTGCCCCACCTCCTCAATATCCTACACCTTCCTTTTATTCTCATCTAAAAATAATAACCCACAAACAAATAAACAAAAGATCTCTGCTGGGGAACATGTTCCTTCTACTCTGGGCAAAACTTTTTTTTTTTTTTGGGCAAAACTTTTTATAAATTTCTCTTTTATCTACCTGGAAAACCAACTGAAAAACTATGACCCATTAGGAAGATAGTGGGATGAAAAAATATATATACAGAAATAACTAACCTTCCTATGTATAAACCTAATCTC